>NW_027362126.1:0-735000 GCF_039654945.1 Dendrobates tinctorius | reverse complement strand
AGCCGTCAATTATGTAATGGTTATAGAGGAGTGGAGGGAAATATCCTTCTGGAGCCATCACTTATGTAATGGTTATAGGGGAGTCAGTGGAGATATCCTCCTGGAGCTGTCACTTATTTAATGGTTATAAAGGAGTCAGTGGAGATATCCTATTGGAGCCGTCACTTATGTAATGGTTATAGAGGAGTTAGTGGAGATATCCTCCTGGAGCTATCACTTATGTAATGGTTATAGAGGAGTGGAGGGAAATATCCTTCTGGAGCCATCACTTATGTAATGGTTATAGGGGAGTCAGTGGAGATATCCTCCTGGAGCCGTCACTTATGTAATGGTTATAGAGGAGTTAGTGGAGATATCCTCCTGGATCCATCACTTATGTAATGGTTATAGAGGAGTTAGTGGAGATATCCTATTGGAGCCGTCACTTATGTAATGGTTATAGAGGAGTCAGTGGAGATTTCCTCCTGGAGCTGTCACTTATCTAATGGTTATGGGGGAGTGGAGGGAAATATCCTATTGGATCCTTCACTTATGTTATGGTTATAGAGGAGTTAGTGGAGATATCCTCCTGGAACCGTCACTTATGTAATGGTTATAGGGGAGTGGAGGGAAATATCCTCCTGGAGCCTTCACTTACATAATGGTCAAAGAGGAGTCAGTGGAGATATCCTCCTGGAGCCGTCACTTATGTAATGGTTATAGGGGTGTCAGTGCAGATATCCTCCTAGAGCTGTCACTTATGTAATGGTTATAGAGGAGTCAGTGGAGATATCCTCCTGGAGCCGTCACTTATGTAATGGTTATAGGGGTGTCAGTGCAGATATCCTCCTAGAGCCGTCACTTGTGTAATGGTTATAGAGGAGTGGAGGGAAATATCCTCCTGGAGCCATCACTTATGTAATGGTTATAGAGGAGTGGAGGGAAATATCCTCCTGGAGCCATCACTTATGTAATGGTTATAGAGGAGTGGAGGGAAATATCCTCCTGGAGCCATCACTTATGTAATGGTTATAGGGGAGTCAGTGGAGATATCCTCCGGGAGCTGTCACTTATGTAATAGTTATAGGGGAGTCAGTGTAGATATCCTCCGGGAGCTGTCACTTATGTAATGTTTAAAGAGGAGTCAGTGGAGATATCCTCCTGGAGCTGTCACTTATGTAATGGTTATAGAGGAGTCAGTGGAGAGATCCTCCTGGAGCCATCACTTATGTAATGGTTATAGGGGAGTGGAGGGAAATATCCTCCTGGAACCGTCGCTTATGTAATGGTTATAGAGGCGTCAGTGGAGATATCCTCCTGGAGCCATCTCTTTTTGACAGTTAGAGTGATCAATGAGTGGAACAGGCTGCCACGAGAAGTGGTGAGTTCTCCTTCAATGGAAGTCTTCAAACAGAGGCTGGACAGACATCTGACTGGGATGATTTAGCGAATCCTGCTTTGAGCAGGGGGTTGGACCAGATGGCCCAGGAGGTCCCTTCCAAATCTACGATTCTATGATTCTTATGTAATGGTTATAGAGGAGTGGAGGTAAATAACCTCCTGGAGCCATCACTTATGTAATGGTTATAGGGGAGTCAGTGGAGATATCCTCCTGGAGCTGTCACTTATCTAATGGTTATAAAGGAGTCAGTGGAGATATCCTCCTGGAACCATCACTTATGTAATGCTTATGGGGGAGTCAGTGTAGATATCCTCCTGGAGCTGTCACTTATCTAATGGTTATGAAGGAGTCATTGGAGATATCCTCCTGGAACCATCACTTATGTAATGCTTATGGGGGAGTGGAGGGAAATATCCTATTGGATCCGTCACTTATGTTATGGTTATAGAGGAGCTAGTGGAGATATCCTCCTGGAGCCGTCACTTATATAATGGTTATAAAGAAGTCAGTGGAGATATCCTCCTGGAACCATCACTTATGTAATGGTTATAGAGGAGTCAGTGGAGATATCCTCCTGGAGCTGTCACTTATCTAATGGTTATGAAGGAGTCATTGGAGATATCCTCCTGGAACCATCACTTATGTAATGCTTATGGGGGAGTGGAGGGAAATATCCTATTGGATCCGTCACTTATGTTATGGTTATAGAGGAGCTAGTGGAGATATCCTCCTGATGCCGTCACTTATATAATGGTTATAGAGGAGTCAGTGGAGATATCCTCCTGATGCCGTCACTTATATAATGGTTATAGAGGAGTCAGTGGAGATATCCTCCTGGCGCCATCACTTATGTAATGATTATAGGGGAGTGGACGGAAATATCCTCCTGGAACCGTCACTTATGTAATGGTTACAGAGGAGTCAGTGGAGATATCCTCCTGGAGCCATCACTTATGTAATGGTTATAGGGGAGTCAGTGGAGATATCCTCCTGGAGCCATCACTTATGTAATGGTTATAGGGGAGTCAGTGGAGATATCCTCCTGGAGCTGTCACTTATCTAATGGTTATAAAGGAGTCAGTGGAGATATCCTCCTGGAGCTGTCACTTATCTAATGGTTATAAATGAGTCAGTGGAGATATCCTCCTGGAACCATCACTTATGTAATGTTTATGGGGGAGTCACTGGAGATATCCTCCTGGAGCCATCACTTATGTAATGGTTATAGCGGAGTCACTGGAGATATCCTCCTGGAGCCATCACTTATGTAATGGTTATAGCGGAGTCACTGGAGATATCCTCCTGGAGCTGTCACTTATCTAATGGATATAAAGGAGTCAGTGGAGATATCCTCCTGGAGCCGTCACTTATGTAATGGTTATAGCAGAGCGGAGGGAAATATCCTCCTGGTGCCATCATTTATATAATGGTTATAGAGGAGTTAGTGGAGATATCCTCCTGGAGCCGTCACTTTTGTAATGGTTAGAGAGGAGTTAGTGGAGATATCCTCCTGGAGCCGTCACTTTTGTAATGGTTATAGATGAGTCAGTGGAGATATCCTCCTGCAGCCGTCACTTATCTAATGGATATAAAGGAGTCAGTGGAGATATCCTCCTGGAGCCGTCACTTATGTAATGGTTATAGCAGAGCGGAGGGAAATATCCTCCTGGTGCCATCATTTATATAATGGTTATAGAGGAGTTAGTGGAGATATCCTCCTGGAGCCGTCACTTTTGTAATGGTTAGAGAGGAGTTAGTGGAGATATCCTCCTGCAGCCGTCACTTATGTAATGGTTATAGAGGAGTCAGTGGAGATATCCTCCTGGAGCCATCACTTATATAATGTAAAGGATTCAGTGGAGATATCCTCCTGGAGCCGTCACTTTTATAATGGTTATGAAGGAGTCAGTGGAGATATCCTCCTGGAGCCGTCACTTAAGTAATGGTTATAGGGGAGTCAGTGGAGATATCCTCCTGGAGCCGTCACTTATGTAATGGTTATAGGGGAGTCAGTGGAGATATCCTCCTGGAGCCATCATTTATGTAATAGTTATAGAGGAGTCAGTGGATATATCCTCCTGGAGCCATCACTTATGTAATAGTTATAGAGGAGTTAGTGGAGATATCCTCCTGGAGCCTTCACTTATGTAATAGTTATAGGGAAGTGGAGGGAAATATCCTCCTGGAGCCATCACTTATGTAATGGTTATAGGGGTGTCAGTGGAGATATCCTCCTGGAGCTGTCACTTATCTAATGGCTATAAATGAGTCAGTGGAGATATCCTCCTGGAGCCATCACTTATGTAATGGTTATAGAGGAGTCAGTGGAGAGATCCTCCTGGAGCCATCACTTATGTAATAGTTATAGAGGAGTTAGTGGAGATATCCTCCTGGAGCCTTCACTTATGTAATGGTTATAGGGGTGTCAGTGGAGATATCCTCCTGGAGCCATCACTTATGTAATGGTTATAGATGAGTCAGTGGAGATATCCTCCTGGAGCCATCACTAATATAATGGTTATTGGGGAGTCAGTGGAGATATCCTCCTGGAGATGTCATTTATCTAATGGTTATAGAGGAGTTAGTGGAGATATCGTCCTGGAGCCGTCACTTATGTAATGGTTATAGAGGAGTCAGTGGAGATATCCTCCTGGAGCAATCACTTATATAATGGTTATAGAGGATTCAGTGTAGATATCCTCCTGGAGCCGTCACTTAAGTAATGGTTATAGGGGAGTCAGTGGAGATATCCTCCTGGAGCCATCACTTATGTAATAGTTATAGAGGAGTTAGTGGAGATATCCTCCTGGAGCCATCACTTATGTAATAGTTATAGAGGAGTTAGTGGAGATATCCTCCTGGAGCCATCACTTATGTAATGGTTATAGGGGAGTCAGTGGAGATATCCTCCTGGAGCCATCACTTATGTAATAGTTATAGAGGAGTTAGTGGAGATATCCTCCTGGAGCCATCACTTATGTAATGGTTATAGAGGAGTCAATGGATATATCCTCCTGGAGCCATCACTTATGTAATAGTTATAGAGGAGTTAGTGGAGATATCCTCCTGGAGCCTTCACTTATGTAATAGTTATAGGGGAGTTGAGGGAAATATCCTCCTGGAGCCATCACTTATCTAATGGCTATAAATGAGTCAGTGGAGATATCCTCCTGGAAACATCACTTATGTAATGGTTATAGAGGAGTCAGTGGAGAGATCCTCCTGGAGCCATCACTTATGTAATAGTTATAGAGGAGTTAGTGGAGATATCCTCCTGGAGCCATCACTTATGTAATAGTTATAGAGGAGTCAGTGGAGATATCCTCCTGGAGCCATCACTTATGTAATGGTTATAGAGGAGTCAGTGGAGATATCCTCCTGGAGCCATCACTTATTTAATGGTTTTAGAGGAGTCAGTGGAGATATCCTCCTGGAGCCATCACTTATGTAAAAGTTATAGAGGAGTTAGTGGAGATATCCTCCTGGAGCCATCACTTATGTAATGGTTATAGAGGAGTCAGTGGAGATATCCTCCTGGAGCCATCACGTATGTAATAGTTATAGGGGAGTGGAGGGAAATATCCTCCTGGAGCCATCGCTTATGTAATGGTTTTAGAGGAGTCAGTGGAGATATCCTCCTGGAGCCATCACTTATGTAATAGTTATAGAGGAGTTAGTGGAGATATCCTGGAGCCTTCACTTATATAATAGTTATAGGGGAGTGGAGGGAAATATCCTCCTGGAGCCATCACTTATGTAATGGTTATAGGGGTGTCAGTGGAGATATCCTCCTGGAGCCGTCACTTATGTAATGGTTATAGGGGAATCAGTGGAGATATCCTTCTGGAGCCATCACTTATGTAATGGTTACAGAGGAATCAGTAGAGATATCTTTCTGGAGCCGTCACTTATATAATGGTGATGGAGGAGCGGAGGGAGATATCTTTGTGGAGCTGTCACTTATGTAATGGTTATAGAGGAGTCAGTGGAGATATCCTCCTGGAACCATCACTTATGTAATGGTTATAGAGGAGTCAGTGGAGATATCCTCCTGGAACCGTCACTTATGTAATGGTTATAGAGGAGTCAGTGGAGATATCCTCCTGGAACCATCACTTATGTAATGGTTATAGAGGAGTCAGTGGAGATATCCTCCTGGAACCATCACTTATGTAATGGTTATAGAGGAGTCAGTGGAGATATCCTCCTGGAACCGTCACTTATGTAATGGTTATAGAGGAGTCAGTGGAGATATCCTCCTGGAACCTTCACTTATGTAATGGTTATAGAGGAGTCAGTGGAGATATCCTCCTGGAACCGTCACTTATGTAATGGTTATAGAGGAGTCAGTGGAGAGATCCTCCTGGAGCCGTCACTTATGTAATGGTTATAGAGGAGTCAGTGGAGATATCCTATTGGAGCCGTCACTTATGTAATGGTTATAGGGGAGTGGAGGGAAACATCCTCCTGGAGCCGTCACTTATGTAATGGTTATAGAGGAGTCAGTGGAGATATTCTCCTGGAGCCATCACTTATGTAATGGTTATAGAGGAGTCAGTGGAGATATCCTATTGGAGCCGTCACTTATGTAATGGTTATAGAGGAGTCAGTGGAAATATCCTCATGGAGCCGTCACTTATGTAATGGTTATAGAGGAGTCAGTGGAGATATCCTCCTGGAGCCATCACTTATGTAATGGTTATAGGGGAGTCAGTGGAGATATCCTCCTGGAGCCATCACTTATGTAATGGTTATAGAGGAGCGGAGGGAAATATCCTCCTGGAGCCACCACTTATGTAATGGTTATAGGGGAGTCAGTGGAGATATCCTCCTGGAGCTGTCACTTATCTAATGTTTATAAAGGAGTCAGTGGAGATATCCTCGTGGAACCACCACTTATGTAATGGTTATAGAGGAGTGGAGGGAAATATCCTCCTGGAGCCATCACTTATGTAATGGTTATAGGGGAGTCAGTGGAGATATCCTCCTGGAGCTGTCACTTATTTAATGGTTATAAAGGAGTCAGTGGAGATATCCTCCTGGAGCCGTCACTTATGTAATGGTTATAGAGGAGTCAGTGGAGGTATCCTCCTGGAGCCGTCACTTATGTAATGGTTATAGAGGAGTCAGTGGAGATATCCTCCTGGAGCCGTCACTTATGTAATGGTTATAGAGGAGTCAGTTGAGATATCCTCCTACAGAAGAGACCGTTCTCTAGCAGTCATCAGTTCACTTAATGCAGAGTCCTGAAGCCAGTAATTTTGTTTTTTAAAAGACCATTGTTGATGTGGAAGTTTTCTCTGGTTGGAGCAGAAAACAAGAGCTGACAGCATCTGTCAGAACAACCAGAGTGGATAGCAGCTCTCTGACAGGCATTTATTCCTAGTCCCTTCAGGTAGCATCTCATCAGTGAACAAGTTTATGGAGAAGTAGAGGAGATGTCCTCCGGGCGTCATCAATTATATAATGGTTATAGGGGAGTCAGTGGAGATATCCTCCTGGAGCTGTCACTTGTTTAATGGTTATAAAGGAGTCAGTGGAGATATCCTCCTGGAGCCGTCACTTATGTAATGGTTATAGAGGAGTGGAGGGAAATATCCTCCTGGAGCTGTCACTTATCTAATGGTTATGAAGGAGTCATTGGAGATATCCTCCTGGAGCCGTCACTTATGTAATGGTTATAGAGGAGCGGAGAGAAATATCCTCCTGGAGCCATCACTTATGTAATGGTTATAGAGGAGTTAGTGGAGATATCCTCCTGGAGCCGTCACTTATGTAATAGTTATAGGGAAGTCAGTGGAGAGATCCTCCTGGAGCCGTCACTTATGTAACGGTTGTAGAGGAGTGAGTGGAGATATCCTCCTGGAGCTGTCACTTATGTAATGGTTAAAGAGGAGTTAGTGGAGATATCCTCCTGGAGCTGTCACTTATGTAATGGTTATAGAGGAGTCAGTGGAGAGATCCTCCTGGAGCTGTCACTTATGTAATGGTTAAAGAGGAGTTAGTGGAGATATCCTCCTGGAGCTGTCACTTATGTAATGGTTAAAGAGGAGTCAGTGGAGATATCCTCCTGGAGCTGTCACTTATGTAATGGTTAAAGAGGAGTCAGTGGAGATATCCTCGTGGAGCCGTCACTTATGTAATGGTTAAAGAGGAGTCAGTGGAGAGATCCCCCTGGAGCTGTCACTTATGTAATGGTTAAAGAGGAGTCAATGGAGATATCCTCCTGGAGCTGTCACTTATGTAATGGTTAAAGAGGAGTCAGTGGAGAGATCCTCCTGGAGCTGTCACTTATGTAATGGTTAAAGAGGAGTCAGTGGAGATATCCTCCTGGAGCCATCACTTTTGTAATGGTTATAGAGGAGTTATCCTCCTGGAGCTGTCACTCATGTAATGGTTACAGAGGAGTCAGTGGAGATATCCTCCTGGAGCTGTCACTTATGTAATGGTTATAGAGGAGTCAGTGGAGAGATCCTCCTGGAGCCGTCACTTATGTAATGGTTATAGAGGAGTCAGTGGAGATATCCTCCTGGAGCCATCACTTTTGTAATGGTTATAGAGGAGTTAGTGGAGATATCCTCCTGGAGCTGTCACTTATGTAATGGTTAAAGAGGAGTTAGTGGAGATATCCTCCTGGAGCTGTCACTCATGTAATGGTTATAGAGGAGTCAGCGTAGATATCCTCCTGGAGCTGTCACTTATGTAATGGTTATAGAGGAGTCAATGGAGATATCCTCCTGGATCCATCACTTATGTAATGGATATATAGGAGTCAGTGGAGATATCCTCCTGGAGTCGTCACTTATGTAATGGTTATAGAGGAGTCAGTGGAGAGATCCTCCTGGAGCCATCACTTTTGTAATGGTTATAGAGGAGTTAGTGGAGATATCCTCCTGGAGCTGTCACTTATGTAATGGTTATAGAGGAGTTAGTGGAGAGATCCTCCTGGAGCTGTCACTTATGTAATGGTTAAAGAGGAGTTAGTGGAGATATCCTCCTGGAGCTGTCACTTATGTAATGGTTATAGAGGAGTCAGTGGAGAGATCCTCCTGGAACCGTCACTTATGTAATGGTTATAGAGGAGTCAGTGGAGAGATCCTCCTGGAGCTGTCACTTATGTAATGGTTATAGGGGAGTCAGTGGAGATATCCTCCTGGAGCTATCACTTATGTTATAGTTATAGAGGAGTCAGCGTAGATATCCTCCTGGAGCTGTCACTTATGTAATGGTTATACAGGAGTCAATGGAGATATCCTCCTGGATCCATCACTTATGTAATGGATATATAGGAGTCAGTGGAGATATCCTCCTGGAGCCGTCACTTATATAATGGTTATAGAGGAGTCAGTGGAGATATCCTCCTGGAGCCGTCACTTATATAATGGTTTATAGAGGAGTCAGTGGAGAGATCCTCCTGGAGCCGTCACTTATGTAATGGTTATAGAGGAGTCAGTGGAGAGATCCTCCTGGAGCCGTCACTTATGTAATGGTTATAGGGGAGTCAGTGGAGATATCCTCCTGGCACTGTCACTTATATAATGGTTATAGAGGAGTTAGTGGATATATCTTCCTGGAGCTTTCACTTATGTAATGGTTATAGATCAGTTAGTGGAGATATCCTCCTGGAGCCGTCACTTATGTCATGGTTATAGAGGAGTCAGTGGAGAGATCCTCCTGGAGCCGTCACTTATGTAATGGTTATAGAGGAGTCAGTGGAGATATCCTCCTGGAGCCATCACTTATGCAATGGTTAAAGAAGAGTGAAGGGAAATATCCTCCTGGAGACATCACTTATGTGATGGTTATAGGGAAGTCAGTGGAGATATCCTCCTGGAGCCATCACTTATGAATGGTTATAGCGGAGTGGAGGGAAATATCCTCCTGGAGCCATCGCTTATCTAATGGTTATAAAGGAGTCAGTGGAGATATCCTCGTGGAGCCGTCACTTATCTAATGGTTATAAAGGAGTCAGTGGAGATATCCTCGTGGAGCCATCACTTATGTAATGGTTATAGAGGAGTCAGTGGAGATATCCTCCTGGAGCCATCACTTATGTAATGGTTATAGAGGAGTTAGTGGAGATATCCTCCTGGAGCCATCACTTATGTAATGATTATAGGGGAGTGGAGGGAAATATCCTCCTGGAGCCATCACTTATGTAATGGTTATAGAGGAGTCAGTGGAGATATCCTCCTGGAGCCATCACTTATGTAATGGTTATAAAGGAGTCAGTGGAGATATCCTCGTGGAGCCATCACTTATGTAATGGTTATAGAGGAGTCAGTGGAGATATCCTCGTGGAGCCATCACTTATGTAATGGTTATAGAGGAGTCAGTGGAGATATCCTCCTGGAGCCATCACTTATGTAATGGTTATAGAGGAGTCAGTGGAGATATCCTCCTGGAGCCATCACTTATGTAATGGTTATAAAGGAGTCAGTGGAGATATCCTCGTGGAGCCATCACTTATGTAATGGTTATAGAGGAGTTATTGGAGATATCCTCCTGGAGCCATCACTTATGTAATGGTTATAGAGGAGTCAGTGGAGATATCCTCCTGGAGCCATCACTTATGTAATGGTTATAGAGGAGTCAGTGGAGATATCCTCCTGGAGCCATCACTTATGTAATGGTTATAGAGGAGTTAGTGGATATATCCTCGTGGTGCCATCACTTATGTAATGGTTATAGAGGAGTTAGTGGATATATCCTCCTGGAGCCATCACTTATGTAATGGTTATAAAGGAGTCAGTGGAGATATCCTCGTGGAGCCATCACTTATGTAATGGTTATAGAGGAGTCAGTGGAGATATCCTCCTGGAGCCATCACTTAAGTAATGGTTATAGAGTCAGTGGAGATATCCTCCTGGAGCCATCACTTATGTAATGGTTATAGAGGAGTTAGTGGAGATATCCTCCTGGAGCCATCACTTATGTAATGGTTATAGAGGAGTTAGTGGATATATCCTCCTGGAACCATCACTTATGTAATGGTTATAAAGGAGTCAGTGGAGATATCCTCGTGGAGCCATCACTTGTGTAATGGTTATAGAGGAGTGGAGGGAAATATCCTCCTGGAGCCATCACTTATGTAATGGTTATAGAGGAGTGGAGGGAAATATCCTCCTGGAGCCATCACTTATGTAATGGTTATAGAGGAGTGGAGGGAAATATCCTCCTGGAGCCATCACTTATGTAATGGTTATAGGGGAGTCAGTGGAGATATCCTCGTGGAACCACCACTCATGCAATGGTTATAGAGGAGTAAGTGGAGATATCCTCCGGGAGCTGTCACTTATGTAATAGTTATAGGGGAGTCAGTGTAGATATCCTCCGGGAGCTGTCACTTATGTAATGTTTAAAGAGGAGTCAGTGGAGATATCCTCCTGGAGCTGTCACTTATGTAATGGTTATAGAGGAGTCAGTGGAGAGATCCTCCTGGAGCCATCACTTATGTAATGGTTATAGGGGAGTGGAGGGAAATATCCTCCTGGAACCGTCGCTTATGTAATGGTTATAGAGGCGTCAGTGGAGATATCCTCCTGGAGCCATCTCTTTTTGACAGTTAGAGTGATCAATGAGTGGAACAGGCTGCCACGAGAAGTGGTGAGTTCTCCTTCAATGGAAGTCTTCAAACAGAGGCTGGACAGACATCTGACTGGGATGATTTAGCGAATCCTGCTTTGAGCAGGGGGTTGGACCAGATGGCCCAGGAGGTCCCTTCCAAATCTACGATTCTATGATTCTTATGTAATGGTTATAGAGGAGTGGAGGTAAATAACCTCCTGGAGCCATCACTTATGTAATGGTTATAGGGGAGTCAGTGGAGATATCCTCCTGGAGCTGTCACTTATCTAATGGTTATAAAGGAGTCAGTGGAGATATCCTCCTGGAACCATCACTTATGTAATGCTTATGGGGGAGTCAGTGTAGATATCCTCCTGGAGCTGTCACTTATCTAATGGTTATGAAGGAGTCATTGGAGATATCCTCCTGGAACCATCACTTATGTAATGCTTATGGGGGAGTGGAGGGAAATATCCTATTGGATCCGTCACTTATGTTATGGTTATAGAGGAGCTAGTGGAGATATCCTCCTGGAGCCGTCACTTATATAATGGTTATAAAGAAGTCAGTGGAGATATCCTCCTGGAACCATCACTTATGTAATGCTTAAGGGGGAGTCAGTGTAGATATCCTCCTGGATCCATCACTTATATAATGGTTATAGAGGAGTCAGTGGAGATATCCTCCTGGAGCTGTCACTTATCTAATGGTTATGAAGGAGTCATTGGAGATATCCTCCTGGAACCATCACTTATGTAATGCTTATGGGGGAGTGGAGGGAAATATCCTATTGGATCCGTCACTTATGTTATGGTTATAGAGGAGCTAGTGGAGATATCCTCCTGATGCCGTCACTTATATAATGGTTATAGAGGAGTCAGTGGAGATATCCTCCTGATGCCGTCACTTATATAATGGTTATAGAGGAGTCAGTGGAGATATCCTCCTGGCGCCATCACTTATGTAATGATTATAGGGGAGTGGACGGAAATATCCTCCTGGAACCGTCACTTATGTAATGTTTAAAGAGGAGTCAGTGGAGATATCCTCCTGGAGCTGTCACTTATGTAATGGTTATAGAGGAGTCAGTGGAGAGATCCTCCTGGAGCCATCACTTATGTAATGGTTATAGGGGAGTGGAGGGAAATATCCTCCTGGAACCGTCGCTTATGTAATGGTTATAGAGGCGTCAGTGGAGATATCCTCCTGGAGCCATCTCTTTTTGACAGTTAGAGTGATCAATGAGTGGAACAGGCTGCCACGAGAAGTGGTGAGTTCTCCTTCAATGGAAGTCTTCAAACAGAGGCTGGACAGACATCTGACTGGGATGATTTAGCGAATCCTGCTTTGAGCAGGGGGTTGGACCAGATGGCCCAGGAGGTCCCTTCCAAATCTACGATTCTATGATTCTTATGTAATGGTTATAGAGGAGTGGAGGTAAATAACCTCCTGGAGCCATCACTTATGTAATGGTTATAGGGGAGTCAGTGGAGATATCCTCCTGGAGCTGTCACTTATCTAATGGTTATAAAGGAGTCAGTGGAGATATCCTCCTGGAACCATCACTTATGTAATGCTTATGGGGGAGTCAGTGTAGATATCCTCCTGGAGCTGTCACTTATCTAATGGTTATGAAGGAGTCATTGGAGATATCCTCCTGGAACCATCACTTATGTAATGCTTATGGGGGAGTGGAGGGAAATATCCTATTGGATCCGTCACTTATGTTATGGTTATAGAGGAGCTAGTGGAGATATCCTCCTGGAGCCGTCACTTATATAATGGTTATAAAGAAGTCAGTGGAGATATCCTCCTGGAACCATCACTTATGTAATGCTTAAGGGGGAGTCAGTGTAGATATCCTCCTGGATCCATCACTTATGTAATGGTTATAGAGGAGTCAGTGGAGATATCCTCCTGGAGCTGTCACTTATCTAATGGTTATGAAGGAGTCATTGGAGATATCCTCCTGGAACCATCACTTATGTAATGCTTATGGGGGAGTGGAGGGAAATATCCTATTGGATCCGTCACTTATGTTATGGTTATAGAGGAGCTAGTGGAGATATCCTCCTGATGCCGTCACTTATATAATGGTTATAGAGGAGTCAGTGGAGATATCCTCCTGATGCCGTCACTTATATAATGGTTATAGAGGAGTCAGTGGAGATATCCTCCTGGCGCCATCACTTATGTAATGATTATAGGGGAGTGGACGGAAATATCCTCCTGGAACCGTCACTTATGTAATGGTTACAGAGGAGTCAGTGGAGATATCCTCCTGGAGCCATCACTTATGTAATGGTTATAGGGGAGTCAGTGGAGATATCCTCCTGGAGCCATCACTTATGTAATGGTTATAGGGGAGTCAGTGGAGATATCCTCCTGGAGCTGTCACTTATCTAATGGTTATAAAGGAGTCAGTGGAGATATCCTCCTGGAGCTGTCACTTATCTAATGGTTATAAATGAGTCAGTGGAGATATCCTCCTGGAACCATCACTTATGTAATGTTTATGGGGGAGTCACTGGAGATATCCTCCTGGAGCCATCACTTATGTAATGGTTATAGCGGAGTCACTGGAGATATCCTCCTGGAGCCATCACTTATGTAATGGTTATAGCGGAGTCACTGGAGATATCCTCCTGGAGCTGTCACTTATCTAATGGATATAAAGGAGTCAGTGGAGATATCCTCCTGGAGCCGTCACTTATGTAATGGTTATAGCAGAGCGGAGGGAAATATCCTCCTGGTGCCATCATTTATATAATGGTTATAGAGGAGTTAGTGGAGATATCCTCCTGGAGCCGTCACTTTTGTAATGGTTAGAGAGGAGTTAGTGGAGATATCCTCCTGGAGCCGTCACTTTTGTAATGGTTATAGATGAGTCAGTGGAGATATCCTCCTGTAGCCGTCACTTATGTAATGGTTATAGAGGAGTCAGTGGAGATATCCTCCTGGAGCCATCACTTATATAATGTAAAGGATTCAGTGGAGATATCCTCCTGGAGCCGTCACTTTTATAATGGTTATGAAGGAGTCAGTGGAGATATCCTCCTGGAGCCGTCACTTAAGTAATGGTTATAGGGGAGTCAGTGGAGATATCCTCCTGGAGCCATCATTTATGTAATAGTTATAGAGGAGTTAGTGGAGATATTCTCCTGGAGCCATCACTTATGTAATGGTTATAGGGGA
The DNA here is from genome assembly GCF_039654945.1 of Dendrobates tinctorius. NCBI lineage: Eukaryota > Metazoa > Chordata > Amphibia > Anura > Dendrobatidae > Dendrobates > Dendrobates tinctorius. The sequence goes on along the minus strand of NW_027362126.1, from coordinate 720,857 downwards.
GTCAGTGGAGATATCCTCCTGGAGCCATCACTTATGTAATGGTTATAGAGGAGTCAGTGGAGATATCCTCCTGGAGCCATCACTTATGTAATGGTTATAGGGGAGTCAGTGGAGATATCCTCCTGGAGCCATCACTTATGTAATAGTTATAGAGGAGTTAGTGGAGATATCCTCCTGGAGCCTTCACTTATGTAATAGTTATAGGGAAGTGGAGGGAAATATCCTCCTGGAGCCATCACTTATGTAATGGTTATAGGGGTGTCAGTGGAGATATCCTCCTGGAGCTGTCACTTATCTAATGGCTATAAATGAGTCAGTGGAGATATCCTCCTGGAGCCATCACTTATGTAATGGTTATAGAGGAGTCAGTGGAGAGATCCTCCTGGAGCCATCACTTATGTAATAGTTATAGAGGAGTTAGTGGAGATATCCTCCTGGAGCCTTCACTTATGTAATGGTTATAGGGGTGTCAGTGGAGATATCCTCCTGGAGCCATCACTTATGTAATGGTTATAGATGAGTCAGTGGAGATATCTTCCTGGAGCCATCACTAATATAATGGTTATTGGGGAGTCAGTGGAGATATCCTCCTGGAGATGTCATTTATCTAATGGTTATAGAGGAGTTAGTGGAGATATCCTCCTGGAGCCGTCACTTATGTAATGGTTATAGAGGAGTCAGTGGAGATATCCTCCTGGAGCAATCACTTATATAATGGTTATAGAGGATTCAGTGTAGATATCCTCCTGGAGCCGTCACTTAAGTAATGGTTATAGGGGAGTCAGTGGAGATATCCTCCTGGAGCCATCACTTATGTAATAGTTATAGAGGAGTTAGTGGAGATATCCTCCTGGAGCCATCACTTATGTAATAGTTATAGAGGAGTTAGTGGAGATATCCTCCTGGAGCCATCACTTATGTAATGGTTATAGGGGAGTCAGTGGAGATATCCTCCTGGAGCCGTCACTTATGTAATGGTTATAGAGGAGTCAGTGGAGATATCCTCCTGGAGCCATCACTTATGTAATAGTTATAGAGGAGTTAGTGGAGATATCCTCCTGGAGCCGTCACTTATGTAATGGTTATAGAGGAGTCAGTGGAGATATCCTCCTGGAGCCATCACTTATGTAATGGTTATAGAGGAGTCAGTGGAGATATCCTCCTGGAGCCGTCACTTATGTAATGGTTATAGAGGAGTTAGTGGAGATATCCTCCTGGAGCCGTCACTTATGTAATGGTTATAGAGGAGTCAGTGGAGATATCCTCCTGGAGCCATCACTTATGTAATAGTTATAGAGGAGTTAGTGGAGATATCCTCCTGGAGCCATCACTTATGTAATAGTTATAGAGGAGTTAGTGGAGATATCCTCCTGGAGCCATCACTTATGTAATAGTTATAGAGGAGTTAGTGGAGATATCCTCCTGGAGCCATCACTTATGTAATGGTTATAGGGGAGTCAGTGGAGATATCCTCCTGGAGCCGTCACTTATGTAATGGTTATAGGGGAGTCAGTGGAGATATCCTCCTGGAGCCATCACTTATGTAATAGTTATAGAGGAGTTAGTGGAGATATCCTCCTGGAGCCATCACTTATGTAATGGTTATAGAGGAGTCAATGGATATATCCTCCTGGAGCCATCACTTATGTAATAGTTATAGAGGAGTTAGTGGAGATATCCTCCTGGAGCCTTCACTTATGTAATAGTTATAGGGGAGTTGAGGGAAATATCCTCCTGGAGCCATCACTTATCTAATGGCTATAAATGAGTCAGTGGAGATATCCTCCTGGAAACATCACTTATGTAATGGTTATAGAGGAGTCAGTGGAGAGATCCTCCTGGAGCCATCACTTATGTAATAGTTATAGAGGAGTCAGTGGAGATATCCTCCTGGAGCCATCACTTATGTAATAGTTATAGAGGAGTTAGTGGAGATATCCTCCTGGAGCCTTCACTTATGTAATAGTTATAGGGGAGTGGAGGGAAATATCCTCCTGGAGCCATCACTTATGTAATGGTTATAGGGGTGTCAGTGGAGATATCCTCCTGGAGCCATCACTTATGTAATGGTTGTAGATGAGTCAGTGGAGATATCCTCCTGGAGCCATCACTTATATAATGGTTATAGGGGAGTCAGTGGAGATATCCTCCTGGAGATGTCACTTATCTAATGGTTATAAAGGAGTCAGTGGAGATATCCTCGTGGAACCAACACTTATATATTGGTTATAGAGGAGTTAGTGGAGATATCCTCCTGGAGCCGTCACTTATATAATGGTTATAGAGGAGTCAGTGGAGATATCCTCCTGGAGCCATCACTTATATAATGTAAAGGATTCAGTGGAGATATCCTCCTGGAGCCGTCACTTAAGTAATGGTTATAGGGGAGTCAGTGGAGATATCCTCCTGGAGCCATCACTTATGTAATAGTTATAGAGGAGTTAGTGGAGATATCCTCCTGGAGCCATCACTTATGTAATGGTTATAGGGGAGTCAATGGAGATATCCTCCTGGAGCCATCACTTATGTAATAGTTATAGAGGAGTTAGTGGAGATATCCTCCTGGAGCCATCACTTATGTAATAGTTATAGAGGAGTTAGTGGAGATATCCTCCTGGAGCCTTCACTTATGTAATAGTTATAGGGGAGTGAAGGGAAATATCCTCCTGGAGCCATCACTTATGTAATGGTTATAGGGGTGTCAGTGGAGATATCCTCCTGGAGCTGTCACTTATCTAATGGCTATAAATGAGTCAGTGGAGATATCCTCCTGGAGCCATCACTTATATAATGTAAAGGATTCAGTGGAGATATCCTCCTGGAGCCGTCACTTAAGTAATGGTTATAGGGGAGTCAGTGGAGATATCCTCCTGGAGCCATCACTTATGTAATAGTTATAGAGGAGTTAGTGGAGATATCCTCCTGGAGCCATCACTTATGTAATAGTTATAGAGGAGTTAGTGGAGATATCCTCCTGGAGCCTTCACTTATGTAATGGTTATAGGGGAGTCAATGGAGATATCCTCCTGGAGCCATCACTTATGTAATAGTTATAGAGGAGTTAGTGGAGATATCCTCCTGGAGCCTTCACTTATGTAATAGTTATAGAGGAGTTAGTGGAGATATCCTCCTGGAGCCTTCACTTATGTAATAGTTATAGGGGAGTGGAGGGAAATATCCTCATGGAGCCATCACTTATGTAATGGTTTTAGAGGAGTCAGTGGAGATATCCTCCTGGAGCCATCACTTATGTAATGGTTATAGGGGAGTCAATGGAGATATCCTCCTGGAGCCATCACTTATGTAATAGTTATAGAGGAGTTAGTGGAGATATCCTCCTGGAGCCTTCACTTATGTAATAGTTATAGAGGAGTTAGTGGAGATATCCTCCTGGAGCCTTCACTTATGTAATAGTTATAGGGGAGTGGAGGGAAATATCCTCATGGAGCCATCACTTATGTAATGGTTTTAGAGGAGTCAGTGGAGATATCCTCCTGGAGCCATCACTTATGTAATGGTTTTAGAGGAGTCAGTGGAGATATCCTCCTGGAGCCGTCACTTATGTAATAGTTATAGAGGAGTCAGTGGAGATATCCTCCTGGAGCCTTCACTTATGTAATAGTTATAGGGGAGTGGAGGGAAATATCCTCCTGGAGCCATAACTTATGTAATGGTTATAGGGGTGTCAGTGGAGATATCCTCCTGGAGCTGTCACTTATCTAATGGCTATAAATGAGTCAGTGGAGATATCCTCCTGGAGCCATCACTTATGTAATAGTTATAGAGGAGTCAGTGGAGAGATCCTCCTGGAACCGTCACTTATGTAATGGTTATAGGGGAGTCAGTGGAGATATCCTCCTGGAGCCATCACTTATGTAATGGTTACAGAGGAATCAGTAGAGATATCCTCCTGGAGCCGTCACTTATATAATGGTGATAGAGGAGCGGAGGGAGATATCTTTGTGGAGCTGTCACTTATGTAATGGTTATAGAGGAGTCAGTGGAGATATCCTCCTGGAACCATCACTTATGTAATGGTTATAGAGGAGTCAGTGGAGATATCCTCCTGGAACCGTCACTTATGTAATGGTTATAGAGGAGTTAGTGGAGATATCCTCCTGTAGCTGTCACTTATGTAATGGTTATAGAGAAGTCAGTGGAGATATCCTCCTGGAACCATCACTTATGTAATGGTTATAGAGGAGTCAGTGGAGAGATCCTCCTGAAGCCGTCACTTATGTAATGGTTATAGAGGAGTCAGTGGAGATATCCTATTGGAGCCGTCACTTATGTAATGGTTATAGAGGAGGGAAACATCCTCCTGGAGCCGTCATTTATGTAATGGTTATAGAGGAGGGAAATATCCTCCTGGAGCCATCACTTATGTAATGGTTATAGGGCAGTCAGTGGAGATATCCTCGTGGAGCCGTCACTTATGCAATGGTTATAGAGGAGTCAGTGGAGATATCCTCCTGGAGCCGTCAATTATGTAATGGTTATAGAGGAGTTAGTGGAGATATCCTCCTGGAGCTGTCACTTATGTAATGGTTATAGAGGAGTCAGTGGAGATATCCTCCTGGAGCTGTCACTTATGTAATGGTTATAGAGGAGTCAGTAGAGATATCCTCCTGGAGCTGTCACTTATGTAATGGTTATAGAGGAGTCAGTGGAGATATCCTCCTGGAGCTGTCACTTATGTAATGGTTAAAGAGGAGTCAGTGGAGATATCCTCCTGGAGCTGTCACTTATGTAATGGTTAAAGAGGAGTCAGTGGAGATATCCTCCTGGAGCTGTCACTTATGTAATGGTTAAAGAGGAGTCAGTGGAGATATCCTCCTGGAGCTGTCACTTATGTAATGGTTATAGAGGAGTCAGTGGAGATATCCTCCTGGAGCCATCACTTACAGTCATATGTAAAAGTTTGGGCACCCCTATTAATGTTAACCTTTTTTCTTAATAGCAATTTTGGTTTTTGCAACAGGTATTTCAGTTTCATATATCTAATAATTGATGGACTCAGTTATATTTCTGGATTCAAATGAGGTTTATTGTACTAACAGAAAATGTGCAATCTGCATTTAAACAAAATTTGACCGGTGCAAAAGTATGGGCACCCTTATCATTTTCTTGATTTGAACACTCCTAACTACTTTTTACTGACTTCCTGAAGCACTAAATTGGTTTTGTAACCTCATTGAGCTTTGAACTTCATAGCCAGGTGTATCAAATCATGAGAAAAGGTATTTAAAGTGGCCACTTGCAAGTAGTTCTCCTATTTGATTCTCCTATGAAGAGTGGCATCATGGGCTCCTCAAAACAACTCTCAAATGATCTGAAAACAAAGATTATTCAACATAGCTTTTCAGGGGAAGGATACAAAAAGTTGTCTCAGAGATTTAACCTGTCAGTTTCCACTGTGAGGAACATAGTAAGGAAATGGAAGAACACAGGTACAGTTCTTGTTAAGCCCAGAAGTGGCAGGCCAAGAAAAATATCAGAAAGGCAGAGAAGAAGAATGCTGAGAACAGTCAAGGACAATCCACAGACCACCTCCAAAGACCGGCAGCATCATCTTGCTGCAGATGGTGTCACTGTGCATCGGTCAACAATACAGCGCACTTTGCACAAGGAGAAGCTGTATGGGAGAGTGATGCGAAAGAAGCCGTTTCTGCAAGCACGCCACAAATAGAGTCACCTGAGGTCTGCAAAAGCACATTAGAACAAGCCAGTTACATTTTGGAAGAAGGTCCTGTGGACTGATGAAACAAAGATTGAGTTGTTTGGTCATACAAAAAGGCGTTATGCATGCGCTGTATTGTTGACCGATGCACAGTGACACCATCTGCAGCAAGATGATGCTGCAGGTCTTTGGAGGTGGTCTGTGGATTGTCCTTGACTGTTCCCAGCATTCTTCTTCTCTGCCTTTCTGATATTTTTCTTGGCCTGCCACTTCTGGGCTTAGGCTACTTTCACACATCAGGTTTTCGGCGTCAGGCGCGATCCGGCGTCGTGCCGGAACGCCGGATCCGGCAAATGTTTAGTAAAACCGGATGTGACGGATCCGGTTTTCTGCCGGATCCGTCTTTTTCTTGACAGACAAAACCGGATCCGTCTCATCCGGTTCATCCGTTTTTCTATCCGTTTTTCGACGGATTACGCCGGATCCGGTTTTTAAAATTGACCCTTGTGGCCTTCCGAACGGGATTGGCTACTGGAAAACTATATATAGCATGTTCCTACAGCCCTTCTTTGACAGGTTGTAGAGGAGAAAGTGCAGGTTGGAGAGAAGAGCAAGTTACTGGCGAAGATGGATGTTGTGATTGGAAATATTTTGAAGAATTTGGTGGATTTTACAGCGGAGGCGAATCGTTTGAGGGTGATTGTTCTGGAGAAGGAGAGAGCGAGACAGCAGAGCATCAGGCATCGTAGACGACGTTTGTGGATCCACCCCATCACAGCCAAGAGAATGACGCGTGGGGTCTATTCTACACTCTGCATGGACCTTAGACGAAACCCGGATAAATTTTTTGGATATGTTAGGATGAAAATGGAGAATTTTGATTACTTGGTGGAGCGCATTGCACACCTCATAAGAAAAGCAGACACCTATTGCCGCTTCTCTGTTTCACCCGCAGAGCGTCTGATGGTGACTTTAAGGTAAGCCACATTTATTGGATGTGATCGCATCAGAGCACACTTTCACTGCAATCTTGTTGGTGGTAGTTTGTATCTCCAAGTGTTAGGTCAGTTTTGGTATGTAATGCTGTGATTTAAAACTAATTTATTGTTTCTTAATTCCCCACAGATTTCTTGCAACTGGAGAATCACTTTCGTCACTGCATTTCCAGTACAGACTCGGGATTTCCACCATATCTGGAATTGTGAAGTACACATGCCGTGCACTGTGGGACTCCTTAGCTGAAGAGTTTTTACCAGAGCCCACAACAGAGAGGTGGATTGAAATTGCTGACAAGTTTCAACAGATATGTCAGTTTCCAAACTGCTTGGGCGCTGTGGACGGGAAACATATCCGCATTGTAAAGCCAGCTGGATCTGGATCGGAATATTTCAATTACAAGAAATATTTTTCAATTGTCCTCATGGCCATCGCTGACGCGGAATACAAATTTATTGCGGTTGATATTGGGGCCTATGGCAGCTCCAATGACTCTCAAGTTTTCAAACTGTCTGCCATGGGGCGTAAACTGTATGGAAACACCTTCCAGTTCCCACCACCTAGACCGCTGCCGCAAACATCTGGTCCACCTATGCCATTTGTCTGTGTAGGGGATGAAGCCTTCCAGCTGTCAGAACACCTTTTGAAACCGTACTCTAGCAGAGGATTGACAAGACCAAAACGCATTTTTAATTACTGCCTCACAAGAGCAAGAAGAATGGTTGAATGTACCTTTGGTATTCTGACAGCCAAATGGCGGGTCCTATTGACTGCGATCAACCTCAAGACAGAAACTGTGGACGAGGTGATCAAAGAGTGCGTGGTACTCCACAATTTTGTTATCTGCAAGGAACCCATTTCCATTGAGGACACCTCTGAAGAAACCACCTTGCAAGATTACCATGACATTACCACTAGAAGTTCTGTGACGGTTTCAGTAATGAGGGACAATTTTGCACTATACTTTATGTCACCTCAAGGCAGAGTACACTGGCAGGATGACAGAGTGTGAAAGATTTGTGCCCCAAACTTGTGTACCTTCTGTACCAACAGTATATACCTTTGCCAACCAAAGTTGGCTATCTTGTCATGGTCTCTATTTTTAGCTTTAGGCCACAGGTGTGTACCTGGTTGTGTTTTATGCAAAGTATTTCACCTTTTAACAAAAGTTGTGTACATTGTTAGGAAATCACCAACAATAAACACAACTTTTTAGGTGAAATACTTTGCTTCAAACACAACCAGGAACACAACTGTGGCAAAAAGCTAAAATTTACCCACAGTTATATACCTAGTTTTGAATACCATTTCACCTTTTAAATACCCTGTATTTAACCTTTTTCGCCGCAGAAAGAAATGACAGACAACCAGTGTAAAATAATTTAACTTTTATTGAAAAATGTTTTTTTTAGTAAACTTTTTTAAAATTTTAATAAACATGTTTAATAAAAATTTGAAACCATAAAACTGAAACCATAATCTGTGTAGTGTGTGGTGGAAATACTGCTGTAGGGGCTGCGGGACACTTCGACACTGGGAGTGTGGAGAGAGGACTGGGATCGTGGTGGGGAAGGAACAGTTAGAGGTGAAGGTGTGGAAAAAACTACAGAATGGGTGGACATGTGGGAAGCAGAAGAGGTGGTGGGCGGTGGAGTGGAGGGTTGGGCAGGGACTGTAGGAGCAGATGATGTTGATGGCAAGTTGTATGGGGAAGGAGTTTGGTACGGGGCAGGTTGCTGGAAGTGGGGAGATGTCTGGTACGGGGCAGGTTGCTGGAAGTGGGGAGATGTCTGGTACGAGGCAGGTTGCTGGAAGTGGGGAGATGTCTGGTACGGGGCAGGTTGCTGGAAGTGGGGAGATGTCTGGTACTGGGGAGGTTGCTGGTACTGGGGAGTTTGCAGGTACTGTGGAGGTTGCTGGTACTGGTGAGGTTGCTGGTGCTGGGGAGGTGGCTGGTGCTGGGGAGGTGGCTGGTGCTGGGGAGGTGGCTGGTGCTGGGGAGGTGGATGGTGCTGGGGAGGTGGATGGTATGTAATAGGAGGGGGAGGATGGAAAGTGGCTGGAGGGGGTGTAGATGTAATAGGAGGGGGAGGATGGAAAGTGGCTGGAGGGGGTGTAGATGTAATAGGAGGGGGAGGATGGAAAGTGGCTGGAGGGGGTGCAGGTGGAGGAACTACTGTGGTGGGAGGAGGAGGAGGAGGTTGGGAGGTAACTTGCTGGAGAGCAGCGTGGCATGAATGCATTACATGCATCTGCTGGGCAGGAGAGAGCGTTTCCATGCGCTCCACAACAGACCTGAAAAAGGTGTGGTTTGGCGAAGATCTTGCTTCTGAATGCATGGTTTGCAGAAGTGTCTTCACCTCCAGAATGCTGGAGTTGATCTGCTGATAGCCTGCGGAGATTTGCTCTGACAAGACTTTTAGACAGTTCTGGAAAGATGCATTCAGATGCAAGAACTCTGGCGCATAAGTCTTTTCCTGACCCCTCTGCCGCTGCCGCCCAGTACCCGCAGGTGTACTAGAGGTGGCAGGGGCAGAAGGGTGGGGTAAAGGGAAAGCGATCTCCTCACCAGCAGCTTCATGTAATGTAGGCGGCCACGATGCTCCTGTGCTGGTGGATGGGACAGATGGGTCGAATGTGTGGGAAGGCTGGGAAGGTGCAGATGTACCGGGGCGGTCGAAGTGTCCCTCGGTGCCGGTCTCCTCAGGGATCGCCTCAGAAGGGTCCAATCGTGCAGGCTCCCGAGTGCTGCTCACCGTGCTGTGGAATAAAGAGAAAAAAAAACAATTAAAATACTGACATGGTATGGCCCTGGCTGAAAAAAAAATTTACATCTAACATTTTTTTTCACATGTGGTGTGTAATATTTACCTTCTGGTGACCATTGTTTCACGGAGGAACGACAGGGCTTCTGCGTACTTGTACTTGCTCCTGCATCCTCCAGATCCACTCGGGGCCCGCATCTCTTTATTGAACTCCTTCTTGAAACGATCCCTCACAGACCGCCACCGATTCACAATTCTGTTCCCTGAAACGAGAAAGGAGTGGTTAGTATACAACATCAGTGTTTCCCAAACTCCAGTCCTCATGGTCCCCAGGGGTCATGTTTTCAGGATTTCCATAGTAAATAGAAATCCTGAACACATGATCCGTGGGGACCACGAGGACTGGAGTTCGGGATACACTGGTTTACATCAAGCAACCGGTACTGTATATACTTACGCTCTGTAATCTGGGCCCGAACATCGAGGTCCTCCCAGCGGCCCACAAGGAGCGAACAGATTTCCTCCCAGAGTCGTCGGGTAACGATCAGGTCAGCGTGGCGGCGGTCAGCCATATTCCAGAGCGGCTCCCTTTCTCTGACAAGATCGATGAGGCGGTCCATATCAATCCCTCCATCCTCAACGTCAGAGTCGGGAGCACGCTGTGAAGGCTGTTAAAGAAAAAGACAAAAATAACATAATTAGCCTCCACAAAAGAAATGAAATAAAAAGTGCAAAAAAACAAAGCAAAAATATTTATACTTACATGCTGGTGACCGCCGCGTTGCTGTCGCCGACGACCCTGGGAGGCACTGCGAGGACCTCTTGGCCGAGCACCAGATTGGGAAGACTAGAGAAGAAAACAAAAAAAGTTATGTCTTTGGATGTAGGCATTTGTTTGCTGTGTGTGGTCTGCAGAACATTGTTTTCTATGTGTTGTGTGTAGTGTGATGTTGTGTTTCTGCGTTTGATGCAAAAAACTTACCAATTGTGAGCCCACTCCAGGTGTCTGTCCACCCCTTCCTTCTTCTTCTGGGAGCTCCTCTTCATCTTGTGATTCCTGTTTTGAAATAAAAGGCCATGAATAGACATATATTACAGAGAAGATGGATTTTGGAAATAAAAACTTACCGTCAAACGCTGACGATGCGAGGGAGGGCTCCCAGAAGATGATGAGCTGTCTTCCTGGTGGCCACACTCCATGCCTGTGGGTGGTGTTGAAGCTGCTGCCATTGCTGCTGCTGCTGCTGCATCTATTGGGCGGCTGTTGAATAAAGAGAAACAAAGGGCCAATGAATATCTTGATATTCAATAGCCCTAGTTTGGAGGAATGGGTTATTTGATAATTACCGTCTCTCCTCTGCTGCTGGCCTCCCCTCCTCAGCATGTTCCATTTGCTGCTCCATTTGGGGTGGTGGTGGTGCGGATGGTGCTGCAGTGGTCTCCTGCCTTCTCCTGCGCCTGGTTGCTGTCTTGGGTGGCATGTTGGGTGTGGCTGTGGGTCCCACTGTCTTGCTTTTATATATGTCTTGTGGGCAGAGCTACTGAGCATGCTCAGACCAAAAAACCGGATCCGGCGCATTGCGGCGCTCATAGGCTTTCATTGTGTGAAAAAGCCGGACGCGCCGGATCCGGCTTGTCCGGCTTTTTCGCCGGAGACAAAAAACGTTACAGTAGACGTTTTTTCCAGACGCCGGATCGCGACACATTGCGACACATTGCCGGATCCGGCGATAACCGGATGAAACGCATGGCCATCCGGCGCGATCCGGCGCAAATGCAAGTCAATGGGGGGGAAACCGGATCCGGCATTGCATTTCGCCGGATCCGGTTTCTGTCAAAAGCGCCGGATCGCGCCTGACGGCGAAAACCTGATGTGTGAAAGAGGCCTTAACAAGAACTGTACCTGTGTTCTTCCATTTCCTTACTATGTTCCTCACAGTGGAAACTGACTGGTTAAATCTCTGAGACAACTTTTTGTATCCTTCCCCTGAAAAGCTATGTTGAATAATCTTTGTTTTCAGATCATTTGAGAGTTGTTTTGAGGAGCCCATGATGCCACTCTTCATAGGAGAATCAAATAGGAGAACTACTTGCAAGTGGCCACTTTAAATACCTTTTCTCATGATTTGATACACCTGGCTATGAAGTTCAAAGCTCAATGAGGTTACAAAACCAATTTAGTGCTTCAGGAAGTCAGTAAAAAGTAGTTAGGAGTGTTCAAATCAAGAAAATGATAAGGGTGCCCATACTTTTGCACCGGTCAAATTTTGTTTAAATGCATATTGCACATTTTCTGTTAGTACAATAAACCTCATTTGAATCCAGAAATATAACTGAGTCCATCAGTTATTAGATATATGAAACTGAAATAGCTGTTGCAAAAACCAAAATTGTTATAAAGAAAAAAGGTTAACATTAATAGGGGTGCCCAAACTTTTACATATGACTGTATGTAATGGATATAGAGGAGTCAGTAGAGAGATCCTCCTGGAGCCGTCACTTACATAATGGTTTATAGAGGAGTCAGTGGAGATATCCTCCTGGAGCTGTCACTTATGTAATGGTTATAGAGGAGTCAGTGGAGATATCCTCCTGGAGCCATCACTTATGTAATGGTTATAGAGGAGTTAGTGGATATATCCTCCTGGAGCTGTCACTTATCTAATGGTTATGAAGGAGTCATTGGAGATATCCTCCTGGAGCCATCGCTTATGTAATGGTTTTAGAGGAGTCAGTGGAGATATCCTCCTGGAGCTGTCACTTATCTAATGGTTATGAAGGAGTCAGTGGAGATATCCTCCTGGAACCATCACTTATGTAATGCTTATGGGGGAGTGGAGGGAAATATCCTATTGGATCCATCACTTATGTTATGGTTATAGAGGAGCTAGTGTAGATATCCTCCTGGAGCCGTCACTTATATAATGGTTATAAAGAAGTCAGTGGAGATATCCTCCTGGCGCCATCACTTATGTAATGGTTATAGGGGAGTGGAGGGAAATATCCTCCTGGAACCGTCACTTATGTAATGGTTATAGAGGAGTCAGTGGAGATATCCTCCTGGAGCCATCACTTATGTAATAGTTATAGGGGAGTGGAGGGAAATATCCTCCTGGAACCGTCACTTATGTAATGGTTATAGAGGATTCAGTGGAGATATCCTCCTGGAGCCATCACTTATATAATGGTTATAAAGGAGTCAATGGAGATATTCTCCTAGAGCCGTCACTTATGTAATGGTTATAGGTGAGTGGAGGGAAATATCCTCCTGGAGCCGTCACTTATGTAATGGTTATAGAGGAGTTAGTGTAGATATCCTCCTGGAGCTGTCACTTATGTAATGGTTATAGAGGAGTTAGTGGACATATCCTCCTGGAGCTGTCACTTATGTAATGGTTATAGAGGAGTTAGTGGAGATATCCTCCTGGAGCTGTCACTTATGTAATGGTTATAGAGGAGTTAGTGTTAGATCCTCCTGGAGCTGTCACTTATGTAATGGTTATAGAGGAGTCAGTGGAGATATCCTCCTGGAACCGTCACTTATGTAATGGTTATAGAGGAGTTAGTGGAGAGATCCTCCTGGAGCTGTCACTTATGTAATGGTTATAGAAGAGTCAGTGGAGATATCCTCCTGAAGCTGTCACTTATGTAATGGTTATAGAGGAGTCAGTGGAGATATCCTCCTGGAGCTGTCACTTATGTAATAATTATAAAGGAGTCAGTGGAGATATCCTCCTGGAGCTGTCACTTATCTAATAATTATAAAGGAGTCAGTAGAGATATCCTACTGGAGCCGTCACTTATGTAATGGTTGTAGGGGAGTGGAGGGAAATATCCTTCTGGAACCGTCACTTATGCAATGGTTATAAAGGAGTCAGTGGAGATATCCTCCTGGAGCCGTCACTTATATAATGATTATAAAGGAATCAGTGGAGATATCCTCCTGGAGCCGTCACTTATATAATGGTTATAGAGGAGTCCGTGGAGATATCCTCCTGGAGCCGTCACTTATATTATGGTTATAGAGGAGTCAGTGGAGATATCCTCCTGGAGCCATCACTTATGTAATGTTTATAGAGGAGTGGAGGGAAATATCCTCCTGCAGCCATCACTTATGTAATGGATATATAGGAGTCAGTGTAGATATCTTCCTGGAGCCGTCATTTATATAATGGTTATAGAGGAGTCAGTGGAGATATCCTCCTGTAGCCGTCACTTATGTAATGGTTATAGAGGAGTCAGTGGAGATATCTTCATGGAGCCGTCACTTATGTAATGGTTATAAAGCAGTCAGTGGAGATATCCTCCTGGAGCCGTCACTTATGTAATAGTTATAGAGGAGTCAGTGGAGATATCCTCCTGGAGCTGTCACTTATCTAATGGTTATAAAGGAGTCAGTGGAGATATTCTCCTAGAGCCATCACTTATGTAATGGTTATAGGTGAGTGGAGGGAAATATCCTCCTGGAGCCGTCACTTATGTAATGGTTATAGAGGAGTTAGTGTAGATATCCTCCTGGAGCTGTCACTTATGTAATGGTTATAGAGGAGTTAGTGGACATATCCTCCTGGAGCTGTCACTTATGTAATGGTTATAGAGGAGTTAGTGTTAGATCCTCCTGGAGCTGTCACTTATGTAATGGTTATAGAGGAGTCAGTGGAGATATCCTCCTGGAACCGTCACTTATGTAATGGTTATAGAGGAGTTAGTGGAGAGATCCTCCTGGAGCTGTCACTTATGTAATGGTTATAGAAGAGTCAGTGGAGATATCCTCCTGAAGCTGTCACTTATGTAATGGTTATAGAGGAGTGGAGGGAAATATCCTCCTGGAACCGTCACTTATGTAATGGTTTTAGAGGAGTCAGTGGAGATATCCTCCTGGAGCTGTCACTTATGTAATAATTATAAAGGAGTCAGTGGAGATATCCTCCTGGAGCTGTCACTTATCTAATAATTATAAAGGAGTCAGTAGAGATATCCTACTGGAGCCGTCACTTATGTAATGGTTGTAGGGGAGTGGAGGGAAATATCCTTCTGGAACCGTCACTTATGCAATGGTTATAAAGGAGTCAGTGGAGATATCCTCCTGGAGCCGTCACTTATATAATGATTATAAAGGAATCAGTGGAGATATCCTCCTGGAGCCGTCACTTATATAATGGTTATAGAGGAGTCCGTGGAGATATCCTCCTGGAGCCGTCACTTATATTATGGTTATAGAGGAGTCAGTGGAGATATCCTCCTGGAGCCATCACTTATGTAATGTTTATAGAGGAGTGGAGGGAAATATCCTCCTGCAGCCATCACTTATGTAATGGATATATAGGAGTCAGTGTAGATATCTTCCTGGAGCCGTCATTTATATAATGGTTATAGAGGAGTCAGTGGAGATATCCTCCTGTAGCCGTCACTTATGTAATGGTTATAGAGGAGTCAGTGGAGATATCTTCCTGGAGCCGTCACTTATGTAATGGTTATAAAGCAGTCAGTGGAGATATCCTCCTGGAGCCGTCACTTATGTAATAGTTATAGAGGAGTCAGTGGAGATATCCTCCTGGAGCTGTCACTTATCTAATGGTTATAAAGGAGTCAGTGGAGATATGATTTTACATTTGCAGAGCTCCTGATGTACCGAAACTGTGGAACCCCCCACAAGTGACCTCATTTTGGAAACTAGACCCCCCCAAGGAACTTATCTAGATGTGTGGTGAGCACCTTGAACCACCAAGTGCTTCACAGAAGTTTATAACGCAGAGACGTGAAAATAAAAAACATTTTTTTTCCTCAAAAAATTGATTTTTAGCCAGCAATTTTTTTTTCACAAGGGTACCAGGATAAATTGGACGCCAAAAGTTGTTGTCCAGTTTGTCCTGAGTACGCTGGTACCCCATATATTGGGGGGAAACCATTGTTTGGGCACACGTAAGGGCTCGGAATGGAAGTAATGACGTTTTGAAATGCAGACTTTGATGGAATGGTCTGCGGTTGTCATTACGTTTGCAGAGCCCCTGATGTGCCTAAACAATAGAAACTTACATCAAGTGACCCCATTTTGGAAACTAGACCCCCCCCAAGGAACTTATCGAGATGCCTGGTGAGCACTTCGAACCCACAAGTGCTTCAGAGAAGTTTATAACGCAGAGACGTGAAAATAAAAAAAAAAAAATTTTCCACAAAAATAATTTTTTAGCCCCCAATTTTTTATTTTCCCAATGGTAACAGGAGAAATTAGACCCCCCAAAGTTGTTGTGCAATTTTTCCTGAGTACGCTGATACCCCATATGTTGGGGTAAACCACTGTTTGGGCCCACGTCGGGGCTTGGGAGGGAGCACCGTTTGACTTTTTGAACGCAAAATTGGCTGGAATCAATGGTTGCACCATGTCGCGTTTGGAGACCCGCTGATGTGCCTAAACAGTGGAAACCTCTCAATTCTAACTTCAACCCTAACCCCAACACACCTCTAACCACAGCCCTAACCCCATCACATCCCTAACCCTAATCCCAACCCTAACCATAACCCTAACCCCAACACACCCCTAACCATAATCCTAACCATAACCCTAACCACAAGCCTAACCCTAATTCCAACCCTAACCCTAATTCCATCCTAACCCTAAAACTAATTCCAACCCTAACCCTAATTCCAACCCTAACCCTAATTCCAGCCCTAACCCTATTTCCAACCCTAACCCTAACTGTTGTGAGTTCATTTTCCCCTCCGTCACTGAGGCCTGGTGAACTCCCTATTCTAGTGAAGGAAGGTAGTGAGCCTGATTATCAGGCACCTGGGACTAATGAAGACGATTGGCTGAGTGGAGTCACTGACTGGATTTAAGGCAGCCTACGCCCTTTCTGCCCTGCGGGTGATTTCTCTTTGGACTCTTGGACACCAGTCTGATTCCTGCTCTCCTAAAGCTAAGTTTTCTGTTTTGCCTTTTTTGCATCTAAGATTTGTTTGTGTTTTTCTTGCTTTTTGGATTCTGCCACTCCCTGCTGGAGTGTGCAGTGTTCCTTGAGCTCTGTCTTCTGAAAGTACCTGTGTGCTGATTTAGTTTTTGAAGCTTAGTTGCTTCAGGGCCATTTTTATATCAGCTTGTTGGCTTTTGTCTCTGATAGGGTTTTGGCAGATTGCAGACAGCAGCCTTCCTATCTAGGTAGTTTTTGGGCCCCATCTTTGCTCAGCCTGTCTTTCTGTCTGTGTAAGTGTTTTCATCTTGCTTCACCGTCATTATATGTGGGGGGCTGCCTATTGCTTTGGGGTCTGCTCTGGGGCAGTTAGATTTCCCCTTTCCTTCTTTAGGCCTATGTATCTCTCCGGCTGTGATTGAGGGGTCTAGGTCATCGTAGGAACCCCCCACGGCTACTGCTAGTTGTGTTGATAGGTTCAGGGGTCTGCAATCTGATAGTTGCCAACTTCTCTGGTTTTCAGGACTTAGCTAGCATTTCTGTTTTTGCCTCTTACGGTGACTCAATCATAACACCTAACCCTCTTTCTAACCCTAACCCTCTTTCCAACCCTAAACCTCGTTCCAACCCTAACCCTAACCCTCTTTCCAACCCTAACCCTAACCCTCTTTTTCCAGCCCTAACCCTCGTTCCAACCCTAACCCTAACCCTCTTTCCAACCCTAACCCTAATGGAAAAATAAAAATAAAAATAATTTCTTTATTTTATTAGATGTTCCTGCTTATGGGGGTGATAAACGGGGGGTTTATTTACTTTTCATTCTGATTTGATCACTGTGAGAGTTTATCACAGTGATCAAAATGAATGAAAGGAAATTGCAGCCGGCGGGTGCACTGCGCATGCGCCCACCATTTTCCAATATGGCGGCACCCATGGTCCGGGACCGCGGGACACCGGGAGCCATAGCGGCACTCGGTGAGTACCGGGGTGTGGGAGGGGGGGAGATCGGAAGGCGGGGGGAGCGGAGGGAAGGCGGGGGGCAGATAATGACAGTGGCGGCACATCGCTGCTGTCATTCAGTGGCGGGGGGCAGATCGCCCCCGTTAACTGTGGGGGGGCAGATCGTTGTCACCAGCCATGTCCGATGCTACAGCAGCATCGGACATGGCTGGATTGTAATATTTCATCAATTTTCATTCATGAAATATTACTATTGTTCTGATTGGCTGTTTCACTTTTAGCGATCGTAGCCACATGGGGGCGAAGCCACGCCCCCGTGGTGAAGTACAAAGCCCCCTGTATCTGCGGGTCGGGTCACCTTTCAGTGACCTAGGTCACCCGACCCGCAGGGGGGCTTTAAAGTCATGATGCCACATAGGCGTCACTGGTCAGATTGGTACCAGTTTTCATGATGCTTATGTGGCGTCATTGGTCATGAAGGGGTTAATATATGCCCCATATAATGCTGCACAAAGGTTAATGGTGGCCCCATAAGATGCTCCATATTAATATATGCCCCATATAATGCTGCAGAAAGGTTAATGGTGACCCCATAAGATGCTCCATATTAATATATGCCCCATATGATGCTGCGCAAAGGTTAATGGTGACCCCATAAGATGCTCCATATTAAAATACGCCCCATATAATGCTGCAGAAACGTTAATAGTGGCTCCATAACATGCTCCATATTAATATATTCCCCATATAATACTGCAGAAAGGTTAATGGTGGCCCCATAAGATGATCCATATTGATATCTGCCCTATATAATACTGCTGCTGCGATTTAAAAAAAAAAAAATTATAAAAAATGACATACTCATCTCTCATCGCTGCCGGCTGCTCCTCAGCATTGCCGGCTCTCTGCAGTGACTGTTCAGGTAGAGGGCACACACTAATCACATCATCGCACCCTCTGACCTGAACGTCACAGCCAGAAAACCTGGGAGACTGAGCTCAGTGGTGTAACGGGAACAGGTGAATATGGCATGGCTCACCCTCCCCCAGTGCTACTCACCCTCCTGGTGTCTGCATATCAGGGTTTGCTACATCTCAGTCCCGGTGTCTGCATTTCTCTTCCTGTGCGGTCAGATGGTACCGCTCGCTAAAGTAATGAATATGCGCTCCACCCCTATGGGAGTGGAGACACGTCCATATTCATTACTTTAATAAGCGGTGTCACATGACCGCACAGGAAGAAGATCACGGAGTGAATTACCTATATGATGGACTACTTTCTAGAGATGGGGTGCACCTTACGAAGACTGGAAAACATATATTTGGAAGTCGTCTTGCTACACTCATCAGGAGAGCTTTACACTAGAACAATGTGGGAAGGTGTTGTGAGTTCATTTTTCCCTTCACCGTTGAGGTCTGATGAACTCCCTCCTCTGGTGAAGGAAGGTAGTGAGGCTGATTACCAAACACCTGGGCAGCTAGATGATGACTGGGTGGCTGGAATTGAGGACTGGATATAAGGCAGCCGACGCCCTTCTGCCTTGCTGGTGATCCTGCTGGATTCTTGGAGACCAGTCTGATTCCTGCGTCTCAAAGCTACATTTTTCTGCTCTGCTTTCTACACTTCAGTTTTGTTTTGCCTTGTTTTTTGGGAGTTCTGCCATCCCCGGCCGGGGGTGAGCTGAATTCCATTTTTGTCTCTGATCTGTTGATCTTTTGCTGTGTCCTCAGAATATACCTGAGTGCTGATATAGTCTTTTGAAGCCTAGCGACTTCAGGGCCTGTTTTTCCTATCAGTCGGTTGGCACTTTTTGGATAGGGTTTTTGCGGATGGCAGACAGCGGCTTTCCTATCCTGTCCTATTTAGTTAGCTTGGGCCCCATCATTTGCTCAACCTATCTTTCTATCTGTGTTAGTGTTTTCATCTTGCTTCACCGTCATTACATGTTGGGGGCTGCCTATTGCTTTGGGGTCTGCTCTGGGGCAGTTTAGTTTTCCCCTTTCTGTCTTTAGGCTATGTAGTCTCCGGCTGTGATCGAGGGGTCTAGGGAACCGTAGGAACCCCCACGGCTACTGCTAGTTGTTGTGGATAGGTTCAGGAGTCTTCAATCCGATAGCTGCCAACCTCTCTGGTTTTTCTGGACTTAGCTAGTATTTTGTTTTTTCCTCCTTCGGTGACTCATCATAACAGAATCACCAGCCATACCGCAGATCCTAGGGTACTCAATAGCAGGAGAGAATTGTAAAAAAAAAAAGTGTGTCAGAATTTTTTTGTGTGCATATTTTACCTCTATATCTCTGAGGCCGTAGGGGAATTTTTCTATCAATGGAGATGAAGCAATTGTCTGATCGTGTGGAGCAGCTCGCTGCTGAAGTGCGGGGAATTTGTGCCTATCTTGCTCATTCACATGCTGCTGAACCAAAGATTTATACTCCTGATGTGTTTTTTGGAGATCGGTCTAAATTCTTGAATTTCAAGAATAATTGTAAATTATTTTTTGCCTTTAAGCCTAACTCGTCGGGGAACTCCGCTCAGCAGGTTAAAATTGTCATCTCTTTGCTGCGCGGCTATCCCCAGGATTGGGCGTTTTCTTTGAAACCTGATGATCCTATTCTGAATAATGTGAACGCATTTTTTTCAAGCCTTGGGGTTGTTGTATGATAAACCTAATGCTATTGATCAGGCTGAAAAGACCCTGTTGGCATTAAGCCAGGGTCAGGATTCGGCAGAGTTGTACTGTCAAAAATTCCGAAAGTGGGCGGTCCTTACTACCTGGAATGATTGTGCCTTGGCAGCCCTCTTTCGGAAGGGTTTGTCAGAAACTGTAAAAGATACTATGATGGGATTTCCTGTTCCCTCTGGTCTTGACGATTCTATGTCATTAGCCATTCAGGTGGATCGGCGTTTACGTGAATGCAAAACTACACGAGAGATCTTGCCACCTGTTGAACAAATGTCTGAACCTATGCAATATGATAGAGTTTTGTCTAGGGCGCAACGTCAGTTGTTCAGAAGGCGTAATAAGCTGTGTTTTATTTGTGGAGATGCCTCGCATATTATTTCTGTCTGCCCTAAACGAGAGAAACGTTGTGCACACACGTTTTCTGTGGGTGGTGTTCAGCCTACGTTTCTTCTGGCAATTACTATGATCTGCTCCCTGTCCACATTTTCCGCCAAGGCTTTTGTGGATTCGGGAGCAGCTCTGAACCTAATGGACTTGGATTTTGCTAAACGATGTGGATTTCCTATGACACCTCTGCTTACGCCTATCCCTTTGAGGGGTATTGACGCTACTCCTTTGGCAAAGAATAAACCTGTTTTGGACCCAGGTGGTAATGCGGGTCGCCCCAGACCATCAAGAAAATTGCAGATTTTTGGTGCTGCATAATTTGCATGATACCGTTGTTCTGGGGTTTCCCTGGTTGCAAATCCATAATCCAGTTCTGGATTGGAAATCTTTGTCTGTGGTGAGTTGGGGTTGTCGGTGTGCCCTTAGTGATGCTCCTGTTTTCTCCACCTCTCCCCAGTCGCATGATGTTCCTGACTATTTGGCTGACTTATAAGATGTATTTAGTGAGAATGAGTCTGCGTCTTTGCCTCCTCATAGGAGTTATGACTGTGCAATTGAGCTGAACCCGGGGTGTAAATTCCCCAAGGGTCGGCTTTTCAATTTATCTGTACCCGAGCACGAGGCTATGCGATCCTATTTTAAGGAGTCGTTGGAGAAGGGTCATATTAGACCATCCTCTTCACCCTTAGGTGCTGGGTTTTTTTTTGTGGCTAAAAAGGATGGTTCATTAAGGCCTTGTATTGACTATCGTGCCCTCAACAAAATTACTGTTAAATATCAGTATCCATTACCCCTGATTTCTGATCTATTCTCCAGAGTTAAAGGTGCTTGCTGGTTTACCAAGCTTGACCTCAGGGGGGCGTATAATCTTATTCTCATTAAGCATGGGGATGAATGGAAGACGGCGTTTAATACTCCGGAGGGACATTTTGAGTACCTGGTGATGCCTTTTGGGCTCACTAATGCCCCATCTGTCTTCCAGTGCTTCATGGACGATATATTCCGAGACTTTGTGGATAAATTTTTGATTATCTATCTGGATGATATTTTGATCTTCTCCAAGAAATGGGACTCTCATGTGGAACATGTTCGGACAGTGTTCCGGATTTTGAGGGAGAATTCCCTGTATGTCAAGGGATCGAAATGCCTTTTTGGGGTACAGAGGATTTCATTTTTGGGATTTATTTTGTCTCAGTCAACTATTGAAATGGACCCGGCCAAGGTACAGGCCATTTATGATTGGGTTCAGCCCACCTCTTTGAAGGCCCTCCAGAAGTTTTTGGGTTGTGCTAATTTTTATCGGAAATTTATAGCTAATTTTTCTGGTATTTCCAAGCCACTAACTGATTTGACTAGGAAGGGTGCTGATGTGCTGAATTGGTCTCCGGAGGCTGTTTCTTCCTTTCAGGAGCTGAAGCGAAGATTCACTTCTGCTCCGGTCTCACTCCCGTTTCAGGTGGAGGTGAACGCTTCTGAGATTGGTGCAGGAGCGTTGTGCCAAAAAGATCCTGTGACATCTAAAATGAATCCTTGTGCTTTCTTTTCCCGAAAGATCTCCCCATCCGAACGTAACTATGATGTGGGGAATCGGGAACTGTTGGCCATGAAATGGGCATTTGAGGAGTGGAGACATTGGTTGGAGGGAGCCAAACACCAAGTCGTGGTCCTTACTGACCACTAGAATTTGATTCACCTGGAGTCGGCCAAGCGCTTGAATCCTAGACAGGCTAGGTGGGCCTTGTTTTTCACACGTTTTGATTTTGTGGTCTCTTTTCTTCCGGGCACTAAGAATGTCAAGGCAGACGCCCTCTCTAGGAGTTTCCTTGCGGATTCTCCTGTTGTGACTAAGCCTGCTACCATCTTAGGCGAGGGGGTAGTTCTTTCTGCCATCTCGCCCGATTTGAGACGTGCTCTGGAAGAGTTTCAGGAGGACAAACCTGAGCGTTGTCCCAGTGGAAAGTTGTATGTTCCTGACCAGTGGAGGAAGAGAGTGATGTCTGAAGTTCATTGCTCTGCATTGGCTGGTCATCCAGGTATTTTTGGTACTAGAGATCTGGTGAGTCGGTCTTTTTGGTGGCCTGCCTTGTCTCATGATGTCAGGAATTTTGTGCAGTCCTGTGGGACTTGCTCCCGGTCTAAACCTTGTTCTCGCTCTAGTGGCTTGTTGATGGCTTTGCCGGTGCCCAGGAGGCCATGGACCCATATTTCAATGGATTTTATCTCTGATATGCCTGTCTTTCAGAGAATGACTGTTATTTGTGTGATTTGTGATAGATTCTCTAAGATGGTCCATCTTGTACCACTCCCTAAGTTGCCATCTTCCTCTGAGTTGGGGCCCTTGTTTTTGCAACAGGTGGTTCGTTTGCACGGGATTCCTGAGAACACTGTATCTGACAGAGGAGTTCAGTTTGTGTCTAGATTTTGGAGGACTTTCTGTTCAAAGCTGGGAATTCAGTTGTCCTTCTCCTCTGCGTTTCACCCTCAGACCAATGGGCAGACGGAGAGAGCAAACCAGGCTTTGGAGTCGTATTTGAGATGTTTTATTTCTGCCGATCAGGATGATTGGGTTTCATTTTTGCCCTTGGCCGAATTTGCTTTAAATAATAGAGCTAGTTCTGCCACTTTGATATCACCTTTTTTTGTAACTTTGGGTTTCACCCTCGATTTTCTTCAGGGCAGGGGGAGCCTTCTGCCTGCCCAGGTGTTGACACTGTGGTGCAGAGAATGAACCAGATCTGGGACCAAGTAGTGGATAAGTTGTCTCTCTCCCAGGAAAAGGCCCAGCGGTTTTCCAACCGGTGTAGGACCGTTGGTCCCCAGTTTAAGGTGGGTGATATGGTTTGGTTGTCATCAAAAAATATCGCTATGAAGGTGGCTTCTCCTAAGTTTAAGCCTAGATTTATTGGACCTTACAAGATTTTGGAGATTATTAATCCGGTGTCTTTTCGGTTGGCTCTTCCTGTCACATTTAAAATTCATAATGTGTTTCATAAGTCCTTGTTGAAGAGGTTTGTTGAACCAGTAGTTCCTGTGGTGGCACCTCCTGACCCTGTATTGGTTGAAGGTAACATGGAATATGTGGTAGAGAAGATACTGGATTCCCGTCTGGCTAGACGGAGACTCCAGTATTTGGTTAAGTTGAAGGGTTATGGTCAGGAGGGTAATTCCTGGGTCTCTGCCTCTGATATTCATGCCGAAAGATTGGTGCGTGCCTTTCATCGGGCTCACCCGGATCGCCCTGGTGGCATGGATGAGGGTTCGGTGACCCCTCCTCAAGGGGGAGGTACTGTTCTGAGTTCATTTTTCCCTTCACCGTTGAGGTCTGATGAACTCCCTCCTCTGGTGAAGGAAGGTAGTGAGGCTGATTACCAAACACCTGGGCAGCTAGATGATGACTGGGTGGCTGGAATTGAGGACTGAATATAAGGCAGCCGACGCCCTTCTGTCTTGCTGGTGATCCTGCTGGATTCTTGGAGACCAGTCTGATTCCTGCGTCTCAAAGCTAAGTTTTTCTGCTCTGCTTTGTACACTTCAGTTTTGTTTTTGTTTTGCCTTGTTTTTTGGGAGTTCTGCCATCCCCGGCTGGGGGTGAGCTGAATTCCATTTTTGTCTCTGATCTGTTGATCTTTTGCTCTGTCTTCAGAATATACCTGAGTGCTGATATAGTCTTTTGAGGCCTAGCGACTTCAGGGCCTGTTTTTCCTAACAGTCGGTTGGCACTTTTTGGATAGGGTTTTTGCGGATGGCAGACAGCGGCTTTCCTATCCTGTCCTATTTAGTTAGCTTGGGCCCCATCATTTGCTCAACCTATCTTTCTATCTGTGTTAGTGTTTTCATCTTGCTTCACCGTCATTATATGTTGGGGGCTGCCTATTGCTTTGGGGTCTGCTCTGGGGCAATTTAGTTTTTCCCCTTTCTGTCTTTAGGCTATGTAGTTCTCCGGCTGTGATCGAGGGGTCTAGGGCACCGTAGGAACCCCCCACGGCTACTGCTAGTTGTTGTGGATAGGTTCAGGGGTCTTCAATCCGATAGCTGCCAACCACTCTGGTTTTTCTGGACTTAGCTAGTATTTTGTTTTTTCCTCCTTCGGTGACTCATCATAACAGGAAGGGAAGCAAAAGGCCAGAAAAAGCCATACACCTGACAAATGCTATTGAGAACTCTGCTATTAGAAGTGGAAGGGAAGAACAAAGACAAAAGAATCTAAATAATAAAAATATTGGAGAAAGAGACCAATCACAAACTAAAATGTTTCTATACTAATGCACAAAGCATGGGCAACAAACAAGAAGAATTGGAACTACTAACGCAGGAAAAGAAATATGACGTCATTGGAATCACTGAACTTGGTGGGACGATACACATGATTGGAATACAAGGCTAGAAGGATAGAACTTATTTGCAAGAAACAGACTTGATAAACGAGGAGGAGGTGTCGCATTGTATGTTAGAAATGCGTATATCTGCACAGAGATCCAAGCTTCAGAGACTGGGAGTTCTGTGGCAACTGTTTGGGTAAGAATACAAGGACAGAACAATGGAAAGGACACCATTGTAGGCATTTACTACAGGCCGCCTGTGCAAGCTGAAGATATGGATGAACTCTTTATGCATCAAATGGCCAAGTTCTACAAAAAATATGACATAGTTGTCATGAGAGATTTCAACTATTATGACATTTGTTGGGAATCTCTCTCAGGCAAAACTAACAGGTCAAGGAAATTCTTATACTCTCTTGCTGACAACTTTATCTTCCAAAAGCTAGGGGAGAAAACAAGGGGAACTGCTACCTTGGATCTAATCCTTATAAACAGGGAGGAAATGGTTGAGGAGGTAAAAGTGACTGGGACCCTAGGAGGTAGCGACCATGCTATTTTAGAATTTTGGATAACTAGAGGAGGAAGACCTGTGAAGACTCAGACGTCAAGGTTAGATTTCAGAAAGGCAGATTTTAAAGGATTCAGAATGAGAATTGGAGGGATCCAATGGCTGGATATCCTTACGGACAAAAATGTCCAGGAAGGATGGGAAATCTTGAAAAATGAAATTCTCAAAGCACATTCGTTAACAATTCCGAAAAGAGGGAAGAATAGGAAGCATTTAAGTAAACCAGGATGGATGAACACAGAACTTAAGCACATGCTAAAAAGGAAGAAAGAAATGTTTATAAAATGGAAAGAGGGAGGCATATCTGTGACGGCGGACAGCAGTACACCCTGTGCCACCAATAGGTGACGATCCCACCACTGACACCGGTATGTCAGCGGACGGAGGGACGCGACGCACTGCCGGCACATGGCTATCACAGGCACAGTGGGGACTTATCTTAGTTATCCCACCACCGGCACCATGTGACAAAAATATACAGGAAGCTAATCTTGCTCTAACAATTTACCGCAGGGGGGTATTTTGGATGCCCCACCACTGCTAACAACCTTCCAAGAACTGCGGGGATTTATGTATATCCCACTTTCTCAGTTCCACTTTGGAACTCGCAGCTCTCTGGCGCCCCCTTACCCTCAGGTCAGTCAGGGAACCGCACTTAGGATAATTAGTCGCCGGACGGGCTGCTAGTTGTGCACGGCCAATTAGACTACTGCAGTAAGGGAATTATCAATGCTGTGTTCTCAACCACTCATCCAGCAATATAAGACCCTTCCGGACTGCCAACCAGCCTAACCAACCGCACACACCACGCTGCCACCAGCCACGCTTTACTTAATCAGAGAGTTAATTAAGAGGTTCCGTGGCAAACCCCCAAATTAGTAGCGATTATCTAAAAAAGGTGCATAGTTCATTTCATAGAGCATGGAGACAGAGCTAATAGATTTTTATCATTTATTACCAAAATTTGGGCAGTAATTACATAGATAAAAGTTGCTATAAAGTTGAGACATTAAATATGTACAATACAAATATATGAAAACAACAAGGATTAAAAGGCAGAGCAACACTTACATGTGCTTAGGTGGTATTAGGCAGACCATGTGGCTGGGGGATGGGCCGCTTAGCCAGATGTCCCCACTCATCTGTGGTTCTTGTCAGCTCAGACTCTGCAGCTCCAACTGACTGGAATTTGGTAGGGGATACCTTATAACCTAGGGTCTGTGACCTTACGAAATGGGCGGTCTGGTGAGGTCCAACCCCCCTTTCTCTAAGTTATCATTTGGCTACAAAACTTAGAATAACTATATCTAAATGAGAAAAGCCCATACTAACACACATAGGGCATCATTGTTTGTGATTTATCGAATAGAATCCAACAACACCAATCAGGCCATAATTAAGACACTCCATTTGGAAGCAATCCATATCTCAGTTTCTGGAGGGATTAGGGTCATGAAAATTAGGGAGTGGTAAGCTGGTTTCGTTGCCTAGGCAGTGATATGATTATTATATCTCTGAGGTGTATGTTTTTTTCAATATGACTTGTTTTAATACTTCCCATATACTGGCATCCAGCCTTGTGGCCAGAGCAAAGAGATCTTTTCCCTTTAGCTGTGCAGGGGGGGAGGAGGAGAAGGCTTAGAGAGGATGCCCAGTATCAGGTTTCAGATGCAGGCAGAGAGCTGTACACACACACAGCTGCTAAGGGGGGGCAAAAGGAGGGGGCTGCAAAAGCTGACAGGCTACTTTCTCATAGAATGGAGGATTCTAGAAGAATACAGAAAACGTCATACGTTATAGACATTTTACATTACACCTCCCCCTTTTAGAGGGCGCTACGGTGGCATTACCTGATGGTAATCGGCCATGCGCACTTCAGCGGGTTCGCCCCGGCGGGACAACCCATCAGCATTTCCATGTTCGCTGCCCTTTTTGTGTTGTACAGTAAAGTCATACTGTTGAAGGGCAAGGCTCCAGCGGAGCAACCTTCCATTGGTTCCGGACACTGTGTGCAACCAGCTCAGAGAGTTGTGATCGGTAACCACTGTGAAGGTGTGCCCGTACAGGTAGGGCTGCAAACGCTGCAGTGCCCACACCATGGCCAGACACTCCTTCTCGATGGTCCAGTATGCCACTTCCCTTGGCAAAAGTTTCCGGCTCAGGTACAACACGGGGTGCTCCTGGTTCCCCGATTCGACCTGGCTGAGCACAGCACCGAGGCCAAACTCGCTGGCGTCGGTCTGTACCAGAAACCGGCGACTGCTGTCGACTGCTCTCAACACTGGAGAGTTGCGCAGGGCTGTTTTCAAAGCTTGGAAGGCCGCCTCACAGTCATCTGTCCAGTTGACTGTTTGGGGTAGCCTCTGCTTGGTGAGGCCGGTCAAGGGTTTTGCAAGGGCGCTATAGTCCTGCACTAACCGCCTATAGTACCCTGCAGTGCCTAAGATGGACTTCACCTGTTTCTTGGTCCTGGGGGTGGGCCAGGACGCGATTGCATCCACCTTTTCTGGCACCGGACTCATGAAACCCCCGGCTACCCGGTGTCCCAGGTAGTGGACCTCGCTCATGCCCTTCTGGCACTTTCCTGGCTTGATAGTCAGGCCTGCCTGGTGAAAACGCTTGAGCACCTCCTGGAGGTGCTGAAGGTGTTCCTCTCAGGTGGAACTGAAGATGGCGATGTCATCCAAGTACGCCACCGTGTACTCCTCCAGTCCCCGGAGCAGGTGGTTGACCATCCACTGGAAAGTGGCAGGGGCATTTTTCATGCCGAAGGGCATGACTGTGGACTCGTACAGTCCAAAGGGGGTGATAAAGGCGGATTTATCCTGCACCTCAGGGCTCAGGGGGATCTGCCAGTATCCCCGACTCAAATCCATGATGGATATGTACCTTGCTTTCGCCAACCGCAGATCCTTGATGCGCGGCATTGGGTGGGCATCAGAGGTTGTGATGGCGTCGAGCCCCCTGTAGTCCACGCAGAACCGGGTGGTTCGATCCTTTTTAGGCACGAGGATTACAGGTGAGGCTCACGCGCTTTTTGACCGTCGAATCACCCCTAGCCTTAGCATCTCATCAATCTCTTGGCGCATGACCTGTTGCACCGCCTCAGAGATCCGATAAGGTGTTCGCAGTAGTGGGGTGTGATTCCCGGTGTCCACCTCATGAACTGCTAACTCTGTCCTCCCAGGTCGGTTGGTGAACACGGCCCGGAAGGGTTCCAGGTTGGCCACCAACTGCGACCGCTGGGATACGGTTAACAAACCACTTATCTCCATGTCCTCAGTGGACCCATTGTCCTTGGCTTGGGCCAGCATATCCAGGGGGGGATCTTCCTCCCCATCCTCGGGCAGGTTGCAGACCGGTAGGACGCAAGCTTCACGTTCCTAGTGCACCTTCAGCATGTTGACGTGAAAGGCCTTGCACCTACCCCGAGCATGGTCAAGCGTGACCACGTAGGTGACCGGGTTGAGCTGTTGGTGGACGACGTATGGGCCTTCCCAGGCTGCCTGAAGCTTATGCGTTGGTACGGGGACCAGCACCCACAGCTTTTGACCCACCTGGTAGGTCCGCTCCCGGGCATTCTGGTCGTACCAGTGCTTCTGGTCAGCCTGAGCCTGCGTCATGTTGTCATGCACCAACTGCGTCAAGGTCTGCATCTTGTCACTGAAGCGCATGACATAATCCACAATGGATACTTCTGTGGGGTTTTGCTCATCTTCCCAGGATT
The DNA here is from genome assembly GCF_039654945.1 of Dendrobates tinctorius. Lineage (NCBI taxonomy): Eukaryota > Metazoa > Chordata > Amphibia > Anura > Dendrobatidae > Dendrobates > Dendrobates tinctorius. The sequence goes on along the minus strand of NW_027362126.1, from coordinate 691,864 downwards.
CTTTTATCAACCCAAGGGGTCTCCGGACTCGCCTGCCATACAGGAGCTCGAAGGGGGAGAATCCGGTCGAGGCCTGCGGAACTTCTCTGTAAGCGAACAGCAGGTGTGGGAGGTACCGCTCCCAGTCGCACCCTTGGGTCTCAACCAGCATGCGGAGCATCTGTTTGAGGGTACCGTTGAAGCGTTCACACAAACCATTAGTCTGGGGGTGATGCGCACTCGATACCAGGTGCTTCACCTGAATTTTCTCGCAGAGAGCCTCCATTAGGCGAGATATGAATTGGGTCCCTTGATCGGTAAGCATCTCCCTGGGAAATCCTACCCTTGAAAAGATGGTCACCAGTGCGTCAGCCACCTTATCTGCCCTGGTTGAAGACAGAGCTACTGCCTCTGGGTACCGGGTAGCGTAGTCTTACACAGTGAGAATGTATTGCTTTCCGGAACTACTGGGGACGGCCAGTGGGCCTACAATGTCCACCGCAATTCTCTGGAAAGGCTCCTCTATCACCGGCAAAGGAATAAGGGGAGCCTTAAGAGCAGGCCCCGCCTTACCCACTTTTTGACAAGTTTTACCGGAGCGGCAGTATTGGGTTACATCTGTCCCCATCTTGGGCCAATAGAAGTGTTGAGACAGCCGTGCCTTTGTTTTGCTGATCCCCAAGTGTCCAGCAAGTGGAATCTCATGAGCAATCCGCAACAACTCAGTTCTGAACTGTAGGGGGACGACCAGCTGTCTTTCCCTCAACCACTCCTTTTGGGATTCTCCGGGTACTGTCTCCTGCTACAACCTTTCTCGTTCCCAGAACATCCTCTCCTTATCAGGCTCGGAGGTGGGCATCTCGGCGAGGTGTCTCAATCTCTCCAGGCTCGCATCTTAGTGCAGAGCAGCCAGGAACTCCTGGCTGGAGGCAGCCAGAAGTGACATCAGGGTTCCTTCCTTACTGGGACCCTCTGGAATAGGCTCTGAATTCATCTCTGGTTCATTCTCTCCTGTAGCAGAAGAGGGTCCAGAAGACAGGGCGGTACCTGCGATCTGGGCACTCTGACTGCGTGTGACAGCTGCTACGTATGCTGTCTCCCTGGGGATTTCTACAGACCCACCAGTCAGTGCTGCCATGGGCTCTACCTCCCCATCCACCCCCAACACTTCAGGAGCAGTGCTACTTATGTGCCAGTTACCTTCCTCGGTGGCACTGGTCAGTTGCATGGCATTACCTTCCTCATGGTTCCCATGCACCTCCCCATTTCCTTGAGCACCGTTGCTTGCTCCTGCCAGCGGTTCCTCAGCCGTCTCACTCCGCAGAGTGACGGGGCTGAGCACTTCGGTACCTGTGGACACATCTACCGTTTCAAAGAAAGGGTTAACAGGTTCAGTCGGCACAGACACCTCATCATCATCATTCCTAGGAAAAGAATGGTTATCAGATTTCTTTGGTACATTTACATCACCATCAGCATCATTCCTGGGGAAAGAATGGTTGTTAGTTGCATCATTACTCATCAAGTCATTAGCAGGTAACACATTCAGTTTCCCATCATCATCATTATCATCACCAGGGTTAACGTTACCCTTAGTATCAGACTGGGGAGGGGTGTCAGGGATGTAGTATGCAACCATCCTCCACAAGTCAGTCCCCAATAAAACAACATTGGGCAGGTTTTCAGACACTCCCACTTCCCTCAACCCGCTCCCAGCACCCCAATCAAGGAATACCCGGACCACTGGCAAGGGACAGCGGGTACCCCCGATCCTGGTGACAGTCAGGGTTTTCCCCTCAACAAACTCTTCAGGGGCCGCCAGTCCAGGATGGATGAGGGTTCGTTCAGCCCCGGTGTCCTTGAGGCCGGTAGCAAGATGGGCCCCCACCTGGACGGGTTGAACATTGTCATCCATCCTCCCTACCACACCTCCCACCAACAGAACAGAGGCGTTGGGCCCAGGGGCCTTGGCTGGAGGGTTCTTCGGCTTTTCCGGACAGGTGAAACGGAGGTGACCAGTCCGATTGCAGTTGTAACACTGGCGACTGTCAGTAGTAGGCCTGGTGTTGGCAACAGGGACAGGGCCTCCGGAGGGACGGCTAGCTGGGGCACTGGGGTTGGTTGCAGGCTTACCCCCTCTCCAGCTGGTGGTGACTGGCCTCTGCGTCTCTTGCTTCCGGTTGACCTCATAGTAATCGGCGATCTGCACCGCTTTGTCCGCATTCATTGGTTCGCGGTCCAGGATGAACTGTCGGACCTCAGCTGGGCAAAGATGCAGGAACTGGTCTTTGATAATCAGGTCCCGTAGCAGCTCAAAGGAATCAACGAGCAGTCCATGGATCCACTGGTCAAAGTGGGTCCTGAGTCCCTGCATCACATCGCTATAGCTATCGTGTGGGCCATGTTGGAGGTTCCGGAACTTCTTTCGGTATACCTCAGGTGTCAGCCGGTATTTGGCGATCAGGGCCTGCTTTATGGTGTCATAGTTGTCATCGTCTTCTGGCGGAAGAGAATCAAACGCCTTCAGAGCTTTGCCTTTTAGCTCTGGGGTCAAGTACCTGGCCCATTTGACCTTATCGAGCCGGTACTGTCGGCAGGCTTTCTCAAAGGCTCGGAGAAACGTGTCCAAGTCCCCATCCTTTTCCATCATGGGAAAATGCTCTGGCCGGGGTTTAGGACTCTGGACGCTGCTGGGCTCACTGCTTCGGGCTGCGGGGGCATTCCCCCCCGCTGGAGCACCTCCAGTTCATGGGCCCTCTGTGCTTGGCGCTTGGCTCTCTCAGCCTCTCATTCAGCCTCTCTTTTGGCTCGGGCCTCCTACCGATATTGCTACATCAGCCTCACCCGTCCCTCACTGTCTTCGGCGGGGAGTGCGTCCAAGGCCGCTTGCAGGTAGGGGTCCAGCCCGCTCTGGTTGAATGTGGAGCCAGCGCTCGGGAGTGGAGCCTCTGCTGCAGCCCCATTGTTGCCTGGGCCAGCTTCTGCACCCGCTGGGCTCTGGTCGTTGTCCAGCTGCACCAGAGCCGCGATCAGTTGGGCTCTGTTTTTGTTCGTGGCGTCAAGGCCTTGGTACGTGCATAACCCAGCAAGAACTTCCTTTGTCTGCTGTTTGTACCAGTGTTCTCCTTTTGCCGCCATGGTTGCCAAATAAAAAATAGAAAAGAAAAACGAAGAAAAGGGAGGGGATACTTGCAAGTACACAAAAATGTCTCAGGACTAATAACCACTGAATCTGTTCTCCAAAACCTATGACGCAGGATTCCCGCAGGAACCGTGCAGGTTTTTAGTGAGAGGAATGATAGCTCAAACCAAATCACTAATGCTCTAGGATCATCCCACCACTCTGCCACCAAATTGTGACGGCAGACAGCAGTGCACCCTGTGCCACCAATAGGTGACGATCCCACCACTGACACCGGTATGTCAGCGGACGGAGGGACGTGACGCACTGCCGGCACACGGCTATCACAGGCACAGTGGGGACTTATCTTAGTTATCCCACCACCGGAACCATGTGACAAAAATAAACAGCAAGCTAATCTTGCCCTAACAATTTTTTCGCAGGGGGGTATTTTGGATGCCCCACCACTGCTAACAACCTTCCAAGAACTGCGGGGATTTATGCATATCCCACTTTCTCAGTTCCACTTTGGAACTCGCAGCTCTCCGGCGCCCCCCCTTACCCTTAGGTCAGTCAGGGAACTGCACCTAGGATAATTAGTCGCCGGATGGGCTGCTTGTTGTGCACGGGCAATTAGACTACTGCAGTAAGGAAATTATCAATGTCGTGGCCACAGCCCCCCTTATTCAGCAATATAAGACCCTTCCGTACTGCCAACCAGCCTAACCAACCGCACACACCACGCTGCCACCAGCTCCTGGTTTCTCCACTTCTCCAAGTTATAGACTTAATGGAGGGGTTCGAAGCCAACACAAACAGTAGCGTAATTATCTAAAAAAGGCGCATAGTTCGTTTCTTAGAGCATGGAGACAAACTAATAGATTTTATCAATTATTCCCAAAATGTGGGCAGTGATTACACAGATAAAAATTGTTACAAATTTGAGACATTAAATATGTACAATGCGAGTATAAAATAACATGGATGAAAAGACAGAAATTACACTTACAGTTGCTTATGGTTCTTTAGGCATCCCATGTGGCTCGGGGGATGGGCCGCCAACCACACATCCCCGGACATCTGCAGATCTTTCTAGCATGGCATCTGCAGCTCAACTGCATGAATTTTGGGAGGGAGTACCTTATCCCTTTGGGTTTGTGACCTCATGAAATGGGCGGTCTGGTGAGGTCCAACCCCCCTACTCTCTAAGTTGCAATTTATCTAAAAAACTTATAATAACCATATCTTAATGAGGGAAGCTCGTATAAACTCACCAAGGGTATCATGTTTCCCACTTTATCGAACCCAATAAGACAACATCAAACATGCCGTAATTAAGACACTCCATTTGGGAGCAATCCATATCTCAGTTTCTGGAAGGACCAGAACCATGAAAATTAGGGATTAGAAAGCTGGCCTCGTGCCCTTCGCAGAAATGTAATTATTATATCTCTGCCCCGAGGGAGGTGCAAGCTAGGCTTCTTTTAATATTTCCTATACCTGCATCCAGCCTCCTGTTTCAGAACAAAAGACACTCTTTCCACTCAGCTTAATAAACATTCCTTTCTACAACAGGAAATAGATGGTGTCCTGTTACCAATTGCAGGCACAGAGCAGCAAGCAGGGGGGGCACTGGTCTGTGTGTGTGTGTGTGTAAGCTGTGGGCGAAAAGAGGAGGGGGGAAGGAGGATGCTGCAAGCTTGTGACAGGCTGATTTTCTCATAGAATGGAGGATTCTAGAAGGTTCCAACAAAATCATGCCTTACAGTACATTACAATATCTAAAGAAGAATATAATGCTGTCTACAGAAATTGCAGGGCACAAATCAGATTATGTAAAGCTGACAATGAACTGAGGCTTGCAAGAGATGTCAAAAGCAATAATAAAGGATTTTGGGGAAATGTCAAAAGTAAAAGAAAAGTCAAAGATGCTATAGGATTTCTACAGGATGAAAATAATAAAATGTGTTATGAATGAGTCACCGTAGGAGGCAAAAACAGAAATGCTAGCTAAGTCCAGAAAACCAGAGAAGTTGGCAGCTATCGGATTGCAGACTCTTGAACCTATCAACAACAACTAGCAGTAGCCGTGGGGGGTTCCTACGATGCCCTAGACCCCTCGATCACAGCCGGAGAACTGCCTAGCCTAAACACAGAAAGGGAAATCTAAACTGCCCCAGAGCAGACCCCAAAGCAATAGGCAGCCCCCAACATATAATGACGGTGAAGCAAGAAGAAAACACTAACACAGATAGAAAGATAGACTGAGCAAATGATGAGGCCCAAGCTAACTAGACAGGACAGGATAGGAAAGCTGCTGTCTGCAATCCGCAAAAAACCCTATGAAAATAAGAGCCAACAGACTGACAGGGAAAAAGGCCCTGAAGACGCTAGGCTTCAAAAAGACTATGTCAGTACTCAGGTATTTTCTGAAAACAGAGCAACCGGCAAAAAAGGAATTCAGCTCACCCCAGCAGGGAATGGCAGAATCCAGAAAAGCAAGGCAAACGAAAACCAAAACACAAATGCAAAAAGGCAAAGCAGAAAACTTAGCTTTTGAGGAGCAGGAATCAGACTGGTCTCCTAGAATTCCACAGAGAAATCACCAGCGAGGAGGAAGGGCGTCGGCTGCCTTATATCCAGTCAGAGATCCCCGTCGCCCAGTCATCCTCTCCCAGCTCAAGTGCTTGGTAATCAGCCTCACTACCTTCCTTCACCAGAAGAGGGAGTTCATCAGACCTCAATGGTGAAGGGGAAAATGAACTCATAACAGTACCTCCCCCTTGAGGAGGGGTCACCGAACCCTCATCCACGCCACCAGGGCGATCAGGGTGAGCCCGATGAAAGGCACGCACCAATCTTTTGGCATGAATATTAGAGGCAGAGACCCAGGAATTATCCTCCTGACCAGGGTTAACCAAATACTGGAGTCTCCGTCTATCCAGACGGGAATCCAGTATCTTCTCTACCACATATTCCATGTTACCTTCAACCAATACAGGGTCCGGAGGTGCCACCCCAGGAACTACTGGTTCAACAAACCTCTTCAACAAGGACTTATGAAACACATTATGGATTTTAAATGTGACAGGAAGAGCCAACCGAAAAGAGACCGGATTAATGATCTCCAAAATCTTGTAAGGCCCAATAAATCTAGGCTTAAACTTAGGAGAAGCTACCTTCATAGAGATATTTTTTGATGGTAACCAAACCATATCACCCACCTTAAACTGGGGACCAACGGTCCTATGTCGGTTGGAAAACCGCTGGGCCTTTTCCTGGGAGAGAGATAACTTATCCACCACTTGGTCCCAGATCTGGTGCATTCTCTACACCACAGTGTCAACACCTGGGCAGGCAGAAGGCTCCACCTGCCCTGAAGAAAATCGAGGATGAAACCCAAAGTTACAAAAAAAAGGTGACATCAAAGTGGCAGAACTAGCTCTATTATTTAAAGCAAATTCGGTCAAGGGCAAAAATAAAACCCAATCATCCTGATCAGCAGAAATAAAACATCTCAAATACGACTCCAAGGTCTGGTTTGTTCTCTCCGTCTGCCCATTGGTCTGAGGGTGAAACACAGAGGAGAAGGACAACTGAATTCCCAGCTTGGAACAGAAAGTCCTGCAAAATCTAGACACAAACTGAACTCCTCTGTCAGATACAATGTTCTCAGGAATCCCGTGCAAGCGAACCACCTGTTGCAAAAACAGGGGCACCAACTCAGAAGAAGATGGCAACTTAGGGAGTGGTACAAGATGAACCATCTTAGAGAACCTATCACAAATCACCCAAATAACAGTCATTCTCTGAGAGACAGGCATATCAGAGATGAAATCCATTGAAATATGGGTCCATGGCCTCCTGGGGACCAGCAAAGGCATCAGCAACCCACTAGAGCGAGAACAAGGTTTAGACCGGGAGCAAGTCCCACAGGACTGCACAAAATTCCTGACATCACAAGACAAGGCGGGCCACCAAAAAGACCGACTCACCAGATCTCTAGTACCAAAAATACCTGGATGACCAGCCAATGCAGAGCAATGAACTTCAGACATCACTCTCTTCTTCCACTGGTCAGGAACATACAACTTTCCACTGGGACAACGCTCAGGTTTGTCCTCCTGGAACTCTTCCAGAACACGTCTCAAATCGGGCGAGATGGCAGAAAGAACTACCCCATCGCCTAAGATGGTAGCAGGCTTGGTCACCACAGGAGAATCAGCAAAGAAGCTCCTAGAAAGAGCGTCAGCCTTGACATTCTTAGTGCCAGGAAGAAAAGAGACCACAAAATCAAAACGTGTAAAAAACAAGGCCCATCTAGCCTGTCTAGGGTTCAAGCGTTTGGCCGACTCCAGGTAAATCAAATTCTTGTGGTCAGTGAGGACCACGACTTGATGTTTAGCTCCCTCCAACCAATGTCTCCACTCCTCAAATGCCCATTTCATGGCCAACAGTTCCCGATTCCCCACATCATAGTTACGTTCAGATGGGGAGAACTTTCGGGAAAAGAAAGCACAGGGATTCATTTTAGATGTTACAGGATCCTTTTGGGACAAAACAGCTCCTGCACCAATCTCAGAAGCGTCCACCTCTACCTGGAACGGGAGTGAGACATCAGGTTGCCGCAAAACCGGGGCAGAAGTGAATCTTCGCTTCAGCTCCTGAAAGGAAGAAACAGCCTCCGGAGACCAATTCAACACATCAGCACCCTTCTTAGTCAGATCAGTCAATGGCTTGACAATACTAGAAAATTTTGCTATAAATTTCCGATAAAAATTAGTAAAACTCAAAAACTTCTGAAGGGCCTTCAAAGAAGTGGGCTGAACCCAATCATAAATGGCCTGTACCTTGGCCGGATACATTTCAATAGTTGACGGAGACAAAATAAATCCCAAAAATGAAATCCTCTGTACCCCAAAAAGGCATTTCGATCCTTTGACATACAGGGAATTCTCCCTCAAGATCCGGAACACCATCCGAACATGTTCCACATGAGAATCCCAATCCTTGGAGAAGATCAAAATATCATCCAGATACATAATCAAAAATTTATCCACAAAGTCTCGGAAAATGTCATTCATGAAGCACTGGAAGACAGAAGGGGCATTAGTGAGCCCAAAAGGCATCACCAGGTACTCAAAATGTCCCTCTGGAGTATTAAACTCCGTCTTCGATTCATCCCCATGCTTAATGCGGATAAGATTATACGCCCCCCTGAGGTCAAGCTTGGTAAATCAGCAAGCACCTTTAACTCTGGAGAATAGATCCGAAATCAGGGGTAACGGATACTGATATTTAATAGTAATTTTGTTGAGGGCACGATAATCAATACAAGGCCTTAATGAACCATCTTTTTTGGCCACGAAAAAAAAACAGCACCTAAGGGTGAAGAGGATGGTCTAATATGACCCTTCTCCAATGCCTCCTTAATATAGGATCGCATAGCCTCGTGCTCGGGTACAGATAAATTGAAGAGCCGACCCTTGGGAAATTTACACCCCGGGCTCAGTTCAATTGCACAGTCATAACTCCTATGAGGAGGCAAAGACCCAGACTCATTCTCACTAAATACATCATAAAAGTCCGCCAAATAGTCAGGGACATCATGCGACTGAGGAGAGGTGGAAAAAACCGGAGCCTCACTAAGGGCACACCGACAACCCGAACTCACCACAGACACAGATTTCCAGTCCAAAACTGGATTATGAATTTGCAACCAGGGAAACCCCAGAACAATGGTATCATGCAAATTATGCAACACCAAAAATCTGCAATTTTCTTGATGGTTTGGATCGACCCGCATTACCACGTGGGTCCAAAACTGAGGTTTATTTTTCGCCAAAGGAGTAGCATCAATCCCCCTCAAAGGGATAGGCGTCCGCAGAGGTGTCATAGGAAATCCACAACGTTTAGCAAAATCCAAGTCCATTAGGTTCAGGGCTGCTCCCGAATCCACAAAAGCCTTGGCGGAAAATGTGGACAGGGAGCAGATCAGAGTAATTGCCAGAAGAAACTTAGGTTGAACACCACCCACAGAAAACGTCTGTGCAAAACGTTTCTCTCGTTTAGGACAGACAGAAATAATATGCGAGGCATCTCCACAAAAAAAACACAGCTTATTGCGCTTTCTGAACTCCTGACGTTGCTCCCTGGACAAAACTCTATCACATTGCATAGGTTCAGACACTTGTTCAACAGGTGGCAGCACCTCTCGTGCAGTCCTGCGTTCACGTAAACGCCGATCAACCTGAATGGCTAATGACATAGAATCGTCCAGACCAGAGGGAACAGGAAATCCCACCATAGTATCTTTTACGGCTTCTGACAAACCCTTCCGAAAGAGAGCTGCCAAGGCATTATCATTCCAGGCAGTAAGGACCGCCCACTTTCGGAATTTTTGACAGTACAATTCTGCAGAATCTCGACCCTGGCTCAATGCCAACAATTATTTTTGAAATTCAAAAATTTAGAACGATCCCCAAAAAACACATCAGGAGTAGGGATCTTTGGTTCAGCAGCATGTGAATGAGCAAGGTAGGCGGAAAATCCCCGCACTTCCACAGCGAGCTTCTCCACACGATCAGACAATTGCTTTATCTTCATTGAGAGAGAAAAAAAATTCCCCCTACGGCCTCAGAAATAAAGAGGAAAAAATATACACACTTTTTTTTTTTTTTTAATTCTTTCCTGCTATTGAGTACCCTAGGATCTGCGGTATGGCTGGTGATTCTGTTATGAATGAGTCACCGTAGGAGGCAAAAACAGAAATGCTAGCTAAGTCCAGAAAACCAGAGAAGTTGGCAGCTATCGGATTGCAGACCCCTGAACTTATCAACACAACTAGCAGTAGCCGTGGGGGGTTCCTACGATGCCCTAGACCCCTCGATCACAGCCGGAGAACTGCCTAGCCTAAAGACAGAAAGGGAAATCTAAACTGCCCCAGAGCAGACCCCAAAGCAATAGGCAGCCCCCAACATATAATGACGGTGAAGCAAGAAAAAACACTAACACAGATAGAAAGATAGACTGAGCAAATGATGGGGCCCAAGCTAACTAGACAGGACAGGATAGGAAAGCTGCTGTCTGCAATCCGCAAAAAACCCTATGAAAATAAGAGCCAACAGACTGACAGGGAAAAAGGCCCTGAAGACGCTAGGCTTCAAAAAGACTATGTCAGTACTCGGGTATTTTCTGAAGACAGAGCAACCGGCAAAAAAGGAATTCAGCTCACCCCAGCAGGGAATGGCAGAATCCAGAAAAGCAAGGCAAACTAAAACCAAAACACAAATGCAAAAAGGCAAAGCAGAAAACTTAGCTTTTGAGGAGCAGGAATCAGACTGGTCTCCTAGAATTCCACAGAGAAATCACCAGCGAGGAGGAAGGGTGTCGGCTGCCTTATATCCAGTCAGAGATCCCCGTCGCCCAGCCATCCTCTCCCAGCTCAAGTGCTTGGTAATCAGCCTCGCTACCTTCCTTCACCAGAAGAGGGAGTTCATCAGACCTCAATGGTGAAGGGGAAAATGAACTCATAACAGAAATGGTAAGACAGGATTTTGAGAAGGCCGAACTTTTAAATGACTATTTTGCATCTGTTTTCTCTCAGAAAGGAAATGTAACATCAACTATTCTTCACTGTCCTATTAAGGAAATAGAAGAATCCGGGATAAATATAAACAGAATTATAGTGAGGAAACACTTAGCTAACCTAAATGAATTCAAATCTCCAGGTCCAGATGAATTACACCCCAGAGTACTGAAGGAGATAGCAGAAGAAATTTTTGAACCACTGTCCATAATCTTTGAAAATTCGTGGAGAACAGGAGAAGTCCCAGAAGACTGGAGAAGAGCAAATGTTGTTCCTATCTTCAAAAAGGGGAAGAAGTTGGACCAAGGCAACTATAGGCAGGTGAGACTGACTTCTATACCAGGAAAGATCTTTGAACAAATTATTAAACAACATGTATGTCAGTACCTGGATAAGAATGAAGTGATTAAACAGAGTCAGCATGGGTTTGTAACTAATAAGTCATGTCAGGCTAACTTCATTTCCTTCTATGACAGAATCACTGATTGGGTGGATCAGGGAAATGCTGTAGATACAGTATACCTTGACTTCAGCAAAGTATCTCACACAATCCTTATTGAAAAAATGACTAAGTATGGAATGGACAAGGCAACTGTTAGGTGGATTCATAACTGGCTTAGTGATCGGACCCAAAGAGTGGTCGTAAATGGCTGCACCTCCAGTTGGAAGAATGTCTCAAGTTGGGTACCACAGGGCTCTGTCCTGGGCCCTGTATTGTTCAACATCTTTATCAATGATTTAGATGAAGAAATTGAGGGTAAACTGATTAAATTTGCTGATGACACAAAGCTAGGAGGGATAGCTTATACTAGAGAAGAGAGAGAAGATTCAAAAATATATAAATAAATTGGAGCAGTGGGCAGCAACTAACAGAATGGGTTTTAACAGGGGAAAAATGCAAAGTACTACATCTGGGCAATAAAAATGAAAAAAGCATATACAGAATGGGAGGAATAGGGCTAAGTGACAGCACATGTGAAAAAGACTTGGGTATACTAATAGATCACAGACTGAATATGAGTCAACAGTGTGATGCAGCAGCAAAAAAAGCAAATGCAATTCTAGGATGTATTAACAGAAGAATACAGTCTAGATCACATGAAGTCATTATTTCCCTCTACTCCTCTTTGGTCAGACCGCATCTGGAATACTGTGTCCAGTTTTGGGTGCCACATTTTAAAAAAGACATCAACAAACTGGAGCAAGTTCCGAAAAGAGCGACCAGAATGGTGACCGGTCTGCAAACCCTGTCTTGTGAGGAAAGGTTGCAGGATTTGGGAATGTTTAGCCTGCAAAAGAGAAGACTGAGAGGAGACTTAATAACTGTCTACAAATATCTCAAGGGCTGTCACATTGCAGAAGGATCATCTTTATTCTCATTTGCACAAGGAAAGACTAGAAGCAATGGGATGAAACTGAATGGGAGGAGACACAGATTAGATATCAGAAAAAACTTCTTGACAGTTAGAGTGATCAATGAGTGGAACAGGCTGCCACGAGAGGTGGTGAGTTTTCCTTCAATAGAAGTCTTCAAACAGGGGCTGGACAGATATCTGTCTGGGATGATTTAGCGAATCCTGCTTTGAGCAGGGGTTGGACCAGATGGCCCAGGAGGTCCCTTCCAACTCTACGATTCTATGATTCTATGAAGACAGGAAGAGAAATGCAGACGCCGGGACTGAGATGTAGCAGAGCCTGATATGCAGACGCCAGGAGGGTGAGTATCACATCTCCTGCTCCCCCGCCAGCTTTCTGGTGAATGACTCGTGTATAAGCCAAGAGGGTCTTTTTCAGCCTAAAAAAGTTGCTGAAAAACTCTGCTTATACACGAGTATATACGATATATAGAAAACGAAATATAAAAGTTATGACAAACAAAGAAAGAAACACCATTAATAATGAAACATAATTTTGTTTCTACTATTGAGGCCAGTGGGGAATCTCGTTCCCAGATTGTATATCCAAGGAGCCTCGCGTGCGAGGAAACATCTTTTAATATCTCCCCCATGATGAGGACTTTTAATTTGTTCAATCCCCATTACTTTAAAAGAAGATATATTGCCATCATGCTGGGTTATGAAATGTTTGGCTGCCATAGAGACATTTTCATTGCTGGTGTTGCTATTAGCAATATCTCTAATATGTTCAGTTTTCTCATTGTACAACCTACATATGTTAAACGACAGATAGTGCATTCAGTTATATATCACATTATTATATTGCAATTAATAAATTGTTTAATGTGATATGTTTGAGAATCATCCAAATTATTAAAAATGTTACTATTTTGAGCATATTTACAAGTTAAACATTTGGACACTTCACATTTGTAGAAGCCCTTGCAGCTCAACCAGGTGTTAACATTTGGTCTGGAATGGTCTGGAATCGCGGGCAGGGTCCCCTCTCCTTATGTACTTGTGTGTCCCTTGTCTTACACATGTTTATTATACTTGTCTATATTTCCCTTTTTTACATGTAAAGCGCCATGGAATAAATGGCGCTATATAAATGCATAATAATAATAATAATGGAACATACCTGGAGAAATCGCATTACCAATACTAGGGGCTCTTCTCGCCACTATATTAACTCCTGTGCACAAGATATCAAATAGAGTCTGATCCTCATACAATATTGGTAGACATTTGTTAAGAATATTTGTATCTCAGACACACATACAGTTTTTGATTCTGTTTGTTATTTTTCTGTGTAAATTCTGATTCTGGTTCAATCAAATCTTCCCTATTTTTATTTAAAGCTATACTACGTGCCCGCTTTAAAGACCAATCTGGATAATGCCGTTTTTTTAGTTTTTATATATATATATATATATAAATATACACACACACATGTTGCTGTTGAACAATGTTTAGTTGTGATAAAGATCTCTTTATAGATCGAAACGCGTCGCTCAACACACTCCCCCTGGCACATGTCCATGCTATCAGAGGATTTTTTTGCCTTTTTCATGTTTTTAATGGATTAATAAAATTTCGGATTTTAAGGAGCTGGAACACCTTTCCCATTTCTTCCATGGTGGTCTTCTGCAGACCCCTGGCTGTTAACTCATCGGCACCCGTGGGACGTGTGCTTTAAGTACTTCTGGCACATATTACAGACAGATGATGACTAAATAACACAGCCATCGTCAGCCGGCAAAGATTCAGGCTCAGTTTCTGAGTCCACATCAGAGTCAGAGAGCCGCCGTGTCACCTACCGGTAGGTCATGCATCAGTAACGGAGGAAGGGTTAATAGTACAGTAAAGCACGGCATACACCACATTTCTAAAAGCCGTATACCTGGTGCAAAGCTGGTTGAGCGTAAGCAGATCTGTGCCACGAGATCACTTCAGTCCAGGGCTCTGCAGAGCGCTGGCTTTGATACTTTTTCAGTGTTTTTTGTTTTCACAACCCTTATTCTGAATGTATTCTAGATTCGTATTATGTTTTATATATTTCCGGCTTCCCACAAACAGGATGTAACTTATATATTGTTGTATATGGATGTGTCTGTTGTACAGTCGTGGTGGCTATACTTTCTGACTGCGCCACATATACACCTTATAGGAGTTGTCTGGGACATTTATATGATTTCACACTGACTAACATGTAGAATCCGATCATTGTGTTATCTTCTGTTAGAATTAGTCTCTTTTCACGTTCTTGGTGCTCATCACATGAATGGTCTATATGCGATTCACATACAGATGACCATGACCCGACCATAGACGAGGGCAGAGTGTGAAAACAGCCGAATCCTAAGACTACTCTAACACTACATCAGAATCTTTTTATGGGTGAAATTAAAGTTCAAAACTGTGAGCAAAATATGCAACTTCAAAGCCACAGACTTTTTTTATGGCATCCAGTTCTGTTCCTGAACATAATATATATTAACTTTTGGAGGTGTTCCCATATCTATGTAGTAAGCTTGGTTCTGTTTCGGTATCTATAAAGTAATCTTGGTTCTGGTACAGAATTTATGTATTAACCCCTTTACCCCTAAGGATGGTTTGCACAATAGTGTCCGGGCCAATTTTTACAATTCTGGCCACTGTCCCTTTATGAGGTAATAACTCTGGAGCTTCAATGGATCCCGGTGATTCTGACACTGTTTTCTCGTGACATATTGTCCTTCATGTTAGTGGAAAAATTTTGTTCATATAACTTGCGTCTATTTGTGAAAAAAACGGAAATTTGGCGAAAATTTCACAATTTTCCAACTTTGAATTTTTATGCCCTTAAATCACAGCGATACTACGGCACACAAAAACTTAATAAATAACATTTCCCACATGTCTACTTTACATCAGCACAATTTTGGAACCAAAATTTTTTTTTGTTAGGAAGTTACAAGGGTTAAAAGTTGACCAGCGATTTCTCATTTTTACACCATTTTATTTTTACGGACCACCTCACATTTGAAGTCACTTTGAGGGGTCTATATGATAGAAATTACCCAAAAGTGACACCATTCTAAAAACTGCACCCCGGACGGTACTTAAAACCACATTTAAGAAGTTTATTAACCTTAACCCTTCAGGTGCTTCACAGGAATTGTTTGAATGTTTAAAAAAAAATGTACATTTAACTTTTTTTTACAAAAAAATTACTTCAGGTTCAATTTTTTTTATTTTACCAAGGGTAACAGGAGAAATTGGACCCCAAAAGTTATTGTACAATTAGTCCTGAGTACGCTGATACCTGATATGTGGGGGGGAACCACTGTTTGGGCGCATGGCAGAGCTTGAAAGGGACGGAGCGCCGTTTGACTTTTTCAACGCAAAATTGGCTGGAATTGAGATCAGGCGACATGTCACATTTGGAGAGTCCCTGATGTGCCTAAACAGTGGAAACTCCCCACAAGTGACCCCATTTTGGAAACTAGACCCCCCAAGGAACTTATCTAGATATGTGGTGAGAACTTTGAACTCCCAAGAGCTTCACAGAAGTTTATAACGTACAGTCGTACAATAAAAAAATCATATTTTTCCACAAAAATGATCTTTTCACCCCCAATTGTTATTTTCCCAAGGGAAACAGGACCCCAAAAGTTATGGTGCAATTTGTCCTAAGTACGCCGATACCCCATATGTGAGGGTAAACCACTGTTTGGGCGTATGGCAGAGCTCGGAAGGGAATGAGCGCCGTTTGACTTTTTCAAAGCAGAATTGGCTTGACGCCATATCGCATTTGGAGAGCCTCTGATGTGCCTAAACAGTGGAAACCCCCCACAAATGACACCATTTTGGAAACTAGACCGCCCAAGGAACTTATCTAGATGTGTGGTGAGAACTTTGAAACCCCATAGGCTTCCCATAAGTTTATAATGTACAGACGTAAAATTAAAAAATCATATTTTTTGCACAAAAATGATCTTTTCACCCCCCAATTGTTATTTTCCCAAGGGAAACAGGACTTCAAAAGTTATTGTGCAATTTGACCTGAGTACGCTGATACCCCATATGTGGGGGTAAACCACTGTTTGGGCACATGGCAGAGCTCGAAAGGGAAGGAGCACCGTTTGATGCAAAATAGTCTGGAATTGAGATAGGGCGCCATGTCGTGTTTGGAGAGCCCCTGATGTGCCTGAACAGTGGAAACCCCCACAGGTGACCCCATTTTGGAAACTAGACCCCCCAAGGAACTTATCTAGATGTGTGGTGAGCAATTTGAACTTCCAAGTGCTTCACAGAAGTTTATAACGCACGGGCATGAAATAAAAAAAATCATATTTTTTCCAAAAAAAAGATCTTTTAGTCCCCAATTTTTTATTTTCCCAAGGGTAACAGGAGAAATTGGACCCCAAAAGTTGTTGTGCAATTTGTCCTGAGTAGGCCGATACCCCATATGTGGGGGTAAAACACTGTTTGGGCGCATGGCAGAGCTTGGAAGGGAAGGAGCACCGTTTGACATTTTCAACGCAGAATTGGCTGGAATTGAGATCAGACGCCATGTTGCGTTTGGAGAGCCCCTGATGTGCCTAAACAGTTGAAACCCCTCAATTCTAACTCCAACCCTAACCCCAACACACCCCTAACCTTAATATCAGCCCTAACCTTAGCCCTAAGCCTAACCCTAGCCCTAAACCTTGCTCTAGCCCTAATAGAAAAATGGAAATAATTTTTTTTTATTTTATTATTTTTCCCTAACTTAGGGGCTGATAAAGGGGGGTTTGATTTACTATTTATGGCGGGTTTTTATGTTTGGCAGCTGTCACACACCAAAAGACGCTTTTTATTGTAAAAAATAGTTTTTGCATCACCACATTTTGAGAGCTATAATTTTTCCATATTTTGGCCCACCAAGTCATGTGAGGTCTTATTTTTTGCGGGACAAGTTGACGTTTTTTGATTGGTACCATTTTCGGGCACGTGACATTTTTTGATCGCTTTTTATTCCGAGTTTTGTGACGCAGAATGAACAAAAACCAGCATTTCATGTCAGTATGATAACAGCGATACCTTATTTATGTCTTTTTCCATGTTTTGACGCTTTTATGCAATGAAAACAATTTTATATAAAAAATAATTATTTCTGCATGGCTTTATTCTACGAGCTATAACATTTTTTTATTTTTTTGCTGATGGAGCTGTATGGGGGCTCATTTTTTGCGGGACAAGATGATGTTTTCAGTGGTACCATGGTTATTTATATCCGTCTTTTTGATCACGCGTTATTCCACTTTTTGTTCGGCAGTATGATGTGTGAGAATCATGTGGGAATAGTGGATGAGGGCAGGTATATCTCGCCCAGATTCCTTTCCTATGTGGCCTAGTCTGGTCAGTATCGCACCTGCTTGCTAATGAATAATGGGAGGTGGATATAAAAGGATGCCAGGTGGTTGTGTGAGTGTCTCAGCCTGGGAACACAGAGAGCCTGTCTGTGTGAGAGACACACGTGAGTGGAAGCAGTGCCCACTGCAACTGTGGTTTGGCTGGACGGGAGAAGCCCGCCAGTTGGTAGTTAGGTTGTCCATTGTTTAGTTAGTGCCGGACAGGCAAGGATTTGTTTTATGTTTTATTTCCTTTTGCATTGCTTTCACCGTTAATAAACCTGACCCAGGGTCAGTTATACACGAATCCCAGCTCTGCGCCTGAGTTTCATGCTGAATGCACGTGACCTTTGACCCCAGCAAAGGCGATCCCGGAGTGTTTTATCACATTGTGGTGGAGAATGCGGGCATCACGTTGCAAGCATGAGCATGGAGGACGTGGTGAAAGCGCTGGTACAGTCCACCGCCGTCCAGCAAGAAGCTAATCGGGTGATGATGGCCCAGCTGAAGGAGTTGGTGGACATGACAGTTACCGATCGTTCGCTTCTCCAGCAGGTGGCGCAGCGCTTGGCAAGCTTACCTGAGCTTAACCTGGAAGCCGAGTCGAGAGTGATTCACGTGAGTCGGTACTGGCAGAAAATGACGACCGAAGATGACGTCGAGGCATACCTGACCACGTTTGAACGGACAGCGGTGCGAGAAAAATGGCCGAAGGCACGATGGGCCGGCCTGATTGCCCCGTTTCTTTCCGGTGAGGCCCAAAAGGCGTATTATGACTTGGAGCCTGAAGCTGCGCAGGACTTTGACAAATTGAAAGCCGAGATCTTGGCCCGGCTGGGAGTGACGACCGCTGTCCGTGCACAGAGAGTGCATCAATGGACTTATCAGCCGGATAAACCACCGCGGTCACAGATGTTCGACCTGATCCACGTGACGAAGAAGTGGCTACAACCCGAGGTGCTGACAGCGCCAGAGATAATCCAGAGAGTCGTCATGGACAAGTACCTGAGAGCTCTGCCGCCAGCCCTGAGGAAGTGGGTAAGCCATGGAAATCCTACGACGGCAGATCAACTGGTGGATCTGGTTGAACGTTACTCCGTGGCGGAAGGACTCCGAGACGACGCTACCCCACCTCGTTCTTCATCATCTCCACGTGGAACCGGTAAGACTGTTCCAGGGAGTAGGGGAGAAGGAAAAATCCCTAAGACAGTGGGGGAGGAAAACGGGACTGCCCGCACTGCGAGACCGAGAGTAACGAACTATGGTCTAAGCAAGGGGCCCGTTAGGTGTTTCCGCTGCCAAGAGATGGGACATATTGCTGCGAACTGTCCGGTCACTACTGGACCCATGCAGTGCGACCTCACAGACTCTAAAATCGTATGTCTATGGTTGCACGGGTAGTGAGTGTGAATGCCGGTCAAAAGGATGTGGAAAAACACTTGTGTGATTTAACTGTTGATGGCAAAAATGTGGTGGCATTGTTAGACTCGGGAAGTGTGGTGACTCTGGTGAAGGCCAGTCTGGTGTCAGCCCTGACTGGACCATCAGACAAATTTTCTGTAACGTGTGTGCATGGAGACACCTGTTCGTACCTCACCACGGTCATATGCATTACTACTTCCTATGGGTCTGTGCAACATAAAGTGGGACTCCTCCCGGCGTTATTGCATGATGTTATCCTGGGCCGGGGTTTTCCCCACTTCTGGCAATTGTGGGAGAATCAGTTGATACCCCAGGGTAATAGTGTACATGATTCTTCTCCCAGGGCGCGTGTGGGTCCCGAACCCCTGGAAGAGGTCTCCCCGGAAGACTCTGGGGAAGAGTCTGCGGGAAATGACCTGCAGTTCCCGTTTTCAGTCATGGCGGGTGATACGGAGGAGACCGGGGAAGAGGAGGAGGCCGACAGCCGTCCACCTCCCCGTTTGCCGGATTTAGAAGTTCAAAAAGATGACTTCCAAAGCGAGCAAATAAAGGATCCTACCCTTTTTCAGGCTAGGACAAATGTAAAAGTGATAAATGGGGTACCCATAGAACCTGGCTCTAGGCTGGCATATCCTTACATGGTTCTGGAGAATGATTTACTCTATCAGATAGAGAAAAAGGGGGAAGATACGGTGCAACTATTAGTCGTGCCAAAACCCTACCGGCGGCAGGTGCTGGACCTGGCCCACGGACATGTGATGGGAGGTCACCTGAGGTCCAGAAAACCACCGAAAGGATATTACACTGTTTTGTTTGGCCAGGCATGCATCACGATATTCGAGTATATTGTGAGTCTTGTCCTGACTGCCAAGCCTCTGCACCTAAGCCCCGGTTCTGTAGCCCTTTGGTACCCCTACCTATTATTGAAGTCCCGTTTGAGAGGATTGGGATGGATTTAGTTGGGCCCCTTCCACGGTCTGCACGTGGACACCAACATATCCTGGTCATCTTGGATTATGCCACTCGTTACCCGGAGGCCATCCCTTTGCGTAACACGGCCACCAAGACGATTGCCAAGGAACTGGTGCATGTGTTTAGTCGGGTCGGTATACCAAAACAGATACTCACCGACCAGGGGACCCCCTTTATGTCCAGGGTAATGATGGAGCTCTGCCGATTGTTACAAATCGAACCGTTACGCACATCCGTGTATCACCCTCAAACAGACGGGTTGGTTGAACGGTTCAATAAAACTCTGAAGCAGATGCTGAGAAAGGTGATAGACAAGGATGGGAAGAACTGGGACTATTTACTTCCGTATTTGCTTTTTGCCATCAGGGAAGTACCCCAGTCTTCCACGGGATTCTCGCCTTTCGAGTTATTGTACGCCCGACGTCCTCGCGGACTGTTAGACGTTGCAAAAGAAACCTGGGAGGGTCAGGTCACTCCGTTTAAAACAGTGATAGATCACGTCACACAAATGCAGGAACGTATTGCGGCTGTTATGCCTATCGTCAAAGAACACATGATACAGGCTCAAGGAGCCCAAAAAAGAATCTATGATAGGGGCGCCAAGATCCGTACGTTTGCACCCGGACATAGGGTGTTGATCCTGGTCCCCACGGTGGACAGTAAGTTCCTGGCAAAGTGGCAGGGCCACTTTGAGATCAAGGAAAGAGTTGGTGAAGTAAACTACAAAGTATACCAGGCAGGTAAACGGAAGCCTGAACAGATTTATCATGTAAATCTGACAAAGCCCTGGAAGGATCGGTCTGCCTTGTCAGCGGAGCTGGCCCGTCCTGTCTGCTCGCATACCGTACCGGAGGTACGGGTTGCAGAGACTCTCTCGGAGCGGCAAAAGACTGAGGTCAGGCAGTTTCTACTTCACAACCAAATGTTTTTCTCAGAAAAACCCGGGCAGACTATGCTAATGAAACATGACATCGTAACGGAACCTGGTGTCACAGTTCACCTAAAGCCCTACCGAATCCCGGAAGCGCGCCGTGAAGCCGTTTCCCGAGAAGTGAAGGCAATGTTAGAGTTAGGAGTCATTGAGGAATCGCACAGTGTGTGGTCCAGCCCGATTGTGCTAATTCCTAAACCAGACGGCACCATCCGGTTCTGCAATGACTTCAGGAAACTGCGGTCTCAAAATTTGATGCCTATCCTATGCCCCGGGTCGACGAGTTAATAGATTGGTTAGGAAAAGCCCGGTATATTACGACCCTAGATCTAACAAAGGGGTATTGGCAGATCCCTCTGGCTGAGGCTGCCAGAGAAAAGACGGCATTTGCTACGCCGGAAGGTTTATTTCAGTATGTGTATATGCCGTTTGGACTGCAAGGGGCACCGGCGACCTTCCAGAGACTGATGGATCGAGTCCTGAGGCCACATAGGCGGTACGCTTCGGCCTATTTGGATGACATTGTCATTTACAGCTTGGACTGGGAAACTCATCTCCAGAAAGTACAAGCTGTGATTGACAACCTGTGGGAGGCAGGTCTAACCGCGAACCCCAAGAAATGTCACATCGGGCTAGAAGAAGCCTGGTATTTGGGGTATGTAATTGGGAGGGGTGTTGTTAAACCCCAGGTTGATAAGATTCAGGCGGTTCAGGACTGGCCACAACCTGTCAACAAGAAGCAGGTGCAAGCCTTCCTGGGGATCGCCGGTTATTATCGCCGGTTCATACCCAATTTTGCAGCCATCGCTACCCCCCTGACGGATCTTACAAAAGGGAAAGACTCCGTCATGATTAAATGGAGTTTAGCGGCTGAAGAAGACTTCCATAGCCTAAAACGGGCACTTTGCTCTCAGCCCGTACTGGTGACTCCGGACTTCCGCAGCGAGTTTGTGGTACAAACGGATGCCTCTGATACCGGTATCGGGGCCGTACTCTCACAAGTGAGGGACGGAGTGGAACACCCAGACCTCTATCTCAGCAGGAAGCTGAATAAACACGAGCAAAGGTATGCAGTCGTAGAAAAAGAGTGCCTTGCCATTAAGTGGGCTCTAGAGGCCCTCAAATATTACCTGGTGGGCCGAAAGTTCAGGCTGATCACTGACCATGCCCCTCTCAAGTGGATGCACTTGAACAAGGAACGGAATAGCCGGGTGACCCGGTGGTTCCTTGCCCTGCAGGCCTACACTTTTACGGTGGAGCACCGCCCAGGGGTACAGATGGGAAATGCAGATGCCCTGTCCCGAGTGCACTGTTTGGCGGGTGTCATTGCTCGACCGGAGTGGTCTGAGCAGAGGGGGGGATATGTGAGAATCATGTGGGAATAGTGGATGAGGGCAGGTATATCTCGCCCAGATTCCTTTCCTATGTGGCCTAGTCTGGTCAGTATCGCACCTGCTTGCTAATGAATAATGGGAGGTGGATATAAAAGGATGCCAGGTGGTTGTGTGAGTGTCTCAGCCTGGGAACACAGAGAGCCTGTCTGTGTGAGAGACACACGTGAGTGGAAGCAGTGCCCAATGCAACTGTGGTTTGGCTGGACGGGAGAAGCCCGCCAGTTGGTAGTTAGGTTGTCCATTGTTTAGTTAGTGCCGGACAGGCAAGGATTTGTTTTATGTTTTATTTCCTTTTGCATTGCTTTCACCGTTAATAAACCTGACCCAGGGTCAGTTATACACGAATCCCAGCTCTGCGCCTGAGTTTCATGCTGAATGCACGTGACCTTTGACCCCAGCAAAGGCGATCCCGGAGTGTTTTATCACAGATGATAAAGCATTGTTTTTTGCTTTGTTTTTTATTTTTTTAAGGGGTTCAGTAAAGGGGTTAACAGTTTTATAGGGCGCGTCGCTACGGACACGGCGATACTAAATATGTGCAGTTTTATCTTTTTTTTAATTAAAAAAAATTATTAGGGAATTTTTTTTAATCTATTTAGGGATTTTTTATAAATTATTTTTACACGTTTTTCTTTACTTTATTTTATTGTCCCATGGTGGGACGTCACTGTAAAGTTTCAGAACGCTGATGACACTTTGCAGTGCACTGACAGGCTGATCTGACAGGCACTGCAGGCGGCTTCTCAGCGCCTGCTCTCAGCAGGCACTGAGAAAGCCGCCTCCCTGCAGGACTCCGAAGGCCTCTGCGGCCATATTGAATCTGGGGGCCTGCAGGGAGGAGGCCCTCGGAACAGCGTGATCACATCGCGCTGTTCCGAGAGGCTCAGGGAAGCACGCAGGTAGCCCCCTCCCTGCGTGATTCTTCCCTATGCCCCCGGTACACTGCGATCATGTTTGATCGCAGTGTGCCAGGGGTTAATGTGCTGGGGGCGGTCCGTGACCGCCCCTGGCACATAGTGCCGGGTGTCAGCTGTGATAATCAGCTGACACCCAGACGTGATCAGAGGCGCTCCCCCCGAGAGCGCCACTGATTGCGGTAATGTACTATCCCGTCCCCGGTCATATGGGCCCGGGTACTGTGGACAGGATAGTACGTCACATGTCAGAAAGGGGTTAAACTTCATTTTGTTCCAATATCTATACAGTAAGCTTGGTTCTTTTCTTGTGTCAATGTAGTAAGCTTAGTTCTGTTCCCGTATCTATGTAGTAAGCTTGATTCTGATTCAGTATCTGTATAGTAAGCTTGATTCTGGTACAGAATCTATTTAGTAACCTTCATTCTGTTTCTATATCTATGTAGTAACTTGGTCTGTTCCCATATCAATATAGTAAGCTTGGTTTTGTTCTGTATCCATGTAGTAAGCTTTTTGTCTGTTCCTGTATCTATTTAGTATAGCAAAGCTTTATAGTCAACCTGTAAAAAAAAAACAAAAAACAATGAACTATGACCACTCATCAGCAAGATCAAGTAAGTTCATAGCCATGGAAAGTTTCAGAGTCTCTTGTAAGCCTTCCAATGAGAGGACAGCCGACGGGCACCCAACAGTTGTGGTATGTGAAGGAGGCAAATGAACCCCCTCTGTTAACCACCAATCTGAGGGGGCACTGTGGCATCCCCAGGAGTATGGTCGACACCGTGGCATTACTGTCATGATCCCAGTGCAGGTTTTTGAGCTGCACGTCAGGGGTTAATGTCTGGAGCTCGGTGCAGGTTTTGACCTGCACACCTGGGGTTAATGATTGTGGCCTTTTTCTGGTTCTGGGAGAGCTTCTTAAACCCCTGGGAAGCTTCAATCCCTGCCAGTTATACTTTTGCCTTTGGCCTAGTGTGCTGACCCCTGTGTGCCTGTTTGTTGCTATAGCTTGTTTATATGGTTCTGACCCGGTTCTGTTTCCCGTTGTGAGTTTGCCTGTTGATTTTGTACTGCGTTATTATCTCTGTGTATGACTCATTGCCTGTGACCTGACTACTCTCTGCTCGCCCCTCTTGTACCTTTGCAGTTATCTCTGTGTGTGACTCATTGGCTACGTCTTGACTATTCTCCCTGTCTATGCCCCCTGGTAACTTTTGTCTTGCAGTTACCCTGCTAGGAGTTATCTTGCAGCTCCTAGCTCTGTGGAGTTTAGGCCACGCCCCTAGCAGTCACGTGCTTCAGGTCCTGTGGCTCTGAAGTACGCATCTACTCGGCTGCTACCCGCTCCAAAGGTATCTTTGAGCACTGTTCGCTTTACTCAGGACACGCGCACTGGCTCAGTGAGCAAGTTCAGTGCGGTGTTCCTGACAATTACCTTCCTCCTAAGAACCATCAGTAGTGTAGCCAGTACAGAACGCACTACACCAGTAGTTTACACAAGGCATCCAGTAATGTCCCCAACAACACCAGTGCTACGTAGGTCTGTCCATAGTACCCAAGGTATACCACCCATAAGGTTTTGTATATAAATAAATTATGTAAATGGTAAAATGTAAATATGCAACTTTTTTCAAGCTTATGTGCCTACAGAGACTCTGTAAGAACTTTTTGAATATCTTATTTTGTTTTGATGGACAATTGGGCCACAGGACTATGTGTGGCCAAAACTATCCATGTACTTTGTTTACCAACTGCTCAGGAATTGGACCATGGACAATGACGTAATGGACTAATCGTCACGGGGACTATTTTTGAGCAATGGTTTTTGTAATTTTTCATTTTTGAAATCTTGTAACCGTTATAATTGTTCATTTGCTTAATATGTTTGCATGTTTTCTCAGTCCGGGAGTACTGAATTGCACTAGGGGGGAATGTGGCGCCCACAGGAGTATGGTCGCCACAGTGGCATCACCTTCCTCCTAGGGAGTGTGATGTCATGCTTGGAAGCAATGAAGGATCTCTCTATCAGGTAAATCAGCACACAGCACAGTTCCCACTACAGGCCTGCAGAGGGAGCTCTGAACCAAACTGGGGGAGGAGCTTGTTGTGAATTCACTTTCTGGCCTACCTGGTTGCTGGTGAAGGTAGTGGAGATGGTTGTATTGACAGAGGGGTCGTGAGTTCTCTTTCCGGGCTCCCTCTGGTGGTTACAGGAGGTAATGGAGCTGATCTAATTAACAGAGGCCTGCTGTCATGATCCATGCTGGATCATGTCAGATAAGAGCCCTGGTAACCTTTTTTTTCCCCTCTCTCTAAGCTTTGTGCTTAGAGATAGTTTTGCCCCTGGTGGCCAGTATGGTCATTGCACTGGTGTTTTTATAGATAGTTTTGCCCCCGGTGGCGGTTAGTGTAATTGCAAGGGAATCACTAACAGGTGTGTTTACTCAATAAAGGTGTGTCAGTTGTGCTCACTCACTTTTGGTGATATTGATGGGCTTTTCCAACCATCCTGGGTGAAGGAAGGAGCTGAGGAGAGTCCAGGGCAGCTCAGTCAGAGTCCTGGAGTGGCAGCTATGGTGTCAGCGAGGAGTTCGTGTAAAGCATGGTGGAGTGGCAGCTATGGTGTCAGTGAAGAATTCTTGCAAAGCTTGGCCTAGTGTGCTGACCCCTGTGTGCCTGTTTGTTGCTATAGCTTGTTTATATGGTTCTGACCCAGTTCTGTTTCCCGTTGTGAGTTTGCCTGTTGATTTTGTACTGCGTTATTATCTCTGTGTATGACTCATTGCCTGTGACCTGACTACTCTCTGCTCGCCCCTCTTGTACCTTTGCAGTTATCTCTGTGTGTGACTCATTGGCTACGTCTTGACTATTCTCCCTGTCTATGCCCCCTGGTAACTTTGTCTCACAGTTACCCTGCTAGGAGTTATCTTGCAGATCCTAGCTCTGTGGAGTTTAGGTCACGCCCATAGCAGTCACTTGCTTCAGGTCCTGTGGCTCTGAAGTACGCATCTACTCGGCTGCTGACCGCTCCATAGGTATCTTTGAGCACTGTTCGCTTTACTCAGGACACGCGCACTGGCTCAGTGAGCAAGTTCAGTGTGGTGTTCCTGCTATTATAACTGGCCTACAATTTATTTTTCTCTCCTCACTTCTGCAGCATGGACCCAATGTGTGCTTTATCTGAGCAGGTGAAATGCTTGACTGCAGAAGCTTAGTTTGGAACACCAAGCTCTGGCCCAGTCCCAACGGCGGGTGGAGGACTCAGTTCAGGGGGTGCTTTCCGCAGGCTTCCAGCAGGTGAGGAATAGAGATTTCATTTTAGTCCCACCCGAATCCCCGGTTAAATTGCCAGATACATTTTCTGGTAACAAAGATGATTTCAGAGCATTTAAGGAGGGCTGTAAGCTCTTTCTCTCTTTGAGACCCTGCTCCTCTGGGGATGAGAAACAGAGGGTGGGGGTGGTGATGTCCCTGCTTAGGGGGTCCCCACAAGCCTGGGTATTTTTGCTTTCCTCTTCTGCCCCTGAGAGAATGTCTGTGGATGCGTTTTTTTAAGCCTTAGGGCTTATTATGATGAGCCTGATAGAGTGCGGTTGGCTGAGGACAAGGTGATGAGTGTCTGTCAGGGGGAGCACTCGGCCGAATGGTTCTGTACTGAATTCAGACGTTGGGCAGCCGAGATTTCTTGGAGTGATGCCGCCCTTCGGGGGCTGTTCCACAGAGGCCTGTGTGAACGTCTGAAGGATGTTTTGGCACTTCATCCTCCGCCTGACTCCCTGGAGGATGCCAAGATCCAAACGGTTCGCATGGATCGCAGGCTGCAGGCTAGAGGCATTATGCAATGGGAAAGACCATTATTCTTCAGTGGAGATGAGACCCGCACTCCTCCTATGGCTATGGAGGTGAGCGCTGTCACCTGTGAGGGAAAGGAAAGAAGATGTCGCCGGGAAAAGCAGTTGAGCTTCTATTGTGGGAAATCTGGACATTGGAAGAAGGACTGCCCCTCCTGTCCGTCATCCTCCAAGATGGCGGGAAACGACTAGGTCTGGGTAGTAGTCAAGGAGGCTACCCAGACCTTCAGGTACAATTTTCCTCATGTGCAAAAATGGTGCTGCAGGTGGAACTGGAACTTGGTTATGGTCCTGTTCAGACTACTGCTTTTATTGACTGCGGTTCTGCTGTTAACCTGATTGATACCAAGGTTGTGACTCTTAATAAGATAGGGACAGTCAGGCTTCACAATCCTGTTAAACTTGTGGCAATTGACTCGTCGCCTCTTACCCAAGACGGTAACTGTTGCAGGTCTGAACTTTTTTCTCTAAAAGTTTGTTCCACTCATGTGGAAAAACTAAGTTGTCTTGTGCTAGATAACTTGCCTGCAGGACTGGTACTGGGGATGCCTTGGCTTCAATGCCATAATCCTACCATTGATAGGGTTACAGGGGAAATCACTCAATGGGGATGCAATAATAAATGTGGTAACCTGGGACATCTTGTTAGCACTGTTAAATCCGTGTCTGTGTCGTCTGTCGGTCTGGAAGGTATTCCGGAGTACCTGAAGGATTTCGAAGATGTTTTTTCCGAAAGTGAGGCTGAGGCGCTGCCACCACATAGACCCTACGATTGTGCCATTGATTTAGTACCTGGAGCCAAGTTACCTAAGGCTCGATTGTTCAATTTGTCTGGGCCTGAGCGCCAAGACATGAAGGAGTACACAGCTGAGAGTCTCCGCAAAGGGCATATCAGGCCTTCTGTGTCACCTGTGGCAGCAGGGTTCTTCTTTGTGAAGAAAAAAGATGGTGGTTTGCGGTCGTGCCTTGACTTTCGGGAACTGAACAAGTTAACGGTTAGGAACATTTACCCGCTTCCCCTCATCCCAGACTTATGTAACCAGTTAGCTGGGGCCCAATGGTTCTCCAAGTTAGATCTGCGGGGGCTTACAATCTGATAAGGGTTCGGGAAGGGGACGAGTGGAAAACTGCATTCCTCACATCAGAAGGACTTTTTAAGAACCTGGTAATGCCGTTTGGGTTAACTGATGCTCCCGCTATTTTCCAAAATTTCATCAATGTTGTGTTTTCTGATCTGATAGGCCGCTTTGATATTATTTATTTGGATGACATTTTGGTGTATTCCCCGGACAGTCAATTTCACTTGCAACATCTAAAGACAGTTCTCCAGAGACTCAGGGAGAACCAATTGTTCGCTAAATTGGAAAAATGTTCATTTTTTGTACAGGAGCTTTCTTTTTTGGGGTTGATTGTGTCCTGTGAGGGGTTTCGTATGGATCCTAAGAAGGTGCTGGCGATCGCTGACTGGGTTCAGCCTCGAGATCTCAAGGGCCTCCAGCGCTTCTTAGGATTTGTGAACTATTACCGGAGGTTCATTAAAGGTTTCTCACAAGTAGTTAAACCACTCACGGATCTTACCCGGAAGGGCGCTGATGTAAAAAATTGGTCTGTACTCGCTAAGGAATCCTTCTCAGCGATTAAGAAATGTTTCATGTCTGCCCCGATGTTGGTACAACCTGACTCGTCCAAACCATTCATTGTGGAGGAGGATGCTTCTGAAGTGGGGGTGGGGGCTGTGCTGTCCCAGGGTCCGGCCACCCTTACCAATCTCAAACCCTGTGCCTTCTTCTCCAAGAAGTTCTCTTCAGCTGAGAAAAACTATGATGTAGGCAATAGGGAACTTCTTGCGGTCAAGCTGGCGTTTGAGGAATGGAGGCACATTTTGGAAGGGGCGGCTCACCCTATCACGGTTGTCACGGATCACAAAAATTTGGCATACCTTGAATCTGCTAAGAGGCTTACTCCTAGACAAGCCCTTTGGTCACTTTTTTTTCACGATTTCAGTTCTCCATTACTTTTCGACCGGGGTCCAAAAATGTTAAAGCGGATGCCCTGTCCAGAAGTTTTGATCCAGTGTCTCCCCCTGAGCCGCCGTCCTCCATTCTTCCCCCAGGCGTGGTAGTGGCGGGGGTCTCAACTGAGTTGGAACAAGAAATTCTAAGGGCTCCGGCCCTAGCTCCGGCAACCAGGCCAGGGGATAAACTATTTGTTCCAGATTCATTGCGGCCTAGACTTCTGCAGGAGTTTCATGAGTCTAGGCTGAGTGCTCATCCAGGTATCATGGCCACTAGAGAGGCAGTAGCCAGGGGTTTTTGGTGGCCTTCATTAATGTCCGATGTCAAGGAATTTGCTTCTGCTTGTGGCATGTGTGCCCGTTCCAAAAGCTTGCATAACCGACCGGCTGGGGAACTCATACCTTTACCGGTTCCTGATAGGCCATAGAATCATAGAATCTTAGAGTTGGAAAGGACCTCCTGGGCCATCTGGTCCAACCCCCTGCTCAAAGCAGGATTCGCTAAATCATCCCTGTCAGATGTCTGTCCAGCCTCTGTTTGAAGACTTCCATTGAAGGAGAACTCACCACTTCTCGTGGCAGCTTGTTCCACTCATTGATCACTCTAACTGTCAAAAAGTTTTTTCTAATAACTAATCTGTGTCTCCTCCCATTCAGTTTCATCCCATTGCTTCTAGTCTTTCCTTGTGCAAATGAG
This sequence comes from Dendrobates tinctorius, assembly GCF_039654945.1. Classification (NCBI taxonomy): domain Eukaryota; kingdom Metazoa; phylum Chordata; class Amphibia; order Anura; family Dendrobatidae; genus Dendrobates; species Dendrobates tinctorius. The sequence goes on along the minus strand of NW_027362126.1, from coordinate 662,206 downwards.
AATAAAGTTGATCCTTCTATAATGTGACAGCCCTTTAGATATTTGTAGACAGCTATTAAGTCTCTCAGTCTTCTCTTTTTCAAACTAAACATTCCCAAATCCTGCAACCTTTCCTCATAAGACAGGGTTTGCAGACTGGTCACCATTCTGGTCGCTCTTTTCTGAACTTGCTCCAGTTTGTTGATGTCTTTTTTAAAATGTGGTGCCCAAAACTGGACACAATATTCCAGATGAGGTCTGACCAAAGAGGAGTAGAGGGAAATAATGACTTCACGTGATCTAGACTGTATGCTTCTGTTAATACATCCTAGAATTGCATTTGCCTTTTTTGCTGCTGCATCACACTGTTGACTCATATTCAGTCTGTGATCTATTAGTATACCCAAGTCTTTTTCACATGTGCTGTTGCTTAGCCCTATTCCTCCCATTCTGTATATGCTTTTTTCATTTTTATTGCCCAGATGTAGTACTTTGCATTTTTCCCTGTTAAAAACCATTCTGTTAGTTGCTGCCCACTTCTCCAGTTTATTTATATCTTTTTGAATCCTCTCTCTCTTCTCTAGTATTAGCTATCCCTCCTAGCTTTGTGTCATCAGCAAATTTAATCAGTTTACCCTCAATTCCTTCATCTAAATCATTGATAAAGATGTTGAACAATACAGGGCCCAGGACAGAGCCCTGTGGTACCCCACTTGACACATTCTTCCAACTGGATGTGCAGCCATTTACGACCACTCTTTGGGTCCGATCACTAAGCCAGTTATGAATCCACCTAACAGTTGCCTTGTCCATTCCATACTTTTTTCATTTTTTCAATAAGGATTGTATGAGATACTTTGTCAAATGCTTTGCTGAAGTCAAGATATACTATATCTACAGCATTTCCTTGATCCACCCAATCAGTGATTCTGTCATAGAAGGAAATTAAGTTAGTTTGACATGACTTATTAGTTACAAACCCATGCTGACTCTGTTTAATCACTTCATTCTTATCCAGGTACTGACATACATGTTGTTTAATAATCTGTTCAAAGATCTTTCCTGGTATAGAAGTCAGACTCACCGGCCTATAGTTGCCTGGGTCCACCTTCTTCCCCTTTTTGAAGATAGGAACAACATTTGCTCTTCTCCAGTCTTCTGGGACTTCTCCTGTTCTCCAAGAATTTTCAAAGATTATGGAGAGGGGTTCAAAAATTTCTTCTGCTATCTCCTTCAGTACTCTGGGGTGTAATTCATCTGGACCTGGAGACTTGAATTCATTTAGGTTAGCTAAGTGTTTCCTCACTATCTTTCTGTTTATAGATATCCTGGATTCTTCTATTCACTTAATAGGACAGTGAAGAACAGTTGATGTTACATTTCCTTTCTGAGAGAAAACAGATGCAAAATAGGAATTTAAAAGTTCGGCCTTATCAACATCCTGTCTTACCATTTCATCATTTTCATCCTGTAAAAAGCCATGGACTCACCTTTCCATGGATTTTATTACCGGCCTTCCTCCTTCCCATGGATTTTATTACCGGCCTTCCTCCTTCCAGGGGCAATACCGTGATCTGGGTGGTGGTGGATAGGTTTTCTAAACAGGCCCATTTCATTCGCATGGCAGCAATACCCTCAGCAGAAACATTGTCAAGGTTGTTTGTGCAGCAAAACAACCCGATTGCATGGGGTACCCCTGAATGTTGTCTGACAGATATGTGCAGATTGTGGCCAAATTTTGGAGGGCGTTCTGTATGAAATTGGGCATCTCACTCTCCTTCTCGTCGGCATATCACCCGGAGAGTAATGGTCAGACAGAATGCACCAATCAATCCCTGGAACAAATTCTCAGGTGTCTGACCTCCGCCAGACAGGAGGATTGGTGTGATGCGTTACCGTTGGCTGAATTAGCTTTTAACAACCGGGTGAGTCAGTCCACCAACATGTCCCCATTCCTGATTAACTATGGGTTTAATCCGCATTTAGGGGAGTTTTCTCGGGTGGATTCCGGTTGTCCAGGGGCAGAGGGGTCCGGTCAACGGTTAAAAAACCTCTGGACTGAAGTCCGGCGTAATATCTCTCGGGCCCAGGGGAGATACAAATATTTTGCTGACAAAAAGAGAGCCTCGGGAGACATGTTTCAGGTGGGAGAGAAGGTTTGGCTCTCCACGTGTAACATCAACTTAAAGGTACCATCAGCTAAGTTGGGACCAAAGTTCATTGGTCCGTATGAGATTATGGAGATAGTAAACCCAGTGGCATATAGGTTGCGTCTCCCCGCCTCCTTAAAAATATCCAATGTGTTCCATAAATCTCTGTTGAAACCCGCAGGATCTGTCAAAGAGAACTCTGAGTCTGTTGTTCCTCCAGTGCTGGTGGAGGGTCAATTGGAGTATGAGGTCGGACATATTGTGGACTCTCGGCAGGTGCGCCGCTCTTTGCAGTACCTGATCCACTGGAAGGGATATGGACCAGAGGAGCGCTCATGGGTCCCTGCTCGCTCGGTACATGCAGATCGCCTGGTTCGGGCTTTCCATGCCAAGTACCCGGGGAAGCCTGGGGGTCCAGAGGCCCCCCGTTGAGAGGGGGGTACTGTCATGATCCCAGTGCAGGTTTTTGAGCTGCACACCTGGGGTTAATGTCTGGAGCTCGGTGCAGGTTTTGACCTGCACACCTGGGGTTAATGATTGTGGCCTCTTTCTGGTTCTGGGAGAGCTTCTTAAACCCCTGGGAAGCTTCAATCCCTGCCAGTTATACTTTTGCCTTTGGCCTAGTGTGCTGACCCCTGTGTGCCTGTTTGTTGCTATAGCTTGTTTATATGGTTCTGACCCAGTTCTGTTTCCCGTTGTGAGTTTGCCTGTTGATTTTGCACTGCGTTATTATCTCTGTGTATGATTCATTGCCTGTGACCTGACTACTCTCTGCTCGCCCCTCTTGTACCTTTGCAGCTATCTATGTGTGTGACTCATTGGCTACGTCTTGACTATTCTCCCTGTCTATGCCCCCTGGTAACTTTTGTCTTGCAGTTACCCTGCTAGGAGTTATCTTGCAGCTCCTAGCTCTGTGGAGTTTAGGCCACGCCCCTAGCAGTCACGTGCTTCAGGTCCTGTGGCTCTGAAGTACGCATCTACTCGGCTGCTACCCGCTCCAAAGGTATCTTTGAGCACTGTTCGCTTTACTCAGGACACGCGCACTGGCTCAGTGAGCAAGTTCAGTGCGGTGTTCCTGACAATTACCTTCCTCCTAAGAACCATCAGTAGTGTAGCCAGTACAGAACGCACTACACCAGTAGTTTACACAAGGCATCCAGTAATGTCCCCAACAACACCAGTGCTACGTAGGTCTGTCCATAGTACCCAAGGTATACCACCCATAAGGTTTTGTATATAAATAAATTATGTAAATGGTAAAATGTAAATATGCAACTTTTTTCAAGCTTATGTGCCTACAGAGACTCTGTAAGAACTTTTTGAATATCTTATTTTGTTTTGATGGACAATTGGGCCACAGGACTATGTGTGGCCAAAACTATCCATGTACTTTGTTTACCAACTGCTCAGGAATTGGACCATGGACAATGACGTAATGGACTAATCGTCACGGGGACTATTTTTGAGCAATGGTTTTTGTAATTTTTCATTTTTGAAATCTTGTAACCGTTATAATTGTTCATTTGCTTAATATGTTTGCATGTTTTCTCAGTCCGGGAGTACTGAATTGCACTAGGGGGGAATGTGGCGCCCACAGGAGTATGGTCGCCACAGTGGCATCACCTTCCTCCTAGGGAGTGTGATGTCATGCTTGGAAGCAATGAAGGATCTCTCTATCAGGTAAATCAGCACACAGCACAGTTCCCACTACAGGCCTGCAGAGGGAGCTCTGAACCAAACTGGGGGAGGAGCTTGTTGTGAATTCACTTTCTGGCCTACCTGGTTGCTGGTGAAGGTAGTGGAGATGGTTGTATTGACAGAGGGGTCGTGAGTTCTCTTTCCGGGCTCCCTCTGGTGGTTACAGGAGGTAATGGAGCTGATCTAATTAACAGAGGCCTGCTGTCATGATCCATGCTGGATCATGTCAGATAAGAGCCCTGGTAACCTTTTTTTTTCCCTCTCTCTAAGCTTTGTGCTTAGAGATAGTTTTGCCCCTGGTGGCCAGTATGGTCATTGCACTGGTGTTTTTATAGATAGTTTTGCCCCCGGTGGTGGTTAGTGTAATTGCAAGGGAATCACTAACAGGTGTGTTTACTCAATAAAGGTGTGTCAGTTGTGCTCACTCACTTTTGGTGATATTGATGGGCTTTTCCAACCATCCTGGGTGAAGGAAGGAGCTGAGGAGAGTCCAGGGCAGCTCAGTCAGAGTCCTGGAGTGGCAGCTATGGTGTCAGCGAGGAGTTCGTGTAAAGCATGGTGGAGTGGCAGCTATGGTGTCAGTGAAGAATTCTTGCAAAGCTTGGTGGAGTGGCAGCTATGGTGTAGAGCTGCACTCAGTTGCTGGACTCTGTTGCTGGAAGCTGCACTCAGGTGCTGGACTCTGTTGCTGGACAGTTGCACTCAGGTGCTGGACACTGCCTCTGGACAGCTGCACTCAGGTGCTGGACTCTGTTGCTCCAAGGCGGCACTTGGGTGCTGGACGCTGTTGCTGTACAGCTGCGCCCAGGTGTTGGACACGGTGGGAGGAAGATGCACTCAGGTGTTGGACTCTGTTGTTAGGAGCAAGTGCATCAGAGCAAAGCTAAGTGTTTCCCTGTTTGTCACTTTTCCTCATGTTGGTGTTAGTAGAGTGGTGGGGCCAGTGCCTGCACCACCCAGCTACCTAGTAAGGAATAGGTGTAGGGTGTGCTAGGGTGACAGGTATCCTGATCGGCGACAGGCGAGGAGCCTGTATAGGGAACGTTAGGAGTAGAGTTGAGCGATACCAGCCGATACTTGAAAATATCGGATCGGAATGGATTGGCCGATCTTAAAAAAAAGTATCGGTATCGCCGATTCCGATACCGGAAGTCCCATTCAAGTCTATGGGACTTCCGGTATCGGAATAAGAAAAACCCTATTTTTGCCTTGTACAGCCTCTCTGGGGTCTGTACGGGCCTTTCGGGGGCTGTGCCGGCCTGCCAGGGGGTCTGTGCAGGCTCCGGTGGTCTGTGCCGGCCTGCCGGGGGGCTGTGACGGCCTGCCGGTGGTCTGTGCAGGCTCCGGTGGTCTGTGCCGGCCTGCCGGGGGGCTGTGCCTGCCTGCCGGTGGTCTGTGCAGGCTCCGGTGGTCTGTGCTGGCCTGCCGGGGGGCTGTGCCGGCCTGCCGGTGGTCTGTGCAGGCTTCGGGGGTCTGTGCAGGCATCGTCCGATGGGACTACAAGTCCCATCGGGCGATGCCTGCTACCATGACAGTGATTGACACATTAACCAATGATGGGACAGTAGTACTCCCATCATCCGGCTAATGTGTTGAATGTAAAAAAAAAAAAAAAAAAATTACATGCAATATGCATACTACATATATACTACATGCAACATGCATACTACATACATGCTACATACTACATACATGCTACATACTACATACATGCTACATACATACTACATATATACTACATTCATACAGCATACATACTACATATATACTACATGCATGCAACATACATACTACATATCTACTACATGCATGCAACATACATACAACATATCTACTACATGCATGCAACATGCATACTACATATATACTACATGTAACATACATACTACATATATACTACATGTAACATGCATACTACATACATGCTACATACTACATGCATGCTACATACATGCTACATACTACATGCATGCAACATACATACTACATATATACTACATGCATGCAACATACATACAACATATATACTACATGCATGCAACATGCATACTACATATATACTACATGTAACATACATACTACATACATACTACATGTAACATACATACTACATACATGCTACATACTACATGCATGCTACATACTACATACATGCTACATACTACATACATGCTACATACATACTACATACATAATACATATATACTACATGCATGCAACATACATACAACATATATACTACATGCATACTACATATATACTATATATACTACATGTAACATACATACTACATATATACTACATGCTACATACATGCAACATACACACTACATGCTACATACATGCAACATACATACTACATACATGCTACATACATGCAACATACATACTACATACATACTACATACCACATGCATGCAACATGCATACTACATATATACTGCATATATACTACATGCATGCAACATACATATATACTACATACAAGACATACAGTACATATAACATAGAGTACATACTCACCGTCACTTGTCACTTTGATCCCCGAAGCCATTGTCACCTGAGGGATAAATATCAAAATAAAAAAACACCAATATACTTACCCCAATCCGCAGAAGTCCACGAGGGTCCCACGTCCATCTTGCGTGGAGAACAGCAGCATCAGCTGATGCTACCGTTCTCTACCAGCCCCAGGAATACAATGACGGAAGGTAGGTATCCTTCTGCACTGTATTCCTCCACCACTTTAAAAAAAAAAAGTCCCTAGTCTCACTTTATGCCATTGCTGCGTGGGAAATTCCCACGCAGCAATGGCATAAAGTGAGACTAGGGACTTTTTTTTTTTTTTTTTTAAAGTGGTGGAGGAATACAGTGCGGAAGGATACCTACCTTCCGTCATTGTATTCCTGGAGCTGGTAGAGAACGGTAGCATCAGCTGATGCTGCTGTTCTCCATGCAAGATGGACGTGGGACCCTCGTGGACTTCTGCGGATCGGGGTAAGTATATTGGTGTTTTTTTATTTTGATATTTATCCCTCAGGTGACAATGGCTTCGGGGATCAAAGTGACAAGTGACGGTAAGTATGTACTCTGTTATATGTACTGTATGTCTATATGTATGTATTGTATGTAGTATATATGTATGTTGCATGCATGTAGTATATATGCAGTATATATGTAGTATGCATGTTGCATGCATGTGGTATGTATGTAGTATGTATGTAGCATGTGTAGTATGTATGTTGCATGTATGTAGCATGTATGTAGTATGTATGTAGCATGTAGTGTGTATGTATGTAGCATGTAGTGTGTATGTTGCATGTATGTAGCATGTAGTATATATGTAATATGTATGTTACATGTAGTATATATAGTATATATGTAGTATGCATGTTGCATGCATGTAGTATATATGTATTATGTATGTAGTATGTATGTAGCATGTATGTAGTATGTAGCATGCATGTATGTAGTATGCATGTTGCATGTAGTATATATGTAGTATGTATGTTACATGTAGTATATATGTAGTATGCATGTTGCATGCATGTAGTATATATGTAGTATGTATGTTGCATGCATGTAGTATATATGTAGTATGTATGTTGCATGCATGTAGTATATATGTAGTATGTATGTAGCATGTATGTAGTATGTAGCATGTATGTAGCATGCATGTAGTATGTAGCATGTATGTAGTATGCATGTTGCATGTAGTATATATGTAGTATGTATGTTACATGTAGTATATATGTAGTATGCCTGTTGCATGCATGTAGTATATATGTTGTATGTATGTTGCATGCCTGTAGTATGTATGTTGCATGCATGTAGTATATATGTAGTATGTATGTTGCATGCATGTAGTATATATGTAGTATGTATGTAGCATGTATGTAGCATGCATGTAGTATGTAGCATGTATGTAGTATGCATGTTGCATGTAGTATATATGTAGTATGCATGTTGTATGTATGTAGCATGTAATTTTTTTTTTTTTACATTCAACACATTAGCCGGATGATGGAACTACTACTGTCCCATCATTGGCTAATGTGTCAATCACTGTCATGGTAGCAGGCATCGCCCGATGGGACTTGTAGTCCCATCCGACGATGCCTGCACAGACCCCCGGAGCCTGCACAGACCACCGGCAGGCCAGCACATCCCCCCGGCAGGCCGGCACAGACCACCGGAGCCTGCACAGACCACCGGCAGGCCGGCACAGCCCCCCAGCAGGCCGGCACAGACCACCGGAGCCTGCACAGACCACCGGCAGGCCGGCACAGCCCCCCGGCAGGCCGGCACAGACCACCGGAGCCTGCACAGACCACCGGCAGGCCGGTACAGACCCCCGGACAGTCGGCACAGCCCCCCCGAAGGCCCGAACTGACGGCGCATCATGATGCGCACAGACAGCGCATCATGATGACGTCATTTCGGCAGCCAATCAGAGCCACTTTTGTGGCTCATTGCATTTTGGACTTCCGATTCCGGTATCCGATACGAAAAAAGTATCGGTACTCGGTATCGGAATTCCGATACGGCAAATATCGGCCGATACCCGATACTTGCGGTATCGGAAAGCTCAACACTAGTTAGGAGTGTTAGGGACACTGACTCAGGGGAGTGCAGGAGGTCTCCACGTCCCCCGTTCCCTATCGCAGGGCCCTCCATTGTAAATGTTTCCCTATCCCCTGTGTCTTGTTGTATTAGTTACCGGCCTGCGGGCCATGTCACACTGGACATTTACACGTGCCGTGTCCTGTTGTATTAGTTACCGGCCTGCTGGCCGTGTCACACAGGACAGGGCATGTGACATTATCACCAACCCTACATTTTCTCTGGTGAGCCTTTGGCCATGTTCATATATGTGAGCAATTGCTGCTGGGCCTCACTAGGGTGAGTGAGGAGCTGCATGGTGTGTTAAAGCAGTTCCAGCAGCAGTAACCGGGGTCTGGGGCCTTCCCTCTGGCTCAACCAGAAAATCAAATTGCGGCTCTGGCAAAGAAGCCCCTAGAGTCTCTCCTGGGGAGCGGGACTTGCTCATACAGTTGGATGTGCCCAGGCACGTGGGTGGAGTTGGTGTCCCCGTGGTGCTGTCTGGGGTTTCCCGAGGTGAAGGGGTGTGTCCCTGTAGTGAGCAGACTGGTGATATGGTCCGCGGGGCTCACGCCAAGTCTTCCATACCACCGAAGAAGCCGCCCCCTCCTGGTCGTGTGGAGGAAGGCGACCAGGGAGTGTATTTTTTCCTCCATATTCCAAGCCCCTCCCTCTCCAGTGTGAGCAGCGGGTGTGCTGCGGGGGATTAGGGGCAAATCTCTACCCTCGCCATTAGCCAACCCTGGAGGTGCAGACCTCGTGGTGGAAAGGGCTGGGGGGTGGTGTACCCCTTGGTGAAGTGCGGGGGTGTGAGTGTGGTGACACAGGGGGACGCCTCTGTTGTCAATCCCATAGAGAGCTCACCGAATGTTGACAAACGAATGTGTGGCAATAAACGTTCAGGTCCGGACCTGTGTATGAACAAGTGTGTATGGGTCCCACCAAAAAAAATCATCTAGTGGAAGTGTATTGTGGAGTCTTACCAGCTCATATCAAACATACACATATATAACTCGTTCCCCAGGACGGCGCTTTTGAGATGTGTGGTGTCTCCAAAACTTATATTGCCAATACCAGCGGTGCGTTTGTCATAAACCTGAAGTGCAGGTGGTTGCTGGGGTGAACTCTGGATCTGGGTGTCCCCTCTGTAGGTAGTTCCTGATGAGGAGCGGTTTTGAGGGTCCAGAGGCCCCTTATTAAGGGGAGGGTACTGTGATGATCCATGCTGGATCCTGTCAGATAAGAGCTCTGGTAACCTTTTTTTTTCCTCTCTCTAAGCTTTGTGCTTAGAGATAGTTTTGGCCCCAGTGGCCAGTATGGTCATTGCACTGGTGTTTTTAGAGATAATTTTGCCCCCGGTGGTGGTTGGTGTACTTGCACGGGAATCACTAACAGGTGTGTTTACTCAATAATGCTGTGTCAGTTGTGCTCACTCACGTTTGGTGATATTGTTGGGCTTTTCCAACCATCCTGGGTGAAGGAAGGAGCTGAGAGGAGTCCAGGGCAGCTCAGTCAGAGTCCTGGAGTGGCAGCTATGGTGTCAGCGAGGAGTTTGTGTAAAGCATGGTGGAGTGGCAGCTATGGTGTAGAGCTGCACTCAGTTGCCGGACTCTGTTGCTGGAAGCTGCACTCAGGTGCTGGACTCCGTTGCTGGACAATTGCACTCAGGTGCTGGACACTGCTGCTGCACAGTTGCACTCAGGTGCTGGACTCTGTTGCTCCAAGGTGGCACTCGGGTGCTGGACGCTGTTGCTGTAAAGCTGCACCCAGGTGTTGCACACGGTGGGAGGAAGATGCACTCAGGTGTTGGACTCTGTTGCCAGGAGCAAGTGCATCAGAGCAAAGCTAAGTGTTTCCCTGTTTGTCAGTTTTCCTCTTGTTGGTGTTAGTACAGCGGTGGGGCCAGTGCCTGCACCACCCAGCTCTCTAGTAAGGAATAGGTGTAGGGTGTGCTAGGGTGACAGGTATCCTGATCGGCGACAGGTGAGGAGCCTGTATAGGGAACGTTAGGAGTGTTAGGGACACTGACTCAGGGGAGTGCAGGAGGACTCCACGTCCCCCGTTCCCTATCACAGGGCCCTCCACTGTAAAAGTTTCCCTATCCCGTGTCTTGTTGTATTAGTTACCGGCCTGCGGGCCGTGTCACACTGGACAATTACACTTGCCGTGTCCTGTTGTATTAGTTACCGGCCTGCTGGCTGTGTCACACAGGACGGGGCACGTGACACCTGCCACCTGATAATGAGGAGGACGATTGGACATTGCGAGTTTCTGACTGGATTTAAGACAGCCGACTCCCTCTATCCCTGCTGGTGATTTTTTTCCTGCCTTCTGAGTTCTTAGTTTCCAGCTCAGTCCCTGCATGCTCAAGCTAAGTGTTCTTTTGCTATTGTTCACATTTGATTTGGTTTTGTCTATTTCAGTTTTGTGTGGTCAGCCAGCCACGGCTGGGGCTGTGCTGAATTTCTATCCTTATATTACTGTTTGTGCCAGTTTGTTTTTGTCCCTTATTAGATTGGCCTCTCTTTGCTCTGTTTTCAGAATATACCAGAGTGCTGATATAGTGGGCGAAGTCTAGTGACTTCAGTATTTTTTTCTATCAGACGTGTTGGGCATTTTTTGCAGGGTTTTTTGCGTGATTGCAGACAGTGTCTTTCCTTTCCTGTCCTGTCTAGTTAGTTTGGGCCCCATCGTTTGCTCAGCCTATTTTCCTACCTGCGTTTGTGTTTTCATCTTGTCTCACTGACAATATATGTTTGGGGGCTATCTATTCTTTTGGGGGTCTGCTCTGGGGTAGTTTAGATTTCCACTTTCTTGCTTTAGGCTTATTTAGTTCTCCGGCTGTGTCGAGGCGTCTAGAATCATCGTAGGTACACTCCATGGCTACTGCAAGTTGTGTGGATTGGATCAGGGTTCTGCAATCTGCTTAGTTGCCAACCTCTCTGGTTTTCTGTGGCTTAGCTTGGTCTTGATTTCCTCCTCGGTGACCCAATCATAACAGGAGCTGCTCTCTGGGGCCAGGAAGGGGAAGTCAGAGGAGTTCATGTTGAGAGGAAAGAGTGTGGACATGGAGAGGAGCTGGAGGATTGAGCAGGATTCAGGCTCACTTCTAGCTGTAGCGCATTGTCCGGAGCCCGGTATCTGAGGTTGTATGGATACTGATGTTCCTGCAACAGAAACCGGAGGAACAGAAGGCTGTAAATGCTCTGTTCCCACATAAGACTCGGAGGCACAGCAGCAACGGGTGCGTGAGACAGAAAGAGGAGGCTACGGCTGCCTGCCATATTTGGGAATGTTTAGTTTGCAAAAGAGAAGACTGAGAGGAGACTTAATAGCTGTCTACAAATATCTAAAGGGCTGTCACATTGTAGAAGGATCAACTTTATTCTCATTTGCACAAGGAAAGACTAGAAGCAATGGGATGAAACTGAACGGGAGGAGACACAGATTAGATATTAGAAAAAACTTTTTGACAGTTAGAGTGATCAATGAGTGGAACAGGCTGCCACGAGAAGTGGTGAGTTCTCCTTCAATGGAAGTCTTCAAACAGAGGCTGGACAGACATCTGACAGGGATGATTTAGCGAATCCTGCTTTGAGCAGGGGGTTGGACCAGATGGCCCAGGAGGTCCCTTCCAACTCTACGATTCTATGATTCTATGAGGGGCGTTCTAAAAGCAAGCAAGAGGAGCTTCAGTGTATCTCAGATAAGCGCTAGGAAGGAGACTGCAAACCCATCTGCATAGAGAAATTCTTAAGTTGCTTCCAGTCTGACCAATTCCTGTTCCATCTGTAATCTGGATCCTGGACTGTGTGGGGAAGGTGACTTGACGGACAGACGTGTCTGGTAGTAGGAGGGGACGGTTTGTGCACAAGAGACGGAGATTGACAGGATAGAAGGGTGACAGCTGGGAAAGGTGGATAGGAGAGTGCAGTACCTAGAAATGACCACAAGATGGTAGGGGGGAGTAGCTTAGGACTCAACATCAGCTTATGGCTTGAGAAACGCTTAGTCATGGGGGGCGGGGAGATAGGAACCCAGGATGGGAATTCCCGGTGAGAGAGGGGATAAATAGAACAGGGTAGGGTTCCAGGCAGTCTAGTCCAGGGAGGAGCTCGGTAGAAGATGGTGAAGAGAGAAGAGGTCGACCAGGGGACGGACAGCAAAGAGACAGTCAGGGGGGTGGCCCTAACCCGACGGACCGCAGGACAGACGAGGCCCCGGGGGTACCGATTGGACGACGACCTTGGGCAGGTGAAGTGCTGGCGGTAGATTGGTCTAGGACAGCCCCAGCGAAAGATCCGCGAGGGACGTTACTTCGACTGGAGCAAAGGTGCAGGTACCCGGGCCTGGAGACAGAACTGTAAAGAGGCTGCGGTGCGTGTTTGTGGTCGTCAGGAGGACGACGAATAAATCCGGAACTGTTACTATTGAAATCTGTCTCCGCCTCGTCCTTGCAACGCCTGGTGTCTGTGTCATCCGGACAGGGTAAGCAGTGGTCCACCCCCCAATCCGGCCCCCTACCACAACTGCACTTCCTATGCAAAGTAAAGGTAAAAAAATGGCACCCTGTTGTGTCATTGCCTTCTTCCTGCAACCCTGTTGTGAGTTCATTTTCCCCTTCGTCACTGAGGTCTTGTGAACTCCCTATTCTGGCAAAGGAAGATAATGAGCCTGATTATCAGGCACCTGAGTCTAATGAGGATGACTGGCTGAGTGGAGTCACGGACTGGATATAAGGCTGCCGACGCCCTTCTGCCCTGCGGGTGATTTCTCTGTGGACTTCTAGGACACCAGTCTGATTCCTGCTCCCCTAAAGCTAAGTTTTTTGCTTTGCCTGTTGCATTTGTGTTTTGTTTTTGTTTTCCTTGCTTTTCTGGATTCTGCCATTCCCTGCTGGGGTGAGCTGAATCTCCTTTTGCCTGTTGCTCTGTCTTCAGAATATTCCTGAGTACTGACATAGCTTTTTGAAGCCTAGCGTCTTCAGGGCCTTTTTCACTGTCAGTCTGTTGGCTCTTATTTTCATAGGGTTTTTCACGGATTGCAGACAGCAGCCTTCCTGTCCTTTCCTATGTAGTTAGCTTGGGCCCCGTCTTTGCTCAGTCTATCTTTCTGTCTGTGTTAGTGTTTTCATCTTGCTTCACCGTCATTATATGTTGGGGGCTGCCTATTGCTTTGGGGTCTGCTCTGGGGCAGTTTAGATTTCCCCTTTCTTTCTTTAGGCCTATTTAATTCTCCGGCTGTGATCGAGGGGTCTAGGGCATCGTAGGTACCCCCCACGGCTACTGCTAGTTGTGTTGATAAGTTCAGGGGTCTGCAATCCGATAGCTGCCAACTTCTCTGGTTTTCTGGACTTAGCTAGCATTTCTGTTTTTGCCTCCTACGGTAACTCAATCGTAACAGAATCACCCGCCATACTGCAGATCCTAGGGTACTCAATAGCAGGAAAGAATTGTGCCTAAAAAAAAAAAAAAAGTGTGTGTATATTCTTTCCTCTATATCTCTGAGGCCGTAGGGGGAATTTTTTTTTTTTTTTTTCTCTCAATGGAGATAAAGCAATTGTCTGATCGTGTGGAGCAGCTCGCTGCGGAAGTGCGGGGAATTTCCGCCTACCTTGCTCATTCGCATGCTGTTGAACCAAAGATCCCTACACCTGATGTATTTTTTGGGGATCGATCTAAATTTTTGAGTTTTAAAAATAATTGTAAATTATTTTTTGCCTTGAAGCCTAACTCGTCAGGGAGCTCCGCGCAGCAGGTTAAAATCGTCATCTCTTTGCTGCGTGGCGATCCCCAGGATTGGGCGTTTTCTTTGAAACCAGATGATCCTGTTCTGACTAATGTGAATGCATTCTTTCAAGCTTTGGGGTTTTTGTATGACGAACCTAATGCTATTGATCAGGCTGAAAAGACCCTGTTGGCATTGAACCAGGGTCGAGATTCTGCAGAGTTATACTGTCAAAAGTTCCGAAAGTGGGCGGTCCTTACTACCTGGAATGATAATGCCTTGGCTGCTCTCTTTCGGAAGGGTTTGTCAGAAGCCGTAAAAGATACTATGGTGGGATTTCCTGTTCCCTCTGGTCTGGACGATTCTATGTCATTAGCCATTCAGGTTGGTCGGCGTTTGCGTGAACGCAGAATTGCACGAGAGGTGTTGCCACCGGTTGAACAGACGTCTGAACCTATGCAATGTGATAGAGTTTTGTCTAAGGCGCAACGTCAGGAGTTCAGAAGGCGTAATAAGCTGTGTTTTTTTTGTGGAGATGCCTCGCATATTATTTCTGTTTGTCCTAAATGAGAGAAACGCTTTGCACAAACGTTTTGTGTTGGTGGTGTTCAACCTAAGTTTCTTCTGGCAATTACTCTGATCTGCTCCCTGTCCACATTTTCCGCCAAGGCTTTTGTGGATTCGGGAGCAGCGCTAAACCTAATGGACTTGGATTTTGCTAAACGTTGTGGATTTCCGATGACACCTTTGCAGACGCCTATCCCTTTGAGGGGGATTGATGCTACTCCTTTGGCTAAAAATAAACCTCAGTTTTGGACCCAGGTGGTCATGCGGGTCTCGCCCCAGACCATTAAGAAAATTGCAGATTTTTGGTGTTGCATGGTCTGCATGATGCCGTTGTTCTGGGGTTTCCCTGGTTGCAAATTTATAATCCAGTTTTGGATTGGAAATCTGTGTCTGTGGTGAGTTGGGGTTGTCGGTGTGCCTTTAGTGAGGCTCCGGTTTTTTCCACCTCTCCTCAGTCGCATGATTTTCCTGACTATTTGGCGGACTTTTATGATGTATTTAGTGAGAATGAGTCTGCGTCCTTGCCTCCTCATAGGAGTTATGACTGCAATTGAACTAAGCCCGGGGTGTAAATTTCCCAAGTGTCGGCTCTTCAATTTATCTGTACCCGAGCACGAGGCTATGCGGTCCTATATTAAGGAGGCGTTGGAGAAGGGTCATATTAGACCATCCTCTTCACCCTTAGGTGCCGGGGTTTTTTTTGTGGCCAAAAAGGATGGTTCCTTAAGGCCTTGTATTGATTATCGTGCTCTCAATAAAATTACTAATAAATATCAGTATCCGTTACCCCTGATTTCGGATCTATTCTCTAGAGTTAGAGGTGCTTGCTGGTTTACCAAGCTTGACCTCAGGGGGGCGTATAATCTTATCCGCATTAAGCAGGGGGATGAATGGAAGACGGCGTTTAATACTCCGGAGGGACATTTTGAGTACCTGGTGATGCCTTTTGGGCTCACTAATGCCCCTTCTGTCTTCCAGTGCTTCATGAACGATATTTTCCGAGACTTTGTCGATAAATTTTTGATTATCTATCTGGATGATATTTTGATCTTCTCCAAGGATTGGGATTCTCATGTGGAACATATTCGGACAGTGTTCCGGATCTTGAGGGAGAATTCCCTGTATGTCAAAGGATCGAAATGCCTTTTTGGAGTACAGAGGATTCCATTTTTGGGATTTATTTTGTCTCCGTCAACTATTGAAATGGACCCGGCCAAGGTACAGGCCATTTATGATTGGGTTCAGCCCACTTCTTTGAAGGCCCTCCAGAAGTTTTTGGGTTTTGCTAATTTTTATCGGAAATTTATAGCAAAATTTTCTAGTATTGCCATGCCATTGACTGATCTGACTAAGAAGGGTGCTGATGTGTTGAATTGGTCTCCGGAGGCTGTTGCTTCCTTTCAGGAGCTGAAGCGAAGATTTACCTCCGCCCCGGTTTTGCGGCAACCTGATGTCTCACTCCCGTTCCAGATAGAGGTGGATGCTTCTGAGATTGGTGCAGGAGCTGTTTTGTCCCAAAAGGATCCTGTAACATCTAAAATGAATCCCTGTGCTTTCTTTTCCCGAAAGTTCTCTCCATCTGAACGTAATTATGATGTGGGGAATCGGGAACTGTTGGCTATGAAATGGGCATTTGAGGAGTGGAGACATTGGTTGGAGGGAGCTAAACATCAAGTTGTGGTCCTCACTGACCACAAGAATTTGATTTACCTAGAGTCGGCTAAACGCTTGAACCCTAGACAGGCTAGGTGGGCCTTGTTTTTTACACGTTTTGATTTTGTGGTCTCTTTTCTTCCTGGAACTAAGAATGTCAAGGCAGACGCCCTCTCTAGGAGTTTCTTTGCTGATTCTCCTGTGGCGACCAAGCCTGCTACCATCTTAGGCGAAGGGGCAGTTCTTTCTGCCATCTCGACCGATTTGAGACTTGCGCTGCAAGAGTTCCAGGAGGACAAACCTGAGCGTTGTCCCAGTGGAAAGTTGTATGTTCCTGACCAGTGGAAGAAGAGAGTGATGTCTGAAGTTCATTGCTCTGCATTGGCTGGTCATCCAGGTATTTTTGGTACTAGAGATCTGGTGAGTCGCTCTTTTTGGTGGCCCACCTTGTCTCATGATGTCAGGAATTTTGTGCAGTCCTATGGGACTTGCTCCCGGTCTAAATCTTGTTCTCGCTCTAGTGGGTTATTGATGCCTTTACCGGTCCCCAGGAGGCCATGGACCCATATATCATTGGATTTCATCTCTGATATGCCGGTCTCTCAAAGAATGACTGTTATTTGGGTGATTTGTGATAGGTTCTCTAAGATGGTTCATCTTGTACCACTCCCTAAGTTGCCATCTTCCTCTGAGTTGGTGCCCCTGTTTTTGCAACAGGTGGCTCGCTTACACGGGATTCCTGAGAACATTGTATCTGACAGAGGAGTTCAGTTTGTGTCTAGATTTTGGAGGACTTTCTGTTCCAAGCTGGGAATTCAGTTGTCCTTCTCCTCTGCTTTTCACCCCCAGACCATTGGGCAGACAGAGAGAACAAACCAGACCTTGGAATCGTATTTGAGATGTTTTATTTCCGCTGATCAGGATGATTGGGTTTCATTTTTGCCCTTGGCCGAATTTGCTTTAAATAATAGAGCTAGTTCTGCCACTTTGATGTCACCTTTTTTTTGTAACTTTGGGTTTCATCCTCGATTTTCTTCAGGGCAGGTGGAGCCTTCTGCCTGCCCAGGTGTTGACACTGTGGTGGAGAGAATGCACCAGATCTGGGACCAAGTGGTGGATAAGTTATCTCTCTCCCAGGAAAAGGCCCAGCGGTTTTCCAATCGACATAGGACCATTGGTCCCCAGTTTAACATTGGTGATATGGTGTGGTTATCATCAAAAAATATTGCTATGAAGGTGGCTTCTCCTAAGTTTAAGCCTAGATTTATTGGACCTTACAAGATTTTGGAGATTATTAATCCGGTCTCTTTTCGTTTGGCTCTTCCTGTCACATTTAAAATCCATAATGTGTTCCATAAGTCCTTGTTGAAGAGGTTTGTTGAACCAGTTGTTCCTGGGGTGGCACCTCCAGACCCTGTATTGGTTGAAGGTAACATGGGATATGAGGTAGAGAAAATACTGGATTCCCGTTTAGCTAGATGGAGACTCCAGTATTTGGTTAAGTGGAAGGGTTATGGTCAGGAGGATAATTCCTGGGTCTCTGCCTCTGATATTCATGCCAAAAGATTGCTGCATGCCTTTCATCGGGCTCACCCTGGTGGCGTGGTTGAGGGTTCGGTGACCCCTCCTCAAGGGGAGGTACTGTTGTGAGTTCATTTTCCCCCACGTCACTGAGGTCTTGTGAACTCCCTTATTCTGTTAAAGGAAGGTAGTGAGCCTGATTATCAGGCACCTGAGTCTAATGAGGATGACTGGCTGAGTGGAGTCACGGACTGGATATAAGGCTGCCGACGCCCTTCTGCCCTGCGGGTGATTTCTCTGTGGACTTCTAGGACACCAGTCTGATTCCTGCTCCCCTAAAGCTAAGTTTTTTGCTTTGCCTGTTGCATTTGTGTTTTGTTTTTGTTTTCCTTGCTTTTCTGGATTCTGCCATTCCCTGCTGGGGTGAGCTGAATCTCCTTTTGCCTGTTGCTCTGTCTTCAGAATATTCCTGAGTACTGACATAGCTTTTTGAAGCCTAGCGTCTTCAGGGCCTTTTTCACTGTCAGTCTGTTGGCTCTTATTTTCATAGGGTTTTTCACGGATTGCAGACAGCAGCCTTCCTGTCCTTTCCTATGTAGTTAGCTTGGGCCCCGTCTTTGCTCAGTCTATCTTTCTGTCTGTGTTAGTGTTTTCATCTTGCTTCACCGTCATTATATGTTGGGGGCTGCCTATTGCTTTGGGGTCTGCTCTGGGGCAGTTTAGATTTCCCCTTTTCTTTCTTTAGGCCTATTTAATTCTCCGGCTGTGATCGAGGGGTCTAGGGCATCGTAGGAACCCCCCACTGCTACTGCTAGTTGTGTTGATAAGTTCAGGGGTCTGCAATCCAATAGCTGCCAACTTCTCTGGTTTTCTGGACTTAGCTAGCATTTCTGTTTTTGCCTCCTACGGTGACTCAATCGTAACACAACCCCTTCAGCACTGCTACATCTGTGTGCCTAACACTGCACCCTCTTCGTCAACACCTATTACTACTGCCCTGGGACTACAGCTCTACCTGTGGGGAGCTATTACCTCTTGCTGCCTTATGCCATCTGTCCCAGAGGATCTGCACTGCAGCATCGGCTTAACCCCTTCATTGCCGAGAACTACAGGTGGCGTCACGTATCATCCACCTATAAACTTTATTCAGCTACGTTTCACCCCTTTTGCATGGACGCCCAGGGCCACGGACCGGGTCATCGCCACTGTGACACCTCCCTCTGAGACACCAGCCCGGTACCGAGTAACCCCACTGCCCTGGCGGGCAATCCATTTTTGCGTTCACGAACAGGATTTGCGAAGCCCAGTGCCACCGGGTCCTGTGTGCCAGAGACAATATTGTGTGCCGTGGACTTGTTGTGCAGTTGCCACCATTATCCCGCCACTTTGCACGCGCGGGAAGCTAAAGAGGCGTGCCGTCATGGGTGGAGCCTACAAGAGAGCGCAAAAAGTGAGGTGCTGCGCGGGAAGAGACCAGCGGGCGGGAAGTGAGGAGCAGAGGCCTGCAGTCTCGGCGTCCCCCGATCATCCAGCCTGCGGAGCGGCAACCGGTAAGCCAGTGAAACACGGGGCCTGGCCAACGTTAACTGGGGGAGAAGAGAATGTCTGAGGCAAGAAAAGATGCAGCGGTAAACGCCATCGCACCCCCCACAGTGCCGCGAGATGCAGGGGCCAGCGCAGCTGCGGCTCCAATGGCACCGCTGAATCCAGCGGCCAGCGCCGCCTGCAGAGCACCGCAAGAACAAGCGCCCACCGCAGCAGTCCCCATAATGCCGCTGTCCATGCCCTATATAACGGGAGTGGCCTGGTTACCGCAGTACTCAGGGGAGTCACATACCCTGAGTGAATTCAAAGAGAGACTGTGCAGTTTGTTTGAGGTGTATCCTCTGAAAGACAAAAAGTGAACATCCTTATTGGGAAGCTAACTGGTGCAGCGCAAAGAGAAGTAAAGTTCTGGCAGGACACTGATAAAGAGACTGTTAAAAAGATTCTGGCTAACCTAAGAAGCACCTTTGACACCCACACTGTAGCTGAAATAAAGATGAGATTCTTTGGGTGTAAGCAAAGAGTGCAGGACAGTATACGGGACTATACTCTTAACCTGCAGGAGGCGCTGCGAGCCATAAAGCAGATTGACCCAGAGAGTGTGAAAGATGGAGACAGACTGCTAAAGGAGCAGGGACTCCTATCCAGTACCCACAGAGCACCGCTGCGCATCATAGCCCTACAAAACCCTGATCTAGACTTTGCAGACTTTAAAGACAGGGCTATCCTGGTGCTGTATGAACCAAATGTCAGCCGTCCAGCGCTCCCTAGGCGCCCAGCAATCACATACCACCAAGAAGCAGCATCTTTCCGTCCGAGCCCTGTGGAGGCTGACGCACAGACTCTGGATAATGATCCATCTGCAGAACTGCGCCTTCAGGTCGAAGAGCTGACCAAAAATATGGCTGCACTTGTCAAAACTGTGCAGTCCATGCAGGTGTACTCAAAGGAGAAGATCCAGCTGGCCTCCAGTCCAGAGGATGTCCCGTGGCTACGGAAGAAGAGGATCCCGCCACTCCGAGGGAGAGACAATGATCATTATGACCAGGACGGACGTCCCATCTGTTGTCACTGCTGCAAGGCAGGCCACATCGCAAGATTCTGTTATTTAAATGAGCAACCCCTGGGGCAGAGGGCCAACCCCCAGGAGTAGGACCACAAGTCCCAAAGAACTGGCGAAACAAGTTTGTTGGAGGGCGACCGGTCCTCCCAATGGTGATTGATGGCATCCCCATGAACACTCTGCTGGACACTGGCTCTCAGGTGACCACTATGCCATATATCCTTTACAAACGGTATTGGGCTGACTCTGAACTTACTCGTGGCCCAAGTGATGAACTGACAGTAGTTGCCAGCAATGGTCAGTCTTTACCGCAAGTGGGATGTAAAGAGATTACCATTAAGGTGGGGCGAGTAGAGTTAAAATCTCAAGGTCTGATAGTTGTAGACATTGATCGACGAGAATGTAACCCAATGATGACCTTAGGTACTAATGTGAATGAAAATTGTCTTGCCGAGGTTATTGTTTTGTTACAACAGGTAGCTGAGACTGCTGGTTCCAGTGAACAATGAGTCCTGCAGAAGGAGATCAAGGCCCTGATGCAAAGACAGCAGGTTAAACTATCTGGCGGAGAAATTGGCAGCGTCAGAGTGAGTGATTCTTTCCCCATTGCGATACCCCCCAGATGTGAAATGTTAATTTGGTGTAGGGCAGCCATAGGCCTCTGAGGAAAAGATTACCAAGCATTGGTAGAGCCAGTGTACTCTGCTAGCCGGCCCACTGTCCTGACAGCCAGAGGTGTAGTTGATGTCCGCAAAGGGAGAGTACCTGTACGCCTCTTGAATTGTGGGGAGGAGGAGGCCACAATACCTCGGTATGCCATAGTTGCTAAGCTGTTTACTGTCAGTAACAACGCAATACAGGCAGCAGAGCCCTTGGTCTCATCCGACCAGGTGGAGGACAATGGCTCTGTAAAGCAGCTGGAGGAGTGGTGTCAGCAGCTGCATGTGGGGACTGACTCCACCCCTTCATACCAAAAGAATGGGGTTTACCGAGTGGCTCAGGAGTATGAGCAGGTATTCAGCAAACACCCTCTAGACTTTCTGAAGGCAAAAGGGGTTCAACACCATATCCCCACTGGAGCTCATCCACCCATCAAAGAAAGGTACCGGCAATATCAATGTGCCAAAAGTATGTTGCGGGAAATGAAGGAAGCTGGGGTCATCAGAGATAGTTTTAGCCCCTGGGCAGCCCCAATAGTCGTTGTGAAAAAGAAGGATGGTACCATGAGAATGTGTGTTGATTACAGAAAAATTAACAGCATTACACATAAGGATGCCTACCTATTACCCAGAATTGAGGAATCATTAGCTGCACTTAAAACTGCTAACTATTTTTCCACCTTAGATCTCACTAGTGGGTATTGGCAGGTTCCCGTGGCAGAGGCAGACAAGGAGAAAACAGAGTTTACTAAACCAATGGGTCTCTGCGAGTTCAACTACATGTCGTTCGGGCTCTGCACCGCCCCAGGGACATTTCAACGGTTAATGGAGTGCTGTCTTGGACACAAGAACTTCGAGACAGTTCTGTTGTACCTTGATGATGTCATTGCTTTCTCCAAGACTTATGAAGACCATCTGGAGCACCTGGCTGAGGTGTTTGAAGCCTTGTCTAACTTTGGCATGAAGGTGAAGCCATCCAAATGCCACCTCCTGAAGCCCAAGGAGCAGTACCTCGGTCATGTAGTGAGTGCAGAAGGTGTGGCACCGGATCCTGACAAAGTCACTGTCATCCGGGACTGGCAGAAGCCCAGCAACTTCCATGAGGTACATCAATTCCTCGGGTTGGTAGGCTACTACCGAAGGTTCATCAAAGGCTTCACTGAGATAGCCACACCTATGCAAAATCTTCTGGTGGGCCAGCCCAAGAAAGTCAGGAAGAAGAGTCCTACATTTGAATGGAATGAGGAACTGGAAAGGTCCTTCACTCGATTGAAAATGGCTCTCACAGAAGATGAAGTTCTGGCCTATCCCGATTATGACCAACCATTTGTTCTGTATACTGATGCCAGCAACATGGGACTGGGAACAGTACTCTCACAGGTACAGAATGGCAAAGAAAGAGTGATCTCCTAAGCCAGCAGGAAGCTTCGTCCCACTGAAAGGAACCCTGACAGCTACAGTTCCTTTAAGCTGGAGTTACTCGCCATAGTCTGGGCTGTGACTGAACGATTCAAGCATTACCTAGCTTCAGCCAAGTTTACCATCTTCACGGACAACAACCCGTTGACTCACTTGGAAACTGCAAAACTAGGTGCACTGGAGCAGCGATGGATGGCCCGGCTGTCTAACTATGGATTTACCATCAAGTACTGAGCAGGGCACAAGAATGCCAATGCTGATGCACTGTCCAGGATGCCCAATCTGCCAGGTGCAGGAGAAGACCCTGAGGCACTCAAAGAAATAGAGTTGCCTGCCTTCCACCAGCCAATCGCAGCCCAACGTGCCCAAGGAGTGAGAAACAGATGATCTATAGTGAAATAGGCCACCCTAAATCCATTCCCTCATCATGACTGGGTAGAAACGCAGGATAGCAACTCCTCAGTCCGCCTGGTAAAGGAGCTACTGTCACAAGCTGACTCACTCCCAGGTCCAGATGCTCCTGAAGAAAGCCAGCAGTTGTGGAAGGAAAGAGGCAGGCTGTTCATCTATGAGGGAAAGCTGTATAGGAGGAGTATCAATGCTCGCACTCATCAGTTGGTCTGGCAGGTGGTAGTCCCAAAGATGGAGGCATCGATGGTCTTGGAAGCATACCACAATGGAGCTGGACACTTCGGATGGAAGAAGTTGGAGGCCTTGCTCCGGGAGAGATTCTACTGGGCTAGTATGAGGAAGACCATTGAATATTGGTGCCGGGAGTGTGGACAATGTATCCTGCGCAGAAAGGACCGTAACAGCCAGCGAGCTCCATTGCAGCCAATAATAACCAAACAGCCACTTGAGTTGGTAGCCCTTGACCATGTGAAGCTGGTCCCAAGCCGTACAGACAACGTTTATGCTCTTACCATCATTGACCACTACTCGAGATTCCTGGTAGTCATGCCTGTCAAGGATCAAACAGCCAGGACAGCAGCCAGAGCATTCCAACAGCACTTTTGTCGACCACACGGATATCCCGAGCGAGGGCTTACAGATCAAGGTCCAGCCTTTGAGGCAGAAGTGTTCCAGGAATTCTGTAACTTGTATGGTTGCAAGAAGATCAGGACAACACCGTACCATCCACAGACCAATGGCATGTGTGAAAAGATTAATCAAGTGGTGATCGATCTACTGAAGACCTTGCCTTTGGAAGAGAGGAATCTGTGGCCAGAGAAGTTGCCAGATCTGGTAGACCTCTACAATCACATTCCTTTGAATTCCACCAACTGCACTCCAGCCTACCTAATGAGAGCGAGGCCTGGCAAGTTGCCTATTGATTTGGACATGGGAGTCCTTATACCTGAGGTGACATCACCAGATGCTGACTGGGATACAGAACGGCAGCAGCAGTTCTGTAAAGTACAAGAGTGCGTAGAAAAGAGTCTAGCTCAGGGGAGACAAAAGCAGAAGAACTACAATCAACATGCACCTGCAGTCCCCTTGTCACCAGGAGAACAGGTCCTAAAGAGGAAAAGGAGGATGCATAAATTGGATGACCAATGGGAGGCTGAACCCTGCACCGTCCTACCATCAAACTTTGACAACACCAAAGTGTGCCTTATCAGTAAGGATGGAGGAGAAACCTCATCAGTAGTGTCGAGGGATCATCTGAAACTGTGCCCTGACCAACTAAAGGACAGGATGGAAGAGCAAAACAACCTTCAGCCCATAGAGGAAGAAGAAGAAAAGGTCAGCACTGTACTCGGAGAATTCCCTTCAAATTGGACTAGAGCGAATAATGCCATACTGGTGCCAGTTTTGACCTTTCCCCAACTGGTAGTGCAAGAAGAAGTGACTCAAGACCACCCTGAAAACCAGCAAGTACAGGCAGCGGATGCCGCACCAGCAGTGGAGCAAGAGAATCCTCACCCTGTCAGTGGTGAATCTGTCATGCCCACGGTGAGTAGAAGTGGTCCGACTCCTAGGAAATCTAGTATCCCTGTGCTACGCAGAACCATCAGTAGTGTAGCCAGTACAGAATGCACTACACCAGTAGTTAACACAAGGCACCCAACAACACCAGCGCTACGTAGGTCTGTCCGTAGTACCCAAGGTATACCACCCATAAGGTTTCGTATATAAATAAGTTATGTAAATGGTAAAATGTAAATATGCAACTTTTTTCAAGCTTATGTGCCTACAGAGACTCTGTAAGAACTTTTTTAATATCTTATTTTGTTTTGATGGACAATTGGGCCACAGGACTATGTGTGGCCAAAACTATCCTTGTACTTTGTTTACCAACTGCTCAGGAATTGGACCATGGACAATGACATAATGGACTAATCGTCACAGGGACTATTTTTGAGCTAGTCCTGTGTTTGAGACTCTTAAATGAGGCTCCACGGACTTTATTTGCATATTCGTATTTCCCAGGGATCAATGCACCTAGGATTTCACTGTGATTGAGCGCCTTTGCCGGCTGCCGCAGTGTTTTCTTTGACTGGTCTCCCTGAGGTCAGTGATTGTTTCGTGATATTTTTGAGCTATGGATTTTGTAATTTTTCACTTTTGAAATCTTGTAACCGTTATAATTGTTCATTTGCTTAATATGTTTGCATGTTTTCTCAGTCCGGGAGTACTGAATTGCACTAGGGGAATGTGGCGCCCCCAGGAGTATGGTCGCCACAGTGGCATCACCTTCCTCCTAGGGAGTGTGATGTCATGCTTGGAAGCAATGAAGGATCTGTCTATCAGGTAAATCAGCACATAGCACAGTTTCCACTCCAGGCCAGCAGAGGGAGCTCTGAACCAAACTGGGGGAGGAGCTGCTCTCTGGGGACAGGAAGGGGAAGTCAGTGGAGTTCATGTTGAGAGGAAAAAGAGTGTGAACATGGAGAGAGGAGCTGGAGGATTGAGCAGGACTCAGGCTCACTTCTAGCTGTAGCGCATTGTCCGGAGCCCGGTATCTGAGGATGTATGGATACTGATGTTCCTGCAACAGAAACCGGAGGAACAGAAGGCTGTAAATTGTCTGTTCCCACAAAAGATTGATAAAGAATAGCGGTCAAGCAGGAGCGCTGTAGATGTGGCCAGGAAGGTGATTTAAAGTGCAGGTCCACCGCAGCTCCAGCCGTATGCCTTCAAAGAGGATGATTGTGAACCAAAAGTGAATTACGGTCAGAGGAGCGCAGGAATAAGACCAGGACAATAAGTTCAAAGTTTACCACCACGCGTTTCAACGGTAACCCGTCTTCATCAGGTGGAGGTTTCAAACCTCCACCTGATGAAGACGGGTTACCGTTGAAACGCGTTGTGGTAAACTTTGAACTTATTGTCCTGGTCTTATTCCTGCGCTCCTCTGACCGTCATTCACTATCGGTTCTGTTCCCACATAAGACTCGGAGGCACAGCAGCAACGTGTGTGAGCCAGAAAGAGGAGGCTACGTCTGCCTGCCATACGAGGGGCGTTCTAAAAGAAAGCAAGCAAGAGGAGCTTCAGTGTACCTCAGATAAGCGCTAGGAAGGAGACTACACAACCCATCTGCATAGAGAGATTACTAAGTTGCTTCCAAGCTGGCCAGCCTCTGTTCCATCTGTAATCTGGATCCTGGACTGCACTTACAAAGCAAAGTAAAGGTAAAAGAAACTGCACCCTGTTGTGTCATTGCCTTCTTCCTGCAACCCCTTCAGCACTGCTACATCTCTGTGCCTAACACTGCACCTTCTTCCTCAACACCTATTACTACTGCCCTGGGACTACAGCTCTACCTGTGGGGAGCTATTACCTCTTGCTGCCTTATACCATCTGTCCCAGAGGATCTTCACTGCAGCGTCAGCTTAACCCCTTCATTATCGAGCACCACAGGTGGCGTCACGTATCATCCACCTATAAACTTTATTCAGCTACGTTTCACCCCTTTTGCATAGACGCCCAGGGCCACGGACCGAGTCACTGCCACTGTGACACCTCCCTCTGAGACACCGGCCCGGTACCGAGTAACCCCACTGCCCTGGCGGGCGATCCAGCACCATCTACTGCAACTAGCATGGGCAAGGTTCTTGTGCCTGAAGCATCTCATAAAAACAACATTTCTGGCACTGCTAAAAGGGGACATGCATGTCTTTATATTACAATAACAGAACCCTGACCTTTGTATAACATCGTACGGAAGTTTCTTCCTTCCCAATAGCTGATATTAACTCTCGTAAAGACGTTGAACTTTTCAGGATAATAAACTTCAAACACAACTCCAGTCTCTGGGGACGGATGATAATCATGGAGAAGAACCTTGCTGACTGGAAGAGGCTCTGCAAAAAAGACAAATGTCACTGGGATTTATGGGAAGAAAGTCACAATCCACGCAAGGCTCCAAAATGTGATAGTTGTAGACCCCAAACAGCTGCCATATCCCCCAAAAGCCTTTTATATGGGAAGAGACGCCCTGGATACCAGCTGTACCCGCGATATATGGGAGAAGAAAACCTGAATACAAGTTGGACCTGTGATATATGGGAGAAGACCAGATACCAGCTGTGCCCCTGATATATGGGAGAAGACTTGGATACCAGCTGTACCCCAAATATATGGGAGAAGGCCTGGATATAAACTGTACCCCTGAAATATAAGAGAAGGCTTGGATATGAGCTAAAATATATCTCTGATATATGATGGGCAACGGCTTGGATACCAGCTGTACCCTTGATATATAGGATAGGGTCTGGATACCAGCTGTACCCTTGATATATAGGAGAGAGCCTGGATACAAGCTGTACCCTTGATATATAGGAGAGAGCCTGGATACAAGCTGTACCCTTGATATATAGGAGAGGGCCTGGATACCAGCTGTACCCTTGATATATAGGAGGAAAAGACTTGGATACCAGCTGCATCTCTAAATGTATTGGAGTATAAGGTTTGGTTACCAGTTGTAACCCTGATATACTGTATAGGAGTGAAAGACTCAGGCCCAAACCTTTATCTCTGAATTGTGGGAGGAGACGGCCTGTATACCAGCTGTATCTCTCATATATAGGAGGACAAGGCTCAGATACCAGCTGTACCCCTGATACATGGGAGAAGGCTTGGCTACCAGCTGTACCTCTGATATGTAGGACAATAGGGCCCTGTGTCATAGAAAACATTAAAATCCATAGCCCATCTCCAGTGAAGGGGCATTCACCCTATCCTCACTCACACAGAATCTCTCAAGGAGAAAAGAGCTGGCAATCTCAGAGTTTCCTTGAAGTAGAATTGCAGAGTTGACATATGAGAAGTGACAAAACTAATTAAGACTCCCTACTGAGTACAGGTTATTAAACAGGAAAGATCTTTTCTGAGGTCCAGATAACAAAAGGACATGTGTTTACGCATAGATGGAGAAGTGGAGAAGTCTCATTTGTCCCTAAGAAACACCTCCTAAGTCGAAAGGAAACTTTACATCTGCAAATAGCCATTTGGGCACTGGTGGAATGTTATAAATATGGGGGTTTGTGTAGATCCGATATTGATGAGAGATAAATTTTCAATTTATGGACTAATCGGTAAGAATAAGCATATTTTTTCATAACTGTGACACATGTCTATAAGCCCCAAATCAATAGTGGCAGATGACAACAGCCATGACATGTTTCCTATCTATGATAAGATAGAATCCTGACAAAAAATATGACAGCGATATCAAACTCCTGTGATCGTCAGGAGTGAAGATATTGTGCATGTTGGGTTAGAGTTAGGGTTAGGTGTGGAGACACAGCATTGCATCTTAATTAACCAGACAACTATTTAATAATAATAATAATAATCTTTATTTTTATATAGCGCTAACATATTCCGCAGCGCTTTACAGTTTTTGCACACATTTTCATCACTGTCCCCGATGGGGCTCACAATCTAAATTCCCTATCAGTATGTCTTTAGAATGTGGGAGGAAACCAGAGTGCCCGGAGGAAACCCACGCAAACACGGGGAGAACATACAAACTCCTTGCAGATGTTGCCCTTGGTGGGATTCGAACCCAGGACTCCAGCGCTGCAAGGCTGCAGCGCTAACCACTGAGCCACCGTGCTGCCCTATTTTTAGTAAGCCAGAAAGAATAGACCTTTCTATATGTTGACTTTTGAATTAATGTGTTTCTTTCTGGTTGGTCAAGAAAACAAACTTTTGCTTATGTAAGCCTGTAATATTGACTTGTAAGATGGCATTTAATGTAACATATAGTGTTGTTTACTGATATGCTAATTATACAATGTCTAGGCCAGATAGTTTGTTGATTTTTAAAACAGACAAGGAAAATCTATGCAAATAGATTACATAACCAAACAAGGCAACTTACAGTGGGGGAAATAAGTATTTGATCCCTTGCTGATTTTGTAAGTTTACAAAGACATGAACAGTCTATAGTTTTAAGGGCGGGTTAATTATAACATTGAGAGATAGAATATCAAATATAAAATCCAGAAAATCTCATTGTATAAATTATATACATTTATTTGAATTTTGCAGTGGAAAATAAGTATTTGATCCCCTTCCAACCATTAAGAGTTCTGGCTCCTACAGACTAGTTAGACATTCCTAATCAACTCATTACCTGCATTAAAGACAGCTGTCTTATATAGTCACCTTTATAAAAGACTCCTGTCCACAGACTCAATTAATCAGTCAGACTCTATCCTCTACAACATGGGCAAGACCAAAGAGCTTCATAAGGATGTCAGGGACAAGATCATAGACCTGCACAAAGCTGAAATGGGCTACAAAACCATAAGTAAGACGCTGGGTGAGAAGGAGATGACTGTTGGTGCAATAGTAAGAAAAAGGAAGAAATACAAAATGACTCAATCGACTTTGATCTGGGGCACCATGCAGAATCTCACCTCGTGGGGTATCTTTGATCATGAGGAAGGTGAGAGATCAGTCTAAAACTACATGGGAAGAACTTGTTAATGATCTCAAGGCAGCTGGGACCACAGTCACCAAGGAAACCATTGGTAACACATTACACCGAAAAAGGTTTAAAATCCTGCCGTGCCCGAAAGGTCCCCCTGCACAAGAAGGCACATGTGCAGGCCCGTCTGAAGTTTGTCAATGAACACCTGGATGATTCTGTGAGTGATTGGGAGAAGGTTCTGTGGTCAGATGAGACAAAAATTGAGCTCTTTGTGCATTAACTAAACTTGCTGTGTTTGGACGAATAGAAATGCTGCCTATTACCCAAAGAACACCGTCCTCACTGCCAAGTGTGTTTCCCTGCTATGGTCACAGGACTACTTCACTGCATCAATGGGAGAATGAAAGGTGCCATGTACCGTAAAATCCTGAGTGACAACCTCATTCCCTCCATTAAAAATTGGTAGTGGCTGGGTCTTCCAGCAAGACAATGACCCAAAACATACAGCCAAGGCAACAAAGGCGTGGCTCAAAGAGAAGCACATTAAGGTCATGGAGTGGCCTAGCCAGTCTCCAGATGTTAATCCCATAGAAAACTTATGGAGGGAGCTGAAGCTCCAAGTTGCCAAGCGACAACCTCAAAATCTTAATGATTTAGATATGATGTGCAAAGAGGAGTGGACCAAAATTCCTCCTGACATGTGCGCAAACCTCATCATCAACTACAAAACACGTCTGACTGCTGTGCTTGCCAACAAGGGTTTTGCCACCAAGTATTAGACCTTGTTTGCCAGAGGGATCAAATACTTTTTTCCCCACTGCAAAATAAAAATACATTTATATAATTTGTACCATGCAATTTTCTGGATTTTATTTTTGATGTTCTATCTCTTAATGTTAAAATTAACCTACTCTTAATATTATAGACTGTTCATGTCTTTGTCAGTGGACAAACTTACAAAATCAGCAAGGGATCAAATACTTATTTCCCCCACTGTAATCGTCACTATTTTTTCCCTTATCTGTGATACTGGACTGAAGGACACTTGTTAAACATAAAAAGAGGTCATATGCCTCTATGAGACAAACTGAGAGATAGCCAGAGATTCAGCCAAGACATCCAAAGGACCAGAGACAGCACAGTAGCAAAGACATCATGGCTCCATCACATAGGACACAGATTTGTTATTCTACAGGATGCCAACCTAGGGGACTTTGGCCTCGGTTGGAAGAATACCGAACTGCTCCATTGACCATCGCTGAACCTTGGATACATTTGGAGAAAGCCAGGATTGGGACCCTCCATGGAGATGTTTGGAGAAGCCAGGTTGTGACCCTCGGGTCAACTTTCCTTGTACCTCAATGGACTGTCATCTTCCTAAGCTTGTCGTTACCTCATCTCTATTTGCATCGTTGGAGTATTTAATCAATTTTCATAGTTTGTCCTTCTCTGTTTTGCAGGCCAACAAACTAGCTGGTCTAAATAATGTGTAAACAACATATTAACAAACATCTATTGTTCAATTACCATGCAGTTCTGTCATTCAGGATAACAGCACAATATGTTACGACAAACGTCAATGTAAAAGTCAATATTAGAAATTCAAAAGTCAACATATAGATAACAGTCTATGCCTCCTGGCTTACTGAAAATAGACATCTGGATAATTAAGATTAAGTACTGTGTCATCACAGTCCCCATAATAAAAAATATACAAAAAGATTTTACAAACACTGCCTATCATTGTGGATGAAATATAAAATGTAATAGTTTTGTTCCTTTGGTTCTGTAAACCTCTCTCCTGAAAGCTATACATTACCAGAAACCAGGTGTCCAATCAGCGTGTACAAAACTATTGGTGGTGGCAGCGAGTAGTTTTTGGGTCATTGTTGAGTTAGCAGTGCCCACACCGGGGTATATATGTATTTGCATATTGTGGAGACACGGGGGTCAGTGGGTGCTCTCGCCCACTGGCCCACCTGTCTTTAGCAAGACTGCATGGACCAGGGCTTATACCATAACGCCCGCTCTCTCCCCGTGGGCAGAACACTACTCAGACAACACAAGGTGAGAGTAAAACACTGTGGCAATACTTTGTTAAACCACAACACCAAATAGCATAAAGAACAGTCCCAGCAAATACCCAAGATGGTGCAAATAACAAAGTCTCACACTTCCGCTGACTCGCCGGGATTAGAGCTGCTTCCATTGTCACATACCGCCAGCAGTGGTTCCCCACTTTTGGCAGGCCCCCACAGTGAGGAGCTAATGACAAGCTAGGAAGCTGATCAAGAGCAGTGAGGTATGTGTCCAGGTGAACCGAATGTCCCCAATGTTAACAAATCAAGAACACGTATCAATTCAGAGTAACACTACCATAACAGGTAAAAATGGGAACTAATTAGCCTGAGTATAGCCAAGGTATAGCTTAATCTCTAAATGGCAATTATGCACAAAGGAAAAAAAGGGCCAATGATAAAAATATCTGTGTATAAAATTCAATGAATAAGGCACCATAAAGGATTACATTAGCATAGGCACTCCAATTGTGCTATATGTTGTGGTGTTTTGTGTTATTCATAGAAACAAAAGTCTGTTTTCTTGACCAACCAGGAATCAACACTTAAATCCAAAAGCCAATATACAGATAAAAAGTCAATTCTTCTTGGTTAGTTAAAACATAATCATCTGGGTAATTAAGATATAATCTGGTTTCTTCACACGTGTTGGAATCGGAGGTGTATATACACCATATGTTCACTGTTAGATCGCCAAAAACCTGTCTAATAACGGTAATAGCCACAGCCTCATTTGTTAATCAT
The DNA here is from genome assembly GCF_039654945.1 of Dendrobates tinctorius. NCBI lineage: Eukaryota > Metazoa > Chordata > Amphibia > Anura > Dendrobatidae > Dendrobates > Dendrobates tinctorius. The sequence goes on along the minus strand of NW_027362126.1, from coordinate 629,914 downwards.
TGGTCAATTGAATATTGTCCTGAAGATAGGGGACAGCAGAGGGTTGTTCATGACAAAAAGATAACAGCGTGGTTGGTTTAGCGCGACCCCCCTGGCTGCAATCTTTGACAATTAGTGGCAGTGGTGGGATCTGTGGGATCTCTCCAGTGTCATCCTTTGACACTCTGGATCCCAGCTGTACCCCTGATGTAGAAGAAGAGTCTTGTTCCATTGATACCAGCAGCCTTTGATCAGAGATGGTGCATGTCAAGAAATGCACCGGAGAGATCATGCAGAATCCCACCGCTTGCCACCAATTGTCAAAGATCGCAGCCGGGGGGGTTGCAACTGAACCACCCTTCTGTTTTTGTCACAAACAGCTCTCTGCCGCCCCTATTGTCCAGACAACTACGTGATTGGCCAACGATTAAAGAAGGAGTCCACTGGCTGCTTTCACTAATAGACCAGAAATGAGTATTTATTGGAAACTAACTGTGAGCATCTGCCATATACACCTCCAATTCTCATGCATCAAATATGAGTATATACCTGCTGTATAGTTACTGTTAGCTCCTTGGTAACCCAAGAACTTCTCGCTGTCACCACCACCGGTCATTTTTTATATACAGGCCGACGGGATACCTGGTTTTGGTAGCGTATATGTGACATGCAGAAATAGTGCTAACTGCTGTTGCTTCAAAAGCATCCAACAACTAGAGGGGTTAACAGTTACGGGAGACAGGGAGTGGTTAGCAAAGCCCCAGGGGGATTGTGGGAAACTTGTTTACATTCTGGCAGTAGCCGAAAGCTATGAGTGGTGTATGATCTGTTTCTTAAATACATTCAGGCAAGTGAACCATAGGGACACAGGATTCCATTACAGAGTGGAGCTGGGCTAATCCCTACACTGCTACTGGACTGGAGAAAGTCTATCAGGAACAGGAAGATAAGTATGATAAAAAATTGTGTTACAGGGATAATCTCCCTCAGCAAACCCTCCCCCCTCCATCTCACTGTGCTAGAACAAATGCTGTGTACTGCGGTGCCTCTGTAGAGTCTTGATCTGTACTGAACTGTGCTAACAAAAGAGACTGTTAGTCAATGTGCCTCTAAGATGCAGCTGTACTGTTATAAAGCCTGTGCTTAAGCGAGTTGAATTGTACTGAATGTACTGTGACATTAAACTACACTGTTCATGTTCATGAGGACTCTATTAGTTGTATCTGTGTGAGCAAGTGGATCCATATTGTGCCTGAGGAAGCTGCAGTACATGGTCACCCTGAGTAACGGCTCCCCCAGAGTTCCAAAGAATTCATGAGACCTGTTCCACCCCTATCTGAACCTAGCGGCATGCACGTAACATTGGTGGCCCGTACAGGGAACTCTGAGCGGGAATTAGCATGTAGAGGCAAAGTGATTGGAAAATACAGTAGCACAGCATCTCAACTCAACTCTGCTACACCAGTTAAAGGAGATCAGCCCTATAACAGCACAGCACCTCAACTCAACTCTGCTACACCAGTTAAAGTAGATCAGGTCTAAAGCACCACAGCACCTCAACTCAACTCTGCTACACCAGCTAAAGGGGACCAGCCCTAAAGAAAACTCACTAGAAGCAATGGATGTGGAAATACAAATGGACAGGATCAGTGAACTGCAACTGCTTCTTAAGTTAACATGTGAAGGATTGAGAGCAGTGGAAGAACATATAAAGATGTCAGAAGCACAGATCTCTAAAGCACACTCCCGCAGACAACTTGTGGCCACCATTAATACACAGATGGATGAGCTGGGGGAGAAAAAAGCTGAAGATGTTATGAGGACGTTCCTCCAGGAGCTAACACAGTTTCTAACCGGGTTGAAGTTGGAAGATGAAGGGGCTGCACCAATTACCAAGATCAGGAATCTCCTTCCACATACAGAACTAAAAGAATTGAAAGAACAATTCAAAGCCTTAACAGCCCTGCAGAAATCTACCCAACCCTCTGAATATGGGATAGACTCTGACAGAACCTTTAACCTGCTTGGGCTTGATAAATCAGGAAAACAGTACTCTTCAACACCACAAATCACCATAAGGAAAAAGTTCAAGATCCTGGGACAGATTGGAGAGTGTGAGCAGAAAGAGAAACTGTCTTAAATGAATTTGTTCCACCAGATCGATGCAGGATTATTGAAAGGCTACCAGCAGGATTAGATCATTGAGGGGGTGGTGAAAGCGATCAGCCAAGGACTGAACCTCCGCAGTATGCTAGAGATGAAAATGTAATTGACCCTTCCACAGTTGAAGATGATTTTAAAAGGGTACTATAAACAAGAGAGTCCTTCAGAATTGTTCCACCGTCTCATTAACATCTCACAGAACACTACTGAATCACTCGAAAGTTTCTTGTTCAGAGTGATTGAACTTAAGGATAGACTGTTGTTCTCATGTAGAGATGTAGGGGTGGAGGAGAAGTTTGATGCCGGGCTAGTCCAGAAGAAGTTCTTGAGATCGTTGGGTATGGGCTTAATCAGCAAAGATTTTAAGTTACAGCAGAAAGAGTACCTAGAAGATCCTGGTATTCTGGACGAAGTCCTAATTGAAAAAAATGAATGAGGCGGCTAGTTTGGAGTCAGAGAGCGAACAGAAGTTAAAGAAGGGCTCTGCTTCTAAAACCACCAAAATGAGCCAGCTGACGTTGGAGACCCCCAGTTGCCAGTCCAAAGATTATGATGAAGACCCTCCAGTACCACCAACGAGAGTGGATCTTAAGCCACCAACAAAAGGGAAGATAGCCAGAGCTGACAGGGAAGAAGTAATAGGAGAACTGCGAGCTGAGCTGATGGAGGTGAAAGAGTTGATTTGTTCCAGGCCAGACTCTTTATCTGTCAGACCCGGAAGTGGGTTCCAAAACAGAAGATACCTGGCTTGTGAGGTGTGCCGTTCATGAAATCAGAATGCGGTATGTGTCCACTGTTTAAGATGTTAGGAAGGACATTATGCCAAGGAATGCCAATGGTCACGGTCGTTTGGGTAAAAAGACAGGAGGTTGCCAGTGCGGGGCGACTGGTAACCACGACACAGAGGAGGCCCCAGAAGCAAGTCCAAATCCCACCAACCCCCAGAACGGCGCATAAGGTAAAACAGCTATATCAGCACTATCCACAAGTGTGTTTCCGTCTACAACAGCTGCAAGAGACACAGGGGCATCAGTTTCTTAATGCCCAGTGCGGAAGTCTAACATCATACTCCTGGTCCTGGGAGGAGGATTCCTCTGTCAGTAAAGATAGCCTCATCAGCCTAATCGGTGAAAGGTGCTATATACAGTGTCAGCTAGATGGACTCCTGGTAAAAGCACACAGAAGCCCAAGCGAGCCTTTCAAATGAAGGATGGAGAAGATGCCACCTGCCAAATACCTGCCTTTGGTCACTAAAGGACCTCAGGACCAGTGGAACTCCACGGCAAGGCCATCAATCAGACCAAAAATCCTTTCATAGGCTGGGTGGAAGTGACTTTCCAACTTAAGGTCACAAAGAACAGCAACATCATCGAGCTTTTGGTACCTTTTCTCATGACCAGTGATCAAAACCTGGCAGAGGATCCTATCCTTGGTCATAATGTAATCAGTGAGTGTAACAGCATGTCCCTCCTTGGGCCTGTGTTCCTGGACTGTAATGTAATCAGGCCTAGGTCCATCTCACTTGTACTGCATCTAGTGGTGGTTTCTGTCTTTGTTCTTCTCTGCAGGGGGCATCTTCAATACACAAACCTGTAGCCAGACTGCAGATAGGGTTTCTGGAACATTCTTAATCCTTGGAGCTATGTTTAAGGGGGTGGGTGCTAGTATCTCTGCCAAACAAGGGGCTGATCCCAAGAGTAATAGGACAATAAGCCACATGTTGAGTTAGTTGATGCTGTGTGCTTTGAAGGACAAGGATCTGCAGCTGTGGATGGATCCTGGTATCATGTATGGAGATTGGAGATTATTTTGCCACATGGAATTGTGATGTCTCCCCACCCTACTGGATTTGAGGACTGAATCTAAAGACTGTTGTTGTATGGTGACCTGGAAGGGTTGGGATATTATGCTGAGGCGAGATCCCAGTGACCGTGTGTAAGGTGCCACGTGGAATGGTGTTATGTCCCTCATCTGTTGGATAGATTGAACTCATCCCAAGGACTATTTCTGTCTTCCTGGCGTCGGATTGCCAGGTGGCACCCCCCGGATCTGCTCACTTTGTGTGGACTCATTGTGGACTCATTATGGACATTACAGAATTATTTTAAATTGTGTTGCTCCAGTTCCCTGTTCCAATAAATCTTGTTAGATTGTTTATTGGTCTGGTGTCTCTTTCTGTTCTGTCGCATACCCCGTCACAGTGAGGTCATCACAAAACACAAGTCAGGGACACTGATGGTGGATGCAATTGCCAGATCATTCGCCTTACCCAACGCTGTGGCAGAAGACGTGATTCATAGAGTAAAGAAAGTACAGAATACAATGGACCTGAAAGAAGTCAAGGAAGGCCTGCGCCCAACCATTATCCCTGCAAACCAAATGGTGGGAGTGAGGTGTGGCGTCCGGGTGGAATCAGGAAGAAAGGTCCAGAAGAGGCTGTTCGTGCCAAAAGACTCCTCTGAACTTCCAGAAGGCCTAGTTCAAGGTGAGACTGTGCTTACGATTCCTACTGGTGGTTTTGCCCGAGTGACAGTGCCGGTGATGAATACCACGAAACATGAAATTAGACTGGATCCAAAGACTGTGTTAGGTCACATCGAAAACATCAGGGTGGTATATCCATATATGACCCTATTTGCTTTGGTGGCAGCTGCCTGACACTGGGCACTCCAATTTAGCTTTTTACTGACTAAGATGCCTAAGTCTTTTTCCATGTCTGATTTCCCCAGCAGTTTCCCATTTAGTAAGTAATTATAGCATCTGTTTCTCCTTCCCATGTGCATAACCTTACACTTATCTGTGTTAAACCTCATTTGCCATTTTTCAGCCCAATTCTCCAATTCACTCAAATCTGTCTGTAGTTGCAAATTGTCCTCCTTTGTGTTAACTACCTTACATAGTTTTGTATCATCTGCAAATACTGATATTTTACTGTGTAAGCCATCCACTAGATCATTAATAAATATATTAAATAGTAGGGGGCCAAACACAGAACCCTGTGGTCCCCCACTAGTAACCCTGGCCCAATCTGAGGATGCCCCATTAATAACCACTCTTTGTTTTCTATCACTAAGCCAGCTACCTACCCATCTACACACATTTTCCCCTAGCCCAAGCTTTCTCATCTTACTTACCAATCTTTTATGTGGGACAGTGTCAAATGCTTTAGAGAAGTGGAGATAAATGACATCCAATGATTCTCCTTGGTCCATTTGAGAGCTTACATCCTCATAGAAGCTGATTAGGTTAGTCTGACAGGAGCGATCCTTCATAAATCCATGTTGATATGTAGTTAAACATTTATTAACATTGAGATATTCCATAATGGTATCCCTTAGAAACCCTTCAAAAATTTTACCCACAACAGATGTTAAGCTTACCGGCCTATAGTTTCCAGGTTCCCTTTTACACCCCTTTTTGAATATTGGTACCACATTTGCTTGCCGCCAATCAAAAGGAACAGACCCTGTTTCTATAGAGTCTTTAAATATAAGGAATAGAGGCCTGTCTATCACATTACTTGACTCCCTTAATCCTGATTTCAACTTACCATTTGTTCTTCATTGTGATGCTTCTCAAGTTGGACTGGGAGCTGCCCTGTATCAGCATCAAGATGGGAAATTGAGAGCCATCGGTTATGGCTCCAGAACATTGACAAACGCTGAGAGAAATTACCATCTACATTCTGGAAAATTGGAGTTCCTGGCATTGAAATGGGCTATCTGTGAAAGATTTAGAGATTATTTCTATTACAGCAAAGAGTTTGAGGTTTACACGGACAATAACCCCTTGACCTATGTTCTCACTACAGCCAAACTGAATGCAACAGGTCAGAGATGGGTAGCTGAACGAGCTGACTTTAATTTCAGTATTAAGTACAGGCCAGGGAAATGCAATGCGGATGCTGATGGATTGTCAAGAATGCCACTAGAGCCTGAGGAGTTCATGCAAGAATGCTCAGAGGAAGTCAGTCTGGAAGCTATTGAGAGCACAACCCAAGCAGTACAAGCTCATCAAGAGGAAGACACACCATTCTGGTGTCCGTTGATGGTGGAAACCACCGTAAAAGCGAAAGAACGAGATCACCCCCTGTCCATTCAACAACTACCAAAAGGAACAATCTGTAGAGCACAACAGGAAGATCAGATAATTGGCAGAGTACTTCCTTATGTGGACCAAAATTGGTTTCCAAGTAAACGAGAGAGCGATAATGAGTCACCACCAGCAGTATCGGTTTTAGTTAAAGAATGGGCGAAGCTCTATCTCAGTGAAGATGGTATCCTGTATCGAAAAGGAGGTTAAAAACAGCAGTTGGTGCTACCCAGAGTGTACCGTAAGTTGGTCTTCAAAGAACTCCATGAAAACATGGGACACCCGGGAGTAGAAAGAACAACAAACTTGATCCGTGAACGTTTCTTCAGGCCATACATGCAGAGAGATATTGAGAGGTACGTAACCAGGGAGTGTGGGTGTCTGAAAGATAAACGTTCCAACACATAAACCCGGTGTCATGGTTAGGACATGGTTAATGTCCTGTTCTCACAGGGTTAACTTTTGCCGGCCTCTCTTTGGATCTGGGAGGGGTATTTATACTCATTCCAAACTAGCATTCTCTGTCAGTTATAGTGCTGTTCTGGTGTGTCTGACCCCTGGTGTGCGTGTACTCTGCGTTGTTTGTTTGCTTCCCATGTATGACCCGGCTTGTTCCTTCACTCTGTACTCCGTCTCTCGTTTTGGTACCATTGTCTTTTCTGGTTCTGACCTCCTGGCTTGGCAATCGTTACTCCATTACAGTTTACCCCTATTGTACTGTCTAATGCCTGTTCTGGTTTTCTGATCTATTGCTACGTCCTGACTAACCATTCTGTCTAATCCTTTGGTACTGTATTGCTTAGGCCACGCCCACAGCAGTCACGTGATTCAGGTCCTGGAGCATGCATTGTCACCACTGCTGCCCACTCTGCAGGTATCTTTGTGCACAGTTTTTGTACTCAGGACACGCGCTCTGGCTCAGTGAGCAAGTGCAGTGCGGTGTTCCTGACACCCGGCACCTATGGGCAACATCCAGACTACATATCCACATATCCATTTGAGATGGTCTCAATGAACTATTTACATCTTGAGACATGCAAGGGAGGTTACATCCTGGTGATGATGGACCATTTAACTTGATTTGCTCAAGCATATGCCACCACTAATAAATCTGGTTGAACAGTGGCAGAGAAGATCTTCAATGATTTTGCTTTGAAGTTTGGGTTCCCTACGAGGTTACACCATGACCAAGGAAGAGTATATGAGAACCAGCTCTCTGCCAAATTAGGAAAGTACTGTAGAATTGAGAGATCCCATACAACACCCCAACGTAACATATAGTTTTGGGGTGCGGTTTATAGAACAAAAGTAACACAACTAATACATTTTCTATTTAATCCAGAACAATATGCATGGTTTATAAAAAGAAAAAAAAAAAAAAAAAAAAAATATATATATATATATATATATATATATATATTCTAGAAAAACCTCGGCACACAATATTTGATGAATTCAATGTTTGTTATTCCAAAGAGATGAAAAAACAAGCAACTGGACTGAAAAATATATTATACAGATAATCAATTAGCGACGTTTTGGCTATTTAGCTTTTATCAAGAATTTATCAGGCAAAAAAATGAAAAATCAGAAAAAGGAAAAGGAAAAAAGAACCTATTTTTTTAAACAAAACACGATAAATTTATATATTACATATTAAATTTATATATTACAGATCACAGTTATCAGTATTCATGAAATGTATATATTCATTACAAAACAAAAGCATTCCAATAAGTCTCCATATGTAATTGATTATCTGTATGATATATTTTTCAGTACAGTTGCTTGATTTTCCATCTCTTTGTAATAATAAACATTGAATTCATCAAATATTGTGTGCAGAGGTTTTTCTAGAATATATTATATGTTTTTTACCTCTGAGCACTTAACAAAGGCAGTGAGCACCCCGTCATCTAATATATATATATATATATATATATATATATATATATAATTTTACAAAGGGGACAAAACAATACAACATGTACAGTTACATAAAATAAAATGGATTGACAGAGAAACTTACTACGCTGGTCACAGAGATAGCTAAGCTAGTGGATGGAAGCAATCCAGTTGAAAACATCTGGTTAACATGCATCAAGCCTACACAGATAGCTATCTTCCTTAGCACTGGTCACAGAACAGATCATAATTGACCTTTTATCAGCACCTGAGTTACACCCACACCTCCCCACTCGCTGACCTCACATGTGCCAGGTTGTGGGATGTTCTCAGCCCTCCGGGATTTTATGAAATTCCCAACATTAATGATATCTTCACTCCAGACGATTACAGAAGTTCGAGATCGCTGCCATATTTTTTATCTAGATTTTACCTTTCCAAAGAGAGTAAACATGACATAGCTGCTGTCAGGGATCTGGTCACTATTGATTTGGGGATTCTAGGCAGGTGTCACAGTTATGAAAAAATATGCATATTCTTTCCCAATTAGTACTTAATTGAAAATGTCTTTCCCATCAATATCAGATCTATACAAATCCCCATATTCATAATTTTTTATTGGTGCTCCTGTGTCTGGTTGCAGGTAAAACATTTCTCCTGAAATTAAGAAATGTTTTACCTCAGGATGTCTTTCCTGAGAACAAAGAAGACATCTCTACTTCTGGCTGGTCCGAACAATGAGAGCAATTGTTACCACCCACCTTTCGTGTCTCCCTTTTTCCCTCATAGACTGTAAGCTTGTGAGCAGGGCCCTCACTCCTCTTGGTATCTGTTATGATCTATGTGATTATTGTTATGCTGTAATGTCTATCGTCTGTACAAGTCCCCTCTGAAATTTAAAGTGCTGCGGAATATGTCGGCGCTATAGAAATAAAATTATTATAATTATATTATTATTTCTCTATTTGTGGGTAAACACTTGTCCTTTTTGTTATCCGAGTACCGGGAAAGCTCTTTCCTGTCTAATTACCTGTCCTCTGTAGGGATACTTGGCTTCAAAGGTGATTTTAATTAGATTTGTCACTTTCCAATTATATAATACAGGAAAGATATATATCTTTGTACCGTGTCAGCCAGTAGATAGAAGAATATTCAGAATGGATAGTCCTCAGTGGTTGATACCTTTTAATGGCGAACTGAAAAGATGGTGACACATTGCAGCTTTCCAGACTACTCAGGTCTCTTCATCAGGCACAGACTAATACAACATCTGAAGAATCACATATTTATGCACAATACAGCACAGAAATAACACAATAGATAAGACAATATGTGACCCTTCAGATGTTGTATTAGTCTTTGCCTGATGAAGAGACCTGAGGAGTCTGGAAAGCTGCAATGTGTCACCATCTTTTCAGTTCGCCATTAAAAGGTATCAACCACTGAGGACTCTCAATTCTGAATATTTTCCCAGGTATATATGTAATTTACCCACTTCCCTATGTCTATTGTGCAATTCTATTTCTAGGAGACTAAGAATGTAAGCTCTTTTTCCTACTGAAATTCTGTGTGAGTGAGGGGGTGAATTGCCCCTCACTAGTGGCTTTAGCAATGTTAAATATTTTCTATGACAAAGCACACATTTTTTTTTACCTGTTTCCCCTTTTACCGTGGCGGACATACTTACTGGTCAGAACGGTCACAGATCTTGCCGGTCTTGATGCCAGGTTGGCATTTATTACCATTAATGTGATGATGTAATAAAGTCCATGGTAACTGGCATTAAATTTCACAGGATCCGGTAACGAGCTGTTAAACTCCTCAAACTGGAAGAAGTAATTCTTAGATTCTCCCGTAATCTTCACTACGTACACCGAGGACAAAGACGTTATATCAGAATCCTCCAGTGAGGTCACAATCAGGTTCTCATCTGTCACCTTCACATGAAACATGGCCGATTCCTAGAAGAAGTAGTGTCAGATATAAAATGGTTGTAACCATGATAAATGGAGGAAAAGGCCTAGATACCAGCTGCACCCGTAATATAATGTATGGGAGGAGAAGGACCGGATACCATCTGTACCCCTGACATATAGGAGGAGAAGGCCTGGATACCATCTGTACCCCTAACAAAAGGGAGGAGAAGGCCCGGATATCAGCTATACCACTGATACATAGGAGGAGAAGGCCTGGAAACCAGTTGCACCCTAATATAAGGGAGGAGAAGCCCCGTATACCAGCTGTACACCTGATATATGGGAGGAGAAAGCCCGGCTATCAGCTGTACACCTAATACAGTATATAGGAGGAGAAGGCCTGAACACCAGCTGTACCCCTGATATATGGGAGGAGAAGGCCCTGATATCAGCTATACCACTGATATAAGGGAGGAGAAGGCCCGGATATCAGCTATACCCCTGATATATAGGAGGAGAATGACCAGATACCAGCTGTACCCCTAATATATAGGAGGAGAAGGCCCATATACCAGCTGTACCCCTAATATATAGGAGGAGAAGGCCCGTATACCAACTGTACACCTGATATACAGGAGTACAAGCCCAGATACTAGCTGTACACCTGATATATGGGAGAAGAAGGCTCGGATATCAGCTGTACACCTGATATACGGGAGAAGGCCCATATACCAGCTGTACCCCTGATATATGGGAGGAGAAGGCCAGGATAGCCGCTGTACACCTGATATATAGGAGGAGAAGGCCCGTATGTGACGGTGTGTGTGACAGAGCATGAAGGGTCACCAGGTCAAAGATCAATCCAACAGGATTTATTGAGACAGGGAGCATAGAACATAAAATATCAATAGCGTCTCTCAGATTCCACAATGAGTCCACAATAAGAGGGAAACAGTTCCGGGGGCTCCACCTGGTAATCCGACGCCAGGGAAAAGACAAAATAATTCTGAGATGAGTTCAATGGATCCAACAGATGAGGGACATCACAACATTCCACGTTGCAGCTTTTAACTCTCCACACACTGGCACTAGGATCTCGCCTCAGCATAAGATCCTAGCCCCTGGCCCATCAACACCCAACTGCCTGGGCGAAACATGTGTCTATTGTTCTGTGTCCTGGGATCCACCCCTCCATGGGGAAGGGCTCCCATCTACTTTTGACTATGTGGCTAACTTAAGAAGTTTCCAGAAGCTACACGCTTGTATTGGATAAGTCCTATGCTGAGGAGAACAAAGACAGACTCCCCCACTGGTTCTTGACTCAGGCCTGATTACATTGCTGTCCAGGGACACAGGCCTGGGGAGGGACACGCTGTAACACTGTATACCAGCTGTACACCTGATATATAGGAGGAGATGCCCTGGATACCAGCTGTTCCCCTGATATAAGGGAGGAGAAGGCCTGGATACTAGAGGCACACCTGATATATAGGAGGAGAAGGCCCGTATACCAGCTGTTCCCCTGATATATAGGAGGAGAAGGCCCGTATACCAGCTGTTCCCCTGATATATAGGAGGAGAAGGCCCGTATACCAGCTGTACACCTGATATATAGGAGGAGATGCCCTGGATACCAGCTGTTCCCCTGATATAAGGGAGAAGGCCTGGATACTAGAGGCACACCTGATATATAAGAGGAGAAAGCCCGTATAACAGCTGTACATCTGATATATAGGAGGAGAAGGCCCGTATACCAGCTGTTCCCCTGATATATAGGAGGAGAAGGCCCGTATACCAGCTGTACACCTGATATATAGGAGGAGATGTCCTGGATACCAGCTGTACACCTGATATAAGGGAGAAGGCCTGGATACTAGAGGCACACCTGATATATAAGAGGAGAAAGCCCGTATAACAGCTGTACATCTGATATATAGGAGTAGAAGGCCCGTATACCAGCTGTTCCCCTGATATATAGGAGGAGAAGGCCCGTATACCAGCTGTACATCTGATATATAGGAGGAGATGTCCTGGATACCAGCTGTTCCCCTGATATAAGGGAGAAGGCCTGGATACTAGAGGCACACCTGATATATAAGAGGAGAAAGCCCGTATAACAGCTGTACATCTGATATATAGGAGGAGAAGGCCTGGATACCAGCTGTAAAGTATATAGAAGGACAAAAAAGTCAGCTCACCACTAGTAGTCCATCTCAGTGTCCAGCTTGCTTGATAGTACTCCGCACAGACAAGGGTGAAGCAGCCACAGCAGAATCCAATAAGCATAGTTGATGTCCAGCGGAAAATGAGAGTAAAAATTAACTTTTAATGCAAAAATGGTTAAAATTCCATATAAATAATGTCCAGCACAATGCACACACTGGCTCAATGCCACTAATGATCGACGCGTTCCAACTTTAAGTCTTAGTCATGATCTCATGAGATCATAAAATATCAATAGTGTCTCTTAGCTCGCGATCATGACTAAGACTTAAAGTCGAAACGCGTCGATCATTAGTGGCATTGAGCCATTGTGTGCATTGTGCTGGACATTATTTTTATGCAATTTTAACCATTTTTGCATTGAAAATTAATTTTTACTCTCATTATCCGCTGGACATCATCTATGTTTATTAGATACCAGCTGTACATCTGAAATATAAGAGAAGGTCGGATACCAGCTGTACCCCTGATATATGGGAGGAGAAAGGCTGTATACCAGCTGTACCCCTTTTATAGGAGAAGAAGGCCCGGATACCATCTGTACCACTGATACATAAAAGGAGAAGGCCCGCATACCAGCTGTACCCTAAAATAAGAGAGGAGAAGGCTCGTATACCAGCTGTACCCCTGATATATGGGAGGAGAAGGCCCGGATACTAGCTATACCTGTAATAAAAGGGAGGAGAAGGCCCAGCTATCAGCTATACCCCTGATATAAGGGAGGAGAAGGACCAGATACCAGATAATCTCAGAGAAATTACGAATAAACCGTCTATAAAAGTTAGCAAACCCGATAAAACGTTGTACCTCCTTGACATTATTTGGTGCGGGCCAATCAAGAATAACCTGGATCTTACTTGCCTCCATTTTAAGCCCCTGTTGTGAGATGACATAACCTAGAAATTGAATCTCTGTGCAATGGAACTCACATTTCTCAGGCTTGATGTAGAGCTGATTCTCTTTCAGGTCTCTTAAGACAGTGTTAACAAGTTTGTGATGCTCCTGCAAAGAATCGGAGAAAATCAAAATATTCTCCAGATAGTTTACGACAAAATGATCTAGCAGATCTCTAAAAATGTCATTAACCAAGTGTTGGAAGGTTGCCAGAGCTTTGCAGAGACCAAAAGGCATTACAAGGTACTCAAAGTACCCATAACGACATCTAAACGCCGTCTTCCATTCATCCCCAGAGCGGATGCGAACTAGGTTATAAACTCCTTGAAAATCCAACTTAGAAAAAATGTTGGTGTGTCGTACTCTATCCAGCAATTCAGGAATTAACAGCAAAGGATACCGGCTCACAATAGATACCTTGTTGAGCTCCCGATAGTCAATACAGAATCTAAGAGTACCATCTTCTTCTTTACTAAAAAGATGGGTGCTCCTGCCGGTGATGAGGAGGAGTGAATGAAACCCTTAATCAGATTCTCGTCAATGTATTCTTTTAAGGCCTGCAGCTCCGGAGCTGCTAGTGGGTAGACATTTTTAAATTGAATAGCCGCCCCCGGAAGTAGCTCAAGATGACAATCATAGGGTCTGTGAGGAGGAAGCTGATCTGCCATTTTCTTATCACAGATATCAGAAAATTCATTATAAATGGGTAGTAACATAGATACCTTTGTGGTACATTCTGTATCCCGAGAACTTGCCTGACCTGTTACTGGTATATCCTTTGGTTAAAAGGTAATCTCCTTGGTCTCCCAGTTGATGATTGAGTTATGTGCCTGCAGCCAGGAAATTCCTAGAATTACAGGAAAATGTGGCAAAGAAATTAACATAAAGGAAAGCACTTCCTGATGACTGGGTTCTATAAAAATCTCCAGAGGTACCGTCTCCTGAACCACCAGTCCTGAGACTAGGGGGGAACCATCCACTGTTTCCATTGTTACTGGGGTGGCACTCTGTTGAATCTGTATGCCATGTTCCTTGGCAAAGGTGAGGTCCATAAAGTTACACCCCGCCCCAGAATCCACCATAGCTGCACACGACATCCATTGTCCCAACAACAAGATCTTAATGGGGAGGGAGCAATGAATATCTTTATCCTTCCGTGTTTTGGGAGAGGCAGTCATAGATAGGGAATGAAAGTCAGCATTCACAGAAAAACTGGACTCAGAAACAACAGAGTCATCATCCAGTCTCATACTCCGCTACAGCAGCTAGTACCTTGCGAGGCCGCTTAGGACAGTTAATAAGGAAATGATCAGACTGACAGCAGTATAAAAACACAAACTTTCATGAAAACGATGCTCCCTGCACTCATTACTCAGACACCACTGTAAAGAATCCACTTGCATGGGAACTGGTTCAACTTCCCAGGAGGATTTGCCTGCAAGTTCTTTTGGAGGAAGGGGAGAGTTAGAGACACGATTAGAGGCTGCAAATTTCTCCTGTCTACGTTCTGTAATACATATATCAATGCGCACGCAGTGCTGTATGAATGCCTCTAACTCTTGAGGAGCATCTGCAAGGGCTAACTCATCCTTAATCGCACTAGAAAGTCCCCTCTTAAAAATGGGTAATTGACCATAACAGTCCCAAACTGTAGCCACCGCCAGCCGTCTAAATTCAGTGGCATATTCAACAAGAGAGCGCTTACCCTGACGTAATGACAACAATGCGGTTTCAGCTGTAGTGCGACGATTAGGATCATCAAACATCATAGACATTGCAGCTAGGAAATCGTCCAGCTTATTCAGACGAGGATCACGAGCGCCTGCCCGAAATGGGCCTCCCAGTTAGCAATCTTGTTTTGTTAAGCTTCCATGTCCCTGTCATGATCCAGACCGGGTTTTTGGGTCTTGTCTTTCCTTTCCCGGTCTGGTCAAGTCAGGGGTTAACTTTCTCTGCCTCGTTCCGGTGTTGGGTCTGCTATTTCTCTGTGCTGCATCCTGAAGGCAGTGCCAGTTATATTTCCTGCCTATGGTAAATGTAGCTGGCTCTGGTGAGACCCTGATTTGTCCTGCATTTAGTTGACTTTGCCTGTGTCTGTGCACTCCTCTCCTACCTATCTGGACTCTGTGTGTCCCTGTGTGCTTGGATTCCCTGGTTCTCGACTCTGCTTTGGCTCTGACCTGATTCTGTTTCTTCCTTATGGTACTTCTGCTACAGACCGGTACTGACCTTTTGGCACTTCTCTGACTCTGTGTTTGGGATTCCCCTTTGTACTACGTTACTCTCTGCTATCGAACCGGCTTGTCTGACTATTCTGCTACCACCTGGTGGTAGCCTCTCTGTAGTTCTGCTGGTCTGCTCTGAGCAGGATTTCAGCCCTCTCTCCACTCTGCAGCCATCTACTGGAGTCTGCGTTACTCTCCATTTACCTGCAGTGCTGCAGCGTGACATTATAACTGGCCCTAGACAGTTTTTTTTCCTTGTTCCTCTTTTTATGGATCCACTTTGTACCCTTGGTGATCAGATGTCTCATTTGACTCAAATGATGCAGGATTTGTCTGTGCAACATAATCAACTCCAGAGGGAACTTACTGAGATGGTTAAGTCTGTTCAGGGTTCTATGACACAAGCAGCCTGTAAGCACTCGGACCTCATGAATGTTTTTGTACACTCTCCTGAACCTACGGTCAGGCTCCCAGATACTTTCTCTGGAGAAAAGGAGAAGTTCCATACATTCAGGGAGAGTTGTAAGCTGCTTTTCTCCCTTAGACCCAGATCCTCAGGTGATGAGAGTGGGAATAATTATTTCTTTTCTACGGGAGGGTCCTCAAACTTGAGCTTTTTCTTTACCTGCTACTACCCCTGAACGTGTGTCTGTGGATAGGTTCTTTGAGGCTTTAGGAATGATTTATGACGAACCAGACCGGGTCAGTGTGGCAGAGGACAGGATCATGGGTCTCTCGCAGGGTAAACTCACTGCCGAATGGTAATGTTCATAGTTTAGACACTGATCCACCAAAGTGTCCTGGAACGACTCTGCGCTAAGATGTCAGTTCAGGAGAGGACTGTCGGATTATCTTAAGGACGCTCTGGCTCTACATCAGCCACTCAGCTCCTTGGAGGAGGCCATAACTCAGGCCATTCTTATGGATCAGATGTTGCGGGAGAGAGGAGTAATTCAGCGAGAGGTTCCTTTAAATTCTGCTAAATCCAAAGTGATGCCATACACGGAACCCTAAGGGAGATTATGTTTTTATTGTGGAAGTCCGGGACATTGGAAAAAGGACTGCCACTCTTACCCACCAACTAACATAGTAACACAGTTAGCAAGGCCGAAAAAAGACATTTGTCCATCCAGTTCAGCCTATATTCTGTCAGAATAAATCCCAACATACAATATTGTTATGCTCCAGGAAGACATCCAGGCCTCTCTTGAACCCCTCGACTGAGTTCGCCATCACCACCTCCTCAGGCAAGGAATTCCAGATTCTCACTGCACTAAGAGTAAAAATCCCATGTGTATAACCTTACATTTATCATTGTTAATCCGCATCTGCCACATTTCGGCCCAAGATTCCAATTTATCCAGATCCATGTGTAGCAGAATTCTATCTTCTCTTGTATTGACTGCTTTACATAGTTTTGTATCATCTCCAAATATCGATATTTTACTGTGTAATCATTCTACCAGACCTTTAATAAATATGTTGAAGAGAATAGGTCCCAACACCGACCCCTGCGGTACCCCACTGGTCACAGCGACCCAGCTGGAGAATATACCATTTATAACCATCCTCTGCTTTCTATCACTCAGCCAGTTAGTTACCCATTTACACACATTTTCCCCCCAAAACAACATTCTCATTTTGTGTACCATCCTCTTGTGTGGCACGGTATCAAATGCTTTGGAAAAATCAAGATTTACCACGTATTGGCTAACAAGTTGCCGGGGAAACGCCTAAGGCTGGGTGACTGCCGAGGAGGTCACCCAGACTGTCAGGTAACTTTTTCCTCATTTCAAAAGATTTTGCTGGAGGTGGAACTTTGTTGTGGGGATGGTTACACACTCAATTTAGCTTTTGTGGATTGTGGGTCATCCATGAACTTCATTGACTCGAGCTCGGTGTCCAAGAGTAAGATAGGGACAGGTAGGCTTGAAACCCCAGTCCATATCATTGGCATTGATAAGACACCGCTGGTTAAAAATATTGATAAGTTTGACTCTGAGGAGTTCCTCCTCAAGGTGGGTTCATTGATGTAACAGAGTCACCCCCCCAGCCTGTACACATGGACAATACTGTAATCAGGCTTACATTAGCAGTCCTTGCCCTGTATCCAGTGGGGGCATGTGGGTCGCCCTCACACCCAGGGCAGCGGGGTATTCGGTACCGGGCCGGTGTCAGCCGCTGCAACTGCGGTACACCCCAGGGCCTTCCCAGGTGGAGGAACATCCGACATACCTGGGGCCTACTGGCGGTGCGGCCTCTGCTCCGATGCAGGTGGTAATGGAGCGGATGGTGGCTCCGGATCCGCAGGGGTCTCTGCGGGGACCTGCGCAGTCGCGTCAGGTCCAGGCGGGAGCTCCGCTTCCACTCCTGGGTCCTCCGGTAACTCCTTCGGACAGGCGGCACCTAGCCACACAGTCAGGGTAGAAGTGTAGATCAGCGCTGCCCGGGGACAATCCGGCGTGGTAGCGGCAGGTACCGATGGAGAGGGTACCGCAGGTGTAGGCCCCGCCGGGGCGCGCTGCTGTCTTAGCTTCTCCAAGGCTTCCTTCCTCAGTTGCAGACTGGCTGTCAGTTCAGCTATTTCAGCTTCCAGTTGCTGGTGGTTCATCTCATAGCTCGGGTTGGAGCCTTCAGCCATGGCGCCAGGGAGATCCATTTCCCCGTGCTCTGCAGGCCTCCTTCCCTCACTCTCCAAAATGTCGTTCTTCTTCTTGCTCCGCCCTTCTGCTCGCCACTGGCTTCCTCTGCCCCTCCTTCCGGGGGCGGCGTCTTCTTCCAGCACCTCCATACCAAGCCAGTATATGAACCCCTCGGGGGGTGGGCCATGCATCTGTCACATAGTAATTCAGGCAGGGAAGGCCCAATACTCTTCGCGGTCTTTTCCTAGGACCTCCCATCTCTTCACGCCCTTCTTCTCCACACCAGCGGCCATTTTTGAGATTCATGTCACAGTCTATTAAATTTGGTCTTTTGCACATTTTCAAAAGTTGTAGATCCAAGGCACACAGAACCCGATGGCATCGGGTCTCGTCATCCTGTTCGTGACGCCAAAATTGGGTCGCCCTCACACCCAGGGCAGCGGGGTACTCGGTACTGGGTCGGTGTCAGGGGGAATGTGTCAGAGCAGCGGTGACCCGGTCCGTGGCCCTGGGCGCCCAATATCAATGGCGGTGATGTTGGTAATATAGTTTATATGGATAGTTTGTGATGCCACCTGTGGTGCTTGGCAAGTGTGATGTTAGGCCGACGCTGCGGGCAGATCCTCTGGGACTGATGGTATGCGCAGCTTAGATGGTAAAGCTCCCCACAGGCGGAGTTGTAGTCCCAGGGCAGTGTAGATGAAGTAATGGCGGGGAGGCGCAATTGGTGTAGGTGCAGTGCAGGTACCCAGGTAGAGCGGTGCTGGAATAACTGGAGGACACCAGAGTATGCGGTTCCAAAGCTTTACTCACTGTTTGCAGTTCACACAACCGCCTGCCTCTCCACTGTGTTCTTCGGGTCAGTGCCCCAGCCAACCTCCAGGCAGGATAGGATTCTCCCCTCCACACTCCGCCAATATGTACCTTACTGAACGACTCCTCCAATGCGCCTTTAGGTGCGAAGCACTCCAGTACTTAGTTACCCTGGAATGCCTCTCTCTAGGTGTTCCTAGTCTCTACTTGTATGACAGACAGCTGTAGCCTGCTTCGGGGACTCCTCTCTGCGTCCCGGCTCACTCTCCAAGTGCTGTTGTGTCCCAAGTCTATGATGGGAGCAAGGCGTTAGTGGCTCACTACTCCTCCGGTGTCTGTTGCCGGACAAAAAGATCCAATCAACCTTGGGGACCGGGCCCTGGCCTTTGCGCTCTGGACTGGAAGGGTTCTCTCTCTTTCTCAACCTGCTTCCCACCGTCCTTCTATTCCCCTTCGTTCCGATCTGTTCTATCTCTCTTATGGAATCTGTAGTCTCCGGTCTCCTTCTCTTCCTTCCCGTGCCAGCAGCCCAGATCACTGGGACCTGCTGCAGCACGTCCTTCAAACATCCATCTTCCTCTCTCCTCTCTCTCCACTGACTGACTGACCTGAAATCCTACACCTTCCCTCTCTTTTATATCTAACTCCACCCGCCTCCCCAGCACCTCTTGTGTTACGAAGCCAGGGACCACAAAAGGCACCCTATGACCTTTCCAGCATAAAGCATGGATGGGTCCCTGCTGAACTATCCTGTGTGTGGGGTGCTGGTGTTGGAATGTGGAAGAGAGTTCCCACCCTACCTGGATGGTGGGGCACTACACCTTAGGAGAAGGTGCAGTACCTCTGTGGCGACTGAAGCCTCAGGGGTGCCACATATGCTTGTCTTTGCTTCACTCTGAAGGGTGCAACTCCAATACACAAACCTGTACAGAGACTGCAGCCAGGGTTTCTGGAATGTCCTTAGACCTTGGAGCTATGTTTAAGGGGGTGGGTGTTGGGATCAGCCCATTTGTTGGGCAGAGATACTAAGAGTGGTAGGACAATATGCCATATGGTCCGTTAGTTGATGCTGTGTACTTTGAAGGACAAGGATCTGCAGCTGTGGCTGGATCCTGTTATCATATATGGAGATTGGAGATTATTTTGCCACATGGAATTGTGATGTCTCACCACCCTACTGGATTTGAGGACTGAATCTAAAGACTGTAGTGTGGTTACCTGTGAAGGGCTGGGATCTTATGCTGAGGCAAGATTCCAGTGACCGTGTGTATTGTTAGAAGCGGCCACGTGGGACTGTGTTGACTATTTCTATATTTTCCTGGCGTCGGATTGCCGGGTGGCGCCCCCGGATCTGCTCTCTTTGTGTGGACTCATTGTGGACTAATTACAAACGCTGCAGAATTACTTTCATTTGTGTTGTCCCAGTTCCCTGTTCCAATAAATCTTGTTAGATTGTTTATTGGTCTGGTGTCTCTTCCTGCTCTCTCGCATACCCCGTCACACTTGCATCAGGAACAAATTTCATGTTATGTTCTGGAAAATCTTCCAGCGGGATAGGTGTTGGGATTTCCCTCGTTACAGTTGCATAATCGTGTTATTGACTGGGAATATTGGGATATTGTGAAATGGGGTCCTAACTGTTCAAATGGTTGTCTTTCTGCTGTTCTGGTGTTGTCCGTTAATCTGGAGGGTATTCCGGAGTACCTGAAAGATTTCAAGACGTGTTTTCAGAAAAAGAGGCTGAGGTCTTGCCACCACATCACACCTATGATTGTACCATTAATCATATTCCGGGTGCTAAATTGGCCAAGACCTGTTTGTACAATCTTTCCGGCCTGGAACTTACCGCTTTGAAAGATTATATCTCTGAACGTTTATGCAAAGGTCACATCCGTCCCTCTGTCTCGCCTGTGGCTGCTGGATTTTTTTTTTGTCAAAAAGAAAGATGGTGGTTTACGCCCTTGCCTCGATTTTCGGGAACTAAATAAAATTACGGTGAGAAATACTCTCCTGCTCATTCCAGTTCTTTACATCCAATTATCTGGGGCTAAGTGGTTTTCCATGTTGGATCTCATGGGAGCGTATAATCTTATCCATATTCAGGAGGGGGATGAGTGGAAAATGGCATTTCTCACCTTTGAGGGTTTGTTTGAAAATTTGGTCATGCCCTTTGGGCTCTCGAATGAGCCAGCAGTTTTTCAAAATTTCATTAATGATGTATTTTCTGACTTCAGTGGGCACTTTATGGTGGTATATCTAGATTACATTCTTGTATTTTCATCTGACAAAGAATCTCACATTGGTCATGCAGTTCTTCATAGGTTACGGAGAACTCTCGGTTCGCTAAACCTGAGAAGTTTTAATTTTGTGTCCAAGAGCTGTCCTTTCTGGGGTTCATCCTTTCTGCCAGTGGGATTCGTATGGACCCTGGAAAGGTACAGCCCATTGTTGATTGGGTTTTGCTAATTATTATCCCAAATTTATTAAGGGTTTTTTCAGATGGTCAAGCCTCTCACTGATCTCACTCATAAGGGGGTTGATCTTAAAAACTGGTCGTCTCCGGCAGTTGAAGCCTTTTCTACATTGAAAAAATGTTTTATGTCTGACCCGATGTTGGTCCAGCCCGATCCATCTAAACCATTCATTGTAGAGGTGGACGCATCAGAGGTGGGAGTGGGGTTGTGCTGTCTTAGGGACCCGTCACTTTGACTACCTTAAGACTTTGTGTCTTTTTCTCCAAGAAATTTTCTTCTGCGGAGAGAAATTACGATGTCGGGAATCGGGAGCTATTAGAAATAAAATTGGCTTTTGAAGAATGTAGGCATTTTTTTGGAGGGGACTGGTCATCGGATCACGGTGATTACGGACCACAAGAACCTGTCTTACATTGAGTCTGCCAAATGTTTGACTCCTAGACAGGCGAGGTGGTTACTTTTTTTCACATTTTCATTTTTCTGTCACCTTTCAGCCTGGTTCTAAGAATTGCTAGGAACGGCGGAACGCACTAAATAAAAATAAATAATAAAGTGCGTTTGCCGCTCGGGGTCCACCGTGTAGTAGGTATTACAGCGCTGCTAGGTAATGACAGATGAGCAATATGGCGGTATAATGTGTACGGGTTCAACTTCACCCGGAGTGCGCAGAGCGGGCTCTGTTCACACACAGAGATGCCGATATGGCGGTATAAAGCGCACGGGTTTAACTTCACCCGGAGTGCGCAGAGCGGGCTCTGTTCACACACAAAGATGCCGCAACAAAAACATACAAAATGCTGAACCTGTTAGTGACACAGGCCTCAGGTAAATGCACACACGGTATCTGGTCACAGGAGCAGGACCTAAAACAGAGGAGCTGCGTCCCTCTAGACCTACCGTGTGTGCGTCGTCACTACTGCGAGCGCCAAGAAGGGCTGCAACTGCAGCGCAGCGTAGGACACTGCCTTCGATGACAAAGCTAGAAAGCAAGCGCAATGTCAGACGCTAGCGTAGCGGTGCGGTGTGCACAGTGGCTTAAGGCTTGCCACTGACTGGCGCTGACTGCTAAACTAATTCCCTATCCACATGCATAATATCAGAGGGAAGGGGTTTCATAATAAGTCAGTCACCAGAGTCATACATCCGTCACCATTCACACATAGCAAGTATAGTCTATACTAGTGCATGGTCGAACGGTCATGCGCGCTTTTTATAGCAGCCGGGACCTTCCGGAAGTTTCCAGGTCTCCAAGATGGACCAATGAGATCTGGAGCAGGACCTGAGCACATGACTCCCGATCTCCAATGGGAGATTGTCCCATGAGCATGCTCAGTAGGAGAAGAGAAGGACTTAGCCTCTGGAGAGATTTGCTGCAAGGCAATCTCCTCTGCAATCTCCTCTGCGGTATATAAACAGCAGGAGACTGCAGAATGTGAGGGTCTAGATTCCTGCAGAGCAAACGCAGAAATCTGATGCCTAACATTACCCCCCCTCCTAGGGCCCCCCCCTCCCTGAGCCTTTCGATCCACCAGCTTGTGCCCATCAGAGGTATAGGCCTCAGACTCGACCGAAGGCAAGTCTGATGTCCCGGTAGGTGACAGAGAAACCCGGGACACGTGGAAGGCATCAGGGGCGGCAAGATCGCCAGGTTTAAGAAGGGACACGTGGGAGATAACGGGCACGGCAAAACCGCCCGGAGCATAAGTTGAAATGGAACGTCGCGGTGTGACGGCGGGCGTCTCCACTCTCTGCTTAAGGAGGCTAACCCGAGCACATGAGGCGCATGCCTGAATATATTTTTTAATGTCCCGAGTCCTGTGCAGCCACCAATACGACCCCACCAGGAGTTATGTGGTCTGCATGTAGCCACAGTGACCACCCGCCCTGGACGCGTGTGCCCACGTGAGGACCTTCGGCCGAAGGTGGGGAGGGATAAAGGTCTTGCCCGGCAGTACAGAGTTTGGCCATTGCGGGACACTGTTGTCCTGAGAAACAGCGCATTGACAATGGGAACCACAGATGGAGTTTTGCGCCGGACACGCCTCGAGAACGGCGCAAGACACCTCCATGGGCTCTGGGAGTGGAGTCTCTGGCTCGGGTGGTTCCAGAGGATCAAAAAAATTGGGAGCCGAGGTAACCTTCCGTTTGGATTGAGCACACTCCAGACCGCACTCCGAAAAACGGAGATCAATGCGGGTGGAAATGGCAATCAGCTCTTCCAAACTTGCAGGAACCTCTCTGGTAGAGAGAGCATCCTTAACATGCTCCGCCAGACCTCTCCAAAACACAGGGATGAGGGCTTTGTCAGACCACTCCAGTTCGGAAGTCAGTGTCCGAAAACGAACGGCATACTGACTTACCGAGAGAGATCCCTGTGTCAAAGCGAGTAGCTGAAGAGAGGTGTCGTGCGTGATCCGTGGTCCCAGGAAGACCTGCTTGATAGCTGTTAGAAAGTGAGCAGCGGTCCGAACCTCTGGGTCACCACGGTCCCATAGTGGCGTAGCCCACTCCAACACCTTGCCTGACAGAAGGGAAACAATAAACCCCACCTTGACCCGTTCCGTAGGGAATAGCGCAGCCAGTAACTCCAGCTGGATAGAGCACTGGCTGACGAAACCCCTACAGGAGGCGCCATCGCCAGAAAATTTATCGGGCAACGGGAGGCGGGTAACTCGGCGCGTGGGAGGACGTGGACATACATGAAACCGCCTCTGCGATCGCCTGTACAGCAGCCTCCGAAGACTTCACCGCTGGAATAACACTCTCAAGAGTAGCCAACCGGCCCTCTAGCTGGCGAATGCACTGAAGGAGTTGCTGCTGATCTGCCATTACTAGTCAGACCCTGGCGCTAGTATAATGTTAGGAACGGCGGAACGCACTAAATAAAAATAAATAATAAAGTGCGTTCGCCGCTCGGGGTCCACCGTGTAGTAGGTGTTACACCGCTGCTAGGTAATGACAGACGAGCAATATGGCGGTATAATGTGTACGGGTTCAACTTCACTGTAATGTAAAATGTCTATGAAGTATGATGTTTTCTGTATTCTTCTAGAATCCTCCATTCTATGAGAAAGTAGCCTGTCAGCTTTTGCAGCCCCCTCCTTTTGCCCCCCCTTAGCAGCTGTGTGTGAGTACAGCTCTCTGCCTGCATGTGAAACCTGATACCGCGCATTTCCTCTCGAAGCCTTTCACAGCACATGTGAAAAAAGCAACAGCACATGTGAAAAAAGCAACAGCACATGTGAAAAGCAACAGCACGTGTGAAAAAAGCAACAGCACGTGTGAGATCGCAGACTGAATATGAGTCAACAGTGTGATGCAGCAGCAAAAAAGGCAAATGCAATTCTAGGATGTATTAACAGAAGCATACAGTCTAGATCACGTGAAGTCATTATTTCCCTCTACTCCTCTTTGGTCAGACCTCATCTGGAATATTGTGTCCAGTTTTGGGCACCACATTTTAAAAAAGACATCAACAAACTGGAGCAAGTTCAGAAAAGAGCGACCAGAATGGTGACCGGTCTTCAAACCCTGTCTTATGAGGAAAGGTTGCAGGATTTGGGAATGTTTAGTTTGCAAAAGAGAAGACTGAGAGGAGACTTAATAGCTGTCTACAAATATCTAAAGGGCTGTCACATTGCAGAAGGATCAACTTTATTCTCATTTGCACAAGGAAAGACTAGAAGCAATGGGATGAAACGGAATGATAGGAGACACAGATTAGATATTAGAAAAAACTTTTTGACAGAGTGATCAATGAGTGGAACAAGCTGCCACGAGAAGTGGTGAGTTATCCTTCAATGGAAGTCTTCAAACAGAGGCTGGACAGACATCTGACTGGGATGATTTAGCGAATCCTGCTTTGAGCAGGGGGTTGGACCAGATGGCCCAGGAGGTCCCTTCCAACTCTACGATTCTATGATTCCTCCTCCCCCCTTGCACAGCTAAAGGGAAAAGATCTCTTTGTTCTGGCCACGAGGCTGGAAGCCTGTATATGGGAAGTATTAAAACAAATCATATTGCAAAAACCATACACCTCAGAGATATAATAATCATATCACTGCGTAGGCAACGAAACCAGCTTACCACTCCCTAATTTTCATGATCCTAATCCCTCCAAAAACTGAGATATGGATTTCTCCCAAATGGAGTGTCTTAATTATGGCCTGATTGGTGTTGTTGGATTCTATTTGATAAATCACAAACAACGATGCCCTATGTGTGTTGGTACGGGCTTTTCTCGTTTAGATATAGTTATTCTATGTTTTGTAGCCAAATGATAACTTAGAGAAAGAGGGGTTGGATCTCACCAGACCGCCCATTTCGTGAGGTCACAGACCCTAGGCTATAAGGTATCCCCTACCAAATTCCAGTCAGTTGGAGCTGCAGAGTCCGTGCTGACAAGAACCCCAGATGAGTGGGGACATCTGGCTAAGCGGCCCATCCCCCAGCCACATGGTCTGCTGATGTGAACTCATTTTCTGGTTTACCTCTGGCTTCTGGTGAGGGTGGTGGAGCTGGCTGTGTTGAAAGAGGAGTCGTGAGTTCTCCATCCGGGCTCCCTCTAGTGGTGACAGTAGGTAATGAAGCTGATCTAAATGGCAGAGACCTGCCACCTGAGGAGGAGGACTGTGAGTGGACATCAGGAGTCTCTGACTGGATTTAAGACAGCCGACTCCCTAATTTTGTGCTGGTGATTTTTTCCTGCCCTGAGGTTCTGGTTTCCAGTTCTGTTCCTGCCTTCTCAAGCTAAGTGTGCTCTGCTATTTTTTCACATGAGATTTGGTCTGGTTTACTCAGTTTTTGTGGTCAGCCAGCCCCTGCTGGGGCTGTGCTGAATTTCCATTCTTATGTCTCTGTTTATGCCAGTTTGCTTTTTGTCTCCGATCAGATTGGTCTCTTTGCTCTGTCTTCAGAATATACCAGAGTGCTGATATAGGGAATTGAAGTCTAGCGACTTCAGGGTTTTTGTTATCAGAAAGTGTTGGACATTTTTTGGCAGGGTTATGTACGTGATTGCAGACAGCATCTTTCCTTTCCTGACCTTTCTAGTTAGTGTGGACCCTGTTATGAATGAGTCACCGTAGGAGGCAAAAACAGAAATGCTAGCTAAGTCCAGAAAACCAGAGAAGTTGGCAGCTATCGGATTGCAGACCCCTGAACCTATCAACAACAACTAGCAGTAGCCGTGGGGGGTTCCTACAATGCCCTAGACCCCTCGATCACAGCCGGAGAACTGCCTAGCCTAAAGACAGAAAGGGAAATCTAAACTGCCCCAGAGCAGACCCCAAAGCAATAGGCAGCCCCCAACATATAATGACGGTGAAGCAAGAAGAAAAAAACACTAACACAGATAGAAAGATAGACTGAGCAAATGATGGGGCCCAAGCTAACTAGATAGGACAGGATAGGAAGGCTGCTGTCTGCAATCCGCGAAAAACCCTATCAAAATAAGAGCCAACAGACTGACAGGGAAAAAGGCCCTGAAGACGCTAGGCTTCAAAAAGACTATGTCAGTACTCAGGCATTTTCTGAAGACAGAGCAAACCGACAAAAAGGAATTCAGCTCACCCCAGCAGGGAATGGCAGAATCCAGAAAAGCAAGGCAAACTAAAACCAAAACACAAATGCAAAAAGGCAAAGCAGAAAACTTAGCTTTTGAGGAGCAGGAATCAGACTGGTCTCCTAGAATTCCACAGAGAAATCACCAGCGAGGCAGAAGGGCGTCGGATGCCTTATATCCAGTCAGAGATCCCCGTCGCCCAGTCATCCTCTCCCAGCTCAGGTGCTTGGTAATCAGCCTCACTACCTTCCTTCACCAGAAGAGGGAGTTCATCAGACCTCAATGGTGAAGGGGAAAATGAACTCATAACAGTACCCCAACCTTGAGGAGGGGTCACCGAACCCTCATCCACGCCACCAGGGCGATCAGGGTGAGCTCGATGAAAGGCACGCACCAATCTTTTGGCATGAATATCAGAGGCAGAGACCCAGGAATTATCCTCCTGACCATAACCCTTCCACTTAACCAAATACTGGAGTCTCCGTCTAGCCAGACGGGAATCCAGTATCCTCTCTACCTCATATTCCATGTTACCTTCAACCAATACAGGGTCCGGAGGTGCCACCCCAGGAACTACTGGTTCAACAAACCTCATCAACAAGGACTTATGAAACACATTATGGATTTTAAATGTGACAGGAA
This sequence comes from Dendrobates tinctorius, assembly GCF_039654945.1. NCBI lineage: Eukaryota > Metazoa > Chordata > Amphibia > Anura > Dendrobatidae > Dendrobates > Dendrobates tinctorius. The sequence continues at coordinate 602,383 of NW_027362126.1, read as the reverse complement.
GAGCCAACCAAAAAGAGACCGGATTAATGATCTCCAAAATCTTGTAAGGCCCAATAAATCTAGGCTTAAACTTAGGAAAAGCTACCTTCATAGCGATATTTTTTGATGATAACCAAACCATATCACCCACCTTAAACTGGGGACCAACGGCCCTATGTCGGTTGGAAAACCGCTGGGCCTTTTCCTGGGAGAGAGATAACTTATCCACCACTTGGTCCCAGATCTGGTGCATTCTTTCCACCACAGTGTCAACACCTGGGCAGGCAGAAGGCTCCACCTGCCCTGAAGAAAATCGAGGATGAAACCCAAAGTTACAAAAAAAAGGTGACATCAAAGTGGCAGAACTAGCTCTATTATTTAAAGCAAATTCGGCCAAGGGCAAAAATGAAACCCAATCATCCTCATCAGCGGAAATAAAACATCTCAAATACGACTCCAAGGTCTGGTTTGTTCTCTCCGTCTGCCCATTGGTCTGAGGGTGAAACGCAGAGGAGAAGGACAACTGAATTCCCAGCTTGGAACAGAACGTCCTCCAAAATTTAGACACAATCTGAACTCCTCAATCAGTCAATGGCTTGGCAATACTAGAAAATTTTGCCATAAATTTCTGATAAAAATTAGCAAAACCCAAAAACTTCTGAAGGGCCTTCAAAGAAGTGGGCTGAACCCAATCATAAATGGCCTGTACCTTGGCCGGATCCATTTCAATAGTTGACGGAGACAAAATAAATCCCAAAAATGAATCCTCTGTACCCCAAAAAGGCATTTCGATCCTTTGACATACAGGGAATTCTCCCTCAAGATCCGGAACACCGTCCGAACATGTTCCACATGAGAATCCCAATCCTTGGAGAAGATCAAAATATCATCCAGATAGATAATCAAAAATTTATCCACAAAGTCTCGGAAAATGTCGTTCATGAAACACTGGAAGACAGAAGAGGCATTAGTAAGCCCAAAAGGCATCACCAGGTACTCAAAATGTCCCTCCGGAGTATTAAACGCCGTCTTCGATTCATCCCCATGCTTAATGCGGATAAGATTATACGCCCCCCTGAGGTCAAGCTTGGTAAACCAGCAAGAACCTTTAACTCTGGAGAATAGATCAGAAATCAGGGGTAACGGATACTGATATTTAATAGTAATTTTGTTGAGGGAACGATAATCAATACAAGGCCTTAATGAACCATCTTTTTTGGCCACGAAAAAAATCCCAGCACGTAATGGTGAAGAGGATGGTCTAATATGACACTTCTCCAACGCCTCCTTAATATAGGATCGCATAGCTTCGTGCTCGGGTACAGATAAATTGAAGAGCCGACCCTTGGGAAATTTACACCCCGGGCTCAGTTCAATTGCACAATCATAACTCCTATGAGGAGGCAAAGACGCATACTCATTCTCACTAAATACATCCTAAAAGTCCGCCAAATAGTCAGGAACATCATGCGACTGAGGAGAGGTGGAAAAAAACGGAGCCTCACTAAGGGCACACCGACAACCCCAACTCACCACAGACACAGATTTCCAGTCCAAAACTGGATTATGAATTTGCAACCAGGGAAACCCCAGAACAATGATATTATGCAACACCAAAAATCTGCAATTTTCTTGATGGTTTGGGGCGACCCGCATTACCACCTGGGTCCAAAACTGAGGTTTATTTTTCGCCAAAGGAGTAGCATCAATCCCCCTCAAAGGGATAGGCGTCCGCAGAGGTGTCATAGGAAATCCACAACGTTTAGCAAAATCCAAGTCCATTAGGTTCAGGGCTGCTCCTGAATCCACAAAAGCCTTGGCAGAAAATGTGGACAGGGAGCAGATCAGAGTAATTGCCAGAAGAAACTTAGGTTGAACACCACCCACAGAAAACGTGTGTGCAAAACGTTTCTCTCGTTTAGGACAGACAGAAATAATATGCGAGGCATCTCCACACAAAAAACACAGCTTATTACGCTTTCTGAACTCCTGACGTTGCTCCCTGGACAAAACTCTTTCACATTGCATAGGTTCAGACACTTGTTCAACAGGTGGCCACATGTCTCGTGCAGTCCTGCGTTCACGTAAACGCCGATCAACCTGAATGGCTAATGACATAGAATCGTCCAGACCAGAGGGAACAGGAAATCCCACCATAGTATCTTTTACAGCTTCTGACAAACCCTTCCGAAAGAGAGCTGCCAAGGCATTATCATTCCAGGCAGTAAGGACCGCCCACTTTCGGAATTTTTGACAGTACAATTCTGCAGAATCTCGACCCTGGCTCAATGCCAACAGGGTCTTTTCAGCCTGATCAATAGCATTAGGTTCATCATACAACAACCCCAAGGCTTGAAAAAATGCGTTCACATTAGTCAGACTAGGATCATCAGGTTTCAAAGAAAACGCCCAATCCTGGGGATCGCCACGCAGCAAAGAGATGACAATTTTAACCTGCTGCGCGGAGCTCCCTGACGACTTAGGCTTCAAGGCAAAAAATAATTTACAATTATTTTTTAAATTCAAAAATTTAGACCGATCCCCAAAAAACACATCAGGAGTAGGGATCCTTGGTTCAGCAGCATGTGAATGAGCAAGGTAGGCTTAAATTCCCCGCACTTCCACAGCGAGCTGCTCCACACGATCAGACAATTGCTTTATCTCCATTGAGAGAAAAAAAAATTCCCCCTACGGCCTCAGAGATATACAGGAAAAAATATACACACTTTTTCTTTTTTTTTTTTTTTAATTCTTTACTGCTATTGAGTACCCTAGGATCTGCGTAAGGCTGGTGATTCTGTTATGAATGAGTCACCGTAGGAGGCAAAAACAGAAATGCTAGCTAAGTCCAGAAAACCAGAGAAGTTGGCAGCTATCGGATTGCAGACCCCTGAACCTATCAACAACAACTAGCAGTAGCCGTGGGGGGTTCCTACGATGCCCTAGACCCCTCGATCACAGCCGGAGAACTGCCTAGCCTAAAGACAGAAAGGGAAATCTAAACTGCCCCAGAGCAGACCCCAAAGCAATAGGCAGCCCCCAACATATAATGACGGTGAAGCAAGAAGAAAAAACACTTACACAGATAGAAAGGTAGACTGAGCAAATGATGGGGCCCAAGCTAACTAGATAGGACAGGATAGGAAGGCTGCTGTCTGCAATCCGCGAAAAACCCTATCAAAATAAGAGCCAACAGACTGACAGGGAAAAAGGCCCTGAAGACGCTAGGCTTCAAAAAGACTATGTCAGTACTCAAGTACTTTCTGAAGACAGAGCAAACCGACAAAAAGGAATTCAGCTCACCCCAGCAGGGAATGGCAGAATCCAGAAAAGCAAGGCAAACTAAAACCAAAACACAAATGCAAAAAGACAAAGCAGAAAACTTAGCTTTTGAGGAGCAGGAATCAGACTGGTCTCCTAGAATTCCTCAGAGAAATCACCAGCGAGGCAGAAGGGCGTCGGCTGCCTTATATCCAGTCAGAGATCCCCGTCGCCCAGTCATCCTCTCCCAGCTCAGGTGCTTGGTAATCAGCCTCACTACCTTCCTTCACCAGAAGAGGGAGTTCATCAGACCTCAATGGTGAAGGGGAAAATGAACTTATAACAGGACCCCATCGTTTGCTCAGCCTATTTTTCTATCTGTGTTTGTGTTTTCATCTTGTCTCACTGACAATACATGTTTGGGGGCTGTCTATTGCTTTGGGGTCTGCTCTGGGGCAGTTTAGATTTCTCCTTTTTTGCTTTAGGCTTATTTAGTTGTCGGCTGTGACGAGGCGTCTAGGATCATCGTAGGTACGCTCCACGGCTACTGCTAGTTGTGTGGATAGGATCAGGGGTCTGCAATCCGCTTAGTTACCAACCTCTCTGGTTTTCTGTGGCTTAGCTTGTTTTTGTTTTTCCTCCTCGGTGACTCATTCATAACAGTCTGCCTAATACCACCTAAGCACATGTAAGTGTTACTCTGCCTTTTAATCCTTGTTGTTTTCATATATATGTATTGTACATATTTAATGTCTCAACTTTATAACAACTTTTATCTATGTAATTACTGCCCAAATTTTGGGAATAAATGATAAAAATCTATTAGCTCTGTCTCCATACTCTAAGAAATGAACTATGCGCCTTTTTTAGATAATCGCTACTAATTTGGGGGTTTGCCATGGACCCTCTTTATTAACTCTCTGATTAAGTAAAGTGTGGCTGGTGGCAGAGTGGTGTGTGCGGTTGGTTAGGCTGGTTGGCAGTCCGGAAGGGTCTTATATTGCTGGATGAGTGGTTGAGGCCACAGAATTGATCATTCCCTTACTGCAGTAGTCTAATTGGCCGTGCATAACTAGCAGCCCGTCCGGCGACTAATTATCCTAGGTGCAGTTCCCTGACTGACCTGAGGGTCAGGGGGGTGCCGGAGAGCTGCGAGTTCCAAAGGGGTACTGAGAAAGTGGGATATACATAAATCCCCACAGTTCTTGGAAGGTTGTTAGCAGTGGTGGGGCAACCAGCCCTACGCAGTGAGCCCAGCAGTGTCCAGATCATAAACCCTGGCCAGAGCATTTTCCCGTGATGGAAAAGGACGGGGACTTGGACACGTTTCTGCGAGCCATTGAGAAAGCCTGCAGACAGTACCAGCTGCCTAGAGACCAATGGGCAAGGTACTTGACCCCAGGGCTAAAAGGCAAAGCTCTGGAGGCATTTGCTTCTCTTCCGCCAGAAGACAATGATGGCTATTGTAACAACCCTGCTGGCATCACTGCATAGCCTCCCATCCCCCGCACACCAACTTACTTTCTGCTTCAAGCCATGCTGTGAATTCTGTCTGTTGCCAGCCCTGAGCGCCATGTGCTATGCCTCTTGGTTTCCTGCTTGCTCTCCATGTTTCCTGACTGTGTGTATAGGGGGGCGGCGCCTGAACTCTCTGGTTCTTATGCAGTCTGGGTGCACCTGTGTAATCTGTCCCTGACCAATCACCTGGAGCCCTTGACTATTTAGTTTCACCACTCCCACTGAAACATTGCCTGTGCAATGTCTATACTCAGTTAGTATCTTTCTGCTGAGGAAGCCAGGCCCTGTTCTGTGTATCTCCTTCTCTGTAGGAATACTCTTTGTCTTGCTTTGTACCTTGTCCGCCTGCCAGGAGGCAGAATATCCTGGCCCTTGAGTCTTGTTCCCAGTGCCTTGTCTGTTCTCTGTCCGCCTGCCAGGAGGCAGAATATCCTGGTCCCTGTGTCTTTGTCCCGGTGTCTCTGTCTGAACTCAGTCTAACCTCTGTCTGTCAGTCTCCTTGTTTGTGGTTCCTTCTCTGCCGTGTCTTTCCTTGTGTCCTCCCTGTCTGTGCATCTGCACCCTCACAGCTTTATCTGTGCATCTACACCCTCGCAGCTTTATCTGTGCATCTGCACCCTAGCAGCTTTATCTGTGCATCTGCACCCTCGCAGCTTTATCTGTGCATCTGCACCCTCGCAGCTTTATCTGAGCATCTGCACCCTTGCAGCTTTATCTGTGCATCTGCACCCTCGCAGCTTTATCTGTGCATCTGCACCCTCGCAGCTTTATCTGTGCATCTGCACCCTAGCAGCTTTATCTGTGCATCTGCACCCTCGCAGCTTTATCTGTGCATCTGCACCCTCGCAGCTTTATCTGAGCATCTGCACCCTCGCAGCTTTATCTGTGCATCTGCACCCTCGCAGCTTTATCTGTGCATCGGCTCCCTAGCCGCTCTGTCTGCACGGCTCCGCACTCCTGCGGCTCTGCCTGCTCCGCACTCCTGCGGCTCTGCCTATCTGCACCTCCTGTGTGAACAGGTCTAAACCTGTTCCTTCATATTCCACTCCTTCCTGCCTATATCCATACATGCACCTCTTGTGTGAACAGGTCCAAACCTGTTCCTTCATATTCCACTCCTTCCTGCCTATATCCATACCTGCACCTCTTGTGTGAACAGGTCCAAACCTGTTCTCTCATACACCACTCCCTCCTGCTTACACCTTCTGTGTGAACAGGTCCAAACCTGCTCTCTCATACACCACTCCCTCCTGCCTACACCTGCTGTGTGAACAGGTCCCTACCTGCCCCTTCTCTTACCACGCCCGCCTGTCCTGTGTCTCCAAGCCGTGCCCGCCTGTCCTGTGTCTCCAAGCCGTGCCCGCCTGTCCTGTGTCTCCAAGCCGTGCCCGCCTGCCCTGTGTCTCAGCCGTGCCTGTCGTGTCTACCTGCCTGCCTGTCTATAGCCTCTGTCAAAGTGACTTGTCCCCGAGTGGGACCAGCAGCCACAGCCAGACACCACCCTGGAGTGGCACCCCACAGCTATCTGCCGCACAAGCCTGACCTCACCATCAGAGGCTCCAGTGAAGACCGAGGTAGCTGTCGTAGTCACGCCCCTTCCAGGGTAGTCTGGTTTGTGGCACAGTGGGGCCACAACCCCCCGGTTCGCGCCATTCAGTCAAGGCGCGAGCGTGACAACTATGATGCCATAAAGCAGGCCCTGATTACCAAGTACCGGCTGACACCTGAGGTATACCGAAAGAAGTTCCGGAACCTCCAATGTGGCCTACACGATAGCTATAGTGATGTGGTGCAAAGACTCAGGACCCACTTTGACCAGTGGATCCATGGACTGTCAGTGAACACCTTTGAGCTGCTACGGGACCTGATGATCAAAGACCAGTTCCTGCATCTCTGTCCAGCTGAGGTCCGACAGTTCTTCCTGGACCGCGAACCAGCGAATGCGGACAAAGCGGCGCAGATCGCCGACAACTATGAGGCCAACCGGAAGCCAGAGACGCAGAGGCCAATCACCACCAGCTGGAGAGGGGGTAAGCCTGCAACCAACCCCAGTGCCCGAGCTGGCCGTCCCTCCGGAGGCCCTGGCCCAGTCGCCCACACCAGGCCTACTACTGACAGTCGCCAGTGTTTCAACTGCAATCGGACTGGTCACTTCTGTTACGCTTGTCCGGAAAAGCCGATGAACCCCCCAGCCAAGGCCTCTGGGCCCAACGCCTCTGTTCTTTTGGTGGGAGGTGTGGTTGGGAGGATGGACGACAATGTTCTACCCGTCCAGGTGGGGGCCCGTCTTGCTACAGGCCTCAAGGACACCGGGGCTGAACGAACCCTCATCCGTCCTGGACTGACGGCCCCTGAAGAGTTTGTTGAGGGGAAAACCCTGACTGTCACCGGGATTGGAGGCACCCGTTGTCCCTTGCCAATGGCCAGGGTTTTTCTTGATTGGGGTGCTGGGAGCGGGTTGAGGGAAGTGGGAGTGTCTGAAAACCTGCCCACTGATGTTTTTTTGGGGACTGATTTGGGGAGGATGGTTGCATACTACGTCCCTGACACCCCTCCCCAACCTGATAATAAGGGTAACGGTAACCCTGATGATGGGAAACTGAATGTGTTACTTGCTAATAACGTGATGAGTAATGATGCAACTAACAATCATTCTTTCCCCAGGAATGATGCTGATGGTGATGTAAATGTACCAAAGAGACCTGATAACCATTCTTTTCCTAGGAATGATGATGTATCTGTGCCGACTGAACCTGTTAACCATTTCTTTGAAACGGTAGATGTGTCCACAGGTACCGAAGTGCTCAGCCCCGTCACTCTGCGGAGTGAGATGACTGAGGAACCCCTGGCAGGAGCAAGCAACGGTGCTCAAGGAAATGGGGAGGTGCATGGGGACCATGAGGAAGGTAATGCTATGCAACTGACCAGTGCCACCGAGGAAGGTAACTGGCCCATAAGTAGCACTGCTCCTGAAGTGATGGGGGTGGATGGGGAGGTAGAGCCCATAGCAGCACCGACTGGTGGCTCTGTAGAAATCCCCAGTGAGACAGCATACGTAGCAGCTGTCACACGCAATCAGAGTGCCCAGATCGCAGGTAGCACCCTGTCTTCTGGACCCTCTTCTGCTACAGGAGAGACTGAACCAGAGGTGACCCTAGAGCTGGTTCCAGAGGGTCCCAGTATGGAAGGAACCCTGATGTCACTTCTGGCAGCCTCCAGCAAGGAGTTCCAGGCTGCTCTGCACTCAGATGCGAGCCTGGAGAAATTCAGAGGTCTCGCCACAACGCCCACCACAGAGTCTGATAAGGAGAGGGTGTTCTGGGAACGAGGAAGGTTGTACCGGGAGACAGTACCCGGAGATCCCCAAAAGGAGTGGTTGAGGGAAAGACAGCTAGTCGTCTCCCTGCAGTTCAGAACTGAGTTGTTGCGGATTGCCCATGAGATTCCACTCGCTGGACACTTGGGGATCAGCAAACAAAGGCACAGCTGTCTCAACACTTCTATTGGCCCAAGATGGGGACAGATGTAATACAATACTGCCGCTCCTGTGGCACCTGTCAAAAAGTGGGTAAGGCGGGGCCTGCTCTTAAGGCTCCCCTTATTCCTTTGCCGGTGATAGAGGAGCCTTTCCAGAGAATCGCGGTGGACATTGTAGGCCCGCTGGCCGTCCCCAGCAGCTCTGGAAAGCGATACATTCTCACTGTGGTAGACTACGCTACCCGGTACCCAGAGGCAGTAGCTCTGTCTTCAACCAGGGCAGATAAGGTGTCTGATGCACTGGTGACGATCTTTTCAAGGGTAGGATTTCCCAGGGAGATGCTTACCGATCAAGGGACCCAATTCATGTCTCGCCAAATGGAGGCTCTCTGTGAGAAAATTCAGGTGAAGCACCTGGTATTGAGTGTGTGTCACCCACAGACTAATGGTTTGTGTGAACGCTTTAATGGTACCCTCAAACAGATGCTACGCATGCTGGTTGAGACCCAAGGGCACGACTGGGAGCGGTAACTCCCACACCTGCTGTTCGCTTACAGAGAAGTTCCGCAGGCCTCGACCGGGTTCTCCCCCTTCGAGCTCCTGTATGGCAGGTGAGTCCGGGGACCCCTTGGGTTGATAAGAGAATCATGGGAAGATGAGCCAAACCCCACAGAAGTGTCCATCTTGGATTATGTCATGCGCTTCTGTGACAAGATGCAGACCTTGACGCAGTTGGTGCATGACAACATGACGCAGGCTCAGGCTGACCAGAAGCACTGGTACGACCAGAACGCCTGGGAGTGGACCTACCAGGTGGGTCAAAAGGTGTGGGTGCTGCTCCCCGTACCAACGGATAAGCTTCAGGCAGCCTGGGAAGGCCCATACGTCGTCCACCAACAGCTCAACCCGGTCACCTACGTGGTCACGAGTGACCATGCTCAGGGTAGGCGCAAGGCCTTTCACGTCAACATGCTGAAGGCGCACCGCGAACGTGAAGCATGCATCCTACCAGTCTGCAACCTGCCCGAGGATGGGGAGGAAGATCCCCTCCTGGACATGCTAGCCCAAGCCAAGGCCAATGGGTTTACTGAGGACATGGAGATAAGTGGTTTGCTAACCGTATCCCAGCGGTCGCAGTTGGTGGTAACCCTGGAACCCTTCCGGGTCATGTTCCCCAACCGACCTAGGAGGACGGAGTTAGCAGTTCATGAGGTGGACACCGGTAATCAAGCCCCACTACGGCAAACACCTTATCGGATCTCTGAGGAGGTGCAACAGGTCATGTGCCAAGAGATCAATGAGATGTTAAGGCTGGGGGGTGATTTGACGGTCAAAAAGCGCGTGGGCCTCACCTGTAGTCCTCGTGCCTAAAAAGGATTGAACCACCCGGTTCTGCGTGGACTACAGGGGGCTCAACGCCATCAAAACCTCTGATGCCCACCCAATGCCGCGCATCGAGGATCTGCTTGAGCGGTTGGCGAAATCAAGGTACATATCCATCATGGATTTGAGTCGGGGATACTGGCAGATTCCACTGAGCCCTGAGGCGCAGGAGAAATCCACCTTTATCACCCCCTTTGGGCTGTACGAGTCCACAGTCATGCCCTTCAGCTTGAAAAATGCCCTTGCCACTTTCCAGTGGATGGTCAACCACCTGCTCCGGGGACTGGAGGAGTACGCGGTGGCGTACTTGGACGACATCACCATCTTCAGTTCCACCTGGGAGGAACACCTTCAGCATCTCCAGGAGGTGCTCAAGCATCTTCATCAGGCAGGCATGACTATCAAGCCGGGAAAGTGCCAGATGGGCATGAACGAGGTCCGCTACCTGGGGCACCGGGTAGGCGGGGGTTCCATGAGTCCGGAGCCAGAAAAGGTGGGCGCAATCGCTTCCTGGCCCACCCCCAGGACCAAGAAACAGGTGAAGTCCTTCTTGGGCACTGCAGGGTACTATAGGCGGTTCGTGCAGGACTATAGCGCAAGCAGAGGCTACCCCAAACAGTCAACTGGACAGATGACTGTGAGGCGGCCTTCCAAGCTTTGAAAGCAGCCCTGTGCAGCTCTCCAGTGTTGAGAGCAGTCGACAGCAGTTGCCCGTTTCTGGTACATACCGACGCCAGCAAGTTTGGCCTCTGTGCTGTGCTCAACCAGGTCGACTTGGGGAACCAGGAGCACCCCGTGTTGTACCTGAGCCGGAAACTTTTGCCAAGGGAAGTGGCATACTCGACCATCAAGAAGGAGTGTCTGGCCATGGTGTAGGCACTGCAACGTTTGTAGCCCTACCTGTACGGGCGCACCTTCACGGTGGTTACCGATCACAACCCTCTGAGCTGATTGCACACAGTGTGTGGAACCAATGGAAGGTTGCTCCGCTGGAGCCTTGCCCTTCAACAGTATGACTTTACTGTACAACACAAAAAGGGCAGTGAACATGGAAATGCTGATGGGTTGTCCCGCCGGGGCGAACCCGCTGAAGTGCGCATGGCCGATTACCATCAGGTAATGCCACCGTAGCACCCTCTAAAAGGGGGAGGTGTAATGTAAAATGTCTATAAAGTATGACGTTTTCTGTATTCTTCTAGAATCCTCCATTCTATGAGAAAGTAGCCTGTCAGCTTTTGCAGCCCCCTCCTTTTGCCCCCCCTTAGCAGCTGTGTGTACAGCTCTCTGCCTGCATCTGAAACCTGATACTGGGCATTTCCTCTTGAAGCCTTCTCCTCCTCCCCCCCCTGCACAGCTAAAGGGAAAAGATCTCTTTGTTCTGGCTACGAGGCTGGATGCCAGTATATGGGAAGTATTAAAACAAGACATATTGAAAAAAACATACACCTCAGAGATATAATAATCATATCACTGCGTAGGCAATGAAACCAGCTTACCACTCCCTAATTTTCATGACCCTAATCCCTCCAGAAACTGAGATATGGATTGCTCCCAAATGGAGTGTCTTAATTATGGCCTGATTGGTGTTGTTGGATTCTATTCGATAAATCACAAACAATGATGCCCTATGTGTGTTGGTATGGGCTTTTCTCATTTAGATATAGTTATTCTAAGTTTTGTAGCCAAATGATAACTTAGAGAAAGGGGGGTTGGACCTCACCAGACCGCCCATTTCGTGAGGTCACAGACCCTAGGCTATAAGGTATCCCCTACCAAATTCCAGTCAGTTGGAGCTGCAGAGTCTGAGCTGACAAGAACCACAGATGAGTGGGGACATCTGGCTAAGCGGCCCATCCCCCAGCCACATGGTCTGCCTAATACCACCTAAGCACATGTAATTGTTACTCTAGCTTTTAATCCTTGTTGTTTTCATATATTTGTATTGTACATATTTAATGTCTCAACTTTATAGCAACTTTTATCTGTGTAATTACTGCCCAAATTTTGGGAATAAATGATAAAAATCTATTAGCTCTGTCTCCATGCTCTATGAAACGAACTATGCGCCTTTTTTAGATAATCGCTACTAATTTGGGGGTTTGCCACGGACCCTCTTAATTAACTCTCTGATTAAGTAAAGCGTGGCTGGTGGCAGCGTGGTGTGTGTGGTTGGTTAGGCTGGTTGGCAGTCCAGAAGGGTCTTATATTGCTGGATGAGTGGTTGAGGCCACAGCATTGATAATTCCCTTACTGCAGTAGTCTAATTGGCCGTGCACAACTAGCAGCCCGTCCGGCGACTAATTATCCTAAGTGCAGTTCCCTGACTGACCTGAGGGTAAGGGGGCGCCGGAGAGCTGCGAGTTCCAAAGTGGAACTGAGAAAGTGGGATATACATAAATCCCCGCAGTTCTTGGAAAGTTGTTAGCAGTGGTGGGGCATCCAAAATACCCACCTGCGGTAAATTGTTAGAGCAAGATTAGCTTGCTGTGTTTTGGTCACACGGTGCCAGTGGTGGGATAACTAAGATAGGCCCCCACTGTGCCTGTGATAGCCGTGTGCCGGCAGTGCGTCGCATCCCTCCGTCCGCTGACAAACCCGGGTCAGTGGTGGGATCGTGGCGTATTGGTGGCACTGGCCGTGCTGTTCGTCACATTCACCCGGAGTGCGCAGAGCCGGCTCTGTTCACACACAGAGATGCCGCAACAAAAACATACAAAATGCTGAACCTGTTAGTGACACAGGCCTCAGGTAAATGCACACATGGTATCTGGTCACAGGAGCAGGACCTAAAACAGAGGAGCTGCGTCCCTCTAGACCTACCGTGTGTGTGGCGTCGCTTCTGCGAGAGCCAAGAAGGGCTGCAACTGCAGTGCGGCGTAGGACACTGCCGCTCAACGACAAAGCTAGAAAGCAAGCGCAATGTCGGACGCTAGCATAGCGGTGCGATGTGCACAGTGGCTTAAGGCTTTGCACTGACTGGCATTGACTGCTAAACTAATTCCCTATCCACATGCGTAATATCAGAGGGAAGGGGTTTCATAATAAGTCAGTCACCAGAGTCATACATCCGTTACCATTCACACATAGCAAGTATAGTCTATACTAGCGCATGACCGAACGGTCATGCGCGCTTATTATAGCAGCCGGGACCTTCCAGAAGTTTCCAGGTCTCCGGGATGGACCAATGAGATCTGGAGCAGGACCTGAGCACATGACTCCCGATCTCCAATGGGAGATCGTCCCATGAGTATGCTCAGTAGGAGAGACTTAGCCTCTGGAGAGATTTGCTGCAAGGCAATCTCCTCTGCAATCTCCTCTGCGGTAGATAAACAGCAGGAGACTGCAGAATGTGAGGGTCTGGATTCCTGCAGAGCAAACGCAGAAATCTGACGCCTAACAAGAATGTCAAGGCCGATGCCTTATCTCACAGCTTGGATCCGATAGCACCTTCTGAACCTCCTTCTTCCATTCTTCAGCACGGGGTGGTCATGGCTGGGGTGTCCTCCCAATTGGAACTTGAAATTCGTGAGGCTCAGCCTCTGGCTCCTCTGTCATTGCCCAATAACAAGCTCTTTGCTCCAGTTCAGTATCGGTTGAGGGTGCTCAGGGAGTTCCACTGAGAAGTGGACACCTGGGAGTCGCGGCCACCCGCAGAGCTATTGCTATACTGTATTGGTGGTCCTCCATGTCTTCCGACATTGCCGTGTTTGTGCCTGCTTGCGATACGTGTGCTTGTGCTAAAGTCTCCCATAACCGGCTGGCCGGGGAATTGGTGCCATTGCCAATTCCAGATAGACCTTGGACTCATTTGTCCATGGATTTTATCACTGATCTCCCTCCTTCCAATGGCAAAACAGTGGTCTGGGTAGTGGTTGACAGATTTAGCAAACAGGTGCATTTTGTTCCTTTGGCAGGACTACCTAACACTGAAAAACTCAGTTGTTAATTGAGCATGTTGTGCGACTGCATGGCGCTCCTCTGAATTTAGTGTTAGACAGAGGGATACAATTCGTGTCCAAATTTGGAGGGCGTTTTGCAAGAGATTGGGTATTAGCTTGACCTTCTCCTCTGCCTACCATCCTGAGACCAACGGTCAGACGGAGAGGACCAATCAGTCACTGGAACAAATTTTGCGGTGTCTTGCCACGACCCAGCAGGATGATTGGTGTTCCTCATTGCTCGTGGCTGAGTTCATATGCAATAATTGGGTTAATCAGTCCACTGGCACCTCTCCGTTTTTCTGTAACTTCGGTTTTCACCCCAATTTTGGTGATTTTTCCAGACTGGATTCAGGGTTCCAGGGGCTGATTCGGTGGTTCAACGGTTGGGGGAGGTTTGGAGGGAGGCCCATAAGACCATTGGGGTAGCTCAGGGCAAACAGAAACATTTTGCTGATAAGCGACGATCTGTAGGACCTAAGGTTACGGTAGGAGATAGAGTGTGGTTGTCTACCAAGAACATATGTCTGAAACTTCCATCCGTTAAGCTGGGTCCCAAGTTTATTGGTCCTTACGAGATCATTGAGGTTGTCAACCCAGTTGCCTTTCGTTTACGCTTACCTTTGTCGCTTCGTATACCCAATGTGCTTCATAAGTCCCTTCTTAAATCATTTGTACCTTCCTCTGCTGGGTCTCCACCCCCTCCGCCTCCTGTTTCTGTGGATGGACAAACTGAGTATGAAGTTGAACGTATTGTCGATTCTCGGTTGATTCACAGTTCTCTTCAGTACTTGGTACATTGGAGGGGTTATAGTCCTGAGGATTGATCTTGGGTCCCGGCGCAATCTGTCCATGCTGATTGGTTGGTTCGGGCTTTTCATGCACGTTATCCTGGGAAACCGCGGGGTCTCGTGGCCCCCCTTTGAGAGGAGGGTATTGTCATGATCCAGATCGGGTTTTGAGTCTTGTCTCTCGTTTCCCGGTCTGGTCATGTCAGGGGTTAGCTTTTTCTGCCTCGTTCTGGTGTTGGGTCTGCTATCTCTCTGCGCTGCATCCTGCAGGAAGTGCCAGTTATATTTCCTACCTATGGCGCATGTAGCTGGCTCTGGTGAAACCCTGATTTGTCCTGCTGCGTTTAGCTGACTTTGCCCGTGTCTGTGCACTCCTCTCCTATCCGTCCCGACTCTGTGTATCCCTGTGTGTTTGAATTCCCTGGTTCTTGACTCTGCTTTGGCTCTGACCCTATTCTGTCTCTTCCTTCTGCTACGGACCAGTAATAACCTTCTGGTGCTCCTCTGACTCTGTTTGGGATTCCCCTTGGTAATACACTACTTTCTGGTATCGACCCGGCTTGTCTGACTATTCTGCTTCCACCTGGTGGTAGCCTCGCTGCAGTTCTGCTGGTCTTCTTTGAGCAGGATTTCAGCCCTCTCTCTACTCTGCTGCCATCTAGTGGAGTTTGTGTTACTCTCCATTTACCTGCAGTGCTGCAGCGTGGCTGTCCCTTTGTAAAGAGTTAATCATGGAGAATAGCTGCTCCAACTTTCTCTCAGTCGTATCCTGTAACAATTATGTAGGTACTATGGAATCTGATTGCGTGGGATATAATGTTGAGACAAACAAACTATATTTTAACAAAGTAAGGAATGCAACAAAAACTAACAGAGGCTTTCCTGCAATTACAGCAAAATACACAGCACAAAACAGAAATGTCCATCAAACGTGATAGTGGTGTGTGTCTGCTAAAGCAAACAAGTCCAGCAGTAATATAACGAGAGAGTGTGAACTGCATGCACTGATATGTGGAAGTCCAGCAATAGTGCGAACAGCACTTTTATGTGGAAGTCCAGCAATAATAAGAAGCAATAGTGTGACCGGCACTTTATACGTGGAAGTCCAGAACTATGCAGACAGAGGAGACTACACCTTTCTTGGAAGCCCAGAAAAACACGGGAGGAGCATAACAAGGAGAAGATCCTTAAGGCTATGGGCCCACGTAGCGTTTTAAAACGCACAGTGAAAACCGGACTCCTTCATAGTGTTTGACAAGTGTGAGCAGCTTTTTACTATTGAGGCCGCCTATGCGGCATCAATAGTGAAAGATAGAATGTTAAAAATGATAAAAAAATAAAAAATAGGGGTATATTTACCTTCAGACGTCCCGCGCTGCCATCCCGGGCCGCAGCGCTCCCAGCGATGCCTTGCGAGACCTGTGATGACGTTGGTCTCACGTTACTATAGCGATCTCGTGAGACAGCTAGTGTCACGCGAGACTACGTCATCACAGGACCTTGCCGCAAGGCATTACTGGGAACGCTGTGGCCCGGGATGGCAGCGCGGGACGTCGGAAGGTAAATATACCCCGATTTTTTATTTTTTTTAATTTTTTTACAGGGGTATGGTACCCAGGGCCTGGAGGACAGTCTCCTCTCCTCCACACCGTCGGTACCAACTGCACATGAGACGCTTAACTTCCCGCATGGTGGGCATAGCCACATGCGGGAAGTAAGCGGTTCTCATGCATTCCTATGGGTGCGGAATCGCGGCAATTCTTTGCGATTCCGCACAAAAGAATGATCATGCTGCGATTTTTTCTGCGATGCGATTCTGCCTCGGAAAAAAGCGCAGCATTAGCACAGCATGTGCGGAATGCCATAGGAATGCATGGGGTGCGTCATGTACACGATTTTTAAACGTTTTCACAGTGTTTTCGCATCGTGGGCACACAGCCTAACAGTACCTTTTTGTGTTCAAAAGTCCTGCTTAAGTCCCGCACAGAGACAGTCTTAGAAGTCAGGACAGTAGGTAACCCCAGCAGGATCCAGAAGCAGCTCAGAGTACTGAAGGCAACTGGTATGGGAGAGCTAAAGCACCGAGTAATGAGCAGCAGAAGAGACTCCAGAAGCAAGCCAGGAGAGAGCTCAGAAGCAAACAGCAACAAAATACTCAGGCAAGGAGGATCTCCCGACCTGGATTTAAATAGCAGGACAGCCAGGAAGTTCCAGGACAGGGTGAAGTACTAGACTCAATCTTGGACAAGACCAGAACAGCTTCAAGTAACATCTGGAATCCTTACATTCTCCTTCTATGGAAGTTTTCACACAGAGGCTAGACAGACATCCATCTGAGATGGTTTAGTGAATCCTGCAAAGATCACGGGGTTGGACACGATGACCCCGGAGGTCCGTTCCAACTATAATATTCTAGGACTTTAGGATGGGAGACGCATACAGTATATACCAGGCCTGGGGACATATGTACCAGGATGAGCAACATTAGTAAAAAATTGGGGACATTACTGCATAATGGGGGTGGGGTGGGTGGCAAAATCTGGGTCCTGTAGGGACACACGCTTTCAGATACGTATTATGTAGCGTTCACAGTCAATGCAGTTTTATTGGTTTCATAAAACTCCAAGGAATTCAAAATCAAAACAGCCTCTTTTGGGCACAAAGGTAAAAAAGCAAATAACTAGTTCATTCAGAAGACACATACAGTATATACCAGGATTGGGGACATATGTCCCCGGATGGGCAACATTAGTACAGGATGGGTTCGCCATACTGCATAATGAGGGTGTGGTGGGTTGCAAAATGTGGGTCCTGTAGGGACACATGCTTTCAGGTAGGCATTACATAGTGTTCACAGGCAATGCAGTTTTATTGGTTTCATAAAACTCCAAGGAATTCAAAATCAAAACAGCCTCTTTTGGGCACAAAGATAAAAAAGCAAATAACTAGTTCATTCACCAGACACACATATGTGAGTGTGGCTCACCCCAACAGAGTACAGTCTTTTGTCCCAAATCAATCTCTAGAAAGAGAAGAAGCATGATCCTTCCAGTCTCGGTATCACCTTCAGCCTGAACTAATGCAGCTTCCAGCATCAAACAGAAGTGTTCAATTCCATGCACATTTCACACTCAACAGACTTCAGCTTCCACACGGTTCTCTGTTGCTCCAACACACAGACTACTCAGCTTTCCTAGCTGATCCATGAAGTCTACATTCAGAGAGAAACACTGGCTTGTCTCTCTCCCATCTACAGCTCACATTTTGGCTGATCACTCACCAGCTTCAACACACTCGACTCAGCTCAACCCCCAGCAGAATGACAAAAGGTGAAATTATTTACCTGGTCTTAGTCAAAGCTAGCCAGGTGCATCTAACTAAGACCTGCAGTGCTAGAATTCAACCCAGTCCTACGGGGATCATCAGACTCTAGCTACTCCACTGCGTCCAACGTGCCAGTGAGCTGTAGATCAGAGCGAATAAAATATCTGCATGCCAGAGTTTGCTGTGATATTTGGATCGCACCAGTCTATGGAAATCAACAAGTGCGTGGAAACCATCGCACTGCATTCAGAAGACATCTCAGTAAAGTACAACTGCAGTGCTGGGGTCCTGGGTGCAAATCCCACAAAGGACAACATCTGCAGGGAGTTTGTATTATTCCCCCTTGTTTGCGTGGGTTTCCTCTGGGTTCTCTGGTTTCCTCCCATGTGTCATGACCCAGCGTGGATCTGACAGATTAAATGGAAAAGTGAACTTTTTTTTCCCTTTGGCTGTGTGCCAAAGTGTGATGTGATTGCCCCCGGTGGCTATTAGAATTATTACACGTGGTGTCGTTCATTCTAAGTTGCCCCGGTGGTGGTGAGTGGTATCGCACCTTAGTTTTAGGGTTAATGTGCACGCAATTACAAATCAGGTGTTAGGCTCCATAAAAGGGAGTCAGGTGGGTTCAGTCACTGTTGGTGATATTGATTGTGTGTTAGTCATTCACAAGGAAGTCTGGGTGAAGGAAGGTGCTGAACCTGAGTCCTGCGCAGCCCAGCCAGAGGGGACGAGTGGCAGCTAGGTGGTCTGCAAGAAGGGCTGGCATTGCGTGGTGGAGTCACAGTTTATGGTGTTGGCAGGAAGTGCTTGCATGGCTTGGTGGAGTGACGACTATGGAGAGAGTTGCACTCGACATGCGGGACTTGGTTGCTGAGAGCTGGACTCAAGCATGCTGGACTTCTTGGGCAGGAGCTGAACTCAAGCATTCTGGACTTCTTGGGCAGGAGCTGAACTCATCTTTGGGACTCTGTTACTGGACAGCTGCAACTGGTGGTGGACTCTGCTCTAAGGCTGCACTATGGTGAAGGATCCAGTTATGGTGATGGATCCGGGTGGAGAAGATGCACACAGGTGGTGAGCTCTGTTGCTAGGAGCGTACGCAACAGAGCAAAGCTAAGTGGTGTTTCCACTGTTTTGTCATCTTTCCTCATGTGTGTTTTAGTGCAGTGGTAGGATTAATTTCCGCACCGACCAATTCCCTAGTGAGGGTTTAGGTCAGGACGAGCGAGGGTTCTTAGGTTCCTGTTGCGCGCCCGGTGCGGAACCGGCATAGGGTACGTTAGGAGTGCAGGGACACTGGCTCAGGGGAGTTCAGGAGGTCTCCACTTACCTATTCCCTATCGCAGGGCCCACCATTGTTAATGTTTCCCAGGTTCCCCTTTATTATTTAAATTCGCCTTACTGGAGGCGGGGTTTCCAGACTTGTATATATGTGTAATGTCTAAATTCGCCAGTTGGAGGCGGTGTATCCAGCTGCACGTTTATTATTTAAATTTGCCCCACTGGAGGTGGTGTATCCAGGGTCACGTGCGTCACATGGGTTCGCCTTGCGGTACTCGCTGCATCCAGACACACGCGTGATCGTGACATTATCACCAAACATACATTTTTTTTCTCTGGTGAGCTTTGGCCATGTGGAGACCGCTGAGTAATTGCTGCCGGGCCTCACTGAGGTGAGTGGGGAGCGACAAGGTGTGCTAGAGCCGCTGCAGCAGCAGTTATCAGGGTCTGGGGCCTTTGCTCAGGCAACCAGGAAATCAAAATGGCGGCTTTGGCAAATTGTGGGTTTGGCAAAAGCCCCTAGAGTCGCTGCTGGGGAGCGGGACTTGTTCATACAGGCGGACGTAATAAGACAGGTGGGTGGAGTTGGGGATCCCCATGGTGCTGTCTGGGGTTCCCCGAGGTGAAGGGGTACGTCCCTGTAGTGAGCAGACTGGTGACAGTCCGCGGGGATCACGCCAAATCTTCTATACCACCGAAGAGGCCGCCCCCTCCTGGTCGTTTGGAGGAAGGCGACCAGCGAGTGTATATATCCTCCATATTCCTGTCCCCTTCTCCTCCAGGTGTGTGCAGCAGGTGCGCTGCGGGGGAGTGGGGACAAATCTCAACCCTCGCCATTAACCAACCCTGGGAGACGCAGACCTCATGGTGAAAGGGTTGGAGGGTGGTGTCCCTTGGTGAATAGCGGGGGTGTGAGTGTGGTGACAGCAGGGGGACGCCTCTGTTGTCGAGTCCAGAATGAGTTCACCAAATATATGACAAACGAATGTGTGCAATAAACGTTCAGGTCCGGACCTGTGTGTGAACAAGCATGTATGGGTGGCCACCAAAAAACATCTTGTGGAAGTGTGTTGTGGAGTCTGATCAGCTCATAGCAAACATTCACATACATAAACTCGTTCCCCAGGTCGGCGCTGTGGAGATGAGTGGTGCCTCCAGAACATGTATTGCCAATACCTGCGGTGCGTTTGTCATTAACCTGAAGTGTCAGGTAGTGGTGGGGTGATCTCAGGATCTGGGCCTCCCCGCTGTAGGTGTTTCCCTAATGAGGAGTGGTCTTAAGGGTCCAGAGGCCCCTCATTAAGGAGGGGGTACTGTTGTGAGTTCATTTTCTCCTTCACTACTGAGGCCCGAGGAACTCCCTCTTCTGGTGAAGAAAGGTAGTGAGCCTGATTGTCAAACACCTGGGGCTGATGATGATGATTGGCTGAGTGGAGTTAATGACTGGATATAAGGCTGCCGACGCCCTTCTGGCCTGCGAGTGATTTCTCTGTGGACTTCTAGGAAACCAGTCTGATTCCTTCTCATCTAAAGCTAAGATTTCTGCTTTGCCTTTTTGCATTAGTGTTTTGTTTTCCTTGCTTTTCAGGATTCTGCCATTCCCTGCTGGGGTGAGCTGAATCTCCTTTTGCCTGTTGCTCTGTCTTCAGAATATTCCTGAGTACTGACATAGCTTTTTTGAAGCCTAGCGTCTTCAGGGCCTTTTTTTACTGTCAGTTTGTTGGCTCTTATTTTCATAGGGTTTTTCACGGATTGCAGACTGCAGCCTTCCTGTCCTTTCCTATCTAAGCTAGCGTGGGCCCCATCTTTGCTCAGTCTATCTTTCTGTCTGTGTTTTGTTCTTTCTTCTTGCTTCACCGTCATTATATGTGGGGGGCTGCCTTTTACTTTGGGGTCTGCTCTGGGGCAGTTTAGATTTCCCTTTCTGTCTTTAGGCTATGTAGTCCTCCGCCTGTGATCGAGGGGCCTAGGGCATCGTAGGAGCCCCCCACGGCTACTGCTAGTTGTGTTGATAGGTTCAGGGGTCTGCAATCCGATAGCTGCCAACTTCTCTGGTTTTCTGGACTTAGCTAGCATTTCTATTTTTGCCTCCTACGGTGACTCAATAGCCAAAAAGGATGGATCATTAAGACCTTGTATTGATTATCGTGCTCTCAACAAAATTACTGTTAAATATCAGTATCCGTTACCCCTGATTTCTGATCTATTCTCCAGAGTTAAAGGTGCTTGCTGGTTTACCAAGCTTGACCTCAGGGGGGAGTATAATCTTATTCGCATTAAGCATGGGGATGAATGGAAGACGGCGTTTAATACACCGGAGGGACATTTTGAGTACCTGGTGATGCCTTTTGGGCTCACTAATGCCCCTTCTGTCTTCCAGTGCTTCATGAACTATACTTTCCGAGATTTTGTCGATAAATTTTTGATTATCTATCTGGATGATATTTTGATCTTCTCCAAGGATTGGGATTCTCATGTGGAACATATTCGGACTGTGTTCCGGATCTTGAGGGAGAATTCCCTGTATGTCAAAGGGTCTAAATGCCTTTTTGGAGTACAGAGGATTTCTTTTTTGGGATTTATTTTGTCCCCGTCAACTATTGAAATGGACCCGGCCAAGGTACAGGCCATTTACGATTGGGTTCAGCCCACTTCTTTGAAGGCCCTCCAGAAGTTTTTGGGTTTTGCTAATTTTTATTGGAAATTTATAGCAAAATTTTCTAGTATTGCCAAGCCATTGACTGATTTGACTAAGAAGGGTGCTGATGTGTTAAATTGGTCTCCGGAGGCTGTTTCTTCCTTTCAGGAGCTGAAGCGAAGATTCACCTCCGCCCCGGTTTTGCGGCAACCTGATGTCTCACTTCCGATCCAGGTAGAGGTGGATGCTTCTGAGATTGGTGCAGGAGCTGTTTTGTCCCAAAAGGATCCTGTAACATCTAAAATGAATCCCTGTGCTTTCTTTTCCCGAAAGTTCTCTCCATCTGAACGTAACTATGATGTGGGGAATCGGGAACTGTTAGCCATGAAATGGGCATTTGAGGAGTGGAGACATTGGTTGGAGGGAGCTAAGCATCAAGTCGTGGTCCTCACTGACCACAAGAATTTGATTTACCTAGAGTCGGCTAAGCGCTTGAACCCTAGACAGGCTAGGTGGGCCTTGTTCTTTACACGTTTTGATTTTGTGGATTCTTTTCTTCCTGGAACTAAGAATGTCAAGGCTGACGCCCTCTCTAGGAGCTTCTTTGCTGATTCTCCTGTGGTGACCAAGCCTGCTACCATCTTAGGTGAAGGGGTAGTTCTTTCTGCCATCTCGCCCGATTTGAGACGTGCTCTGGAAGAGTTCCAGGAGGACAAACCTGAGCGTTGTCCCAGTGGAAAGTTGTATGTTCCTGACCAGTGGAAGAAGAGAGTGATGTCTGAAGTTCATTGCTCTGCTTTGGCTGGTCATCCAGGTATTTTTGGTACTAGAGATCTGGTGAGTCGGTCTTTTTGGTGGCCCTCCTTGTCTCGTGATGTCAGGAATTTTGTGCAGTCCTGTGGGACGTGCTCCCGGTCTAAATCATGTTCTCGCTCTAGTGGGTTGTTGATGCCTTTGCCTGTCCCCAAGAGGCCATGGACCCATATTTCAATGGATTTCATCTCTGATATCCCTGTCTCTCAAAGGATGACTGTTATTTGGGTGATTTGTGATAGGTTCTCTAAGATGGTTCATCTTGTACCACTCCCTAAGTTGCCGTCTTCCTCTGAATTGGTGCCCCTGTTTTTACAACAGGTGGTTCGCGTGCACGGGATTCCTGAGAACATTGTATCTGACAGAGGAGTCCAGTTTGTGTCTAGATTTTGGAGAACTTTCTGTTCCAAGCTGGGAATTCAGCTATCCTTCTCCTCTGCTTTTCACCCTCAGACCAATGGTCAGACAGAGAGAACAAACCAGACCTTTGAGTCATATTTGAGATGTTTTATTTCTGCTGATCAGGATGATTGGGTTTCATTTTTGCCCTTGGCCGAATTTGCTTTAAATAATAGAGCTAGTTCTGCCACTTTGATGTCTCCTTTTTTTTGTAACTTTGGGTTTCATCCTCGATTTTCTTCAGGGCAGTTGGAGCCCTCTGCCTGCCCAGGGGTTAACACTGTGGTGGAGAGAATGCACCAGATCTGGGACCAAATGGTGGATAAGTTATCTCTCTCCCAGGAAAAGGCCCAGCGGTTTTCCAACCAACATAGGACCATTGGCCCCAATTTAAGGTTGGTAATATGGTGTGGTTATCATCAAAAAATATTGCTATGAAGGTGGCTTCTCCTAAGTTTAAGCCTAGATTTATTGGACCTTACAAGATTTTGGAGATTATTAATCCGGTCTCTTTTCATTTGGCTCTTCCTGTCACATTTAAAATCCATAATGTGTTCCATAAATCTTTGTTGAAGAGGTTTGTTGAACCTGTTGTTCCAGGGGTTGCACCTCCAGACCCTGTATTGGTTGAAGGTAACATGGAATATGAGGTAGAGAAAGTGCTGGATTCCCGTCTGGCTAGACGGAGACTCCAGTATTTGGTTAAGTGGAAGGGTTATGGTCAGGAGGATAATTCCTGGGTCTCTGCCTCTGATATTCATGCCAAAAGATTGGTGCGTGCCTTTCATCGGGCTCACCCTGATCGCCCTGGTGGCGTGGTTGAGGGTTCGGTGACCCCTCCTCAAGGGGGAGGTACTGTTGTGAGTTCATTTTCTCCTTCACTACTGAGGCCCGAGGAACTCCCTCTTCTGGTGAAGAAAGGTAGTGAGCCTGATTGTCAAACACCTGGGGCTGATGATGATTGACTGAGTGGAGTTAATGACTGGATATAAGGCTGCCGACGCCCTTCTGGCCTGCGGGTGATTTCTCTGTGGACTTCTAGGAAACCAGTCTGATTCCTGCTCATCTAAAGCTAAGATTTCTGCTTTGCCTTTTTGCATTAGTGTTTTGTTTTCCTTGCTTTTCTGGATTCTGCCATTCCCTGCTGGGGTGAGCTGAATCTCCTTTTGCCTTATGCTCTGTCTTCAGAATATTCCTGAGTACTGACATAGCTTTTTTGAAGCCTAGCATCTTCAGGGCCTTTTTTTACTGTCAGTTTGTTGGCTCTTATTTTCATAGGGTTTTTCACGGATTGCAGACTGCAGCCTTCCTGTCCTTTCCTATCTAAGCTAGCGTGGGCCCCATCTTTGCTCAGTCTATCTTTCTGTCTGTGTTTTGTTCTTTCTTCTTGCTTCACCGTCATTATATGTGGGGGGCTGCCTTTTACTTTGGGGTCTGCTCTGGGGCAGTTTAGATTTCCCTTTCTGTCTTTAGGCTATGTAGTCCTCCGGCTGTGATCGAGGGGCCTAGGGCATCGTAGGAGCCCCCCACGGCTACTGCTAGT
Organism: Dendrobates tinctorius; assembly: GCF_039654945.1. Classification (NCBI taxonomy): domain Eukaryota; kingdom Metazoa; phylum Chordata; class Amphibia; order Anura; family Dendrobatidae; genus Dendrobates; species Dendrobates tinctorius. The sequence goes on along the minus strand of NW_027362126.1, from coordinate 578,038 downwards.
TGTGTTGATAGGTTCAGGGGTCTGCAATCCAATAGCTGCCAACTTCTCTGGTTTTCTGGACTTAGCTAGCATTTCTATTTTTGCCTCCTACGGTGACTCAATCATAACAGGGTACTGTCATGATCCAGCGTGGATCTGACAGATTAAATGCAAAAGTGAACTTTTTTTCCTTTGGCTGTGTGCCAATGTGTGATGTGATTGCCCCCGGTGGCCATTAGAATTATTACACGTGGTGTCGTTCATTCTAAGTTGCCCCGGTGGTGGTGAGTGGTATCGCACCTTAGTTTTAGGGTTAATGTGCACGCAATTACAAATCAGGTGTTAGGCTCTATAAAAGGGAGTCAGGTGGGTTCAATCACTGTTGGTGATATTGATTGTGTGTTAGTCATTCACAAGGAAGCCTGGGTGAATGAAAGTGCTGATCCTGAGTCCTGCGCAGCCCAGCCAGAGGGAACGAGTGGCAGCTAGGTGGTCTGCAAGAAGGGCTGGCATGGCGTGGTGGAGTCACAGTTTATGGTGTTGGCAGGAAGTGCTTGCATGGCTTGGTGGAGTGACGACTATGGAGAGTTGCACTCGGCATGTGGGACTTGGTTGCTGAGAGCTGGACTCAAGCATGCTGGACTTCTTGGGCAGGAGCTGAACTCATCTTTGGGACTCTGTTACTGGACAGCTGCAACTGGTGGTGGACTCTGCTCCAAGGCTGCACTATGGTGAAGGATCCAGTTATGGTGATGGATCCGGGTGGAGGAGAAGATGCACACAGGTGGTGAGCTCTGTTGCTAGGAGCATACACAACAGAGCAAAGCTAAGTGGTGTTTCCCCTGTTTTGTCATTTTTCCTCATGTGTGTTTTAGTGCAGTGGTGGGATTAGTTTTCGCACCGACCAATTCCCTAGTGAGGGTTTAGGTCAGGACGAGCGAGGGTTCTTAGGTTCCTGTTGCGCGCCCGGTGCGGAACCGGCATAGGGTACGTTAGGAGTGTAGGGACACTGGCTCAGGGGAGTTCAGGAGGTCTCCACTTCCCTATTCCCTATCGCAGGGCCCACCATTGTTAATGTTTCCCAGGTTCCCCTTTATTATTTAAATTCGCCTTACTGGAGGCGGGGTTTCCAGACTTGTATATACGTGTAATGTCTAAATTCGCCAGTTGGAGGCGGTGTATCCAGCTGCACGTATTTATTATTTAAATCCGCCCCACTGGAGGTGGTGTATCCAGGGTCACATGCGTCACATGGGTTCGCCTTGTGGTACTCGCTGCGTCCAGACACACGCGTGATCGTATAGAAAGAACACCGTGAGCACAACTCAAGATGGTGCTAAGGTTAGGTTCCCAAACCGTTAAAGCAACAAATAACAAATAAGCAACTTAAAGGTATTTGTAAGGCGGTTTATTGTAGTACACGAAAAAAGACGTTTCGGTCAATGTGACCTTCTTCAGTTACGTGTGGTATATAGATTGTGTAGAGCTTATAGGCATCTATCAGAAAGGACGATGGTGCTTTAGGCATTGAGGAGAATGATCTCTCTAAGGTAATGAGCTTGTCAGTATATAGGAGAGGGGCAAACGTGCCTCCAGATGCGGTGTCCACCGTGTACTACAATAAACCGCCTTACAAATACCTTTAAGTTGAGTGCTAGGTTCACACGCGTGATCGTGACACCATGCTTCAAAAACTGATAGTGAATGTAGATTGAGAGCCATAATGGGGGCAGTGGTGATAATGCCTGTAAATTCCTTCGGAATATAATGGCGCTATATAAATATTATGAGCCCCGATGGGGACAGTGATGATAATGTCTGTAAAGTGCTGTGGAATATAATGGCGCTATATAAGTGAGTATTGTGAGCCCCGATGGGCACAGTGGTGATAATGTCTGTAAAGTGCTGTGCGAGGGGGTGCTGTGTGTTCTCCCCAGGATACGCACGGAGGCGTATTGAGGCTATGGGAATGCATTGCGGTCACAGGCGTAGCTGGGATTGCAATACTGAAGCAGTTACCAATGTCATAGGTAGGGGTCGCTGTGTAGTCTCCCCAGGATATGCACGGAGGTGTATGAAGGCCATAGGTGTGCATGGCTGTCACGGGCATAGCTGTGACTGCAATGCAGACTTATAATAAAAGTACCATATATACTCATGTATAAGCCGACCTGTGTATAAGCCGACCCCCCTAATTTTGTCACAAAAAACTGGGAAAACTTATTGACTCGCGTATAAGCCTAGGATGGAAAATGCCGAAGCTACTGGTAAATTTCAAAAATAAAATGGGCCCCATAAGATGCTCCATAAACTTCATGATGGCCCCATATAATGCTCCATAAAGTTCATGATGGGTTTCATAAGATGCTCCATACAAAAATATGCCTAATAATGCTGCACAGTGAATAATGGTGGCTCTATAACAAGCTCCATAATAACATATACCTCTTATAATGTTGCACAATAATTAATGGCCCCTTATAATGCTGCACAGCGATTAGTGGCCCCTTGTAATGCTGCACAGTGATTAGTGGCCCCTTATAATGCTGCACAGTGATTGGTGGCCCCTTATAATGCTGCACAGAGATTAGTGGCCCCTTGTAATGCTACACAGTGATTAATGGCCCCTTACAATGCTGCACGGTGATTAGTGGCCCCTTAAAATGCTGCTGCTGCCGCTGCCTCAATTAAAAAAAAACAAACTATATACTCACCTTGTCGCTGCTGCAGCTGCTGCTCATCAGCGTTGCCGGCTCTGCAGTGACTGTTCAGGCAGAGGGTGCCTGCTAACTATGTCATGGCGCCCTCTGACCTGAACGTCACTGCCAGAGGAAGCAAGACAGCAGAGCGACGTGCAGCGGTGGAACGGGGGACAGGTGAATATGGCTCCCCCCATTATACTCACCTCTCCTGGCATGTCTTTGCAGCCCCCTGTGGTTGTTCCATCTTCTCGGGGCTGTTCTTCCTGCTTTCTGCGGTCAAGTGGTGCTGCTCATTACATATGCGCATATTCATGAGGGTAATGAGCGGTACCACGTGACCGCTGAAAGCAGGAAGAACAGCGCCAAGAAGATGGAATAAGCACGGGGGGCTGCAGAGACATGCCAGGAGAGGTGAGTATGATCTTCGATACCCCCCCGCTCTCCCTCCCCAGCCGACCCCCGGTATATGACTTGCGCATAAGCCGAGAGGGGGACTTTCAGCCCAAAAAAAATGGGCTGAAAATCTCGGCTTACACACGAGTATATACGGTAAGTGTTAGTCTTGGACATGTTAGTGTCCAAGACAGAGGTAGGGAAAACCTGCTCTGGATGTTGTGTTTGAAACAGACTGCAGTCTGATAGTGTTGCAGTCTTTTCCATTCCGGACCCATGCTTTCCAGGTGGCTGATCTCGGATGTGGACAGTCCTGTGCCCGGAGGTGAACCGGAGATGGATGTCCTGTGCCCGAAAGAAGACTAGCGTGTACCGATTGCAAAATAGGTGGATATGTTGCCCGGCTGCGATCCGGAGGATAGCCTGGACTGTGTACGGCTGTGAGTAGAGACTGTGACACAAGCGGTGCAGAACACCCTCGGGAACAGAAGAGGACTAGTGTGTTTAGTGATTGCAATCTAAAGGATGCAGTGTACTATGTAGTGCTGTAACTGTTGTGAACTGATCACTGATAATATGCACTGAAGTTATATGCAATTGTGTGAATTTGGACTTTTATGTGTGAAGCCAACACATTAAAAAGACTTTTGTGTTTGAATTTTGTGGGTCACTGCCTCTTCACTGCGTACGGTGCTACCGCTGCCTTACAGTGAGTATTGTGAGTCCCAATAGGCATAATGGTGATAATGTTTGTAAAGTGCTGCGGAATATAATGGCGCTATATAAGTGAGTATTATGAGCCCTGATGGGGACAGTGATGATAATGTCCGTAAAGTGCTGCGGAATATAATGTCGTTATATAAGTAAGTATTGTGAGCCCCAATGGGGACAGTGGTGATGATGTCTGTAAAGTGCTGTGGAATTATTGGAGCTATACAAGTGAATATTGTGAGCCACCATGGGGACATTGATGATAATGTCTGTAAAGTACTGTGGAATTAATGTCCCTATATAAGTGAGTATTGTGTGCCCCGATGGGGACAGTGGTGATGATGTCTGTAAATAGCTGTGGAATTATTGGCGCCGTATAAGTGAGTAAAATAGATACATCATTTCCGTGGACTCACAGAATGGAGAAGCTTCTCCTAATCCGAGAGAAGTGGATCACACTATGGTCAGTGTTGGAAGAGAGAATCGGTGCCCTCTGACACTGCCCTTATTACATCTGCTTTCCTGCTTGCCGTCTGCCCGTCCCGCACTCAGTCTTCCACATGATTAAAAGAAAACACAAGGGTGAAGGTTCGGGATCATCAGCAGAATTTGCCAATTTTCTTCCCACTCACTCCTTAATGAAGTGCAGATAATTGTGCAAGTAAAGCGCCATATAAATGTGTCATAGGAGAAGCCCGTAAACCAGCTGTATCCCTGATATATAGGAGGAGAAGGCCCGTATACCAGCTGTATCCCTGATATATAGGAGGAGAAGGCCCGTATACCAGCTGTACACCTGATATATAGGAGGAGAAGGCCCGTATACCAGCTGTATCCCTGATATATAGGAGGAGAAGGCCCGTATACCAGCTGTATCCCTGATATATAGGAGGAGAAGGCCCGTATACCAGCTGTACACCTGATATATAGGAGGAGAAGGCCCGTATACCAGCTGTATCCCTGATATATAGGAGGAGAAGGCCCGTATACCAGCTGTATCCCTGATATATAGGAGGAGAAGGCCCGTATACCAGCTGTATCCCTGATATATAGGAGGAGAAGGCCCGTATACCAGCTGTACACCTGATATATAGGAAGAGAAGGCCTGTATACCAGCTGTACACCTGATATATAGGAGGAGAAGGCCTGTATACCAGCTGTACATCTGATATAGAGGAGAAGGCCCGTATACCAGCTGTACACCTGATATATAGGAGGAGGAGGCCTGTATATCAGCTGTACATCTGATATAGAGGAGGAGAAGGCCCGTATACCAGCTGTATATCTGATATAGAGGAGAAGGCCCGTATACCAGCTGTACATCTGATATAGAGGAGGAGGAGGCCCGTATACCAGCTGTACATCTGATATAGAGGAGAAGAAGGCCTGTATACCAGCTGTACATCTGATATATAGGAGGAGAAGGCCTGTATACCAGCTGTATATCTGATATAGAGGAGAAGGCCCGTATACCAGCTGTACATCTGATATAGAGGAGGAGGAGGCCCGTATACCAGCTGTACATCTGATATATAGGAGGAGAAGGCCCGTATACCAGCTGTACATCTGATATATAGGAGGAGAAGGCCTGTATACCAGCTGTACATCTGATATAGAGGAGAAGGCCCGTATACCAGCTGTACACCTGATATATAGGAGGAGGAGGCCCGTATACCAGCTGTATATCTGATATAGAGGAGAAGGCCCGTATACCAGCTGTACATCTGATATAGAGGAGGAGGAGGCCCGTATACCAGCTGTACATCTGATATATAGGAGGAGAAGGCCCTATACCAGCTGTACATCTGATATAGAGGAGAAGGCCCGTATACCAGCTGTACACCTGATATAGAGGAGAAGGCCCGTATACCTGCTGTATCCCTGATATATAGGAGGAGAAGGCCCGTATACCAGCTGTACACCTGATATATAGGAGGAGAAGGCCCGTATACCAGCTGTACATCTGATATAGAGGAGAAGGCCCGTATACCAGCTGCATACCTGATATATAGGAGGAGGAGGCCTGTATATCAGCTGTACATCTGATATAGAGGAGGAGAAGGCCCGTATACCAGCTGTATATCTGATATAGAGGAGAAGGCCCGTATACCAGCTGTACATCTGATATAGAGGAGAAGGCCCGTATACCAGCTGTACATCTGATATAGAGGAGAAGGCCCGTATACCAGCTGTACACCTGATATAGAGGAGAAGGCCCGTATACCTGCTGTATCCCTGATATATAGGAGGAGAAGGCCCGTATACCAGCTGTACATCTGATATAGAGGAGAAGGCCCGTATACCTGCTGTATCCCTGATATATAGGAGGAGAAGGCCCGTATACCAGCTGTACATCTGATATAGAGGAGAAGGCCCGTATACCAGCTGTACATCTGATATAGAGGAGAAGGCCCGTATACCAGCTGTACATCTGATATAGAGGAGAAGGCCCTTATACCAGCTGTATATCTGATATAGAGGAGGAGAAGGCCCGTATACCAGCTGTACATCTGATATATAGGAGGAGAAGGCCCGTATACCAGCTGTACATCTGATATATAGGAGAAGGCCCGTATACCAGCTGTACATCTGCTATAGAGGAGGAGAAGGCCTGTATACCAGCTGTACACCTGATATATAGGAGGAGAAGGCCTGTATACCAGCTGTACATCTGATATATAGGAGAAGGCCCGTATACCAGCTGTACATCTAATATATAGGAGGAGAAGGCCCGTATACCAGCTGTACATCTGATATAGAGGAGGAGAAGGCCCGTATACCAGCTGTACATCTGCTATAGAGGAGGAGAAGGCCTGTATACCAGCTGTACACCTGATATAGAGGAGGAGAAGGCCTGTATACCAGCTGTACATCTGATATATAGGAGAAGGCCCGTATACCAGCTGTACATCTAATATATAGGAGGAGAAGGCCCGTATACCAGCTGTACATCTGATATAGAGGAGGAGAAGGCCCGTATACCAGCTGTACATCTGATATAGAGGAGGAGAAGGCCCGTATACCAGCTGTACACCTGATATATAGGAGGAGAAGGCCTGTATATCAGCTGTACATCTGATATATAGGAGAAGGCCCGTATACCAGCTGTACACCTGATATATAGGAGGAGAAGGCCCGCATACCAGCTGTACATCTGATATAGAGGAGAAGGCCCATATACCAGCTGTACATCTGATATAGAGAAGGCCCTTATACCAGCTGTACATCTAATATATAGGAGGAGAAGGCCCGTATACCAGCTGTACATCTAATATATAGGAGAAGGCCCGTATACCAGCTGTACATCTAATATATAGGAGGAGAAGGCCCGTATACCAGCTGTACAGCTGATATATAGGAGAAGGCCCGTATACCAGCTGTACATCTAATATATAGGAGGAGAAGGCCCGTATACCAGCTGTACATCTGATATATAGGAGGAGTAGGCCCGTATACCAGCTGTACATCTGATATATAGGAGAAGGCCCGTATACCACCTGTACATCTAATATATAGGAGGAGAAGGCCCGTATACCAGCTGTACATCTGATATAGAGGAGAAGGCCCGTATACCAGCTGTATCCCTGATATATAGGAGGAGAAGGCCCGTATACCAGCTGTACATCTAATATATAGGAGGAGAAGGCCCGTATACCAGCTGTACATCTGATATAGAGGAGAAGGCCCGTATACCAGCTGTATCCCTGATATATAGGAGGAGAAGGCCCGTATACCAGCTGTACATCTAATATATAGGAGGAGAAGGCCCGTATACCAGCTGTACATCTGATATAGAGGAGAAGGCCCGTATACCAGCTGTATCCCTGATATATAGGAGGAGAAGGCCCGTATACCAGCTGTACATCTGATATATAGGAGAAGGCCCGTATACCAGCTGTACACCTGATATATAGGAGAAGGCCCGTATACCAGCTGTACACCTGATATATAGGAGGAGAAGGCCCGTATACCAGCTGTACACCTGATATATAGGAGGAGAAGGCCCGTATACCAGCTGTACATCTGATATATAGGAGAAGAAGGCCCGTATACCAGCTGTACATCTGCTATAGAGGAGGAGAAGGCCCGTATCCCAGCTGTACACCTGATATATAGGAGGAGAAGGCCTGTATACCAGCTGTACATCTGATATAGAGGAGAAGGCCCGTATACCAGCTGTACATCTGATATATAGGAGAAGGCCCGTATACCAGCTGTACATCTAATATATAGGAGGAGAAGGCCCGTATACCAGCTGTACATCTGCTATAGAGGAGGAGAAGGCCCGTATCCCAGCTGTACACCTGATATATAGGAGGAGAAGGCCTGTATACCAGCTGTACACCTGATATATAGGAGGAGAAGGCCCGTATACCAGCTGTACACCTGATATATAGGAGGAGAAGGCCCGTATACCAGCTGTACATCTGATATATAGGAGAAGGCCCGTATACCAGCTGTACATCTAATATATAGGAGGAGAAGGCCCGTATACCAGCTGTACATCTGATAAAGAGGAGGAGAAGGCCCGTATACCAGCTGTACATCTGCTATAGAGGAGGAGAAGGCCCGTATACCAGCTGTACATCTGATATATAGGAGGAGAAGGCCCGTATCCCAGCTGTACACCTGATATATAGGAGGAGAAGGCCTGTATACCAGCTGTACATCTAATATATAGGAGGAGAAGGCCTGTATACCAGCTGTACATCTGATATATAGGAGGAGAAGGCCTGTATACCAGCTGTACATCTGATATATAGGAGGAGAAGGCCCGTATACCAGCTGTACATCTGATATAGAGGAGGAGAAGGCCCTTATACCAGCTGTACATCTGATATATAGGAGGAGAAGGCCCGTATACCAGCTGTACATCTGATATAGAGGAGGAGAAGGCCCGTATACCAGCTGTACATCTAATATATAGGAGAAGGCCCGTATACCAGCTGTACATCTAATATATAGGAGGAGAAGGCCCGTATACCAGCTGTACATCTAATATATAGGAGGAGAAGGCCCTTATAACAGCTGTACATCTGATATATAGGAGGAGAAGGCCTGTATACCAGCTGTACATCTGATATATAGGAGGAGAAGGCCCGTATACCAGCTGTACATCTGATATAGAGGAGGAGAAGGCCCTTATACCAGCTGTACATCTGATATATAGGAGGAGAAGGCCCGTATACCAGCTGTACATCTGATATAGAGGAGGAGAAGGCCCGTATACCAGCTGTACATCTGATATATAGGAGGAGAAGGCCCGTATACCAGCTGTACATCTAATATATAGGAGAAGGCCCGTATACCAGCTGTACATCTGATATATAGGAGAAGGCCCGTATACCAGCTGTACATCTAATATATAGGAGGAGAAGGCCCGTATACCAGCTGTACATCTGATATATAGGAGGAGAAGGCCCGTATACCAGCTGTACATCTAATATATAGGAGGAGAAGGCCCGTATACCAGCTGTACATCTGATATATAGGAGGAGAAGGCCCGTATACCAGCTGTACATCTGATATAGAGGAGGAGAAGGCCCGTATACCAGCTGTACATCTAATATATAGGAGAAGGCCCGTATACCAGCTGTACATCTAATATATAGGAGAAGGCCCGTATACCAGCTGTACATCTGATATATAGGAGAAGGCCCGTATACCAGCTGTACATCTAATATATAGGAGGAGAAGGCCCGTATACCAGCTGTACATCTGATATATAGGAGGAGAAGGCCCGTATACCAGCTGTACATCTGATATAGAGGAGGAGAAGGCCCTTATACCAGCTGTACATCTGATATATAGGAGGAGAAGGCCCGTATACCAGCTGTACATCTAATATATAGGAGGAGAAGGCCCGTATACCAGCTGTACATCTAATATATAGGAGAAGGCCCGTATACCAGCTGTACATCTAATATATAGGAGGAGAAGGCCCGTATACCAGCTGTACATCTGATATATAGGAGAAGGCCCGTATACCAGCTGTACATCTAATATATAGGAGGAGAAGGCCCGTATACCAGCTGTACATCTAATATATAGGAGGAGAAGGCCCGTATACCAGCTGTACATCTGATATATAGGAGGAGAAGGCCCGTATACCAGCTGTACATCTGATATATAGGAGGAGAAGGCCTGTATACCAGCTGTACATCTGATATAGAGGAGAAGGCCCGTATACCAGCTGTACATCTAATATATAGGAGGAGAAGGCCCGTATACCAGCTGTACATCTGATATAGAGGAGAAGGCCCGTATACCAGCTGTATCCCTGATATATAGGAGGAGAAGGCCCGTATACCAGCTGTATCCCTGATATATAGGAGGAGAAGGCCCGTATACAAGCTGTACACCTGATATATAGGAGGAGAAGGCCCGTATACCAGCTGTACACCTGATATATAGGAGGAGAAGGCCTGTATACCAGCTGTACATCTGATATAGAGGAGAAGGCCCGTATACCAGCTGTACATCCGATATAGAGGAGGAGAAGGCCCGTATACCAGCTGTACATCTGATATAGAGGAGGAGAAGTCCCATATACCAGCTGTACATCTGATATAGAGGAGGAGAAGGCCCGTATACCAGCTGTACATCTGATATAGAGGAGAAGGCCTGTATACCAGCTGTACATCTAATATATAGGAGAAGGCCCGTATACCAGCTGTACATCTGATATAGAGGAGGAGAAGTCCCATATACCAGCTGTACATCTGATATAGAGAAGGAGAAGGCCCGTATACCAGCTGTACATCTGATATAGAGGAGAAGGCCCGTATACCAGCTGTACATCTAATATATAGGAGAAGGCCTGTATACCAGCTGTATATCTGATATAGAGGAGGAGAAGCCCGTATACCAGCTGTACATCTGATATAGAGGAGGAGAAGGCCCGTATACCAGCTGTACATCTGATATAGAGGAGAAGGCCCGTATACCAGCTGTACACCTGATATATAGGAGGAGAAGGCCTGTATACCAGCTGTACATCTGATATAGAGGAGGAGAAGTCCCATATACCAGCTGTACATCTGATATAGAGGAGGAGAAGGCCCGTATACCAGCTGTACATCTGATATAGAGGAGGAGAAGGCCCGTATACCAGCTGTACATCTGATATAGAGGAGAAGGCCCGTATACCAGCTGTACATCTGATATAGAGGAGAAGGCCCGTATACCAGCTGTACATCTGATATAGAGGAGAAGGCCTGTATACCAGCTGTACACCTGATATATAGGAGGAGAAGGCCTGTATACCAGCTGTACACCTGATATAGAGGAGGAGGACCGTATACCAGCTGTACACCTGGTATATAGGAGGAGAAGGCCTGTATACCAGCTGTACACCTGATATAGAGGAGGAGGACCGTATACCAGCTGTACATCTGATATAGAGGAGGAGAAGGCCCGTATACCAGCTGTACATCTGATATAGAGGAGAAGGCCCGTATACCAGCTGTACATCTGATATAGAGGAGAAGGCCCGTATACCAGCTGTACACCTGATATATAGGAGAAGGCCTGTATACCAGCTGTACACCTGATATATAGGAGGAGAAGGCCTGTATACCAGCTGTACACCTGATATAGAGGAGGAGGACCGTATACCAGCTGTACACCTGGTATATAGGAGGAGAAGGCCTGTATACCAGCTGTACACCTGATATAGAGGAGGAGGACCGTATACCAGCTGTACACCTGACATAGAGGAGAAGGCCTGTATACCAGATGTACACCTGATATAGAGGAGGAGAAGGCCCGTATACCAGCTGTACATCTGATATAGAGGAGAAGGCCCGTATACCAGCTGTACACCTGATATATAGGAGAAGGCCTGTATACCAGCTGTACACCTGATATATAGGAGGAGGAGGCCTGTATACCAGCTGTACACCTGATATAGAGGAGGAGGACCGTATACCAGCTGTACACCTGGTATATAGGAGGAGAAGGCCTGTATACCAGCTGTACACCTGATATAGAGGAGGAGGACCGTATACCAGCTGTATCCCTGATATATAGGAGGAGAAGGCCCCTATACCAGCTGTACATCTAATATATAGGAGGAGAAGGCCCGTATACCAGCTGTACATCTGATATAGAGGAGAAGGCCCGTATACCAGCTGTATCCCTGATATATAGGAGGAGAAGGCCCGTATACCAGCTGTATCCCTGATATATAGGAGGAGAAGGCCCGTATACCAGCTGTACATCTGATATATAGGAGAAGGCCCGTATACCAGCTGTACACCTGATATATAGGAGGAGAAGGCCCGTATACCAGCTGTACACCTGATATATAGGAGGAGAAGGCCCGTATACCAGCTGTACACCTGATATATAGGAGGAGAAGGCCCGTATACCAGCTGTACATCTGATATATAGGAGGAGAAGGCCCGTATACCAGCTGTACATCTGCTATAGAGGAGAAGGCCCGTATCCCAGCTGTACACCTGATATATAGGAGGAGAAGGCCCGTATACCAGCTGTACATCTGATATAGAGGAGAAGGCCCGTATACCAGCTGTACATCTGATATATAGGAGAAGGCCCGTATACCAGCTGTACATCTAATATATAGGAGGAGAAGGCCCGTATACCAGCTGTACATCTGCTATAGAGGAGGAGAAGGCCCGTATCCCAGCTGTACACCTGATATATAGGAGGAGAAGGCCTGTATACCAGCTGTACACCTGATATATAGGAGGAGAAGGCCCGTATACCAGCTGTACACCTGATATATAGGAGGAGAAGGCCCGTATACCAGCTGTACATCTGATATATAGGAGAAGGCCCGTATACCAGCTGTACATCTAATATATAGGAGGAGAAGGCCCGTATACCAGCTGTACATCTGATAAAGAGGAGGAGAAGGCCCGTATACCAGCTGTACATCTGCTATAGAGGAGGAGAAGGCCCGTATACCAGCTGTACATCTGATATATAGGAGGAGAAGGCCCGTATCCCAGCTGTACACCTGATATATAGGAGGAGAAGGCCTGTATACCAGCTGTACATCTAATATATAGGAGGAGAAGGCCTGTATACCAGCTGTACATCTGATATATAGGAGGAGAAGGCCCTTATACCAGCTGTACATCTGATATATAGGAGGAGAAGGCCTGTATACCAGCTGTACATCTGATATATAGGAGGAGAAGGCCCGTATACCAGCTGTACATCTGATATAGAGGAGAAGGCCCGTATACCAGCTGTACATCTGATATATAGGAGAAGGCCCGTATACCAGCTGTACATCTAATATATAGGAGGAGAAGGCCCGTATACCAGCTGTACATCTGCTATAGAGGAGGAGAAGGCCCGTATCCCAGCTGTACACCTGATATATAGGAGGAGAAGGCCTGTATACCAGCTGTACACCTGATATATAGGAGGAGAAGGCCCGTATACCAGCTGTACACCTGATATATAGGAGGAGAAGGCCCGTATACCAGCTGTACATCTGATATATAGGAGAAGGCCCGTATACCAGCTGTACATCTAATATATAGGAGGAGAAGGCCCGTATACCAGCTGTACATCTGATAAAGAGGAGGAGAAGGCCCGTATACCAGCTGTACATCTGCTATAGAGGAGGAGAAGGCCCGTATACCAGCTGTACATCTGATATATAGGAGGAGAAGGCCCGTATCCCAGCTGTACACCTGATATATAGGAGGAGAAGGCCTGTATACCAGCTGTACATCTAATATATAGGAGGAGAAGGCCTGTATACCAGCTGTACATCTGATATAGAGGAGGAGAAGGCCCTTATACCAGCTGTACATCTGATATATAGGAGGAGAAGGCCTGTATACCAGCTGTACATCTGATATATAGGAGGAGAAGGCCCGTATACCAGCTGTACATCTGATATAGAGGAGGAGAAGGCCCTTATACCAGCTGTACATCTGATATATAGGAGGAGAAGGCCCGTATACCAGCTGTACATCTGATATAGAGGAGGAGGAGGCCCGTATACCAGCTGTACATCTAATATATAGGAGGAGAAGGCCCGTATACCAGCTGTACATCTAATATATAGGAGAAGGCCCGTATACCAGCTGTACATCTAATATATAGGAGGAGAAGGCCCGTATACCAGCTGTACATCTGATATATAGGAGAAGGCCCGTATACCAGCTGTACATCTAATATATAGGAGGAGAAGGCCCGTATACCAGCTGTACATCTGATATATAGGAGGAGAAGGCCCGTATACCAGCTGTATATCTGATATATAGGAGGAGAAGGCCTGTATACCAGCTGTACATCTGATATAGAGGAGAAGGCCCGTATACCAGCTGTACATCTAATATATAGGAGGAGAAGGCCCGTATACCAGCTGTACATCTGATATAGAGGAGAAGGCCCGTATACCAGCTGTATCCCTGATATATAGGAGGAGAAGGCCCGTATACCAGCTGTATCCCTGATATATAGGAGGAGAAGGCCTGTATACCAGATGTACACCTGATATATAGGAGAACGCCCGTATACCAGCTGTATCCCTGATATATAGGAGAAGGCCTGTATACCAGCTGTACACCTGATATATAGGAGGAGAAGGCCCGTATACCAGCTGTATCCCTGATATATAGGAGGAGAAGGCCTGTATACCAGATGTACACCTGATATATAGGAGAACGCCCGTATACCAGCTGTATCCCTGATATATAGGAGAAGGCCTGTATACCAGCTGTACATCTAATATATAGGAGGAGAAGGCCCGTATACCAGCTGTACATCTAATATATAGGAGGAGAAGGCCCGTATACAAGCTGTACACCTGATATATAGGAGGAGAAGGCCCGTATACCAGCTGTACACCTGATATATAGGAGGAGAAGGCCTGTATACCAGCTGTACATCTGATATAGAGGAGAAGGCCCGTATACCAGCTGTACATCCGATATAGAGGAGGAGAAGGCCCGTATACCAGCTGTACATCTGATATAGAGGAGGAGAAGTCCCATATACCAGCTGTACATCTGATATAGAGGAGGAGAAGTCCCATATACCAGCTGTACATCTGATATAGAGGAGGAGAAGGCCCGTATACCAGCTGTACATCTGATATAGAGGAGAAGGCCCATATACCAGCTGTACATCTGATATAGAGGAGGAGAAGTCCCATATACCAGCTGTACATCTGATATAGAGGAGGAGAAGGCCCGTATACCAGCTGTACATCTAATATATAGGAGAAGGCCCGTATACCAGCTGTACATCTGATATAGAGGAGAAGTCCCATATACCAGCTGTACATCTGATATAGAGGAGGAGAAGGCCCGTATACCAGCTGTACATCTGATATAGAGGAGAAGGCCCGTATACCAGCTGTACATCTAATATATAGGAGAAGGCCTGTATACCAGCTGTATATCTGATATAGAGGAGGAGAAGCCCGTATACCAGCTGTACATCTGATATAGAGGAGGAGAAGGCCCGTATACCAGCTGTACATCTGATATAGAGGAGAAGGCCCGTATACCAGCTGTACACCTGATATATAGGAGGAGAAGGCCTGTATACCAGCTGTACATCTGATATAGAGGAGGAGAAGTCCCATATACCAGCTGTACATCTGATATAGAGGAGGAGAAGGCCCGTATACCAGCTGTACATCTGATATAGAGGAGAAGGCCCGTATACCAGCTGTACATCTGATATAGAGGAGAAGGCCCGTATACCAGCTGTACATCTGATATAGAGGAGAAGGCCCGTATACCAGCTGTACACCTGATATATAGGAGAAGGCCTGTATACCAGCTGTACACCTGATATATAGGAGGAGAAGGCCTGTATACCAGCTGTACACCTGATATAGAGGAGGAGGACCGTATACCAGCTGTACACCTGGTATATAGGAGGAGAAGGCCTGTATACCAGCTGTACACCTGATATAGAGGAGGAGGACCGTATACCAGCTGTACACCTGACATAGAGGAGAAGGCCTGTATACCAGATGTACACCTGATATAGAGGAGGAGAAGGCCCGTATACCAGCTGTACATCTGATATAGAGGAGAAGGCCCGTATACCAGCTGTACACCTGATATATAGGAGAAGGCCTGTATACCAGCTGTACACCTGATATATAGGAGGAGAAGGCCTGTATACCAGCTGTACACCTGATATAGAGGAGGAGGACCGTATACCAGCTGTACACCTGGTATATAGGAGGAGAAGGCCTGTATACCAGCTGTACACCTGATATAGAGGAGGAGGACCGTATACCAGCTGTACACCTGACATAGAGGAGAAGGCCTGTATACCAGATGTACACCTGATATAGAGGAGGAGAAGGCCGGTATACCAGCTGTACATCTGATATAGAGGAGAAGGCCCGTATGGCAGCTGTACACCTGATATCTAGGAGGAGAAGGCCCGTATGCCAGCTGTATATCTGATATAGAGGAGGAGGACCGTATACCAGCTGTACATCTGATATAGAGGAGGAGGACCGTATACCAGCTGTACATCTGATATAGAGGAGGTGGACCGTATACCAGCTGTACATCTGATATAGAGGAGGAGGACCGTATACCAGCTGTACACCTGATACATAGGATGAGAAGGCCTGTATACCAGCTGTACACCTGATATAGAGGAGGAGGACCATATACCAGCTGTACATCTGATATAGAGGAGAAGGCCCGTATACCAGCTGTACACCTGATATCTAGGAGGAGAAGGCCCGTATGCCAGCTGTACACCTGATATCTAGGAGGAGAAGGCCTGTATACCAGCTGTACAATTGATATAGAGGAGGACCGTATACCAGCTGTACATCTGATATAGAGGAGGAGGACCGTATACCAGCTGTACACCTGATACATAGGATGAGAAGGCCTGTATACCAGCTGTACACCTGATATAGAGGAGGAGGACCATATACCAGCTGTACATCTGATATAGAGGAGAAGGCCCGTATACCAGCTGTACACCTGATATCTAGGAGGAGAAGGCCCGTATACCAGCTGTATCCCTGATATATAGGAGGAGAAGGATCGTATACCAGCTGTACACCTGATATATAGGAAGAGAAGGCCCATATACCAGCTGTTCCCCTGATATGTAGGAGGAGAAGGCCCGTATACCAGCTGTATCCCTGATATATAGGAGGAGAAGGCCTGTATACCAGATGTACACCTGATATATAGGAGAAGGCCCGTATACCAGCTGCATACCTGATATATAGGAGGAGAAGGCAAATATACCAGCTGTACATCTGATTTAGAGGAGGACAAGGCCTGTATACCAGCTGTACCCCTGATACATAGGAAGAGGAGGCCCGTATACCAGCTGTACACGTGATATTTAGAAGAAGGACTGTATACCACCTGTACACTTGATATATAGGAGGAGAAGGACCGTGTACCAGTTATTCTGTCTCTGACATAATTAATGACTCTTGACTGTCTAATTTGATAACATATATTCAGTGATAATGCTCAGTTTTCCATAGATTTTGATGTTCACCGTTTTGGCTCCATCTAGTGGCCAAAGTAATAACTACAGTGTTATTTCTAACTGGTTTCGTTTTTTATTTCCCTCCAATTCCCAAGGCATCCTGGGTAGGTTTGCAAGGGATTGTGGTTAGTTCAGCCCATTTTCCCTCCAGTCCACCATTTTCCTTCTGCTTGCATACTGGAAGCACCTCATCTCTCTACACCCCTTGTGTCAGCATCGCTGGTAGGTAACATCCTCCCTTTATATAATTCCTATCCCACATTAGCCAGCTTAGTTAGCTCCCCTGCTCAGCTATCAGTACAGACATGTATGTTATGTATATATGTATTCTATGAACCCAGTACTCATTGTATTTATGTTTCTGTTTGTAGTTTCACCTCATTTATATACCTACGATCAATAAAGCAGAGATTCAACTACAGTCTCTCTTATTGGACCCGGTATAGCGGTTTAGATGCTTGCTAAGCTATATGAATCCCGGTCATTTAGTGAGAGCATGACAGTGAAACAGCGGCTCTCCGGCGAGTCGGAATACAGAGAGAAGAGCCTTCCATCTTGCAGGACTGCAGTGAACAACGGCCATCCAGCTAGTGGGAACTCAGAGATAGAAGAGTCTTCCATCCTGCAGAGGCCACTTACACAGCGCCATCCAGCTATTGCAATTCAGGGAAAAGACAGCCCTTCATCCAGTTTGCAGGAACTAGTAAACAGCAGAAATCCATCTAGTGAGATTCAAGTCACCGGCTACACAGAGGCTAATACAGCTACAGCAATCTCTGCACAGCCAAGCATCCCTCCAAGACACCATGTCCCACAAATCACATAGGACAAAATTTGCTACAACGTCTCCTCAAAGACTGTATCCATCAGAAACGCAGTCGCTATTGCCCGCGCAAATGCTGAAGCCGCCAAAATGCGAGCAAGCTATGCTGAAGACGAGATGCAACTTAAATTAGAGAAAGCACGCCTAGATGATCAAGAGAGAAAGGCGCAGTTAGAGAAGGCACGCGTGGATGCCGCCTTAGAGAGCCTAGCAGTAAAAAGAGAGACTGCTGCAGCACTAGCCGAGGCAGAAGCACTAGAAGCTGCGCACAACCTTGAGCTGCATAGCCGTAGCAGTTGGTAAAGTCAGAAGTTGTCGCTGCAAGATTCGCCACAACGCACATCTCATTATGTTAATGAACTTCATGATCCAAATTATAACCAAGATCACGACTCGTCCAGTGAAGTGAGAGTCATCATGAGGCTCAGCTCCAGGAAAACGTGGAGCAAAACAATTCTGCTAATGTCTACCTTGCCCCAGGTAACCAACACGAATCACCTTGCTGACACATCGCCCGTCAGACCGAAGCAATAGGATACCGGCTGGCACCACCCTGAGGATACTAACAGGTATGAACGCACCTCACATCACTAACAGGGTGACCCATCACGAGTATACTTTGCTGACAATCGGTTCACATCAGAATTTGCTAAGCTCATCACACGGCGTGATCTGGTTACCAAGGGACTCATGAAATTCACTGACTACGCTGAAGGTTACAGAGCTTGGAAAACTTCCTTCCAAAATGTCACTAGAGACTTGGGGGCTACAACACAGGGAAGAGATAGACCTCTTAGTCAAATACCTAGGAGAAGAGTCAGTCAAACACGCAGTAAGGATCAGAGACATTAACATAAATCACCCTCAAATCGGTATCAAAGAGATCTGGAAGAGGATGGATGAGTGTTACGGCTCAGCAGAGGTGATAGAGAGAGCCTTGTTCAAAAGAATCGATGACTTTCCTAAAATATCTAACAATGGTCTCCCAAAACTAAGAGAGCTAGGTGACCTGCTACAAGAGGTCCTAGTTGCCAAATGTGAAGGTGACTTACAAGGACTTGCATTCCTTGACACAGCCAAAGGTGTTAACCCTATAGTCCAAAAGTTGCCCTACAATCTACAGGAGAGGTGGCTTACACGTGGTTCCACAGTGTTTTATTCCCTCCCTTCTCCGTTTTTGTAGACTTTATACGCGAACAAGCGACAATCAGGAATGATCCCAGCTTTGACTTTGCAATTTCATATGCCACACCACCACCAGCTGCAAACCCACACAGAACATCTGTGGCAGTGCACAAGATGTTTCTTCTCCAAGTTCCAATTACAGGTCTGCTGGCTGCGCCCAATCAGAGACAAAGGTACAGGACGCTGACTAGCAGTGCCCGCTCCATAAGGAGCCTCATCCTCTCCTGAAAAGCAGAGCATTCAGAGGAAAATCTATGCCAGATCGCAGAAGCTTTCTGAAAGAGAATGGTATCTGCTACAAGTGCTGCTCATAGAATCATAGAATCGTAGAGTTGGATGGGACCTCCTGGGCCATCTGGTCCAACCCCCTGCTCAAAGCAGGATTCGCTAAATCATCCCAGTCAGATGTCTGTCCAGCCTCTGCTCATCCACCACTCATCTCGCCAAGGATTGTAAGGTCAGTGTAAAATGCACAGAATGGGGCACCACAGAACATAACACTGCCCTACACCCTGGTCCAGCTCCATGGAGTGCACAAAACATGCCAGCTGACAGTGAGCATGGCAGGGAGAAAAGGAGCACTGATGCAGCTATGCCAGAGATCACTTCAAAATGTACTGAAGTCTGTAAAGGGACAATAGACAGTAGGTCTTGTTCTAAAATATGCCTCGTCAGAGTGTACCCAAAGGCAGCGTCGGACTGGCCCACCGGAGAACCGGAGGATTCTCCGGTGGGCCCTGGCACCTGCTGGCTTACGGGGCCAGCACGTGCCTAGGGCCCCCGCTGCTCCAGGGGCCCCCAGCCAGTGGTGTGTCGCACACCATGCAGCTGCTATGGGGGTTCCTGCCAGTGGAGCAGCAGCGGTGACAGGAGGCAGGAGCCCCTGCCCTCGCTGCAAAAGAGAAATGAATATTCACTGCGAAGCAGTGAATATCATTTCACAGTCTCCACCCCCAGAGGCCCCGCCCCCAGCCCAGTAAGCCGCTCTGCATCGTCCTCAGTCCCCTCTGCTCCTGACTCACAGCCAGTGCGCAATGACGTCACTACATCGCGCACCCGCTGTGTGTCTGGCAGAGGGGGCAGCTCCTGACACTGAAGCCGGCTGCCGGAATCAACGTGGGAGCGAGGAGGAGAGGTGAGTATTGTGGTTTGTTTTTTTTATATCTCTATCTCTCTCTCTATCTCTATATCTATCTCTCTATTATCTATATCTATCTATCTCTATATTTCTATCTCTATCTATCCATTATCTACTATCTATCTCTATATCTATTTATACATCTATCTTTCTATCTATATCTATCTAACTCTATACAGTATCTATATATCTATATAGCATTATACCCTATGAGGGGGGCAGCATTATACCCTATGAGGGGGGCAGCATTATACCCTATGAGGGGGGCAGCATTATACCCTATGAGGGGGCAGCATTATACCCTATGAGGGGGCAGCATTATACCCTATGAGGGGGCAGCATTATACCCTATGAGGGGGGCAGCATTATACCCTATGAGGGGGCAGCATTATACCCTATGAGAGGGCTACATTATATTCTATGAGGGGGCTACATTATATTCTATGAGGAGGCTGCATTATACTATATGAGGGGGCTGCTTTATATTCTATGAGGGAGGCTACCCCAATTCCTGCTACATAATTAAGATTTGTACTACCTTATATTATACCCTGATATTAGCGTGTTTTACCGCACAATTGGTGGTCTTGTATTTATCTCTATGTAGCTACATAGTGGGCCCCAGGAATGATTTTCTCTGGTGGGCCCAAGGTGCTCCAGTCCGACGCTGCCCAAAGGGCCATAGAGACAAAGCTGTAAGACTGTATGCTATCTTGGATGATCAAAGTAATCGATCCCTGGCTAGATCAACGTTCTTTGACCTATTCAACATCAAAGGACCAAGCACTCCTTACTCATTAAAGACATCTGCAGGTACTGTGACAACAGCAGGTAGGAAAGCCACTGACTACCAAATTGAGTCCTTAGACGGACAATTCTGCCTACCACTACCTACAATCTTTGAGTGTAATCAGATCCCAGACAACAGATCTGAAATACCTACGCCGGATGTGGCAATCCTTCACGCTCACTTAAAACGCAATGCACATCTTATACCGGAACTTGACCAGATAATCCTGCTGTTGGGAAGAGCTATCCTACAGGTTCATAAAGTGAGAAGTCATATCAATGGACTCAACAATGCTCCCTATGCTCAAAAGCTACACCTAGGATGGGTCATAATAGGAAACGTATGCTTGGGACACATGCACGCCCCATCTTCTATTTGTGCTAACAAATACATTGGAGAAAGGACGCCCATCTCTGTTTCAACCTTGCAACAACGAGTTCCATGTCAAGGAACTACCACTCAGAATCCAACTAACCAATCATCTAATAGACTTTACTCATGACAGCAGTATGGTGTCAGGAAGCTATGAGGATCAGTTGGTGTGCACAGTCTTCCAGAGAACTAAGCAAGACAACCAAGTAGCAATGTCGGTAGAGGACATGTTGTTCTTAGAGGTAATGGACAAGGGACTCGTAAAAGATGAGACCAACAGCTGGGTCGCACCTCTTCCCTTCAGAACCCACAGACCACGTCTGCCAAACATCAGAGATTCAAACGTTTCTCCTCTCTCAAACATAATCTGCAAAGGAAGCCAGAGATGAAAGATCACTTTTTCTCCTTCATGTCAAAGATATTTGAGAATTGCCATGCAGAACTAGCACCCACTTTCAAAGACTCTGAGGAATGCTGGTTCTTACCCATGTTTGGAGTATACCACCCTAAGAAACCGGGCCAGGTTAGAGTGGTGTTTGACTCCAGTGCTAAGCTCGATGATGTCTTCCTGAATGATGTTCTACTGACAGGACCAGACCTCAATAACAAACTGCTGGGAGTACTTATGTGCTTCCATAAGGATTCCATTGCCTTCATCGCTGACATCCAGCAAATGTTCCATTGTTTCCTAGTGAGAGAAAGAGACCGGAACGTCCTAAGATTCTTCTGGTACAGAGACAATGATTCTATTAAAGAAGTCACAGAGTACCGCATGAGAGTGCACATCTTTGGCACTAGCCCTTCTCCTGCAGTCGCCATCTATGGACTCAAAAGGTCAGCTCTAGAAGGAGAAACAGAATACGCAACAGATGTCAGACAATTCATAGAAAAAGACTTTTATGTTGATGATTGTCTGAAAGCCATGCCTTCAAATGAGACTGCCATCAGTCTCCTCAAGAGAGCCCAAGAGATGCCTGCTTGCTCTAACCTCAGGCTTCACAAAATAGCCTCTAACAGTCAAGAACTCATGAAAGTATTCCCATCACAAGACTTGTGTAATGGTCTCAGAGACCTAGACCTGGGGTCAGACCCCACACCAATGCAACGCAGCCTCGGGCATCTCCAGAATCTACAGTCAGACACCTTTACCTTTCAGGTCAGCCAGGAAGAAAAACCTTTCAAACACAGAGGTGTCCTGTCTACCATCAACAGTCTGTACGATCCCCTGGGGTTTGCAGCTCCTGTTACTATACAAGGCAAAGCCATACTGAGAGACTTAACTAAGGAGACTTCTGACTGGGATGCACCTCTGCCACCTGATAAGAGAATCCAGTGGGAAGTATGGAAGAACTCTTTAGCAGCTCTCTCCAACCTAAATGTGCCAAGGCCATACACCCCTGTGCCGTCTACAGAGATACAAAGCCAAAGACTGTATGTATTTGCAGATGCTTCTGTCAAAGCAATTGCTGCTGTTGCTTATCTCAAAACTGTAGACTCCAAATGTCAGAGCCATATTGGATTCGTTATGGGGAAGGCCAAACTTGCTCCTCAATCAGAGCACATTATACCAAGGTAAGAACTTTGTGCTGCAGTCTTAGCCGTCGAATTAGCAGAGTTCATTGCATCCGAGATGGATATCGACCTGACACAAGCCAAGTTCTACTCAGACAGCAAAGTAGTCCTGGGATACATCCGCAATGAAACCAGGCGGTTCTACGTTTATGTCAAAAACAGAGTGCTACGAATCAGGAGATCAGTTCATCCAAAACAGTGGCATTACATCCCCATGGACCAAAATCCTGCAGATCATGCAACTAGAGCAGTTGACGCAAGTTGACTAGAGAGCACAACATGGCTCTCAGGACCGAAACTATTGTACACTGAGGAACGTTTTCCAGACACCTTTGAACTAGTAGGAGAGGACTCAGATGCTGAAATCCACCCTCAGGTGTCTACACTTCATTCAAAGACTCCAGCTACTCTCCTCACCCAGAAAACAGGGCTATCCAGTGCCCCTCCAGGAGGATTCGACATCAAGGACCTCTACAAGCGCCAATGGAGAGAGGTGCAAAGTCTTGCCAATATATTCTGGGACAGGTGGCGCAAACAATACTTGTCTACCCTGCAGCCACGGAGGAAGTGGCAATCTATCAGGCCTAATATGAGGATCGGAACCTCGTCCTTGAGAAAGACTGTCAGGCCCATCGAAGCCAGTGGCCACTTAGAATGATGACTGCAGCACTCCCGAGTAAAGATGGCGGCGTTCGCAGAGTCGAACTAGGGATGGCCAAAGATGAGATGAACTTGAGACATTCTCCAGACTAGTAAATCAACAGCCGCGGAGACACCATCACATGTTTCTCAACGCAAGCAATGACTAGCCAGGTCTTTCACCGGGAAGGAACAACCACGGGAAGGGCAGTCTCCAATGAAGGAAACCACCTATGCCAAAACATGGTATCCATCCACAGACAGCTGTTTCGGGGTATAGCCCCTCATCAGTGTGGAGTAGGAAACTGGCTAGTAGGAGCAATGCCTAGTAAAAGACTGCAAAAATGAGGATGAGTGACCTCATGGAGATCAACATCCGACACTGCGGAGACACCATCACATGTTTCTCAACGCAGTGATTCTAGACCAATGCCCCCATCCCTTATGGGAAATATGCAAAAACATGTAAATCAACAGCCGCGGAGACACCATCACATGTTTCTCAACGCAAGCAATGACTAGCCTGGTCTTTCACCGGGAAGGAACAACCACGGGAAGGGCAGTCTCCAATGAAGGAAACCACCTATGCCAAAACATGGTATCCATCCACAGACAGCTGTTTCGGGGTATAGCCCCTCATCAGTGTGGAGTAGGAAACTGGCTAGTAGGAGCAATGCCTAGTAAAAGACTGCGAAAATGAGGATGTTCCTTCCCGGTGAAAGACCTGGCTAGTCATTGCTTGCGTTGAGAAACATGTGATGGTGTCTCCGCGGCTGTTGATTTACATGTTTTTGCATATTTCCCATAAGGGATGGGGGCATTGCTCTAGAATCACTGCGTTGAGAAACATGTGATGGTGTCTCCGCAGTGTCGGATGTTGATCTCCATGAGGTCACTCATCCTCATTCTCCAGACTAGTGACTGAGCTGGTTCTGCTATCATCAGAGGATAAGGCTACTTTCACACTTGTGTTTTTTTGCTGCGCGTTTTTTGCGCACACAAACGCATGAAAAAAACGCATCATGTGTTTGTGTGCTTTTTTGCGGGTTTTGGTGCGTTTTTAAAAAAAACGCATGCTTTTTTGCGCATACGTGCGCATTACAATGACTATAATGGGTGTTTTGCTGTAAAAAAACCGCATTGCGTGCGCATGCTTTTTTGGGGGCAAGTCGGACACACAAAAAATGCAACAGGACGCATTTTGTGCGCCCGAGCGCACGCTGCAGGAAAACACATGCGCGTACAAATGCGTACAAACGCATGTGTATGCGCACCTATGCGCACCCATGTCTCCAACATAATTAATGACTCTTAACTGTCTAATTTGATGCGATCGATCGCATGCCTTGTAACTCATGCTGGCTTTTAAACCTCATTTCTACTGAGTGAATAAAGAATATTTTTCACTACATCGTGGAGCTGGACAAAGTTTTTCTCATTGTTCAGGCAAGGAGGCATGACAGATCTCCAGGCATGGTGCGTGTTAGGGAACACGCCGAGGTCCAAGGCAGGATTCCAAGCAGGGTGCGTGCTAGGGGCACACCAGGGTCCAGGGCAAGGTGCAAGGCAAGGTGCGTGTGTAGGGGACACGCCAGGGTTCAAAGCAAGGTGCAAGGCAAGGTGCGTGTGTAGGGGACACACCAGAGTTCAAAGTTCAACAAACAAGACAGGGTGCGTGTGTAAAGACACGCCAAGGCACAAGACAGAGTCCTGCGCGTGCAGAGAGACACGCCAGGGTCAGGTTCAAGGCAGAGTCCTGCGCGTGCAGAGAGACACGCCAGGGTCAGGTTCAAGGCAGAGTCCTGCGTGTGCAGAGAGACACGCCAGTGTCAGGTTCAAGGCAGAGTCCTGCGCGTGCAGAGAGACACGCCAGGGTCAGGTTCAAGGCAGAGTCCTGCGTGTGCAGAGAGACACGCCAGGGTCAGGGTTAAAAGCAGAGTCCTGCACGTGCAGAGTACACGCCAGGGACAGAATACAGGCAAGGACCTGTGCGTGCGAGAGGGCACGACAGGGGACATGGCAAGGCCTGCACGTACTTTTACAGAAGCACGGGGAGGTATGCCACGGGGCAGGCTAGGGCCTGCGTGTGCTAAGAGAAGCACGGAGAGCACAGTGCAGAGACAGCGTGAGTGCAAGGAAGCACAGAGAGCATGGCTGGGGCACTGGCTGGCTGGACGGGCTGCAGCACAAGCAGGCGGGTAAGACTCCAGCGAACCCAACTGGGGCATAGCAGGTGACACAGCTGTCACTGACTGACGAGCACGGCTGAGGCACAAGCAGGCGGGCATGGCTAGAGCGGGCACAGCTGAGGCACAAGCAGGAGGCTAGGAAGGCCAGGCGCATGCAAAGGGCACATGAAGATACAAGGCAAGGCAAAGCAAGAAACAAGGCAAGGCTAGGCAAGAAACGGAACACGGAGCGGAACTTAGGCAGAAACAAAGAGCCAGGTCAGAGTGAGAACAGAGCTAGCAGCGGAGCATAATAATAATAATAATAATAATAAATTTTATTTTTATAGCGCCGACATATTCCGCAGCACTTTACATTTCAGAGGGGATTTGTACAGACAATAGACATTACAGCATAACAATAATCACATACAGTAGATTATAACAGATACCAAGAGGAGTGAGGGCCCTGCTCGCAAGCTTACAGTCTATGAGGAAAGAGGGAGACACGAAAGGTGGGTGGTAACAGTTACCCTGATTGTATGGACCAGCCATAATGTTAAGTGTGTAACAGTACAGACACAGAGGGCTAATGGAGGCATAAAGCATGTGGGAACATGATGCGGGGAACCTGGTTATGGTAAAACTTTTGGCTCTGCCACACAGGGATAGATTAGGTTAATGTGTTGGGGTGGTAGGCCAGTCTGAATAAATGCGTTTTCAGGACACGCTTAAAATTGTGGGTATTGGGGACTAATCGTATTGACCTGGGAAGTGCATTCCAAAGAATTGACGCGGCACGTGTAAAGTCTTGGAGACGGGAATGGGAAGTTCTGACTATTGAGGATGCTAACCTCAGGTCATCAGCAGAACGGAGGGCGCGGGTAGGGTGGTATACTGAAACAAGGGAGGAGATGTAGGGTGGTGCTGAGCCATGGAGGGCTTTGTGAGTGAGGGTAATAAGTTTATACTGAATTCTGGAGTGGATGGGTAGCCAGTGTAATGACTGGCACAAGGTAGAGGCATCGGTGTAACGATTGGTGAGGAATATGATCCTGGCTGCAGCATTCAAGACAGATTGGAGGGGGGAGAGTTTGGTAAGAGGGAGACCGATTAGAAGAGAGTTACAATAGTCCAGACGAGAATGAATAAGAGAAACAGTAAGAGTTTTTGCAGACTCAAAAGTAAGAAAAGGTCGAATTCTAGAAATGTTTTTGAGGTGCAGATGACAAGTGCGAGCCAGTGATCGAATGTGGGGGGCAAAGGAAAGCTCGGAATCAAGTATGACCCCAAGACAGCGGGCATGTTGCTGGGGAGTAATAGTGGAACCACACACAGAAATGGCAATGTCGGGTATAGGTACATTAGTAGAGGGAGGAAACACCAGGAGTTCAGTCTTTGACAGGTTCAGTTTCAGATATAGTGAGGACATGATATTAGACACAGCGTTTAGACAATCGCCGGTGTTTTCTAGAAAGGCTGGCGTGATGTCAGGAGAAGAAGCGTATAATTGGGTGTCATCAGCATAGAGATGGTACTGGAAACCAAATCTACTGATTGTTTGACCAATAGGGGCAGTGTACAAAGAGAAGAGGAGGGGGCCTAGAACCGATCCTTGGGGAACCCAACAGTAAGGGGAAGATGAGAGGAGGAGGAACCGGCAAAAGATACAGTAAAGGAGCGGTCGGAGAGATAGGAGGAATAGCCGAAGCATAGGCATAGGCCGAAGCCCAGAGCCAGATCAAGGCAGAGCCTTGAGACTAGACATGGAAATGTGCAAGAGAGCACCAAAGGGCAGAGTGCGGAAAACCAGGCACAGACAAGAAATAAGAGAAGTACTACAAGGCTCAGAAGAGCAAAGACCAGACATGGCGAAACAGGCAAAGGCAGAGAACAGCAGAAGTACTACAAGGCAAGGCAAGGACAAACATGGCACGAGAGACAACACAAGACATGGCACGAGACAAGAGGCAGAATACAAGCACAGAGCGTGTGTAGAGATGCACGACAGGGCAGAGTGCAGGGGCACAGAATACAGGGAGCGACCGAGCAGACCATGCAGGGAGGCAACACAATACTCAGGCCCTGACCATAGGAAGGGGTGGTCTGATATAGCACCATAGCACCAGTACTTCCGGGTCAAGACCAGGGAGGGACTTTGGGTTCAGATCCTCCAGGATCATAGACAGCATCGTTAGAACAGCCTGGGTAGAACCATAGAGCAGGTCACATGATCAGGAGTTCCAGGAATACAGCGGATTGCAGAACCAGAGCAGGGCTGGAACATAGGAAAGGTCACATGATCAGGGGTTTCCAGGAATACAGCGGATTGCAGAACCAGAGCAGGCCTGGAACATAGGAAAGGTCACATGATCAGGGGTTCCAGGAGTACAGCGGATTGCAGAGTCAGACAGAGACGGATGGTTACCCAGCAACAGCATGCAGCCATGAGGTAAGGCACGCGTGCACACTGCTCCAGGCAACTTGCGGCATAACAGACATGGCGGATATGACAGTATATAGAAGGAGGAGTCTTGGATATCTACTGAAACCCTGATATATATAGGAGAAGGCCAGATACCAACTATACCTTAATATAAGGGACGAGAAGGCCTAGATATCAGCTGTACCCCTGATATATGATGGGCCTAGGATGCCACAAGAGGTGGTGAGTTCTCCTTTAATGGAAGTCTTCACACAGAGGCTGGACAGACATCCATCTGAGATGGTTTAGTGAATCTTGCATTGAGCAGGGGGCTGGACATGACGACCACGGAGGTGCGTTCCAACTCTAACATCCTTAGATGGAAGACATACAGTATATACCAGGATTGGGGACATATGTACCAGGATGGGCAACATTAGTACAGGATGGGTCCGCCATACTGCATAATGGGGGTGTGGTTGGTGGCAAAACGTGGGTCCTGTAGGGACACACGCTTTCAGGTAGGCATTACATAGTGTTCACAGGCAATGCAGTTTTATTGGTTTCATAAAACTCCCAGAAATTCTAAATCAAAACAGCCTCTTTTGGGCACAAAGATAAAAAAGCAAATAACTAGTTCATTCAGCAGACACACATATGTGAGTGTGGCTCACCCCAACAAAGTACAGTCCTTTGCCCCGGATCAAACTTTAGAAACAGAAGAAGCATGATCCTTCCAGTCTCGGTATCACCTTCAGCCTGAACTAATGGAGCTTCCAGCATCAAACAGAAGTGTTCAATTCCATGCACAGTTCACACTCAACAGACTTCAGCATTCAAAAGATTCTCAGCAGCTCCAACACACAGACTACTCAGCTTTCCTAGCTGATCCATGTAGTCTACATTCAGAGAGAAACCTTGGCTTGTCTCTCTTCCATCTACAGATCACATTTTGGCTGATCACTCACCAGCTTCAACACACTTCACTCTGCTCAACCCCAGTAGAATGACACAAGGTGAAACTATTTACTGGGTCTAGTCAAAGCTAGCCAGGTGCATTAAGATCTGCAGTGCTACAATTTAACCCAATCCTACCTGGCTTTGCTACAGTCTCTGTAGATCAGAGTGAATAAAATATCTGCTTGCCAGAGTTTGCTGTGATATTTGGATCGCACCAGTCCATGGAAATCAACAAGTGCGCAGAAACCATCACACTGCATTCAGATGACATCTGACTACAGTACAACTTCAGCACTGGGGTCCTGGGTGCAAATACCACCAAGGATAACATCTGCAGGGAGTTTGTGTTTTCCCCTGTGCTTGCGTGGGTTTCCTCTGGGTTCCGTGATTTCCTCCCACACTTCAAAGGCTGATAGGGAATGTAGATTGTGAGCCCTGATGGGGACAGTGGTGATAATGTCTGTAAAGTGCTGTGGAATTATTGGAGCTATATAAGTGAGTATTGTGAGCCTGGATGGGGACAGTGATGATAATGTCTGTAAAGTGCTGTGGAAATAATGGCGCTATATAAGTGAGTATTGTAAGCCCCAATGGGGACACTGGTGATAATGTTTGTAAAGTGCTGTGGAATTAATGGCGCTTTATAAGTGAGCATTGTGAGCCCTAATGGTGACACTTGTGGTAATGTCTGTGAAGTGCTGTGGAATTAATGGCACTATATAAGTGAGCATTTTGGGCCAGGATAAGGAGGGGTAATGCGCCAGGGAGAAGAGGGGTAACAGGCCAGGGAGCAGAGGGGTTAATGGGCCAGGGACCAGAGGGGTAATGGGCCAGGATAAGGAGGGGTAATGGGCCAGAGAGCAGAGGGGTAATGGGCCAGGGAGCAGAGGTGTAACGGTCCAGGGAGCGGATGGGTAACGGGCCAGGATAAGGAGGGGTAATGGACCAAGGTGCAGAGGGGTAATGGGCCAGGATGTGGAAGGGTAACTGGCTGTGTATGGAAGTGTAGCACACCACTGAGCTGAGAGGTAATGGGCCTGAATAAGGGGGGGATAGGTATCAGGCCAAGGTGCGGAGGGATAATTGGTCAGGATGCGGACGGGTAATAGGCCAGGATGCAGAGGGGTGATGGGCCAGGGTGTGGAGGGGTAATGGGTCAGTATGAAGTGGGTTAATGGGCCAGGGTGTAGAGAGATAATGGGCCAAGGTGTGAAAGGGTGATGGGTCAGAGAGCGGATGGGTGATGGGTCAGGATGAGAAGATGTCATGGGTCAGGGTGTGGAGGGTCATTGGCCGGGGTACGAAGAAGTCATGGGTCAGGGTGCGGACGGTAGCGGGCCAGGGTGCGGAGGGGTGACAGGCCAGGGTGCGGACGAGTAACATTTAAAATGGAATGAGTCAAACTTTTAGGCTATGTGCACACGTTCGGAAATGCTGCGGAAATTTCAGCAACATTTCCGCAACTCCCGCCGCGGGTAAAACGCATGCGGAATTTGCATGCGTTTTCCTGCTAAACACAAGCTTTTTTAAGCGTGTTTAGCTTGCAGAATGCTTGTGCTTTCCAAGCGATTTGAAGCATCGCTTGGAAAGGTGATTGACAGGTTGGTCACAAGCATAGTGCTTGACAAGTGTGACCAACTCTTTACTATTGAGGCGGCCTATGCGGCATCAATAGTAAAAGGTAGGATATTTAAAATAATAAAAAAAAATCTCCTCAGCGTTGATCCCGGCATCTTCCGGGCCCAGTGATGCTTTGCGCAAAGGACCTTTGTGACGTCACGCTCGCGATACCGCGACGTCATCTCAGGTGATTCGCGCAAAGCATCACTGGGACCGGAAGATGCCGGCAGCGTGGCTGAGAGGCGGGAGGACTCCAGGGCCATCAGAGGGTGAGTGTATCGCTATTTTTTTCTTTTAATTTATTTTTTGCAGGATTATGGTACCCAGGGCCTGGAGGACAGTCTCCTCTCCTCTAGACCCTGGATACCATCCGCACATGAAGTGCTCACTTTACGCATGGTGAGCATAGCCACATGTGAGCGTTTCAATGCAATCCTATGGCGGCAGAATCGCCGCGATTCCGCACAAAGAATTAACATGCTGCGTATTTTTCCGCTATGCGATTTCGCAGTGGTAAAATCCGCAGCATTAGCACAGCAATGCTGAATCCCATAGGATTGCATGGGAAACATGCCGCAAAAACGCTAAAAAAAGCAACGTGTGCACACAGCCTAATAGTGACCAGGGAAAACACTTGGCTCATTTATGAGATGTGTTGGGGTCACAGTCAGTGTGGGAAGGGATAATGTTTAGATAGGAGTAACAATTGTGGTGGAAATGTGTGAATGTTTTCATATTCAAAATATTCGTTCAAACACAAAACGTGAAGACGCAGAAATATAAAGAATATAAAACTATGAGTCCAGTAGAGTTTAGTAGTAAACAGGCCCATTAATCTCCACACCCGGCAATGCCCCCTGAGCCCACTCCCCACACAAGGGATGATGGAGGTTGTCTTACCCGTAGCAGGAGGAGCAGGCACAGGAGCACAGGAGGCATTGAGCTGCCGGCATCCATGGAAAAGAAATGTCAGCAGACAGACAATAGCCGGACCCTAGATGTGAGCAGCTGTCAGTCAGGGAGTCACATGGGTGCATCGGGGGTCTGTGCAGGCTGAGGTCAGGGGGCTGCAGGGATTATCCCAGTCTCAGGTGTTACAGATGTCTACAAAAAGCCTCATTCCAGGAGCAAGAGACAAATGTGAAAATCCAGATCAGCGCCTCCTCCCTCCGTCCTACATACATCAATGTGAGGAGCAGAAGGAGACCCTCCCCATAATGACATCATTCTGTGCCAGGCGAAGGGACCAAACCAGTGTCACTGCCAATCACCCTGCACTGTATACAGTACACTGCACACCACCCTACATCCATCACCCTGCACTGTATACTGTACACTGCACACCACCCTACATCCATCACCCTGCACTGTATACTGTACACTGCACACCACCCTACATCCATCACCCTGCACTGTATACAGTACACTGCACACCACCCTACATCCATCACCCTGCACTGTATACAGTACACTGCACACCACCCTACATCCATCACCCTGCACTGTATACTGTACACTGCACACCACCCTACATCCATCACCCTGCACTGTATACAGTACACTGCACACCACCCTGTATCCATCACCCTGCTCTGTATACAGTACAGTGCACACCACCCTACATCCATCACCCTGCACTGTATACAGTACACTGCACATCACCCTACATCCATCACCCTGCACTGTATACAGTACAGTGCACACCACCCTACATCCATCACCCTGCACTGTATACAGTACAGTGCACACCACCCTACATCCATCACCCTGCACTGTATACAGTACACTGCACATCACCCTACATCCATCACCCTGCACTGTATACAGTACACTGCACACCACCCTACATCCATCACCCTGCACTGTATACAGTACACTGCACATCACCCTACATCCATCACCCTGCACTGTATACAGTACACTGCACATCACCCTACATCCATCACCCAGCACTGTATACAGTACAGTGCCCACCACCCTACATCCATCACCCTGCACTGTATACTGTACACTGCACACCACCCTAGATCCATCACCCTGCACTGTACACCACCCTGCTCTGTATACAGTACACTGCACACCACCCTACATCCATCACCCTGCACTGTATACAGTACACTGCACACCACCCTACATCCATCACCCTGCACTGTATACAGTACACTGCACATCACCCTACATCCATCACCCTGCACTGTATACTGTACACTGCACACCACCCTACATCCATCACCCTGCACTGTATACAGTACACTGCACACCACCCTACATCCATCACCCTGCACTGTATACAGTACACTGCACACCACCCTACATCCATCACCCTGCACTGTATACAGTACACTGCACACCACCCTACATCCATCACCCTGCACTGTATACAGTACACTGCACACCACCCTACATCCATCACCCTGCACTGTATACAGTACACTGCACACCACCCTACATCCATCACCCTGCACTGTATACAGTACACTGCACACCACCCTACATCCATCACCCTGCACTGTATACAGTACACTGCACACCACCCTACATCCATCACCCTGCACTGTATACAGTACACTGCACACCACCCTGTATCCATCACCCTGCACTGTATACTGTACACTGCACATCACCCTACATCCATCACCCTGCACTGTATACAGTACACTGCACACCACCCTACATCCATCACCCTGCACTGTATACTGTACACTGCACACCACCCTACATCCATCACCCTGCACTGTATACAGTACACTGCACACCACCCTACATCCATCACCCAGCACTGTATACAGTACAGTGCACACCACCCTACATCCATCACCCTGCACTGTATACAGTACACTGCACATCACCCTACATCCATCACCCAGCACTGTATACAGTACACTGCACATCACCCTACATCCATCACCCAGCACTGTATACAGTACAGTGCACACCACCCTACATCCATCACCCTGCACTGTATACAGTACACTGCACACCACCCTACATCCATCACACTGCACTGTATACAGTACACTGCACACCACCCTACATCCATCACCCTGTACTGTATACAGTACACTGCACATCACCCTACATCCATCACCCTGCACTGTATACAGTACACTGCACACCACCCTACATCCATCACCCTGCACTGTATACAGTACAGTGCACACCACCCTACATCCATCACCCTGCACTGTATACAGTACACTGCACACCACCCTACATCCATCACCCTGCACTGTATACTGTACACTGCACACCACCCTACATCCATCACCCTGCACTGTATACAGTACACTGCACACCACCCTACATCCATCACCCAGCACTGTATACAGTACAGTGCACACCACCCTACATCCATCACCCTGCACTGTATACTGTACACTGCACATCACCCTACATCCATCACCCAGCACTGTATACAGTACAGTGCACACCACCCTACATCCATCACCCTGCACTGTATACAGTACACTGCACATCACCCTACATCCATCACCCTGCACTGTATACTGTACACTGCACATCACCCTACATCCATCACCCTGCACTGTATACAGTACACTGCACATCACCCTACATCCATTACCCTGCACTGTATACAATACACTGCACACCACCCTACATCCATCACCCTGCACTGTATACAGTACACTGCACACCACCCTGTATCCATCACCCTGCACTGTATACTGTACACTGCACACCACCCTACATCCATCACCCTGCACTGTATACAGTACACTGCACACCACCCTGCATCCATCACCCTGCACTGTATACTGTACACTGCACACCACCCTACATCCATCACCCTGCACTGTATACAGTACAGTGCACACCACCCTACATCCATCACCCTGCACTGTATACAGTACAGTGCACACCACCCTACATCCATCACCCTGCTCTGTATACAGTACAGTGCACACCACCCTGTATCCATCACCCTGCACTGTATACTGTACACTGCACATCACCCTACATCCATCACCCTGCACTGTATACTGTACACTGCACACCACCCTACATCCATCACCCTGCACTGTATACAGTACACTGCACATCACCCTACATCCATCACCCTGCACTGTATACAGTACAGTGCACACCACCCTACATCCATCACCCTGCACTGTATACAGTACACTGCACACCACCCTACATCCATCACCCTGCACTGTATACAGTACAGTGCACACCACCCTACATCCATCACCCTGCACTGTATATAGTACACTGCACATCACCCTACATCCATCACCCTGCACTGTATACAGTACACTGCACATCACCCTACATCCATCACCCTGCACTGTATACAGTACAGTGCACACCACCCTACATCCATCACCCTGCACTGTATACAGTACAGTGCACACCACCCTACATCCATCACCCTGCACTGTATACTGTACACTGCACACCACCCTGTATCCATCACCCTGCACTGTATACTGTACACTGCACATCACCCTACATCCATCACCCTGCACTGTATACAGTACACTGCACATCACCCTACATTCATCACCCTGCACTGTATACAGTACAGTGCACACCACCCTACATCCATCACCCTGCACTGTATACAGTACAGTGCACACCACCCTACATCCATCACCCTGCACTGTATACTGTACACTGCACACCACCCTGTATCCATCACCCTGCACTGTATACAGTACACTGCACCCAACACCCTGCATCCATCACCCTGCACTGTATACAGTACACTGCACATCACCCTACATCCATCACCCTGCACTGTATACAGTACAGTGCACACCACCCTACATCCATCACCCTGCACTGTATACAGTACACTGCACATCACCCTACATCCATCACCCTGCACTGTATACAGTACAGTGCACACCACCCTACATCCATCACCCTGCACTGTATACAGTACACTGCACCCAACACCCTGCATCCATCACCCTGCTCTGTATACAGTACAGTGCCCACCACCCTACATCCATCACCCTGCACTGTATACAGTACACTGCACATCACCCTACATCCATCACCCTGCACTGTATACAGTACAGTGCACACCACCCTACATCCATCACCCTGCACTGTATACAGTACACTGCACCCAACACCCTGCATCCATCACCCTGCTCTGTATACAGTACAGTGCCCACCACCCTACATCCATCACCCTGCACTGTATACAGTACACTGCACATCACCCTACATCCATCACCCTGCACTGTATACTGTACACTGCACACCACCCTACATCCATCACCCTGCACTGTATACAGTACACTGCACATCACCCTACATCCATCACCCTGCACTGTATACAGTACAGTGCACACCACCCTACATCCATCACCCTGCACTGTATACTGTACAGTGCACACCACCCTGTATCCATCACCCTGCACTGTATACAGTACACTGCACATCACCCTACATCCATCACCCTGCACTGTATACAGTACAGTGCACACCACCCTACATCCATCACCCTGCACTGTATACTGTACACTGCACCCAACACCCTGCATCCATCACCCTGCACTGTATACAGTAGACTGCACAACACCCTACATCCATCACCCTGCACTGTATACTGTACACTGCACCCAACACCCTGCATCCATCACCCTGCACTGTATACAGTACACTGCACACCACCCTACATCCATCACCCTGCACTGTATACTGTACACTGCACCCAACACCCTGCATCCATCACCCTGCACTGTATACAGTACAGTGCACACCACCCTACATCCATCACCCTGCACTGTATACTGTACACTGCACCCAACACCCTGCATCCATCACCCTGCACTGTATACAGTACAGTGCACACCACCCTACATCCATCACCCTGCTCTGTATACTGTACACTGCACCCAACACCCTGCATCCATCACCCTGCACTGTATACAGTAGACTGCACAACACCCTACATCCATCACCCTGCTCTGTATACTGTACACTGCACATCACCCTACATCCATCACCCTGCTCTGTATACAGTACAGTGCACACCACCCTACATCCATCACCCTGCTCTGTATACAGTACAGTGCACACCACCCTACATCCATCACCCTGCACTGTATACAGTACACTGCACATCACCCTACATCCATCACCCTGCACTGTATACAGTACACTGCACCCAACACCCTGCATCCATCACCCTGCACTGTATACAGTACAGTGCACACCACCCTACATCCATCACCCTGCACTGTATACTGTACACTGCACCCAACACCCTGCATCCATCACCCTGCACTGTATACAGTACAGTGCACACCACCCTACATCCATCACCCTGCTCTGTATACTGTACACTGCACCCAACACCCTGCATCCATCACCCTGCACTGTATACAGTAGACTGCACAACACCCTACATCCATCACCCTGCTCTGTATACTGTACACTGCACATCACCCTACATCCATCACCCTGCTCTGTATACAGTACAGTGCACACCACCCTACATCCATCACCCTGCTCTGTATACAGTACAGTGCACACCACCCTACATCCATCACCCTGCACTGTATACAGTACACTGCACATCACCCTACATCCATCACCCTGCACTGTATACAGTACACTGCACACCACCCTACATCCATCACCCTGCACTGTATACTGTACACTGCACCCAACACCCTGCATCCATCACCCTGCACTGTATACAGTACACTGCACACCACCCTACATCCATCACCCTGCACTGTATACTGTACACTGCACCCAACACCCTGCATCCATCACCCTGCACTGTATACAGTACAGTGCACACCACCCTACATCCATCACCCTGCACTGTATACTGTACACTGCACCCAACACCCTGCATCCATCACCCTGCACTGTATACAGTACAGTGCACACCACCCTACATCCATCACCCTGCTCTGTATACTGTACACTGCACCCAACACCCTGCATCCATCACCCTGCACTGTATACAGTAGACTGCACAACACCCTACATCCATCACCCTGCTCTGTATACTGTACACTGCACATCACCCTACATCCATCACCCTGCTCTGTATACAGTACAGTGCACACCACCCTACATCCATCACCCTGCTCTGTATACAGTACAGTGCACACCACCCTACATCCATCACCCTGCACTGTATACAGTACACTGCACATCACCCTACATCCATCACCCTGCACTGTATACAGTACAGTGCACACCACCCTACATCCATCACCCTGCACTGTATACTGTACAGTGCACACCACCCTGTATCCATCACCCTGCACTGTATACAGTACACTGCACATCACCCTACATCCATCACCCTGCACTGTATACAGTACAGTGCACACCACCCTACATCCATCACCCTGCACTGTATACAG
Organism: Dendrobates tinctorius; assembly: GCF_039654945.1. Taxonomy (NCBI): domain Eukaryota; kingdom Metazoa; phylum Chordata; class Amphibia; order Anura; family Dendrobatidae; genus Dendrobates; species Dendrobates tinctorius. The sequence goes on along the minus strand of NW_027362126.1, from coordinate 539,712 downwards.
TACACTGCACATCACCCTACATCCATCACCCTGCACTGTATACTGTACAGTGCACACCACCCTACATCCATCACCCTGCACTGTATACAGTACACTGCACCGAACACCCTGCATCCATCACCCTGCTCTGTATACAGTACACTGCACATCACCCTACATCCATCACCCTGCACTGTATACAGTACACTGCACACCACCCTACATCCATCACCCTGCACTGTATACTGTACACTGCAGCCAACACCCTGCATCCATCACCCTGCACTGTATACAGTACAGTGCACACCACCCTACATCCATCACCCTGCTCTGTATACTGTACACTGCACCCAACACCCTGCATCCATCACCCTGCACTGTATACAGTACAGTGCACACCACCCTACATCCATCACCCTGCTCTGTATACTGTACACTGCACCCAACACCCTGCATCCATCACCCTGCACTGTATACAGTAGACTGCACAACACCCTACATCCATCACCCTGCACTGTATACTGTACACTGCACCCAACACCCTGCATCCATCACCCTGCACTGTATACAGTACACTGCACACCACCCTACATCCATCACCCTGCACTGTATACTGTACACTGCACCCAACACCCTGCATCCATCACCCTGCACTGTATACAGTACAGTGCACACCACCCTACATCCATCACCCTGCACTGTATACTGTACACTGCACCCAACACCCTGCATCCATCACCCTGCACTGTATACAGTACAGTGCACACCACCCTACATCCATCACCCTGCTCTGTATACTGTACACTGCACCCAACACCCTGCATCCATCACCCTGCACTGTATACAGTAGACTGCACAACACCCTACATCCATCACCCTGCTCTGTATACTGTACACTGCACATCACCCTACATCCATCACCCTGCTCTGTATACAGTACAGTGCACACCACCCTACATCCATCACCCTGCTCTGTATACAGTACAGTGCACACCACCCTACATCCATCACCCTGCTCTGTATACTGTACACTGCACACCACCCTACATCCATCACCCTGCTCTGTATACTGTACACTGCACCCAACACCCTGCATCCATCACCCTGCACTGTATACAGTAGACTGCACAACACCCTACATCCATCACCCTGCTCTGTATACTGTACACTGCACATCACCCTACATCCATCACCCTGCTCTGTATACTGTACACTGCACACCACCCTACATCCATCACCCTGCTCTGTATACTGTACACTGCACCCAACACCCTGCATCCATCACCCTGCACTGTATACAGTAGACTGCACAACACCCTACATCCATCACCCTGCTCTGTATACAGTACAGTGCACACCACCCTACATCCATCACCCTGCTCTGTATACTGTACACTGCACCCAACACCCTGCATCCATCACCCTGCACTGTATACAGTAGACTGCACAACACCCTACATCCATCACCCTGCTCTGTATACTGTACACTGCACATCACCCTACATCCATCACCCTGCTCTGTATACAGTACAGTGCACACCACCCTACATCCATCACCCTGCTCTGTATACTGTACACTGCACACCACCCTACATCCATCACCCTGCTCTGTATACTGTACACTGCACCCAACACCCTGCATCCATCACCCTGCACTGTATACAGTAGACTGCACAACACCCTACAACCATCACCCTGCTCTGTATACTGTACACTGCACATCACCCTACATCCATCACCCTGCTCTGTATACAGTACAGTGCACACCACCCTACATCCATCACCCTGCTCTGTATACTGTACACTGCACCCAACACCCTGCATCCATCACCCTGCACTGTATACAGTAGACTGCACATCACCCTACATCCATCACCCTGCACTGTATACTGTACACTGCACATCACCCTGTATCCATCACCCTGCTCTGTATACTGTACACTGCACATCACCCTACATCCATCACCCTGCACTGTATACAGTACACTGCACATCACCCTACATCCATCACCCTGCACTGTATACAGTACAGTGCACACCACCCTACATCCATCACCCTGCTCTGTATACTGTACACTGCACATCACCCTGTATCCATCACCCTGCATTGTATACAGTACAGTGCACACCACCCTACATCCATCACCCTGCTCTGTATACTGTACACTGCACCCAACACCCTGCATCCATCACCCTGCACTGTATACAGTACACTGCACATCACCCTACATCCATCACCCTGCACTGTATACAGTACAGTGCACACCACCCTACATCCATCACCCTGCACTGTATACAGTACAGTGCACACCACCCTACATCCATCACCCTGCTCTGTATACTGTACACTGCACACCACCCTACATCCATCACCCTGCTCTGTATACTGTACAGTGCACACCACCCTACATCCATCACCCTGCTCTGTATACTGTACACTGCACACCACCCTACATCCATCACCCTGCTCTGTATACTGTACACTGCACCCAACACCCTGCATCCATCACCCTGCACTGTATACAGTAGACTGCACAACACCCTACATCCATCACCCTGCACTGTATACAGTACAGTGCACACCACCCTACATCCATCACCCTGCACTGTATACAGTACAGTGCACACCACCCTACATCCATCACCCTGCACTGTATACAGTACAGTGCACACCACCCTACATCCATCACCCTGCTCTGTATACTGTACACTGCACACCACCCTACATCCATCACCCTGCTCTGTATACTGTACACTGCACCCAACACCCTGCATCCATCACCCTGCACTGTATACAGTAGACTGCACAACACCCTACATCCATCACCCTGCACTGTATACAGTACACTGCACATCACCCTACATCCATCACCCTGCACTGTATACAGTACAGTGCACACCACCCTACATCCATCACCCTGCACTGTATACAGTACAGTGCACACCACCCTACATCCATCACCCTGCTCTGTATACTGTACACTGCACACCACCCTACATCCATCACCCTGCTCTGTATACTGTACAGTGCACACCACCCTACATCCATCACCCTGCTCTGTATACTGTACACTGCACACCACCCTACATCCATCACCCTGCTCTGTATACTGTACACTGCACCCAACACCCTGCATCCATCACCTTGCACTGTATACAGTACACTGCACATCACCCTACATCCATCACCCTGCACTGTATACAGTACAGTGCACACCACCCTACATCCATCACCCTGCACTGTATACAGTACAGTGCACACCACCCTACATCCATCACCCTGCTCTGTATACTGTACACTGCACACCACCCTACATCCATCACCCTGCTCTGTATACTGTACAGTGCACACCACCCTACATCCATCACCCTGCTCTGTATACTGTACACTGCACACCACCCTACATCCATCACCCTGCTCTGTATACTGTACACTGCACACCACCCTACATCCATCACCCTGCTCTGTATACTGTACACTGCACACCACCCTACATCCATCACCCTGCTCTGTATACTGTACAGTGCACACCACCCTACATCCATCACCCTGCTCTGTATACAGTACAGTGCACACCACCCTACATCCATCACCCTGCACTGTATACTGTACACTGCACCCAACACCCTGCATCCATCACCCTGCACTGTATACAGTAGACTGCACATCACCCTACATCCATCACCCTGCACTGTATACAGTACAGTGCACATCACCCTGTATCCATCACCCTGCTCTGTATACTGTACACTGCACATCACCCTACATCCATCACCCTGCACTGTATACAGTACACTGCACATCACCCTACATCCATCACCCTGCACTGTATACAGTACAGTGCACACCACCCTACATCCATCACCCTGCTCTGTATACTGTACACTGCACCCAACACCCTGCATCCATCACCCTGCACTGTATACAGTAGACTGCACATCACCCTACATCCATCACCCTGCACTGTATACAGTACAGTGCACATCACCCTGTATCCATCACCCTGCTCTGTATACTGTACACTGCACATCACCCTACATCCATCACCCTGCACTGTATACAGTACACTGCACATCACCCTACATCCATCACCCTGCACTGTATACAGTACAGTGCACACCACCCTACATCCATCACCCTGCTCTGTATACTGTACACTGCACATCACCCTGTATCCATCACCCTGCACTGTATACAGTACAGTGCACACCACCCTACATCCATCACCCTGCTCTGTGTACTGTACACTGCACCCAACACCCTGCATCCATCACCCTGCACTGTATACAGTACACTGCACATCACCCTACATCCATCACCCTGCACTGTATACAGTACAGTGCACACCACCCTACATCCATCACCCTGCACTGTATACAGTACACTGCACATCACCCTACATCCATCACCCTGCACTGTATACAGTACACTGCACACCACCCTACATCCATCACCCTGCACTGTATACTGTACACTGCACCCAACACCCTGCATCCATCACCCTGCACTGTATACAGTACAGTGCACACCACCCTACATCCATCACCCTGCTCTGTATACTGTACACTGCACCCAACACCCTGCATCCATCACCCTGCACTGTATACAGTAGACTGCACAACACCCTACATCCATCACCCTGCTCTGTATACTGTACACTGAACCCAACATCCTGCTGTCATGATCCTGGTTGGATATGACAGGTTTTGAATAAGTAACCTTTTTTTTCCTTTGAGCTGGTTGCTTGGAGTTGGTTTTTCCCCGGTGGCCATTAGGGTTATTACACAGTGGTGTCTTTTGTTCTAGTTTGCCCCCCGGTGGTGGTGAGCGTTATTGCATTGGAATCTCTAACAGGTGTGAGACTCTGGCTCCTAACTATAAAGGTGTGTCAGGTGTTCTCACTCACTGTTGGTGATATTGGTGTTTTCCAACCATCCTTGGTGAAGGAAGGAGGTAGAGAGAGTTCCTGGCAGCTCAGTCAGAATCCTGGATTGGCAGCTATGGTGTCAGCGTAGAGTTCTGGCAAAGCTTGGAGGAGTGGCAGCTATGGTGTCAGCTAGGAGTTCTTGTAAAGCATGATGGAGTGGCAGCTATGGTGTCAGCGAGGAGTTCTTGCAAAGCTTGGTGGAGTGGCATCTATGTGTCAGCGAGGAGTTCTTGCAAAGCTTGATGGAGTGGCAGCTATGGTGAAAGTTGCACTCAGATGCTGGACTCTGTTGCTGGAAGAGAGCTGCACTCAGATGCTGGACTCTGTTGCTGGAAAGCTGCACTCAGATACTGGACTCTGTTGCTGGAAAGCTGCACTCGGATGCTAGACTCTGTTGCTGTAAAGCTGCACTCAGATGCGGGACTCTGTTGCTGGAAAGCTGCACTCAGGTTTTAGATCCGGTTGGAGGAAAAGATGCACTCAGGTGTCGGACTCTGTTGCTTGCAGCATTAGCAACAGAGCAAAGCTAAGTGGTGTTTCCCTGTTTGTCACTTTCCTCAATGTGTTTTAGTTCAGTGGTGGGATTAGTTTCTGCACCGTCCACTTCACTAGTAAGGGATGGATTCAGGGCGAGCTAGGGATTTCAGGTAGCCTGATCGGCGCCCGGTGCGGAACCGGCCTAGGGATCGTTAGGAGTGTAGAAACACTGACTCAGGGGAGTGCAGGATGTCTACACATCCCCGTTCCCTATCGCAGGGCCACCATTGTCATTGTTTACCTGGTTTTCCCCTTTATTCTGAAATTCACCCTGCTGGAGGCGGTGTATCCAGAAGTACGTGTACTACTGAAATTCGCCTGCTGGAGGCGGTGTATCCGGCTGAACGTTCTTTTATTTAAATTCGCTCTGCTGGAGGCGGTGTGTCCAGTCACACATGACCATGACACCTGCACTGTATACAGTACACTTGTTGTGAGTCCATTTTCTGGTCTACCAGTTGTGAGTTCTCCTTCCAGGCTCCCTCTGGTGGTAACAGGAGGTAGTGAGGCTGATTTAATCAGTAGAGATCTACCACCTGATAAAGAGGATGATGACTGGACCTCAGGAATCTCCGATTGGATTTAAGACAGCCGACGCCCTACTCTGGTACTGGTGATTCCTTCTGCTTGTCAGGTCTTATTTCTCAGCTCTGTTCCAGTCAGCTCAAGCTAAGTTTCTCTGCTAATGTTCACACTTGATTTTGTTGTTCAATTCAGTTTTTTGTGTGGTCAGCCAGTCCCAGCTGGGGCTGTGCTGAATTTCCACTCTTATTTATCTGTATTTGCCAATTTGCTTTTTGTCCCTTATTAGATTGGCCTCTTTTTGCACTGTCTCAGAATATTTCAGAATGCTGATATAGTGGGAGAAGTCTAGTGACTTCAGGGTTAATTTTGTTATCAGAAGTGTTGGACATTATTTTGTAGGGTTCTGGGCAGATTGCAGAGACTGTCTTTCCTTTCCTCTCCTTTCTAGTTAGTTTGGGCCCCATCGTTTGCTCTGCCTATTTTCCTGCCTGTGTTTGTGTTTTCATCTTGTCTCACCGTCAATACATGTGTGCGAGCTGTCTATTCCTTTGGGGTCTGCTCTGGGGCAGTTAGTTTTCCCCTTTTCTTGCTTTAGGCTTATTTAGTCCTCCAGCCGTGACGAGGCGTCTAGGTTCATCGTAGGTACGCTCCACAGCTGCTGCTAGTTGTGTGGTTAGGATCAGGGATCAGCAATCTGCATAGTTACCAACCTCTCTGGTTTTTCTGGGCTTAGCATGTTTAGGTTTTTTCCTCCTCGGTGACCCATTTTTAACAGAATCACCAGCCATACCGCAGATTCTTGGGTACTCAAAAGCAGGAAAAAGTTGTTAAAAAAAAGTGTCAGAATTTTTTTTTTATATGTATTTTTTCCTCTTTTTCTCTGGGTCCGTAGGAGGATTTTTTTTCCCTAATGGAGATTAAGCAATTGTCTGATCGTGTGGAGCAACTTGCTGCTGAAGTACAGGGAATTTCCACCTACCTCATTCAGTCACATGCTGCTGAACCTAAGATCCCAACTCCTGAATGTGTTTTCTGGGGATCGGTCTAAATTTCTGAATTTTAAGAATAATTGTAAATTATTTCTTGCCTTGAAGCCTAACTAATCGGGGAGCTCTGCGCAGCAGGTTAAAATTGTCATCTCTTTGCTGCGCGGCGATCCCCAGGATTGGGCTTTTTCTCTGACACCTGAAAATCCTATTCTGACTAATGTGGATGCATTTTTTCAGGCCTTGGGGTTGTTGTTTGATGAACCTAATGCCGCTGATCAAGCTGAGAGAACCCTGTTGGCATTAGACCAAGGTCAGGATCCTGCAGAGTTGTACTGTCAAAAATTCTGAAAGTGGGCGATCCTTACTACATGGAATGATAGTGCTTTGGCAGCTCTCTTTCGGAAGGGTTTATCAGAGACCGAAAAAGATGTTATGGTGGGATTTCCTGTTCCCTCTGGTCTGGATGATTCCATGTCATTAGCCATTCAAGTTGATCGGCGTTTACGTAAACGTAAAACTACACGGGAGGCGATGCCTCCTTTTGAACAAGCGTCTGCACCTATGCAATGTGATTGGGTTTTGTCTAGGGCGCAACGTCAGGAGTTTAGAAGGCGTAATAAGCTGTGTTTTTTCTGTGGAGATGCCTCTCATACTATTTCTGTCTGCCCTAAACGAGAGAAAAGTTTTGAACACACATTTGCTGTGGGCAGTATACAGCCTAAGTTCCTTTTGGCAATTACTCTGATCTGCTCCTTATCCACGTTTTCCACTACGGCTTTTGTGGATTCAGGAGCAGCGTTGAATCTGATGGATTTGGACTTTGCTAAATGTTGTGGTTTTTCCATGACGCCTCTGCGGACGCCTGTTCCTTTGAGGGGTATTGATGCTACTCTTTTGGCGGAGAATAAACCTCAGTTTTGGACCCAGGTGATAATGCGAGTTACCCCAGACCACCAAGAAAATTGTAAATTTTTGGTGCTGCATAATTTGCATGATACTATTGTTCTGGGTTTTCCTTGGTTGCAAGCTCATAATCCAGTTTTGGATTGGAAATCTGGGTCTGTGGTGAGTTGGGGTTGTCAGTGTGTTCTTAGGGACGCTCCTGTTTTCTCCACCTCTCCTCAGTCTCATGATATTCCTGATTATCTGGCCGATTTTTTTGATGTATTTAGTGAGAGTAAGTCTGCATCTTTGCCTCCTCATAGGAGTTATGACTGTGCAATTGAGTTGATGCCTGGGTGTAAATTTCCCAAGGGTCGGCTTTTCAACTTATCAGTACCCGAACATGATGCTGTGCGATCCTATATTAAGGAGTTGTTGGAGAAGGGTCATATTAGACCATCCTCGTCACCTTTAGGTGCTGTTTTTTTTTGTGGCCAAGAAAGATGGTTCATTAAGACCGTGTATTGATTATCGTTCCCTTAACAAGATGACGGTTAACTATAAGTACCCGCTACCTCTGATGTCTGATTTATTCTCCAGAGTTAAGAGTGCCTGCTGGTTTACTAAGCTTGACCTCAGGGGGCGTATAATCTTATTCGCATCAAGCACGGGGATGAATGGAAGACGGCGTTTAATACTCCAGAGGGACATTTTGAGTGCCTGGTGATGCCTTTTGGGCTCACTAATGCCCCTTCTGTCTTCCAGTCCTTTATGAATGATATTTTCCGTGACTTTGTGGATAAGTTTTTGATCATCTACCTGGATGATATTTTGATCTTTTCTAGTGATTGGGACTCTCATGTGGAACACATCCGGACTGTGTTCCGGATTTTGAGGGAGAATTCCCTGTTTGATAAGGGATCGAAATGCCTCTTTGATGTACAGAGGATTTCATTTTTGGGATTTATCTTGTCTCCATTGACTATTGAAATGGACCCGGCCAAGGTACAGGCCATTTATGATTGGGTTCAGCCTACTTCTTTGAAGGCCCTCCAGAAGTTTTTGGGTTTTGCTAATTTCTATCGTAAATTTATAGGTAATTTTTCTGGTATTGTCAAACCACTGACTGATCTGACCAAGAAGGGCACTGATGTGCTGAATTGGTCTCCTGAGGCTGTCTCAGCATTTCAGGAGCTTAAGCGGAGATTTACTTCAGCTCCGGTTTTACGGCAACCTGATATCTCACTTCCATTTCAGGTGGAGGTAGATGCTTCTGAGATTGGTGCAGGAGCTGTTTTGTCCCAAAAAGACCATGTGACTTCTAAGATGAATCCCTGTGCCTTCTTTTCTCGAAAGTTCTCCCCATCTGAACTCAACTATGACGTGGGGAATCGGGAATTGTTGGCCATGAAATGGGAATTTGAGGAGTGGAGACATTGGTTGGAGGGAGCTAGACATCAAGTTGTGGTCCTCACCGATCACAAGAATCTGATTTATCTGGAGTCGGCCAAACGCTTGAATCCTAGACAGGCTAGATGGGCCTTGTTTTTCACGCGTTTTAATTTTGTGGTCTCTTTTCTTCCGGGCACTAAGAATGTTAAGGCAGACGCCCTTTCTAGGAGTTTCTTTGCCGATTCTCTTAATGTGACCGAGCCTACTACCATCCTAGGTGAGGGGGTAGTTCTTTCTGCCATTTGGCCCGATTTGAGACGCGCCCTGGAGGAATTTCAGGAGGATAAACCAGAGCGTTGCTCTACGGGAAGACAGTATGTTCCTGACCAGTGGAGAAAGAGAGTGATGTCTGAAGTCCATTGCTCCGCATTGGCTGGTCATCCTGGTGTTTTTTTGGTACCAGAGATTTGGTGAGTCGGTCGTTTTGGTGGCCTGCCTTATCTCGTGATGTCAGGAATTTTGTACAGTGCTGTGGGACTTGTTTTCGGTCTAAACCCTGTTCTCATTCTAGTGGGTTGCTGATGCCCCTGCCGGTGCCCAAGAGGCCATGGACCCATATCTCAATGGATTTTATTTCTGATCTTCCTGTCTCTCAGAGAATGACTGTTATCTGGGTGATTTGTGATAGAGTTTCGAAGATGGTCCATCTTGTACCACTCCCAAAGTTACCATCTTCCGCTGAGTTGGTGCCCTTGTTTTTACAACAGGTGGATCGGTTACACGGGATTCCTGAGAACATTGTGTCCGATAGAGGGGTCCAGTTTGTTTCCAGATTCTGGAAAGCCTTTTGTTCCAATCTGGGAATTCAGTTATCCTTCTCCTCCGTGTTTCATCCCCAGACCAATGGGCAGACTGAGAGAACAAACCCTGGAGTCTTATTTAAGATGTTTTATATCTGCTGATCAAGATGATTGTTTCTTATTTTTGCCCTTGGCCGAATTTGCGCTGAACAATAGAGCTAGTTCTGCCACTCTGATGTCACCCTTTTTCTGTAATTTTGGGTTTCATCCTCAATTCTCTTCAGGGCAAGTGGAATCTTCGTCCTGCCCAGGTGTGGACACTGTGGTTGTGAGAATGCAGCAGATATGGGACCAAGTGGTGGATAAGTTGTCACTCTCTCAGGAAAAGGCCCAGCGTTTTTCCAACCGGCGTAGGACCATTGGTCCCCGGTTTAAAGTGAGTGATATGGTTTGGCTGTCGTCTAAGAATATTCCTATGAAGGTTGCATCTCCAAAATTTAAGCCAAGATTTATTGGACCTTATAAGATTTTGGAGATTCTTAATCCTGTTTCTTTTCGATTGGCTCTTCCAGTTACGTTCAAAATCCATAACGTATTTCACAAGTCACTGTTGAAGAGGTTTGTTGAGCCAGTAGTTCCTGTGGCGGCACCTCCTGATCCTGTATTGGTTAAAGGCAATGTGGAATATGAGGTAGAGAAAATATTGGATTCTCGTTTGGTTAGACGGAGACTCCAGTATTTGGTCAAATGGAAGGGTTATGGCCAGGAGGATAATTCTTGGGTCTCTGCCTCTGATATTCATGCCAATAAATTGGTTCGTGCTTTTCACCTGGCCCATCCTGATCGGCCTGGTGGCATGGATGAGAGTTCGGTGACCCCTCCTCAAGGGGGGGGTACTGTCACGAACTCATTTTCTGCTCCACCAGTTGAGAGTTCCCCTTCCGTTCTCCCTCTAGTGGTGACAGGAGGTAGTGCGGTTGGTTTAAGTGGTAGTGATCTGCCACCTGATGAGGAAGATAACGATTGGACCTCTAGAGTATCAGACTGGATATAAGACAGCCAATGCCCTATCCGGGTGCTGGTGATTCAGTCTGCTTCTCAGGTCCTGGACTTCAGCTCTCTTCCAGTCTTCTCAAGTTAAGTTTGTTTTTTGCTATTGTTCACACTTGCGCTTGTTTGTCAATTCAGTTTTTTGTGTAATCAGCCTGCCCCTGCTGGGGCTATGCTGAAATTCCACTCCTATTAATCAGTATTTGCCAATCTGCTTTTTGTCCCTTATTAGATTGGCCTCTTTTTTGCTCTGTCTCAGAATATTTCAGAGTGCTGATATAGGTTTAGAAGTCTAGTGACTTCAGGGTTAATTTTGCTATCAGAAGTGTTGGACAATATTTTTGTAGGTTTTTTTTGGCAGATTGCAGACAGTGTCTTTCCTTTCCTTTTCTTTTTAGTTAGCTGGGCCCCATCGTTTGCTCAGCCTATTTTCCTGCCTTTGTATGTATTTTCATCTTGCTTCACCGCAATACATATGGGGGGCTGTCTTTCCTTTGGGGTCTGCTCTGGGGCAGTTAGTTTTCCTCTCTTCCTGCTTTAGGCTTATGTAGTTCTCCGGTTGTGACGAGGCATCTAGGACCAACGTAGGTACGTTCCACGACTGCTGCTAGTTGTGCGGGTAAGTTCAGGGATCTGCAATCTGCATAGTTACCAACTTCTCTGGTTTTCTGAGACTTGGCTTGATGTCTTTTTTTCCTCCTCGGTTTCCCATTCATAACAGAGGGGTGTAAGGAGGTGGCGGAGAACATCATTGCTTCCCCTCTCTCCTAGGTGCTAATCCTGTGCACTTTATGCAATACCAGGATGGTGTACCTGTGTTTTAATGTTTTACTGTGATGTGCTATGTTTGCATTGTATTATTGTGTGGAGTTTCCTTTAAATTGCCTATGTGTTTTGCATTAGCTTAGGGACAGCAAAGAGTTAAGGTTTGGGTTGGACTAGCAGCCAGAAAAGGCGGCAAGAAGCTCCTACTTCCAGCCAGAGTCCAGGCAGGAGTGCCTGAGGCAGGGTGTGTGTCCCCATCTGGGACAGAAAAGACCCCAGTCTGTGGCCTAGGTGTGTCCCCGCTTGGGACAGAAGAAACCCCCCGTATGGGGCAAATGTGCATCCCCTTCTGGGACAGAGTCAGTGCCCGGGCACGACTGCCCAGGGCAGGCACTCAGCAACGACCTGGATCTTGCCAGACCCCTGGAGGGGACAGAGACTGCTGCCCCGGACCTACGGGCCGTGAAGTGGGCACAGGACTGCGTGGTGCCCCGCTGAGGACTATAAGCACTCAGAAGTTGGACTGGGAACTGTCACTATTGCTGCCACCATTTCTGCTGCTGATATGGTGGTGAAGAGTAATAGGGAAAGAGCAGGAAGTGTTATATTTACTGCAACTACCTTTTCTACCTTGTTTATCCTAAGAATAAAGTTTCCCTGTTGGATTATAACTGTGTTCCTGGATCCTGATTGCCTGGACTGCAGTGACTGTTGTGAGGCAGTGATGCCAGTTACAGCTAGGGATCGCTGTGTAGTCTCCCCAGGATATGTGGGTCGCCCTCCCAGGGCTGCGGGGTACTCGTTACCGGGCCGGTGGGATGTGTCACAGCAGCGGTGACCCGGACCGTGGCCCTGGGCGCCCAAGTAATGGCGATAGGTTAATGGTGAATAGCTTGTGACGCCACCTGTGGTGTTCGGCAAGGGAGGTGTTAAGCCGACGCTGCAGACAGATCCTCTGGGACAGATGGTGTGGTGCAGCAGTGATGGTATAGCCCTCCACAGGCAGGGCTGTTGTCCCAGGGCAGTGTAGATGTGGGGACACTTAGATGGTGTAGTGTCCGGCGCAGGGGATGTAGCAGTGTCAGGCGGGCGGACGCAGGAAGGAATGGAGGACACCAGGGCATGTAGTTCCAAAGCTTTACTCACAGTCTGTAGTGCCCGATTCCGTGCCGTGTCCTCCAGGTCAGGGGCTCAGTCAACCTCCAGGCAAGATTGAAAGCTCCCTTCCACACTCCGCCAACTTATGTGCCTTTCCTGAACGTCTCCTCTATAGCGCCTTTAAGTGTGAAGATCGCCTAGTACTGAGTTACACTGGAGTTCCTCCTGACAGATGTTCCCAAGAACTCTACTTTCCTTTCCTTTCCCGTGCCAGCTGGCTCAGGTCACTGAGGCAGCTGCAGCACTCTTTCCTCCATCCCTTCTTCCAGGGATCTCCTTTCCTCACTCCTCTCTGAGTAACTTCCTCCCTCCGACTGACCTCCTGTCAGACTGACCTATAATCCTAAACCATCCCGCTCTTTTATGTATCCTAAACTCCACCCGCCTCCCAGCATGTTTAGTGTTCCAAGCAGGGAACCACCAAAGGTGCTCTGCTTCTCTCTAAGCAAGGAGCCGCAATGTGGTTATGCTGAACTACTCTATTGTGTGGGGTGTGAGTGTTGGAGCGTGGTCAGGAGTTCCCAACTTACCTGGATGGTGGGGCACCACACCATAGGAGAAGGTGCAGTACCTCTGTGACGACTGAGCCTCAGGGGCGCGACATATGCACGGGGTTGTATGAAGGCCATAGGTGTGCATGGCAGTCATGGGCATAGCTGTGACTGCAATGCAGACTGATAATAAAAGTAAGGCTAGTTTCACACTAGCGTTCGGCAGGGCTGCGGATGGCAGCCTACTTCCTTTTTTCTGCCTCTGTTAAGCCCCGCCCACTGCCGCACCTCTTCCTTCAGCTCCACCTACGTCTGCATGCATCCTGTGTACCCTATCTTTAACATTGGGTACGCATGACATGGGGATGTATGCTGACATTTTGACGCGTCTGTCGACTGCAATTTGTTGCGTTCGGCGCAGCGTCAAAACGACGCATGCGGATGCATCAGCATACATCCGCACGGCATGTGTACCTAATGTTAAAAATAGGGTACGCAGGATGCATGCAGACGTAGGCGTAGCTGAAGGAAGAGGTGCGGCAGTGGGCGAGGCTTAACGGAGGAAGAAAGAAGGAAGTAGGCTGCCATCTGCAGCGCTACACAACGCTAGTGTGAAGCCAGCCTAAGTGTTAGTCTTGGACATGTTAGTGTCAAAGACAGAGGGAAGGAATACCTGCTCTGGATGTTGTGTTTGAAACAGATTGCACTATGATAGTGTTGCAGTCTGTTCCATTCCGGACCCAGGTTTTCCAGGTGGCTGAAAGCCACAGGTTGCGGTGTTAAAAACCCTGCAGGAAAGGGTTAGTCAGATCTGAGGATTTCTGAGTGAGTCTCAGGTGTGTCAGAGCCAGAGTGAGTTGGTGATGGTTGCTGTACAGAGCAGTTGGTGTGCAGAGCACAGGACAAAGCGGAGCCAATAGGCCTGGCACTGACAGCGTACACAGTGATGCAAGTCATCCATGGTAACTGGTCTCGGATGTGGACAGTCCTGTGCCTGGAGGTGAACCAGAGGTGGATGTCCTGTGCCCGAAAGAGGACTGGCGTGTAACGATTGCAAAACAGATGGATATGGTGCCCGGCTGCGATCCGGAGGATATCCTGGACTGTGTACGGCTGTGAGTAGAGACTGTGATACAAGCGGTGCAGGACACCCACGGAACTAGTCAGAGGAGGATTTACGTGTGTATTGACTGCAATCTAAAGGATGCGGTGTACTATGTAGTGGTATGAACTGGTGTGAACTGAACACTGATAATATCCACTGAAGTTACATGCACTGAAGTTATATGCAATTGTGGCATTGGAACCTTTTCTGTGTGAAGACAACACATTAAAGAGACTTTTATGTTTGAACTTTGTGGGTGACTGCCTCATCACTGACATAAAATGTCGCTTGCTTCCACAAAAAAACCCACACCGTTTTTCTTGCGAATGTCGGGGGAGACATATGACGCAGACGCACCTCCTAACTGCATGGGTACCTGTAACCCCACAAGTATAGGTTCACCCCCGCACCTTTGTCCTCGACACAGGGGTACTGTCCCGGAAAGAGAGCTCAGGAGAAGTTGGTCTTATCCATCTATCTCGCAGGCGTCTATCCACCCATATAGCCAATGACATGGCAGCCTATGATGACTCACAAGTTTCATTCACTGCCAAAGTATCTTTTAACCTTTCAGTAACACCTTGACAAAATTGACTTCTAAGAGCCGGGCCATTCAATTTGGTATCAGTTGACCACTTACGGATTCCAGAGTTATAAGTCTCCCCTGCTGAAGGTGACGGAGCCTGGATTCAGCCAAGGAAATACGGTCAGGATCATCATAGATAAGGGCTAAAGCCTGAAAGCCCTGAAAAACCCTACTACGGACTGGAGAAACATAGAGTTCTGTGGAAGAGAAAAAGCCTAGGACTGAAGATCTCCCTGCAACAGTGAAATCACAATTCCCACTTATTGCTCCTCATTCCCAGAGGAGTAAGGACGAAGTTTAAAATATAATTTATATGCTTCTTTAAATACAAAAAGCCGGTCCCTACCTCCTGAAAACCTGTCTGAGAGGGCAAATTTGGGTTCAAGCTGGGCCGCCCTACCCACAGAGTCCCCCAGAGTAGGAGTCCGCAGCCATTGTTGTTGTTGCTGAATCTCAGAACGAAAGTCAGTCACCTCCAGTGACCACTTCTGCAGCTGCTCTGCTAGCACAGCAACGCGATTCATGAACCCAGATTAAAGAAAAAAAAAACACACCAAAAAAAACAAGTGTCTTTTCTTTTTTTAAAGTGTACGGCGGGTATTAATGTCACAATGGGTGAAGGATCGCTGAGAAGGAACCTAATCCCTGCATGACCCTACATAGGGAGGGGATGGGTTCACTAGTCAGTCCCCACTACAACTAAAGACAGAGAGGGTAGACGGATTGTGGGGAAAACACTTAGCTTGAGAAGACAACCGAGATGTCATGCCAGCAATCCTCCAAGGATCCTCGGGGAAGACACTAATCGACTGCTAGAGCTTCCAACAAAACTGAGTCAAGAATGAGATAACATCTGCACTATGCTGCAGCGATTGAATGTATTTAAACCTCCAGCACAGGTGTGTGATTAGCAGCAGAAGTTGGAGGTAACTGCTGGGTCCTAGAGGGAGAAGGAGATCACTCCATAACAGAGATGCAAAAATCAAGAAGGTGCTTGAGCTAAATGCAAAGACCTTCTATAACCGTATCCAGGATGACTGTCTGTCACACCTGACACACCTGTGACAACATATGGGGAGATGCGGGGACATGTAGGGTGATGCGGGGACAGGTGCGGAGCTTTGGGGACAGATGGGGAGCTGCGGGGACCTGCAGTGACTGGTGTGGAGTTGCAGGGACAGGTAGGAGATGCAGTCACAGGTGGGAAAATGCAGAGACAGGTGGGCAGCTGCAGGGACAGGTGGGGAGCTGTAGAGACCAGTGGGGTACTGGGGGGACAGGTTGTGAGCTGTAGGGAAAGATGAGATGCAGGGACAGGTGGCAGCTGCGGGGACAGGTGGGGAGCTGCGGGGACAGGTGGGGAGCTGTAGAGACTAGTGGGGTACTGGGGGGACAGGTTGTGAGCTTTAGGGAAAAATGAGATGCAGGGACAGGTGGCAGCTGCGGGGACAGGTGGGGAGCTGTAGAGACCAGTGGGGTACTGGGAGGACAGGTTGTGAGCTGCAGGGACAGGTGGGGAGCTGTGGGGACAGGTGGGGAGCTGCGGGGACAGGTAGGGCGATGCAGGGACAGGTGTGGAGCTGCCGGTACAGGAGAGGGTCAAGGTGGGCATGTTTTTTTTTAAACATCTTCCATATGCGTCTGAATATTATTTTTGTGTCACTTCACAAAAAGTGATAATTTTTCATTGTTTTTAGATGAAACATCTGACAGTGCAGTGCGCAATTCTACAGACTGTTTGTGACCACCGCTTCCCATCTAGGTACCCATAACCAGATATGCTCAGGTCTCCTGGGCATTACTATGGCTAAAAATGCATAAAAGAGCTTGAAGAGCTGAATACAGTCCTAGGGGACCTCTGGGTGTCACACACGTATTTTCAGGGCAGTTGAAGATTTAGGAGATTTAATATTCAGCAAATCGATTCACCGGGAAATTGGACGAAGTTAGTGAGCCTGAATTTGGGAAGATACATTGATCTCTACCTGTATACCATGTAGGCATACATACAGTGTCAGACCCCAGTACCCAAGGGCCCACCAGTAACCAACACCATTGCCCCACTTTTCAGCTACATGCAAATGTGACATTACCCTCAATCACAAATGTATCTAACAATGAACTGGATACATTGTTAAATGAATATGATGCCGCCTATGTCTCTACGTAGTGATTCAAGAATAGAGTACCAAGTACTACTCATATAAGAGGATGGCGGTCCACTCCTGCACAGGGGCCCACCGGAGGATTCTCCTGAGGGCCAGTCCAAGCCTGTCTATCTATCTATACATAGTATATGCGCGACAGAGAAGGAACTATAACAGATCTGCCATTCTCTATCCCATTATTCGTTATCTGGACAGATCTACATCTGCACCCAATGCACCCGGCAATGCCCCCTGAGCCCACTCCCCACACAAGGGATGATGGAGGTTGTCTTACCCGTAGCAGGAGGAGCAGGCACAGGAGCACAGGAGGCATTGAGCTGCCGGCATCCATGGAAGAGAAATGTCAGCAGACAGACAATAGCCGGACCCTAGATGTGAGCAGCTGTCAGTCAGGGAGTCACATGGGTGCATCGGGGGTCTGTGCAGGCTGAGGTCAGGGGGCTGCAGGGATTATCCCAGTCTCAGGTGTTACAGATGTCTACAAAAAGTCTCATTCCAGGAGCAAGAGACAAATGTGAAAATCCAGATCAGCGCCTCCTCCCTCCGTCCTACATACATCAATGTGAGGAGCAGAAGGAGACCCTCCCCATAATGACATCATTCTGTGCCAGGCGAAGGGACCAAACCAGTGTCACTGCCAATCACCCTGCACTGTACACCACCCTGCACTGTATACAGTACACTGCACACCACCCTACATCCATCACCCTGCACTGTATACAGTACACTGCACACCACCCTACATCCATTACCCTGCACTGTATACAATACACTGCACACCACCCTGCATCCATCACCCAGCACTGTATACAGTACAGTGCCCACCACCCTACATCCATCACCCTGCACTGTATACAGCAAACTGCATACCACCCTGCATCCATCACCCTGCACTGTATACTGTACACTGCACACCACCCTAGATCCATCACCCTGCACTGTATACAGTACACTGCACACCACCCTGCATCCATCACCCTGAACTGTATACAGTACACTGCACACCACCCTGCACTGTATATAGTACACTGCACACCACCCTACATCCAGATCCCTGCACTGTATACAGTACACTGCTTACCACCCTGCATCCATCACCCTGCACTGTATACAGTACGCTGCACACCACCCTGCATCTAACACCCTGCACTGTGTACAGTACACTGCACACCACCCTACACTGTATACAGTACAGTGCACAACACCCTACATCCATCACCCTGCACTGTATACAGTACACTGCACAGCACCCTGCACTGTATACAGTACAGTGCACAACACCCTACATTCATCACCCTGCACTGTATACAGTACACTGCACAGCACCCTGCATCCATGACCCCGCACTGTATATAGTACACTGCACACCACCCTGCATCCAACACCCTGCACTGTATACAGTACACTGCACACCACCCTACATCCAGCGCCATGCACTGTAAATAGTAGACTGCACACCACCATGCATCCAACACTCTGTACTGTATATAGTACACTGCACATCACACTACATCCATCACCCTCCACTGTATACAGTACACTGCACACCACCCTACATACATCACTCTGCACTGTATTCTATGGTTGTGAAACCCAGCCCTGGAGCAGCCCAAACAACTCTCTCAGCACTGCACTATACATGCTGGAGCATACTTCCGAGCCCACATCACCACAGCTAATAGCCGCGATGACACATATCTCACCTCAAGGACTTGTCTGGCGGCCATCTTACATACCCTCCCCCTCTGCCCAAAGCTGGGAGGTGTGGCACCTTCTGTCAACAAACAGTGGATCCTCAAAAGAGAATCAGCATTGCCATGCAGTTTCCCTGACCTATGCTCCACATGGAAGTTAAAATCCTGAAGTGCTAGGAACCACCTGCTCACTTCCCTTTTTTCTCCCTCATCCACTTCAGTGGGACATGGTCGGACAGATCTTCCTTTCCAAGAGGTAGTACCTTAGAGAGTCCACTGCCCATTTGATGGCTAAACATTCCTTCTCCACTATTGAGTAATTTTTCTTGCAGGATGCCAACTTTCGGCTGACATATGTTTTGGGATGCTCTTCCCCGTTCACCTCTTGGGACAAGACAGCTCCAAGCCCGACATCCGACTCCTTGGAGATATCGAGTGCTACCAGCACTGGCTGTTTGCACAGGGCCAGCTTCAGTTCTTGGAAGGCAGTCTTAGCTTCTGGAGACCACTTTGTAATAGCCGACTTTGTCCCTTTTAGGAGGTCTGTCAGAGAGTCAACTACCATGGCGAAGTTTTGCAATAAACCGGCGGTAATAGACCACAATTCCCAGGAACGACCTAACCTGCTTTTTTGAGTGGGGTTTTGACCAGCCCTGGATCACCTCCAGGTATCTTGTCTCCTCCATTCCTATGGCACATTTTTTCTAGTTTATAGAAAACCCTGCCTTACGTAGAGCATCAAGTATGGCCTGGACTATGCTGAGATGGCTCCCCTAATCCTGGCTGAAGATCACAATGTCATCCAGGTAGGCTGCCGCGTACCTTTTGAGGGGGGCCAGGATCCAGTCCATGGCTCTCTGGAATGTAGCTGAAGCATCCATCTGGCGTTGAAAAGGCAGTCTTGCCAATACCCTTTTGTGAGGTCAAGGGTAGTAATGTACCGAGCCAACCATAGCCTCTCAATTAGGTAATCGACCTGGGGCATTGGGTAAGCATATCACTTAGAGACTTCAGCTTCCTATAGTCATTGCAAAATTGCCAATTCCCCAATTGGTTTCGGCACCAAGACTATTGGACTGGACCAGCCACTCTTGGACTCCTCGATGACTCCCAGGCTCAACATCCGCTCTACCTCCTTCGAGATTACATCTCGATGAGCTTACAGAATTCGATATGGCTTCACACTGACCCGGACATGAGGCTCCGTTAGGAAATCATGCTCTATAACCTTCGTACACCCCGGAAGATCTGAAAACAGGTCTCCGTTCTATTGCAGCAACTCCCGGTACTGCTGCTTTTGCGAGCAGGATAAGGTGTCTGCAACATCCTAGGCTCTCAATTCTGAATATTTTTCTATCTACTGGCTAACACTGTACAAAGATATATATCTTTCCTGCCACGGTACAAAGATATATATCTTTCCTGCCACATCCTAGGCACTGACATTGGACATGGCCAGCAGGCAAGTAGCTTTCTCAGGTTCTCTGTCCAGTAAGGCCGGATGGGCCACAGGCCTTTAAAGGGAGGCCAGCATGACGGGGTTGAGAGGACCTATAGTGAGTTGAATGGGGTAATAGGTGTGGCAAGGCTGGGGTTAATGATCTAAAGATGAGTGGGGCAGGTAGCAAGGCTGAATGGAGTAGGTAGGGGGAATAGGAGGCGCCTGAAAGGAGGGCTATAAGAAAGGGGCTCACATTACAGGGGCAACCATTTTAGGTGCCCCTAATACAGTAATATCAAGCTCCCACCCACCCGTCCCTTGTTACTAATGACATTGAGGTTTTATTAAGTATGGGAGATATAGTTTCAGGATAGTAATTGGTTTTCCTTTTAGCATATAAGTGAGGGTGTGTCTCCAATTGTTATTGTTGTCATTTGTCGTGGCAGCTTGGCATGGGGGGAGGTCCTCGAAGTTGGTGGTACCAGTAAATGGCGGCTCAGAGGGGGGGGATCTCAACAGGTCCTGGACAACATCAAGCTGTACATACCTGCATGATGGACGTCGAGGCTATCTTACAGCAGCTACGAGATGCTTCGGATTTGAGGGGTACTGGCTGGTTGCAGGCATCCATCCATGGCCTGTTACAAGGTGGGGGAGCTGAGCATGTACATGCTCAAGTAGAAGCATACCGGCCTCGGAGATCTAGGTCTTAGGAATAGGGTTAGTCCTGAGGCAACCCCACGGGTCCGACGCAGAGTGAGGAGCCCCTCCGGGGACCCTCCGGCAGGGAATGCGGGACAAAGGCCGACTGCTCGCTGTTCTGGAGCTGTGAGGGGTTGGAAAAAAGGTTGGAAATCAGTAGACGGTAGACGGCCGGTGTCGTATGAGGTGTTGTTAATTTTAGAACAGAAGTTGAGAGAGGTTTGTTATTCCCAGCAGGAAGTAATTCTTTTTGAATTGGCTTTTTCGTTAGCGTTTTTTGGGGCTTTTCGTTTGGGGGAATTGGTTAATCCTTTGAGACACAAAAAAGGGGGGCTTCTTAGACAAGATGTAAAGTTATTCGAGGATAGACTGGTAATATTTATTCGGTCGTCCAAGACTGATACAGAAGGGAAGGGTTGTTCAGTGGTACTATTTGAAGTGAACGGCTCCCCATTATGCCCAGTAGAGTGTATGAGGAATTTTTGGAGGAGTGGGGGAATTATGTCCAGTCCATTGCTAGTGCATGAGGATGGGTCCTTTTTATCTCGTTTTCAATTTGTGACAATTTTTAAACGGTGTGTGGCAAGTGGGGGCATTTCAGCAAACAATTACAGTGGGCATTCTTTCCATATTGGTGCGGCTACAAAGGCAGCTAGGCGAGGCTTGGGGGATAAAGTGGTGAAACGGATTGGGTGGTGGGAATCGATCAGATTCCGCTCATATGTGCGCCCTTTTTTGTTATGAGTTCATTTTTTCCTTTTGTTTTGTTTTCTTTTCTTTGGTTGTACATTTGTACAATGACTCGAATTTTGTGGTTTGTTTTTGTGTTTGTCTTTCATTTCAGACAACTGCTTACATGGATTATGGGGCACTCCTTTGCCTTCTGGGCAGCACTGAGGGCAGTGGTTCGTCCGGACAGGAGGCAATTGGGTTTACCAAGGACTCTGACGGTTTTACGGTGAATTGGGAAACGGGGAATGACGTGAAATCGTCTGTTGCCTGAGTTCCATAGGTTCGTTCGGTTAGATTGGGCACCAGACATCTTAGTGGTACACCTGGGCGGGAACGATTTAGGGAAACGTCCGTGCAGAGAGTTAATTAAAGACATCAGAATTTTGGAGAAAAGATGGAGTCCATTTGAATGCCATTAGTCTGGACATGTGGTGTTTAGCCATACAGGAGGGCATCGAGAAGAGCTTAAAGGTTTGGAGGGACATAAATGTTTGAAAGGGGTCTTAACATTATGTTGGTGGCATGGGGGGGAGGTCCTCGAAGTTGGTGGTACCAGTAAATGGCGACTCGGAGGGGGGGGGATCTCAACAGGTCCTGGACTCCCCCTTAGGTACATTAAGTGGTCGGGAACGTGTTGGTCACAAGGAGAGTTTAAAAATTAGAACTGTTGGGTTTGTAGCGGATACTGGCCAGTTGAGTCTTGTTTTATGTCTTCGAGCTGGTGCCTAGCGGCTGGAGACAGGACTCTGCATTGGACTAGATTTGGATTTTAACATGAGGATGTTATAAATTTTGGGGCTTCGAGGACTGTCCCCTCGTTGATAAATGTTTTAAACAAAATGTTTAATTTGTTATGTTAATCTAATATATAAAGCTCAAAGTGTGTATGTATGTGTGTATGTATGTATGTGTGTATGTATGTATGTGTGTATGTATGTGTGTGTGTGTGTATGTGTGTATGTCCGGGATAGGTATCCGCACCGTCGCAGCTACAGCCACAAAATTTGGCACAGTCGCACGTCTGGACCCCGAGAGCGTCCTAAGCTATGTTGTAAGGTGAAATTTTAACCCCGTGCGTTCTAATTCACCAAACAATTTTGCCCCTATCTACATACTGGAGGAAAAAGTGTGTGCGTGTCAAGCCCCGCCCCTCATTGTGATGTCACAATGCCCCTATTTGCATACTGGGGAAGCAGTGTGTGCGCTTCAAGCCCCGCCCCTCATTATGATGTCATAATGGTTGCCATGGCGACGCTGATGTCATCAAAGGTTGCAAGCCCCGCCGCCGCTCATTATGATGTCATAATGGTTGACTATGGAATGGAGGATGTGTGATGAGTATATGGGTTGGAGGATATGTATGATGGGAATATGGGAACGGGACTATGGGATGGACGATGTGTGATGGGTATATGGGCACTGGACTATGGGATGGAGGATATGTATGACAGGTATATGGGCTCGGGACTATGGGATGGCGGATATGTATATGGGCACGGGACTATGGGATGGAGGATGTGTGATGGGTATATGGGCACTTGACTATGGGATGGAGGATATGTTTGACGGGTATATGGGCACGGGACTATGGGATGGCGGATATGTATATGGGCACGGGACTATGGGATGGAGGATGTGTGATGGGTATATGGGCACTGGACTATAGGATGGAGGATATGTATGACGGGTATATGGGCACGGGACTATGGGATGGAGGATATGTATGACGGGTATATGGGCACGGGACTATGGGATGGAAGATATATATGATGGGTATATGGGCACGGGACTATGAGATGAAGGATGTGTGATGGGTACATGGGCATGGGACTATGAGATGAAGGATGTGTGATGGGTATATGGGCACTCGACTATGGGATGGCGAGTATGTATGATGGGTATATGGGATGGAGAATATGTATGATGGGTATATGGGCATGGGACTATGGGATGGAGAATATGTATGATGGGTATATGGGCATGGAGAATATGTATGATGGGTATATGGGCATGGGACTATGGGATGGAGAATATGTATGATGGGTATATGGGATGGAGAATATGTATGATGGGTATATGGGCATGGGACTATGGGATGGAGAATATGTATGATGGGTATATGGGCACTGGACTATAGGATGGAGGATATGTATGACGGGTATATGGGCACGGGACTATGGGATGGAAGATATATATGATGGGTATATGGGCACGGGACTATGAGATGAAGGATGTGTGATGGGTACATGGGCATGGGACTATGAGATGAAGGATGTGTGATGGGTATATGGGCACTCGACTATGGGATGGCGAGTATGTATGATGGGTATATGGGATGGAGAATATGTATGATGGGTATATGGGCATGGGACTATGGGATGGAGAATATGTATGATGGGTATATGGGCATGGAGAATATGTATGATGGGTATATGGGCATGGGACTATGGGATGGAGAATATGTATGATGGGTATATGGGATGGAGAATATGTATGATGGGTATATGGGCATGGGACTATGGGATGGAGAATATGTATGATGGGTATATGGGCATGGGACTATGGGATGGAGGATGTGTGATGGGTATATGGGCACTCGACTATGGGATGGAGGATGTGTGATGGGTATATGGGCACGGGCCTATGGGATCGTGGATATGTATGACAGGTATATGGGCACGGGACTATGGGATGGCGGATATGTATATGGGCACGGGACTATGGGATGGAGGATGTGTGATGGGTATATGGGCACTGGACTATGGGATGGAGGATATGTATGACGGGTATATGGGCACGGGACTATGAGATGGCAGATATGTATGATGGGTATATGGGCACTGGACTATGAGATGGAGGATATGTATGATGGGTATATGAGCATGGGACTATGGGATGGAGAATATGTATGATGGGTATATGGGCATGGGACTATGGGATGGAGGATGTATGATGGGTATATGGGCACTCGACTATGGGATGGAGGATATGTATGATGGGTATATGGGCACGGGCCTATGGGATCGTGGATATGTATGATGGGTATATGGGCACGGGACTATGGGATGGAGGATAATTATAATTTGCTATAACTAACCACAGTTAGTTACTATGCCCGGGCTCTTCAGCTAGTCTAATATATAAAGCTCAGAGTGTGTATGTATGTGTGTATGTATGTGTGTATGTCCGGGATAGGCATCCGCACCGTCGCAGCTACAGCCACAAAATTTGGCACAGTCACACGTCTGAACCCCGAGAGCGTCCTAAGCTGTGTTGTGAGGCAAAATTTTAACCCCACGCGTTCCAATTCACCAAACAATTTTGCCCCTATCTACATACTGGGGAAAAAGTGTGTTCGTGTCAAGCCCCGCCCCTCATTATGATGTCATAATGCCCCTATCTGCATATTGGGGAAGCAGTATGTGCGTATCAAGCCGCGCCACTCATTATGATGTCACAATGGTTGCCATGGCGACGCTGATGTCATCATAGGTTGCAAGCCCCGCCGCTCATTATGATGTCATAATGGTTGACTATGGAATGGAGGATGTGTGATGGGTATATGGGCACTGGACTATGGGATGGAGGATATGTATGACGGGTATATGGGCATGGGCCTATGGGATGGTGGATATGTATGATGAGTATATGGGCATGGGACTATAGGATGGAGAATATGTATGATGGGTATATGGGCATGGGACTATGAAATGGAGAATATGTATGATGGGTATATGGGCATGGGGCTATGGGATGGAGGATATGTATGATGGGTATATGGGCACTGGACTATGGGATGGAGGATTATTATAATTTGCTATAACTAACCACAGTTAGTTACTATGCCCGGGAAGCGCCGGGCTCTTCAGCTAGTTGTTAATAGAAGGCTGCTGTGGCCAACTTATCCAAAAAAGAGAGTCGATTCGTTATTTTGTGCTGGGAATTGGTACTTTGTGGGTAGGTTGGCTGGGTGCCCCCCTTGAGGGGTGGGGAGGCTCACAGGTATCATGAATACCCAATGGTCAAGTAAGGCCGGACTGGGCCACAGGCCTTTAAAGGGAGGCCAGCATGACTGGGTTGAGAGGACCTATAGTAAGCTGAATGGGGTAATAGGTGTGGCAAGACTGGTGTTAATGATCTAAAGAGGAGCGGGGCGGGTAGCAAGACTGAATCGGGTAGGTAGGGGGATAGGAGGAGCCTGAAAGGTGGGCTATAAGAAAGGGGATCACATTAGAGGGACAA
Source organism: Dendrobates tinctorius (assembly GCF_039654945.1). Taxonomy (NCBI): domain Eukaryota; kingdom Metazoa; phylum Chordata; class Amphibia; order Anura; family Dendrobatidae; genus Dendrobates; species Dendrobates tinctorius. Next base: position 513,546 of record NW_027362126.1, on the reverse strand, counting down.
CCATTTTAGGTGCCCCTAATACATCAACATCAAGCTCCCACCCACCCGTCCCTTGTTACTAATTAATGACATTGAGGTTTTATTAAGTATGGAAGATACAGTTTCAGGATAGTAATTGGGTTTCTTTTTAGCATATAAGCAAGGGTGTGTCTCCAATTGTTATTGTTGTCATTTGTCATAGCAGCTTGGCGTGGGGGGGAGGTACTCGAGGTTGGTGGTACCAGTAAATGGCGGCTCGGAGGGGGGGATCTCAACAGGTCCTGGACTCCCCCTTAGGTACATTAAGTGGTCGGGAACGTGTTGGTCACAACGAGAGTTTAAAAATTAGAACTGTTGGGTTCGTAGCGGATACTGGCCAGTTGAGTCTTGTTTTATGTCTTCGAGCTGGTGCCTAGCGGCTGGAGACAGGACTCTGCATTGGACTAGATTTGGATTTTAACATGAGGATGTTATAAATTTTGGGGCTTCGAGGACTGTCCCCTCGTTGATAAATGTTTTAAACAAAATGTTTAATTTTTTAAGTTAATTGTTAATAAAAGGCTGCTGTGGCCAATTTATACAAAAAAGAGAGTCGATTCGTTATTTTGTGCTGGGAATTGGTAGTTGGTGGGTGGGTAGGTTGGTTGGGTGCCCCCCTTGAGGGGTGGGGAGGCTCACAGCTATCACGAATATCCAATGGTCATGTCACGGTTTGATTAGGTTCACATTGTACACCTGGTAGGGCTTCCGCCTCCCTGGTTGGTGGATTTTGTAGCTGACCTCCCCAACTCTCTCCGCTACCTCATACGGACCCTGCCACTTGGCCAGGAATTTGGTCTCCACCGTGGGTACCAGCACCAGTACTCGATCGCCAGGGTTGAAGTGTCTCACCCTTGTCATAGAATCATAGAATCATAGAATCATAGAATCGTAGAGTTGGAAGGGACCTCCTGGGCCATCTGGTCCAACCCCCTGCTCAAAGCAGGATTCGCTAAATCATCCCAGTTAGATGTCTGTCCAGCCTCTGTTTGAAGATTTCCATTGAAGGAGAACTCACCACTTCTCGTGGCAGCCTGTTCCACTCATTGATCACTCTAACTGTCAAAAAGTTTTTTCTAATATCTAATCTGTGTCTCCTCCCATTCAGCTTCATCCCATTGCTTCTAGTCTTTCCTTGTGCAAATGAGAATAAAGATGATCCTTCTACAATGTGACAGCCCTTTAGATATTTGTAGACAGCTATTAAGTCTCCTCTCAGTCTTCTCTTTTGCAAACTAAACATTCCCAAATCCTGCAACCTTTCCTCATAAGACAGGGTTTGCAGACCGGTCACCATTCTGGTCGCTCTTTTCTGAACTTGCTCCAGTTTGTTGATGTCTTTTTTAAAATGTGGTGCCCAAAATTGGACACAATATTCCAGATGAGGTCTGACTAAAGAGGAGTAGAGGGAAATAATTACTTCACGTGATCTAGACTGTATGCTTCTGTTAATACATCCTAGAATTGCATTTGCCTTTTTTGCTGCTGCATCACACTGTTGACTCATATTCAGTCTGTGATCTATTAGTATACCCAAGTCTTTTTCACATGTGCTGTCACTTAGCCCTATTCCTCCCATTCTATATATGCTTTTTTCATTTTTATTGGCCAGATGTAGTACTTTGCATTTCTCCCTGTTAAAAACCATTCTGTTAGTTGCTGCCCACTTCTCCAGTTTATTTATATCTTTTTGAATCCTCTCTCTCTCTAGTATTAGCTATCCCTCCTAGCTTTGTGTCATCAGCAAATTTAATCAGTTTACCCTCAATTCCTTCATCTAAATTGTTGATAAAGATGTTGAACAATACAGGGCCCAGGACAGAGCCCTGTGGTACCCCACTTGAGACATTCTTCCAACTGGATGTGCAGCCATTTACGACCACTCTTTGGGTCCGATCACTAAGCCAGTTATGAATCCACCTAACAGTTGCCTTGTCCATTCCATACTTAGTCATTTTTTCAATAAGGATTGTATGAGAGACTTTGTCAAATGCTTTGCTGAAGTCAAGATATACTATATCTACAGCATTTCCTTGATCCACCCAATCAGTAATACCATCATAGAAGGAAATTAAATTAGTCTGACATGACTTATTAGTTACAAACCCATGCTGACTCTGTTTAATCACTTCATTCTTATCCAGGTACTGACATACATGTTGTTTAATAATTTGTTCAAAGATCTTTCCTGGTATAGAAGTCGACCTATTGTAGACTCTCGACTGCTCCTATTGTGCTTTGAGGAGGTGATCTCTCACAAGGGGCATTGTAGGGGATTGGAATAGAATACCCCTTTATTGCCTCCTCCCCTTTAAGAGCTTTAACATAAATACACTGTTATGCTTTGGTACTGCTACATGGCTGTGTATTACCGACCGTCTGATTGGTATTTCCACATTACAGTATGTGTTACCATATTGTACATACTGTAAGTTATGCTTAGAGATGAGCGACTTTGCCTTTTTTCGGGTCGAGTCGGGTTTCATGAAACCCGACTTTCTCAAAAGTCGAAGGCCGACTGAAACACGAAACCCAATGCAAGTCAATGGGGAAGCAAAGTCGTCAGGGAGTGGAGGACATTAAACACACCTACAGTGACCATTTGAATGGCAAAAACATCAATTTTTATTATTGAAGCTTGTCAACCTTAATTTACTTCATAATAATAGTTACGCACTGAAAACTGGGGGTCATTTGGCTAAAGTTGTGGAGGGATAGGGCTGGCTCCAGGTTTTCATGTGCCCTGGGCCAAAGAGCGCCCCTTTACCACATACCACAACTCATGATGCTCCGATACGGTAGAGAAATAGCGGTATAGTACAATGAAAAATACTTCACTTCTTACATCTCATGACTGATATCGATTTTAAATTCTCCAATAGCTCCAAAAACGGACAGTATATAACTCCATACAGTATTATGGGCACCGCATAGTGCGCTATACAGAGTAATGAGGCCCATATATTTCACCATACAGAATCATTGGTCCCATATAATGTTTGAAACAGTATATGATGAGCTCCACATAATGCTACAGTATATGTTGGTCCCCATGGATGAAGCTCCACTGTCTTATGGGCCCAAATAATGCTCCATATATAATGGGCCCCATTTCTAATGCTCCAGTGTATAATGGGCCCTGTAAATGCTGCTCCAGTGTCTGATGTCCACCTTTGGAATGTTCCAGTGTATGGTGGGCCCCATATATCATTCTCCAGAGTATAGTGCTCCCCAAAAATTGCTCTCCCAACATTGAAAACAATTAAATAAGTCTCCTCGCTAGGGAATCCCTGAACTAGTCTGGACTCCTCATCGTCCCCATCTTCCATCTCACTGCACTTGGCTGTTTAGGCAGAGGGCGTACAGACGTGATGTCATTGCGCTCTATGATCAGAATATCACTGTCAGGACACGCGGAAGACGTCACGGCGGTGGAGCAGGGAGAGGTAAGTATTTCAACTTTGCAAGTGATGTGATCCGGAGCAAGCAGGGGGGGCCCACTCGTAGGCGATGGCACTGGCACAGGGCCCCTCATAGTACGGCGGTGTGTGGCGGTGTGTCTGACAGCAGGTGGGCCTCCCACCGGCAGAGACACTTTTGCGTACTATGAGGGGCCCTGTGCCAGTGCCATCGCCCATAAGTATTCCCCCCACCTGTTCAAGGAACCTGCACTTTCATCTGCACCTTCCTCTTTGTCACCTTGTAAGGTGGTATAGTATGCGGGAAGGGGAACCTGAGTTTCCTCAGGGTCACATTCTGGCTGTGTAGAGTGTGAGGGGAATGTAGTGGTCTGGGTCAATGTACCAGCAGAATCATCTAGCAGTGGCTGGGCATCAGTGCACTTGTGGCGTCCCCAGGAGTACGGTCGCCACAGTGGCATTACCTTCCTCCTAGGGAGTGTGATGTCATGCTTGGGAGCAACGAAGGATCTCTAGCAGTTCAACCAACACACAACACATTTCTCACTCCAGGCCAGCAGGGAGACCTCTGAACCTGACTGCTGAGGAGCTGCTCTCTGTGGTCAGGAGGAGGTAAGTTAGGGCACTCTGTGCAGGGAAGGGGAAGTGTGTGGACGTGAGAAGGGGAGCTGGAGGATGAGCAGAGTTAAGGCTCACTCCTAGATGGAGCGCATGGTCTGGATTCCGGTCTCCGAGTTTGTAGGGACACTGACGTTCCTGCAGCAGAAACCGGAGGAAAAAAATCAATCCTTAAAAGATACTTTATTGACCAATCATTAAAAAGTTTTCAAAACTTCAAAAAACAGGCAAACAAAAATAGGCTTATTGCTGATTTTCAAGATCCAGCCACAAACACTAGAGAGTTGTTACAATGTCAGGTAGAGGGTCACAAACCTATTTGTCCCTATAGGGCCCTATATCTCTCTCCTACCTGACAGCGGAGGTTGGCACCCTCTTGATACGCAAATGGCGCCTCCGCTCCTCGGCGGCTCTCCCTAATCACCCTGTTGACTCCTATCTAAACAACATCAGCTTGGAGTACAACAGATGGCCGGGGACAAAAATATAATAGATAATAACCCCATGCCACAAACCACCAAGACAAAAATGTAAGGAATAGTAACTGGAAAAAACTCTAATTTTTGGCAGATTTGTAAACATTTGCTTTGGGAGGAAAAGGGGTCTAAATAACCCTATTAAGGTGTTTCCCTGCCTGACAGCGGAGCTTTTACACCCTACGTTACTCTGGTGCCCCCGCTCCACGTGGGCTGACCCTTACTGACCCCTATACTTCTCACCCAGAAAGAGGAAAGAGGGTGTCAGAACATATGGCCAAGGGAGACAGGGGTAATAACTTAGAATTATCCCTGAAAAAATCCCCCCCAAAGACAAAAAATGTTTTAATAATAATAGAAAAATGTATCTGCAAACCGATGTATACAGTGTACGGGATAATAGTGCATTAGCAAAGGCAGTTGCAAGTAAAGGGGGTAAGATATCAATCAGAACAGATACACAATCATTTAAATGTTCTTGAGCAGCATTAATGTACATTTCTCACATCACAGAACGCTGCTATTACCTCTAATCCACAACAACACATTTTTCATATTGCATCATGCCCAAAACAATGAGCCATTGATCACTCAGGCTCAAAATTGCACTGTCCCAAAAAAAAAATCAGCAAATTAACAAATATGTAAGAACTTGGCTCATGGCCACTGAAAAATCACCTCAATATATATAGTAGGCGGGGTGATAGTACTTTGACAAAGGCAGTTTCAAATAAAGGGGGTAAGGTATCAATCAAAACAGATATACAACCATCTGAGTATTCTTAAACAGCATTAATAAACATTTCTCAAATCACCAACCGCTGCTATTACCTCTAATCCCCCATAACAGCATATTTTCATATTGCTTCATGCCCAAAAACAATAAGCCATTGATCACCTGGCTCAAATTACACTATCCCCAAGTATTAAATCAACAAAATTGACAAATATGTAAGAACTTAGCTCATGGCCAATGAAAAATCGCCTCAACGTGTTTCCCTCCCGTAAAAGGGGTTCATCAGGAGGCCCATGATGTATTATGAATGCTCCCTCCGAGCATCAGATGTCATGCCTGCAACCATCAATTTTGTTGATTTAATACTTGGGGATAGTGTAATTTGAGCCGGGTGATCAATGGCTTATTGTACTATCACCCCGCCTACCAGGGTGGATAAAAATCAATTTTTTTAAAAAAAAATTAAAAAAAATCAGATTTTTTTGATTTAAATCGGATTTTTTTTATTTAAATCGGATTTTTTTCAATAAACTGCTTTTTGAGGAAAATATTTTACCATTCAAAGGTTCTTCCATCATGAGATAAAGCTGAGTTGTTTAACTTAGTAGAATAAAGGCTGTATATGTGTAACATTCACAATGCCATGCTCTTCCAGAGGTTTCTTTAGGATTAGTGGGCAGTTTCTCTCCTATATTATCACAGACGCTCGCTTTACTTACGCAGTTCTCAAAACTGAATTTGACTCCACAGAGGTCCCAGCCTCTTCTTCACGGCAAAAATGTTACAACATGAACAGAGTTGAGAAAAAGACCTTAATCCTATTGTTCTCCAAACCTATGAATACAGAATCAACCCCTTCAGTGCCAAGTCCAAGAAGATAGACAATATGTTTCTGATTGTTTGGAGTGGAATAGATCTGCACAACACAAGAAGAATGTGAATCTAAGTGTGAGGAGGAGGAAGGGCAAGCAGACAAGAAAATGAAAGTGAAACTTTGAGCACAATACTGCAGCATAGCCACTGACAGACAAGTCTGGATCTGTTTGTGTGTACAATCTGAGGTTTATTACATTCTTTCCTTATAATGGCAGCAGGCCGTAAAAGAGACCCAGTTTGGGAATATTTTAATGAAGCTCCTTCACCTATCGGTAAGGCAGGCATGCGTGCAAAATGCAAATGATGCAACAAAGAGATGCAAGGCCTGGTGGCGCGAATGAGGCAACATCATGAGAAGTGCGGTGATGAAGATGACCAAAGAAACACTTCTGAACAGGCAGGATCTTCAGGTTGGTAAACATTTTTATTGAATCCTATTTCTAAAGACTGAACTGTCATGTGTGAGAAAAATTATATTTCTTATTATTACTGCATGTTACTGTCATTTGGTACAGTTATGAAGAAAAACAAATATTCCTTTTGGGGCAGGGGCAGTGATGTGTTGTGTACAATAAGCAGAAATTGTATAAACAATAAAATAACAGCATTGACTTTTTTTGTTTAGGGGAATTCATGGATTCTGGAAACTATCCACCTCCAAGATCACCATCATCCTGTTCTACAGTTTCAGAGTTATCCATCCAGGATAGTGCTTCATTAGCAGCAGCAGCATCATCATCAGACACCCACAGCCACATATCACCTTTACCTCCTGGAACCACCATTGATAGGTTTGTGATAAGAACTAGCAGATTAGAAAAAGAGTTGATTGATGAAAAAATTGCCCAGTTTATTTATGCAACGAACTCTTCTTTCCGTCTGACTGAGAACCCACATTTCATTAATATGGTTCAGTCACTGAGACCAGGATACAGTCCACCCAGCAGAGCTGATGTTGCAGGGAAACTGCTGGATCAAGTGTATGACAGAGAAATGGAGCAATGTGCAACAGCTCTGGAGGGTAAAATTGTTAACCTAAGTATTGATGGGTGGAGTAATGTCCACAATGATCCTATTGTATGTGCTTGTATAACAACAGAAGAAGGTAAAGTCTTCCTTGCACAAACAACTGATACGTCAGGAAATGCACACATAGCAGAATACTTACATGAAGTGGCAGTAAAAGCTATAACGACATGTGAACAAAAATTCAAATGTCTAGTACGCAGTTTGGTCACTGACAATGCTGCAAACGTATCCAAGATGAGAAGAGATTTAGAAGAGCAGGGAGGGAATACAAAGCTGCTAATAACATATGGTTGCAGTGCTCATTTGCTGCACCTCTTAGCCAAAGACTTAAGTGTTCCAGAAATAAAGGCTAATGTTGTTGAAATTGCTAAATACTTCCGTGATAATCATTTTGCTGCAGCAGCTCTGAAAAGGATGGGTGGAACCAAGCTAACGCTCCCAGAAGATGTTAGATGGAACTCTGTGGTGGACTGTTTTGAGCAGTATATCAAAAACTGGCCTATTCTGATGACACTTTGTGAAGAAAATCGAGATAAAATAGATGGCACTGTCACGGCCAAAATCCTCAACATTGGGCTTAAGAGAAATGTTGAACATATGCTGAGCTTCCTGAAACCCATCTCTCAAGCTTTAAACAAAATACAGAAAAATTGTTTTATTGCGAATGCTGTTGAAATTTGGAAGGAACTGAGTGAACACTTAAAAACAGAACTACACATGGACAGAATTAAATTACAAGCAGTAAACAAACGAATGGGACAAGCACTGACTCCAGCTCATTTTTTGGCAAATATTGTCAATATCCAATATCAGGGTCAAAACCTAAGTGCTGAGGAAGAGGAGTTAGCTATGACATGGGTATCCAGCAATCATCCATCTTTAATGCCAACTATAATAAACTTCAGAGCTAAGGGGGAACCATTCAAGAAATATATGTTTGCTGAAGATATTTTAAGGAAGGTCACACCAGTAAACTGGTGGAAGTCACTTAAGCGCTTGGATTTAGAGACTGTTCAAGTAATGATTTCACTTTTAACAGCAGTAGCTTCTTCTGCAGGCGTTAAAAGAATATTCTCTTCCTTTGGACTCATTCATTCTAAATTGAGAAATCGGTTGGGACCCAATAAAGCAGGAAAGCTTGTTTTTCTTTTCCAGATTATGAATAGGAACAAAGAAGAAGATGATGATGAAGATGACGACAAGTGAGCTACAGAGGACAGCAGGGACAGTAGTATTTAAGTTTTTCATGTGTCGGCTGGGCTGACAGTCTAAGTTTCTTAAAATATATATATATTTTGTTTAGCCAAATTAGTTAACAAACATGGATGTTTGTTTAAGCAAATAACTTATGCTGTAATGTTGTTATTGTTTCAGTTGAATAAATCTATTTAAATTGTTATTAAGGTCAGGATTATTTTTCTCCTTCCTAAGTACAACAGAACAGTGGTGTCCAAATATGAATGATTAACCCATTAAACTGGGGAGAAAAAAGTAATATAAAATGTGATTCTAAAAATCTTCATCTACTTGCATGTTAAAGTAGCAAGAACTAGTTTAGGTAGAAACTTTGATTTAAATCACTGATTTAAATCAAGCCTTACTGACTAGTGATTTAAATCGTGATTTAAATCGTGATTTAAATCAGTTAGATTTAAATCAAATCCACCCTGCCGCCTACTATATATATTGAGGTGATTTTTCAGTGGCCATGAGCTAAGTTCTTACATATTTGTTAATTTGCTGATTTTTTTTTTTTTTTTTGGGACAGTGCAATTTTGAGCCTGAGTGATCAATGGCTCATTGTTTTGGGCATGATGCAATATGAAAAATGTGTTGTTGGGGATTAGAGGTAATAGCAGCGTTCTGTGATGTGAGAAAAGTACATTAATGCTGCTCAAGAACATTTAAATGATTGTGTATCTGTTCTGATTGATATCTTACCCCCTTTACTTGCAACTGCCTTTGCTAATGCACTATTATCCCGTACACTGTATACATCGGTTTGCAGATACATTTTTCTATTATTATTAAAACATTTTTTGTCTTTGGGGGGGATTTTTTCAGGGATAATTCTAAGTTATTACCCCTGTCTCCCTTGGCCATATGTTCTGACACCCTCTTTCCTCTTTCTGGGTGAGAAGTATAGGGGTCAGTAAGGGTCAGCCCACGTGGAGCGGGGGCACCAGAGTAATGTAGGGTGTAAAAGCTCCGCTGTCAGGCAGGGAGACACCTAAATAGGGTTATTTAGACCCCTTTTCCTCCCAAAGCAAATGTTTACAAATCTGCCAAAAATTAGAGTTTTTTCCAGTTACTATTCCTTACATTTTTGTCTTGGTGGTTTGTGGCATGGGGTTATTATTTATTATATTTTTGTCCCCAGCCATCTGTTGTACTCCAAGCTGATGTTGTTTAGATAGGAGTCAACAGGGTGATTAGGGAGAGCCGCCGAGGAGCGGAGGCGCCATTTGCGTATCAAGAGGGTGCCAACCTCCGCTGTCAGGTAGGAGAGAGATATAGGGCCCTATAGGGACAAATAGGTTTGTGACCCTCTACCTGACATTGGAACAACTCTCTAGTGTTTGTGGCTGGATCTTGAAAATCAGCAATAAGCCTATTTTTGTTTGCCTGTTTTTTGAAGTTTTGAAAACTTTTTAATGATTGGTCAATAAAGTATCTTTTAAGGATTGATTTTTTTGTATATGAGCCGTTGAATAATTAATCCAGAATTATATTTATTAAGAATTTTAGAAACCGGAGGAAGTAGCAGCTGTAAATGCTCTGTTCCCAACTAAGGCTCGGAGGCCCCAGCAGCAACGCGTGGGAGCCAGAAGGAAAAGGCTACAGCTGCCTGCCATACGAGAAAGTTCCAAAAGAGAGTCAACAGGGGGAACTTCATTGAACTCAGCACTGCGAATACCTCAGATAAGCGCTAGAACGGAGGCCACACTACCTATCTGCAGAGAGAGAATTCCAAATTGGCTTCCAGGCTGACCAACTCCTTCTCCATCTGTACTCTGGGTCCTGGACGGCACTTACCAAGTACAGGTAAAGGAACTGCACGACTGTGTCTGTCATCTTTCTCCTGCGCCTGGTGCACGGCTCTGCTACATCCTGCACTGCACACCATCTACCAACTCTTTCATCTGCCTTGCGACTACGGCCCTACCTGTGCAGGGCTTCTACATCTTAGCTGCACCACAACATCTGTCCCAGAGAAGCGACACTGCAGCGCTGGTCAATCTAATCAGAAACCACAGGTGGCGTCATGTATCATTCACCTATAAACGTAATTCACCCCTTTGCATGGACGTCCAGGGCCATGGAACGGGTCACCACCACCGTGACACATCCCTGTGAGACACCGGCCCGGTACCAATTAACCCCACTGCCCTGGCTGGCCACCCACACTCCATGTCTGATTCATCTTGGACTTGGGAATTCACGATTTGACTTGATAACCCAGGCATAGAATCATAGAATCGTAGAGTTGGAAGGGACCTCCTGGGCCATCTGGTCCAACCCCCTGCTCAAAGCAGGATTCGCTAAATCATCCCAGTCAGATGTCTGTCCAGCATCTGTTTGAAGACTTCCATTGAAGGAGAACTCACCACTTATCGTGGCAGCTTGTTCCACTCATTGATCACTCTGTCAAAAAGTTTTTTCTAATATCTAATCTGTGTCTCCTCCTATTCAGTTTCATCCCATTGCTTCTAGTCTTTCCTTGTGCAAATGAGAATAAAGATGATCCTTCTACAATGTGACAGCCCTTTAGATATTTGTAGACAGCTATTAAGTCTCCTCTCAGTCTTCTCTTTTGCAAACTAAACATTCCCAAATCCTGCAACCTTTCCTCATAAGACGGGGTTTGCAGACCGGTCACCATTCTGGTCGCTCTTTTCTGAACTTGTTCCAGTTTGTTGATGTCTTTTTTAAAATGTGGTGCCCAAAATTGGACACAATATTCCAGATGAGGTCTGACTAAAGAGGAGTAGAGGGAAATAATGACTTCACGTGATCTAGACTGTATGCTTCTGTTATTACATCCTAGAATTGCATTTGCCTTTTTTGCTGCTGCATCACACTGTTGACTCATATTCAGTCTGTGATCTATTAGTATACCCAAGTCTTTTTCACATGTGCTGTTGCTTAGCCCTATTCCTCCCATTCTGTATATGCTTTTTTCATTTTTATTGCCCAGATGTAGTACTGTGCATTTCTCCCTGTTAAAAACCATTCTGTTAGTTGCTGCCCACTTCTCCAGTTTATTTATATCTTTTTGAATCCTCTCTCTCTTCTCTAGTATTAGCTATCCCTCCTAGCTTTGTGTCATCAGCAAATTTAATCAGTTTACCCTCAATTTCTTCATCTAAATCGTTGATAAAGATGTTGCACAATACAGGGCCCAGGACAGAGCCCTGTGGTACCCCACTTGAGACATTCTTCCAACTGGATGTGCAGCCATTTACGACCACTCTTTGGGTCCGATCACTAAGCCAGTTATGAATCCACCTAACAGTTGCCTTGTCCATTCCATACTTAGTCATTTTTTCAATAAGGATTGTATGAGAGACTTTGTCAAATGCTTTGCTGAAGTCAAGATATACTATATCTACAGCATTTCCTTGATCCACCCAATCAGTGATTCCGTCATAGAAGGAAATTAAGTTAGTCTGACATGACTTATTAGTTACAAACCCATGCTGACTCTGTTTAATCACTTCATTCTTATCCAGGTACTGACATACATGTTGTTTAATAATTTGTTCAAAGATCTTTCCTGGTATAGAAGTCAGACTCTCCGGCCTATAGTTGCCTGGGTCCACCTTCTTCCCCTTTTTGAAGATAGGAACAACATTTGCTCTTCTCCAGTCTTCTGGCACTTCTCCTGTTCTCCAAGAATTTTCAAAGATTATGGAGAGGGGTTCAAAAATTTCTTCTGCTATCTCCTTCAGTACTCTGGGGTGTAATTCATCTGGACCTGGAGACCTGAATTCATTTAGGTTAGCTAAGTGTTTCCTCACTATCTTTCTGTTTATAGATATCCTGGATTCTTCTATTCCCTTAATAGGACAGTGAAGAACAGTTGATGTTATATTTCCTTTCTGAGAGAAAACAGATGCAAAATAGGAATTTAAAAGTTCTGCCTTCTCAACATCCTGTCTTACCATTTCATCATTTTCATCCTGTAAAAATCCTATAGCATCTTTGACTTTTCTTTTACTTTTGACATATCCCCAAAATCCTTTATTATTGCTTTTGACATCTCTTGCAAGCCTCAATTCATTTTCAGCTTTAGGTAATCTGATTTGTGCCCTGCAGGTTCTGCAGACAGCATTATATTCTTCTTTAGATATGCCTCCCTCTTTCCATTTTATAAACATTTTTTTCTTCCTTTTTAGCATGTTCTTAAGTTCTGTGTTCATCCATCCTGGTTTCCTTAAACCAGTATGATAAAAGAGCTACATGGACTAATGGGAAGTGTGGCCTGCTGCATCATTCACTTTTGGTGGGGGTGAAGGACACAAGGAAAGGGGTTCTTCCTGACCAGGAGCCAGCACTTGATGACTCAGTGCTTGCATTTTTTGAAACTTCAGAAGAGGAGGGCATATTTGCTGGAGTCTGTTTCGGCAATGTAAGCCAAAACCAGTTCCTCATGCTCCGCCTTTAAAAGCGGTTAACCTACTCCCAGAAAAGGTAGCCTTCCAGGCGTTCCGGAGCCAGACCATGACGCAGGCTCAAAACCTCCTGCCTTAGCTGCTATTGTGCTTTTGCCATTACCAGCAGATGCACCACCACCATCAGCACCAGCTGGCCCCCCCACGCCCACGTCCGCGGCCTCTTCCACCAAACTTCAAAATTTTGCAGAAAATAGACCCAAAATAACATCAGATATACGAGCGTACAGCTCTATTCAGTCAAAGGATAATTGTCAATCTCCATATATATTCCATCAGTCACACAGAGACGCTCACAGGCTCAGTATGGATTAGACAAGAATATAAAAATTAGACAAAGTGTACAGTATCATCAGATAGCAGGTATATGTAGTATAGTTTAAACATTCTAAATATCCGTAGATATTTGAGGAGACACACACAGACACTCTCAGGCTCAGTATTGGATTACAACACATTCTAAAAAGCCGTAAAACGGTAATGGATCTGAAGAGTACAGCTGTACACAGTGTAGGTGTCATTGTTGTCAATTTCAGTATTTATTTCCACAGTCAGAAAATAACTCTCACTTGGTCAGTTTGGATTAGACCAGAATATAACAAGCAGTAAATGGGTAATGTATCCCAAGCGTAGAGCTGTATACAGTGTAGGGGTAATTATTAAATGTACTTCTAAATTGCAGGAGTAACCCATAGACACTAACACACTCAGGATGGATAACACCACAATATAACAAGAAAATCCGCAAGAAATAATCACACATATGGGACAATGTTCCAGGTGTCAATGATACACTTAGAGTGTTGGTTGGAGGAGGACTTCCTGGCAGAAAGGGTACAGTATCACCAGATACCAGGTATATATAGTATAGTTTAAACATTAACAACGTACTTCTATATATCAGGAGTAGTGTTGAGCCACCCCGCTAGTGTTTTGGTTTGTCGCAAAGGAGGCAAGTTCGTTGCATGTTCGTCGAACGTTTGAAGAACACCGTCGAACCCCATTCAAAACAATGGCAGGCAAACACAAACACATACAAACACATAGAAAACAATTACAAAACACCTTTAAAAGTGTCCCAAAGCAGACAAAATGCTCAGAAGACAAAAATAACATGGAAAAGGGCAACTACATTTAGAAAAGAGGTGGAGGAGTAAAAGGAGGAGGTGGAGGAGACACAGATATAGGCTTGTCATGCCCTTATGAAGTCAAGAAAGGCTGGAATAAAAATGTAAAATACAAACAAAAAAAAAATTCTGAAATTGAACACGATCATATACCGTCGGACTGCCCACCAATAAATTATGGCAACTGTCGATGGGGCGGCGTTATTCCCACGAACCTCCAAACTGCGTCCATGAAGGCAAAGTGTTTGGTTTCTGGGGGCAGTATGATTGCAAAGCTGAACCTTAAAGGAATGTCCAAAAGGGCACCACCAGGAGTGGAGCCTGCGGCTTAATTGGACTCCACCCGGGAAACCACTACCATACAAGCTACAGAAAAGATGGACAGATTGCAAGCTTTGTCGTTTCTGTGTGTGGTGTGGTATGTCCGTTTGTAGTTGTGCTAGCGATTTCTCAGCTTTATTCCGTTAACGACTGAGACTCCGGCATGCCCCCGCGGTACGCGTCATGCTTACTAGAGGGATACGCGAGGCTCTGGCACGCGAGATCGAGCAATAACAGGTCTATCATGCCCATACATGTCAGGGGCTGCATGCGCGCTACACTGAAAGGACCAGCTTTTGTCGCTTACAGGTGCTGATAACCCGCTGAACACCGTTAGTGATGGGGATCTGGGATTCCAATTATTCCCCACGAACGATGATTTCCCAGTAAGTGCAGGTCAACAGCAATTACAGAATTAGGCCTAACCGTCATTCCTGAAAAAATGCAAAAAATTACGTGTCCAAACCACAGGTGCTGTAGCTTGCTTAACAGCTCGGCAGCCGTTCTCAGGCCCAGTATGGATTCGACAACATTGTAGAAAGTTGATAAAGGGTACAGTTTCACCAGGTAACACGTATATATGTAGCATAGTTAACACATTAAAAAACCTATGTCTATAGATCAGGAGGCAGGCTCAGACGGTCTCAAGCCCAGTATGGATTAGATGTGATTGGACAAAGGTGAGAAAGGGTACATTATCACTGGATAGCAGGTATATATAGCATAGTTTAAACATTTAAAATCTCCGTGTTCTCAGTATGGATTAGACAACAATCTAAAAAGTAGAAAAAAGGAAATGTTTTTGAAGTGTACACCAGTAAACACTTTTGGTGGTATTTTTAAATCTTCATATATATTTCTGTCTCATTAAGACAGTCCAGCCTCTCCGACATAGGAAATGAGATGCATACAATTACTGACAAAGTCTAGTGATTGCAGAAGTCTAGGAATTAACAATCACGGGAAAAACTTCCGTCACAATTCTCAGAGGCGATGCTGACCCTCAATTAATTTGTGTGTGGAGACAGCGAAAACATAACTTTGTGAAAAAAGTGTTGCTGTATCGCAGTACCGTTGATCCCATCAGCGTTACTCATCTCCATCAAATTTTAATCACAGGGAGAGATGTAAACATGCTGCTCACTGGCTATCATGATCTGTCACGTAACTTTGGAGTGCAAAAGACAGAAGCCACAGGCCGTAGGTGATTCTATGGGATTGGCATGAGAGGGCACATTTAAAAATGTGCGGCGGAATGTCACGCATCTGTGAGTAGGAAAACCGTGAAAGCTGATGATAAACCACCACTGCATGTCATTGTGAGTCGAGGTCCATAAGAAATGGAAGCCATTGATCATCTGAAGCTGGATCCCGGCCAGCAGGACAGGGCATAGCTACGTCTTAACCATCATCTATCAGTTCAACAAATTTGTAGTGGCAGTCCCAGTGAAGGATTTGACAGCCCAGACTACACAGCGGAGGAGCAGGGAGAGCCAAATGCTGTGGCCCTGTCCAAGCAAGGGGGGCACACTCGTGGGTGTCGGTACTGGCACTGGGCCCCTCATAGTACGGCGGTGTGTCTGACGGCGGGTGTGCACCCCCACCGTCAGAGACACTAGATTGCACTATGAGGGACCATGTGCCAGTGCCCGCGCCCAAGAGTCGGCCCACCCACCTGTCCAGGGCAACGGCACTCGCACGGTGTCATGCGCTAGGTGGTGACCCCGGCCATGGGGGGGAGGCAGCCCAGTTAGGGAGGTTTACAAAATGGCATATGTTGATGTTGGACATTCAGCGGCTGCAAAAGGCGAAATTGGGCAAGTTCGAGGAAGAGGAGGACCAAAGCAAGTCATTTTTCTGGCAACCTAGGTGTCATCAGGGGAAGGTGGGATAAAATCCTTGGAAACCCATGCATGGTTCATTTTAATGAAGGTTAAGATCATCCACATTTTGGGTCGACAGACGGGTCCTTTTTTCTGTCAGGATTGATCCAGCTGCACTGAAGACTCTTTCTGATAGCACACTTGCAGCTGGGCAAGAGAGCTCCTGTAAGGCATATTGGGCCAATTCAGGCCAGGTGTCCAGTTTAGCGGCCCAATAGTCAAATGGGAATGACCTGTGCGGGAGAACATCGATATGGGACGAGAAGTAGTTTGTAACCATAGTTGACAACTGTTGTCTCCTGTCACTTTCAAT
Organism: Dendrobates tinctorius; assembly: GCF_039654945.1. Lineage (NCBI taxonomy): Eukaryota > Metazoa > Chordata > Amphibia > Anura > Dendrobatidae > Dendrobates > Dendrobates tinctorius. Next base: position 497,055 of record NW_027362126.1, on the reverse strand, counting down.
CGATGCAGTATTACCAGTCATGTAAGCGGGACTTGAAAAATCAGTCCACAACATTGTCATGAAACCCCTGTCTCCAACGCCACTTCTGATGTGTGCACCACGAACACCTCTTCCAAGCTGCCCCCGGCCTACGGCTCATGTGAGAACCATCACCGCTGCTGTGTGCCGGGAATGCCTCAACCAACCGGTTTACCAGAGTTGCTTGTTTGTTAGCCAATATTAGGTCAAGGTTCTCCTGTGGCATGATGTTTTGTAATTTGCCTTTATAGCGTGGATCCAGGATGCTGGCCAACCAGTAGTCGTCATCGTTCATCATTTTGGCAATGCGGGGGTCCCTTTTTAGGATCTGCAAGGCATAATCTGACATATGGGCCAATGTTCCCGGTGTCAATGATGCACTGCGAGTGCTGGGTGGAGGAGCACTTTCTGGCAAATCCACATCCCTCCAGACACGCACAAACCCTGTGCCAGACCTTGCCACGCCAACATTTTCTCTTGCCCCACGAGAAGTATCCTCCCCTAAATAATCATCCCCATCATCCTCCTCTTCCTCCACCTCGTCCAGGAGAGGTCTACCTCGGCTGCAGATGCCTGCTCCTTATTGTGCGTCAAAGTTTGCATGAGCAGATGCATAAGTGGGATGCTCATGCTTATGATGGCATCGTGTGCGCTTACCAGCCGTGTGCATTCCTCAAAACACTGAAGGACTTTACAGAGGTCTTTCAGCTTCGACTACTGCACACCTGTCAACTCCATGTCTGCCCTCAAAGTGCCTGGCCATGTATCCTCCCACAAATGCATTACGGCCTGCCTCTGTTCGCACAGCCGCTCAACCATGTGCAGGGTGGAGTTCCACCTTGTTGCAACGTCGATAATTAGGCGGTCCTTGGGAAGGTGGAGCAATCGCTGCAGCTTCTGCATACGACTGGAGTGTACCGGCGACCGGCGGATGTGTGAGCACAGTCTTCGAACCTTATGGAGCAAGCCTGTTAACTCCGGATAATTATTGAGGAAGCACTGCACCACCAGGTTCAAGGTGTGAGCCAGGCAAGGTATGTGTCTGAGTTTTGAAAGGGCTATGGCTGCCACAAAATTCCGGCCGTTATCACTAACTACCTTGCCTGCCTCAAGATGTAGACTGCCCAGCCATGACTCAATTTGTCGCTGAAAGTAGTCGGCCAGTACCTCCGCGGTCTGTCGCCCAAACACATCATCTGCAACACAGCCTGCTGACGCTTTCCACTAGCTGATCGATAGGGGGACACCTCGTGTGCAACACTGGCAGCTGCGGATGGAGTGCTCGTGCGACTGCGCTCTGTGGATGAGCTTTCGCTTCTGGAGGAGGAGGGTCGAACGCCTACAGCCAACTGTTTCCTATCCCGTGGGCTAGGCAGCACTGTCCCACCACCGCTGTCCCCGTGGACCCTGCATCCACCACATTAACCCAGTGCGCAGTGATGGACACGTAATGACCCTGGCCATGCCTACTGGACCATGCATCAGTTTTGAGGTGCACCTTTCCACTCACTGATTGCTTGAGTGCATGGACAATGCGGTCTTTCACATGAAGGTGGAGGGCTGGGATGGCTTTGCGAGAAAAGAAGTGAATCATAGAATCATAGAATCGTAGAGTTGGAAGGGACCTCCTGGGCCATCTGGTCCAACCCCCTGCTCAAAGCAGGATTCGCTAAATCATCCCAGTCAGATGTCTGTCCAGCCTCTGTTTGAAGACTTCCATTGAAGGAGAACTCACCACTTCTCGTGGCAGCTTGTTCCACTCATTGATCACTCTAACTGTCAAAAAGTTTTTTCTAATATCTAATCTGTGTCTCCTCCCCTTCAGTTTCACGAAGTGGCGACTGGGTAGGTCATAACGTGGTACTGCGTAGGCCATGAGTTCGCGGAAAGCTGCGCTTTCAACCAATCGGTAGGGCATCATCTAACAAGATTAGTTTGGCAATGTGGGCGTTCAAACCCAGTGTACGCGGATGAGAGGATGAGTACTTTCTTGTCCTACGCATAGTCTCTGGTAAGGTGAGCTGGACTTGAGAGCTGCATATGGTGGAACTAACGGTGGACATGGCGGACTGAGAGAGGGTTGATGATTGAGATGGAGTTGGTGTTCTTTCTGATGGCCTAGATTCAGTCTTTCGTTGATATAACATTGTGATTCCCTGACTGCTTTGGCCTTGCGACGACACCTCAACATTTGCTGCTGGTGGTGTGCTAACCGGTGGGCTTACAGTGGGGGAAACAATGTAGCGTTGCTGACTACCTTCTTTGGGAGCAGTTGAGGTTTGGTAGTCCGTCCACGCTTGCAAGTGCATGGTGGTTGAATGTCTAAGCATGCAACTGGTATTCAAATTTCTCAGATATTTCCCTCGGCTAAAGGTCTTTGCGCACTTCTTACAGATAACCTTTGCCTGATCATTAGAATTTTGTTCAAAAAAGTGCCACACTGCACTCTTCCTACTATGGAAGACATTTTGAGACCTTGCACACTGTGCTATTTTGACCGTCTTGCCAAGCTGTCCTGCAACTCTTTTGCTTTTTGTAACCTGTTTTTGGACTGCTCCGGGCCTGCCAGATAACAGCTGTTGCGATGTCGATGCCTGCTGCGGATGCTCCTCCTCCTCTTCTGAGCTATTGGCTGCGGTACCCTCTTCCCCCAATGGATGCCAATCTGGGTCAACAACTGGGTTATCCATCACCTCCTCTTCAATGTCATGTGCATCTTCCTCTGTGTCACCGTGTATGGTGGTATAGTATGCGGGGAGGGGCACCTGAGTTTCATCAGGGTCAGATTCTGGCTCAGTACACTGCGAGGACAATGTAGTGCTCTGAGTGAATGTACCAGCAGATAAATCTAGCAGTGGCTGTACATCAGTGCACTCCATGTCAGATTCATCTTGGACTGGGGAATTCACGATTTGACTTGATAATCCAGGCATGGTATGAGAAAAGAGCTCCATGGAGTAATCTTTAGTGTGGCCTGCCGCATCCTTCACTTTTGGTAGGGGTGAAGGACACAAGGAAAGGTGTTGTTCCTGACCAGGAGCCTCCACTGACGACGCAGTGTTTTTATTTTTTGAAACTTCAGAAGAGGAGGCGATAGAGCTGGAGGCTGTGTCAGCAATGTAAGCCAAAACGTGTTCCTAAAGCTCCGGCTTTAAAAGCGGTTTACCTACTCCCAGAAAAGGGAGCCTACGAGGCCTTGTGGAGCCAGACAATGACGCGGCTCACCACCTCCTGCCTTAGGTGCTATTGTGCTTTTGCCACAACCAGCAGAAGCACCACCACCAACACCACCATCAGGACCAGCTAGCAACCCCCGCCCACTTCCACGGCCTCTTCCACCATACTTCTTCATTTTTTTGAAAAAGGTAACCAAAATAACAACAGCTATATGGTACTGTAAAACAAGGTAAAGGGTCTATAGAGTATTGGTGAGAATTTGAATCTCACTGTAGATTGGAGGACGCTGAACTATTGTCTCAGGCCCAGTATAGATTACACCGCTATGTGACAGGCAGAAATTGTCTGGTGTAAGAGAAGGCAGAAGCTGTATAGAGTATTGGTGAGAATTTGAATCTCACTGTAGATTGGAGGACGCTGAACTATTGCCTCAGGCCCAGTATAGATTACACCGCAACGTGACAGGCAGAAATTGGCTGGTGTATGAGAAGGCAAAAGCTGTATAGAGTATTGGTGAGAATTTGAATCTCACTGTAGATTGGAGGACGCTGAACTATTGTCTCTGGCCCAGGACAGATTACACCGCAATGTGACAGGCAGAAATTGCCTAGTGTATGACTAACTACAAGGTGTATATAGAATTGGGCAGAATTGGAATCTCCCTAGAGTGTAGGTCTGTAAGAATGGACAAACTCCTCGGCTTTTTCTTACAGAGTCACACACAGCCTCAATTTGGTCGCTGAACTATTGTCTCTGGCCCAGGACAGATTACTGTTGTGAGTTCATTTTCCCCTTCACCATTGAGGTCTGATGAACTCCCTCTTCTGGTGAAGGAAGGTAGTGAGGCTGATTACCAAGCACCTGGGAAGGATGATGATGACTGGGTGACGGGAATTACTGACTGGATATAAGGCAGCCGATGCCCTTCTGCCTTGCTGGTGATCTCTCTGAGGGATTCTAGGAGACCAGTCTGATTCGTGCTCCTCAAAAGCTAAGTTTTCTGCTCTACTTTTTGCATTTGTGTTTTGGTTTTGTTTTGCATTGTTTTCCTTGATTTCTGCCATTCCCTGCTGGGGTGAGCTGAATTCCTTAGTACTGATATAGTCTTTTTGAAGCCTAGCGTCTTCAGGGCTTTTTCCCTATCAGCTGTTGGCTCTTGTTTTGATAGGATTTTGGCGGATTACAGACAGCAGCTTTTCTCTTGTCCTATCTAGTTAGCTTGGGCCCCATCATTTGCTCAGCCTATCTTTCTATCTATGTGTTTTTTCATCTTGCTTCACCGTCATTATATGTTGGTGGCTGCCTATTGCTTTGGGGTCTGCTCTGGGGCAGTTTAGATTTCCCTTTCTGTCTTTAGACTATGTAGTTCTCCGGCTGTGATCGAGGGGTCTAGGGCACCGTAGGAACCCCCCACGGCTACTGCTAGTTGTTGTTGATGGGTTCAGGGGTCTGCAATCCGATAGCTGCCAACTTCTCTGGTTTTCTGGACTTAGCTAGTATTTGTTTTTGCCTCCTACGGTGACTCATTCATAACAGATTACACCGCAATGTGACAGGCAGAAATTGCCTAGTGTATGACTAACTAGAAGGTGTATAGCTTCAATTTGGCCGTGATAACAGCCGGTACACGGTACTGTGTGAGGAGCGTACACCGCTGTACGGTGTGTGAAAAAATGAACGCTCAGTAACTCACCAGGACAAAACAATAATATTTGGATTGCTTTGAAAAAAGCAGTTTGCTCAGCAGTGTGAAAACAGCAATGCAGCTATCAGGGAGCCTTAAAAGGCAGCCTAATAACCAACAGAGCTGATGCACCAAAATATAGCCTCCCCTTGCACTGCACAGTAACTGGTGTGTTGTACAGGCAAAATCGCTAGCAGCAGAAGTAGTTTTTGGCATCTTCTTCCCTGCCTAACGCTCTCCCTACAGAATCAGCAGCAGCAGCAGCTCTCCCTATTCTGAGATCAGCATAAGTAACATGGCGGTCAGCGTGCATGCCCTTTTATACCCCCTGTGATGCCACACAAAGCAAGCCAATCACTTGCATGCCCTTCAAAAACATGGTGGTAACCGCTGCCTATGTCATCACGTTGCCCACAGTGTCCGTTCTTCCTGATTGGCTGAAAAAGGGCGCAAAAGCATCTTTTGAAACGCGACTTTGGCGCGATGGTCGCCGACCTCGTGGCCGACCTCACGCTAAGGTCGGGTTTCGTTTCATGAAACCCGACTTTGGCGAAAGTCGGCGACTTTTGAATTTTTTCGACCCATTTCGCTCAACTCTAGTTATGCTTTATTATGACTATTGTATTGTATTGTATTTCTGTACAGATTAGGGTAAGATAGTGCTTCCTTTGGGAACATTAGAGGAGGGCACTTATAGTATAGAGTTTATAGAATGGGTAAGCGTAGTACCACTCCTCCTGTCATGTATATTTACACTGCACAGTAGCACTCCTCCTGTATACAGTCATGGCCAAAAGTATTGACACCCCTGCAATTCTGTCAGATAATATTAAGTTTCTTCCTGAAAATGATTGCAAACACAAATTCTTTGGTATTATTATCTTCATTTAATTTGTCTTAAATGAATAAACACAAAAGAGAATGAAGCAAAAAGCAAAACATTGATCATTTCACACAAAACTCCAAAAATGGGCCGGACAAAAGTATTGGCACCCTCAGCCTAATACTTGATTGCACAACCTTTAGCCAAAATAACTGCGACCAACCGCTTCCGGTAACCATCAATGAGTTTCTTACAATGCTCTGCTGGAATTTTAGGCCATTCTTCTTTGGCAAACTGCTCCAGGTCCCTGATATTTGAAGGGTGCCTTCTCCAAACTGTCATTTTTAGATCTCTCCACAGGTGTTCTATGGGATTCAGGTCTGGACTCATTGCTGGCCACCTTAGAAGTCTCCAGTGCTTTCTCTCAAACCATTTTCTAGTGCTTTTTGAAGTGTGTTTTGGGTTATTGTCCTGCTGGAAGACCCATGACCTCTAAGGTAGACCCAGCTTTCTCACACTGGGCTCTAAATTATGCTGCAAAATTTGTTGGTAGTCTTCTGACATCATAATGCCATGCACACGGTCAAGCATTCCAGTGCCAGAGGCAGCAAAGCAACCCCAAAACATCAGGGAACCTCCGCCATGTTTGACTGTAGGGACAGTGTACTTTTCTTTGAATGCCTCTTTTTTCTCCTGTAAACTCTATGTTGATGCTTTTGCCCTAAAAGCTCTACTTTTGTCTCATCTGACCAGAGAACATTCTTCTAAAATGTTTTAGACTTTTTCAGGTAAGTTTTGGCAAACTCCAGCCTGGCTTTTTTATGTTTCGGGGTAAGAAGTGGAGTCTTCCTGGGTCTCCTACCTTACAGTCCCTTTTCATTCAGATGCCGACGGATAGTACAGGTTGACACCGTTGTACCCTCGGACTGCAGGGCAGCTTGAACTTGTTTGGATGTTAGTGGAGGTTCTTTATCCAACATCCGCACAATCTTGCGTTGAAATCTCTTGTCAATTTTTCTTTTCCGGGGCTTTACACTTCTTGATGACACTGTGCACGGTAGACACAGGAACATTCAGGTCTTTGGAGATGGACTTGTAGCCTTGAGATTGCTCATGCTTCCTCACAATTTGGTTTCTCAAGTCCTCAAACAGTTCTTTGGTCTTCTTTCTTTTCTCCATGCTCAATGTGGTGCACACAAGGACACAGGACAGAGGTTGAGTCAACTTTAATCCATGTCAACTGGCTGCAAGTGTGATTTAGTTATTGCCAACACCTGTTAGGTGCCACAGGTAAGTTACAGGTGCTGTTAATTACACAAATTAGAGAAGCATCACAGGATTTTTCGAACAGTGCCAATACTTTTGTCCACCCTCTTTTTTATGTTTGGTGTGGAATTATATTCAATTTGGCTTTAGGACAATTCTTTTTGTGTTTTTTCATTTAAGACAAATTAAATGAAGATAATAATACCAAAGAATTTGTGTTTGCCATCATTTTCAGGAAAAAACTGAGTATTATCTGACAGAATTGCAGGGGTGTCAATACTTTTGGCCATGACTGTATATACTCTGCACAGTACCACTTGTCTTGTGTATATACACTGCTTAGTACCACTCTTCCTGTCCTCTATACATACACTACACAGTACTACTTCCTCTGTCCTGTATATACACTGCACAGTATCACTTCTCCTGTCCTGTATATACACTGCACAGTACCTCTCTTCTTGTCCTGTATACTGGGTGTAATTATCAGTGTCTGTATTATTCTGTATATATATATATATATATAATATATAAAGCCAAAGTGTGTATGTATGTGTGTGTGTATGTCCGGGATAGGCATCCGCACCGTCGCAGCTACAGCCACAAAATTTGGCACAGTCACACGTCTGGACCCCGAGAGCGTCCTAAGCTATGTTGTGAGGCGAAATTTTAACCCCGCACGTTCTGATTCACCAAACAATTTTGCCCTTATCTACATACAGTACTGGGGGAAAAAGGTGTGTGCGCGTCAAGCCCCGCCCCTCATTATGATGTCATAATGCCCCTATTTGCATAATGGGGAAACAGTGTGTGCGTATCAAGCCCCGCCCCTCATTATGATGTCACAATGGTTGCCATGGCGACGCTGATGTCATCATAGGTTGCAAGCCTCGCCGCCGCTCATTATGTCATAATGGTTGACTATGGGATGGAAGATGTGTGATGAGTATATGGGCACTGGACTATGGGATGGAAGATATGTATGACGGGTATATGGGCACAGGACTATGGGATGGAGGATGTGTGATGGGTATATGGGCACTGGACTATGGGATGGAGGATATGTATGACGGGTATATGGGCACAGGACTATGGGATGGAGGATGTGTGATGGGTATATGGGCACTGGACTATGGGATGGAGGATATGTATGACGGGTATATGGGCACAGGACTATGGGATGGAGGATGTGTGATGGGTATATGGGCACTGGACTATGGGATGGAGGATATGTGTGATGGGTATATGGGCACTGGACTATGGGATGGCGGATATGTATGATGGGTATATGGGCACTGGACTATGGGATGGAGGATGTGTGATGAGTATATGGGCACTGGACTATGGGATGGAAGATATGTATGACGGGTATATGGGCACAGGACTTTGGGATGGAGGATGTGTGATGGGTATATGGGCACTGGACTATGGGATGGAGGATGTGTGATGGGTATATGGGCACTGGACTATGGGATGGAGGATATGTATGACGGGTATATGGGCACAGGACTATGGGATGGAGGATGTGTGATGGGTATATGGGCACGGGCCTATGGGATGGAGGATGTGTGATGAGTATATGGGCACTGGACTATGGGATGGAAGATATGTATGACGGGTATATGGGCACAGGACTTTGGGATGGAGGATGTGTGATGGGTATATGGGCACTGGACTATGGGATGGAGGATGTGTGATGGGTATATGGGCACTGGACTATGGGATGGAGGATATGTATGACGGGTATATGGGCACAGGACTATGGGATGGAGGATGTGTGATGGGTATATGGGCACGGGCCTATGGGATGGAGGATGTGTGATGAGTATATGGGCACTGGACTATGGGATGGAAGATATGTATGACGGGTATATGGGCACAGGACTATGGGATGGAGGATGTGTGATGGGTATATGGGCACTGGACTATGGGATGGAGGATGTGTGATGGGTATATGGGCACTGGACTATGGGATGGAGGATATGTTTGACAGGTATATGGACACGGGACTATGGGATGGCGGATATGTATGATGGGTATATGGGCACGGGACTATGGGATGGAGGATATGTATGATGGGTATATGGGCATGGGACTATGAGATGAAGGATGTGTGATGGGTATATGGGCACTCGACTATGGGATGGCGAATATGTATGATGGGTATATGGGCACGGGACTATGGGATGGAGAATATGTATGATGGGTATATGGGCATGGGACTATGGGATGGAGGATATGTGATGGGTATATGGGCACTCGACTATGGGATGGAGGATATGTATGATGGGTATATGGGCATGGGACTATGGGATGGAGGATGTGTGATGGGTATATGGGCACTCGACTATGGGATGGAGGATATGTATGATGGGTATATGGGCACGGGCCTATGGGATCGTGGATATGTTTGATTGGTATATGGGCACGGGACTATGGGATGGAGGATAATTATAATTTGTTATTACTAACCACAGTTAGTTACTATGCCCGGGCAGCGCCGGGGCTCTTCAGCTAGTGTGTATATATATATATATATATATATATATATATATATATATATATACACTCACTGGCCACTTTATTAGGTACACCATGCTAGTAAGGGGTTGGACCCCCTTTTGCCTTCAGAACTGCCTCAATTCTTCGTGGCAGAGATTCAACAAGGTGCTGGAAGCATTCCTCAGAGATTTTGGACCATATTGACATGATGGCATCACACAGTTGGCGCAGATTTGTCGGCTGCACATCCCTGATGCGAATCTCCCGTTCCACCACATCCCAAAGATGCTCTATTGGATTGAGATCTGGTGACTGAGGAGGCCATTTGAGTACAGTAAACTCATTGTCATGTTCAAGAAACCAATCTGAGATGATTCGAGCTTTATGACATGGCGCATTATCCTGCTGAAAGTAGCCATCAGATGTTGGGTACATTGTGGTCATAAAGGGATGGACATGGTCAGCAACAATACTCAGGTAGGCTGTGGCGTTGCAACGATGCTCAATTGGTACCAAGGGGCCCAAAGAGTGCCCAGAAAAAATTCCCCACACCATGACACCACCACCACCAGCCTGAACCGTTGATACAAGGCAGGATGGATCCATGCTTTCATGTTGTTTACGCCAAATTCTGACCCTACCATCCGAATGTCGCAGCAGAAATCGAGACTCATCAGACCAGGCAACGTTTTTCCAATCTTCTACTGTCCAATTTCGATGAGCTTGTGCAAATTGTAGCCTCAGTTTCCTGTTCTTAGCTGAGAGGAGTGGTACCCAGTGTGGTCTTCTGCTGCTGTAGCCCATCTGCCTCAAAGTTCGACGCACTGTGCGTTCAGAGATGCTCTTCTGCCTACCTTGGTTGTAACGGGTGGCAATTTGAGTCACTGTTGCCTTTCTATCAGCTCGAACCAGTCTGCCCATTCTCCTCTGACCTCTGGCATCAACATGGCATTTCCGGCCACAGAACTGCCGCTCACTGGATTTTTTTTCTTTTTCGGACCATTCTCTGTAAACCCTAGAGATGGTTGTGCGTGAAAATCCCAGTAGATCAGCAGTTTCTGAAATTCTCAGACCAGCCCTTCTGGCACCAACAATCATGCCACGTTCAAAGGCACTCAAATCACCTTTCTTCCCCATACTGATGCTCGGTTTGAACTGCAGGAGATTGTCTTGACCATGTCTACATGCCTAAATGCACTGAGTTGCCACCATGTGATTGGCTGATTAGAAATTAAGTCTTAACACACAGTTGGACAGGTGTACCTAATAAAGTGGCCAGTGAGTGTATATGCTACATACATGCTACATATATACATACTATATACATACTACATATATACTACATTCATACAAAATACATATATACTACATACTACATACATGCTACACATATACATACTACATACATACTACATACATACTACATACATACAACATTTATACAACATACATACAGTACATACTACATATATACTACATACAGTCATATGTAAAAGTTTGGGCACCCCTATTAATGTTAACCTTTTTTCTTTATAACAGTTTTGGTTTTTGCAACAGCTATTTCAGTTTCATATATCTAATAACTGATGGACTCAGTTATATTTCTGGATTCAAATGAGGTTTATTGTACTAACAGAAAATGTGCAATCTGCATTTAAACAAAATTTCACCGGTGCAAAAGTATGGGCACCCTTATCATTTTCTTGATTTGAACACTCCTAACTACTTTTTACTGACTTCCTGAAGCACTAAATTGGTTTTGTAACCTCATTGAGCTTTGAACTTCATAGCCAGGTGTATCAAATCATGAGAAAAGGTATTTAAGGTGGCCACTTGCAAGTAGTTCTCCTATTTGATTCTCCTATGAAGAGTGGCATCATGGGCTCCTCAAAACAACTCTCAAATGATCTGAAAACAAAGATTATTCAACATAGCTTTTCAGGGGAAGGATACAAAAAGTTGTCTCAGAGATTTAACCTGTCAGTTTCCACTGTGAGGAACATAGTAAGGAAATGGAAGAACACAGGTACAGTTCTTGTTAAGCCCAGAAGTGGCAGGCCAAGAAAAATATCAGAAAGGCAGAGAAGAAGAATGGTGAGAACAGTCAAGGACAATCCACAGACCACCTCCAAAGACCTGCAGCATCATCTTGCTGCAGATGGTGTCACTGTGCATCGGTCAACAATACAGCGCACTTTGCACAAGGAGAAGCTGTATCGGAGAGTGATGCGAAAGAAGCCGTTTCTGCAAGCACGCCACAAACAGAGTCGCCTGAGGTATGCAAAAGCACATTTGGACAAGCCAGTTACATTTTGGAAGAAGGTCCTGTGGACTGATGAAACAAAGATTGAGTTGTTTGGTCATACAAAAAGGCGTTATGCATGCGCTGTATTGTTGACCGATGCACAGTGACACCATCTGCAGCAAGATGATACTGCAGGTCTTTGGAGGTGGTCTGTGGATTGTCCTTGACTGTTCTCACCATTCTTCTTCTCTGCCTTTCTGATATTTTTCTTGGCCTGCCACTTCTGGGCTTAACAAGAACCGTACCTGTGTTCTTCCATTTCCTTACTATGTTCCTCACAGTGGAAACTGACAGGTTAAATCTCTGAGACAACTTTTTGTATCCTTCCCCTGAAAAGCTATGTTGAATAATCTTTGTTTTCAGATCATTTGAGAGTTGTTTTGAGGAGCCCATGATGCCACTCTTCATAGGAGAATCAAATAGGAGAACTACTTGCAAGTGGCCACTTTAAATACCTTTTCTCATGATTTGATACACCTGGCTATGAAGTTCAAAGCTCAATGAGGTTACAAAACCAATTTAGTGCTTCAGGAAGTCAGTAAAAAGTAGTTAGGAGTGTTCAAATCAAGAAAATGATAAGGGTGCCCATACTTTTGCACCGGTCAAATTTTGTTTAAATGCAGATTGCACATTTTCTGTTAGTACAATAAACCTCATTTGAATCCAGAAATATAACTGAGTCCATCAGTTATTAGATATATAAAACTGAAATAGCTGTTGCAAAAACCAAAATTGTTATAAAGAAAAAAGGTTAACATTAATAGGGGTGCCCAAACTTTTACATATGACTGTACATGCTACATATATACATACTATATACATACTACATATATACTACATTCATACAATATACATATATACTACATACTACATACATGCTACATATATACATACTACATACATACTACATACATACTACATATATACAACATTCATACAACATACATACTACATTTATACTACATACATGCTGCATATAAACTACATTCATACAGCATATATATACTACATATATACTACATACAACATGTATGTAGTGTGTATACACTACATACATGCAACATATATACTACATTCATACAACATACATATATACTGCATACATGATACATATATACTACATGCAACATGCTACAGACATACAACATACATACATACTGCATACATACAACATAGATACATTCATACAATACATACATACATACTACATACAATACATTCATACATTCATACAATACATACATAGACATACAGTACATATAACACAGAGTACATACTCACCAATACTTGACACATTGTTCCCCGAAGCCAGTGTCATCTAAGGAAAAATATGAAAATAACAAACAAGCCATATACTCCCTGGTCCGCAGAAATCCACGCGTGTCCCACGCCGATCTCCCATGGAGAGCAGCAGCATTAGTTGATGCGACCGCTCTCTAGGGGCTCAAGGAATCCAGTGTCGGGAGGTAGGTATCCTTCCGCACTGTATTCCTCCGCCACTGTAAAAAATAGTCCCTAGTCTCACTTTTGGCATTGCTGTGTGAAAAAAGTTCCCACGCAGCATTTGCCATAAAGTGAGACCAGGGACTATATTTTTACAGTGGCGGAGGAATACAGTGCGGAAGGATACCTACCTCCCGACACTGGATTCCTGAGCCCTGTAGAGAGCGGTCGCATCAGCTGATGCTGCTGCTCTCCACAGAAGATCGGCGTGGGACACTCGTGGATCTCTGCGGATCAGGGAGTATTTGGTGGTTTGTTATTTTCACATTATTCCTTAGATGACACTGGCTTCGGGGATCAAAGTGACAAGTAATGGTGAGTATGTACTCTATGTCTATATGTATTGTATGAATGTATTGTATGTAGTAAGTATGTTGTATGTCTGTAGCATGTTGTATGTATGTAGTATATATGTATGTTGTATGAATGTAGCATATATGTAGCAGGTATGTAGTATGTATGTATGTATGTTGTATGTAGTATGTATGTTGTATGTATGTAGTATATATGTATGCTGTATGAATGTAGTATCTATGTAGTATGTATGTAGTATGTATGTATATATGTAGTATGTATGTAGTATGTATATATGTAGTATGTATGTAGTAAATGTATGTATGTAGTATTTATGTAGTATGTATATATGTATGTAGTATGTATGTAGTATGTATATATGTAGTATGTATGTAGTATATATATATATATATGTAGTCTGTATGTAGTATGCATGTAGTATGTATGTAGTATGCATATATGTAGTATGTATATATGTAGTATGTATGTAGTATGTATGTAGTATGTATGTATATATGTAGTATGTATGTAGTATGTATATATGTAGTATGTATGTAGTATATATATATATGTAGTATGTATGTAGTATGTATATATGTAGTATGTATGTAGTATATATATATATATATATATATGTAGTATGCAAGTAGTATGTATGTATGTAGTATGTATTATGTATATATGTAGTATGTATGTAATATGTATGTATGTAGTATGTATGTAGTATATATATGTAGTATGTATGTAGTATGTATGTAGTATGTATATATATATGTAGTATATATATATATATATATATATGTAGTATTTATGTAGTATGTATATATGTAGTATGTATGTAGTATGTATATATGTATGTAGTATGTATGTAGTATGTATATATGTAGTATATATATATATATGTATGTAGTATGTATGTAGTATGTATATATGTATGTATGTAGTATGTATGTAGTATGCATATATGTAGTATGTATGTATGTAGTATGTATATATGTAGTATGTATGTAGTATGTATATATGTAGTATGTATGTAGTATGTATATATGTAATATGTAAGTAGTATGTATATATGTAGTATGTATGTAGTATGTATGTAGTATATATATATATGCAGTATGTATGTAGTATGTATGTAGTATATATATAGTATGCATGCAGTATGTATATATGTAGTATGTATGTAGTATGTATATATGTAGTATGTATGTAGTATATATGTAGTATGTATGTAGTATATATGTAGTATGTATATATAGTATGTATGTAGTATGTATGTAGTATATATATGTAGTATGTATGTAGTATATATATATAGTATGTATGTAGTATGTATATATATAATATGTATGTAGTATGTATGTAGTATGTATATATGTATGTAGTATGTATGTAGTATCCATATATGTAGTATGTATGTATGTAGTATGTATATATGTAGTATGTATGTAGTATGTATATATGTAATATGTAAGTAGTATGTATATATGTAGTATGTATGTAGTATGTATGTAGTATATATATATATGCAGTATGCATGTAGTATGTATGTAGTATATATATAGTATGTATGTAGTATGTATGTAGTATGCATGCAGTATGTATATATGTAGTATGTATGTAGTATGTATATATGTAGTATGTATGTAGTATATATGTAGTATGTATATATAGTATGTATGTAGTATGTATGTAGTATATATATGTAGTATGTATGTAGTATATATATATAGTATGTATGTAGTATGTATATATATAATATGTATGTAGTATGTATGTAGTATGTATATATGTAGTATGTATATATGTATGTAGTATGTATATATAGTATGTATGTAGTATGTATGTAGTATATATATGTAGTATGTATGTAGTATATATATATATAGTATGTATGTAGTATGTATATATATAATATGTATGTAGTATGTATGTAGTATGTATATATGTAGTATATATATATATGTATGTAGTATGTATGTAGTATATATATATAGTATGTATGTAGTATGTATATATAGTATGTATGCAGTATGTATATATGTATGTATGTAGTATGTATATATGTAGTATGTATGTAGTATGTATATATGCAGTATGTAAGTAGTATGTATATATGCAGTATGTATGTAGTATGTATGTAGTATATATATGTAGTATGTATGTAGTATGTATGTAGTATGTATGTAGTATATATATATAGTATGTATGTAGTATGTATATATAGTATGTATGCAGTATGTATATATGTATGTATGTAGTATGTATATATGTAGTATGTATGTAGTATGTATATATGCAGTATGTAAGTAGTATGTATATATGCAGTATGTATGTAGTATGTATGTAGTATATATATATATAGTATGTATGTAGTATGTATATATGTAGTATGTATGTAGTATGTATATAGTATGTATATATGTAGTATGTATGTAGTATGTATATATGTAGTATGTATGTAGTATGTATATATATATATATATATAGTATGTATGTAGTATGTATGTAGTATGTATATATGTAGTATGTATGTAGTATGTATATATGTAGTATGTATGTAGTATGTATATATGCAGTATGTAAGTAGTATGTATATATGCAGTATGTATGTAGTATGTATGTAGTATATATATGTAGTATGTATGTAGTATATATATATATATATATATATATAGTATGTATGTAGTATGTATATATGTAGTATGTATATAGTATGTATATATGTAGTATATATATGTAGTATGTATGTAGTATGTATATATGTAGTATGTATGTAGTATGTATGTAGTATGTATATATGTATGTCGTATGTATGTAGTATGTATGTAGTATGTATATATGTAGTATATATGTATGTAGTATGTATGTATGTATGTAGTATGTATGTAGTATGCATATATGTAGTATGTATGTAGTATGTATATATGTAGTATGTATGTAGAATGTATGTATATATGTAGTATGTATATATGTATGTATGTATGTAGTATGCATGTAGTATGTATGTAGTATATGTATGCATGTAGTATGTATGTAGTATGTATATATGTATGTAGTATGTATGTAGTATATATATATATGTAGCATGTAGTATGTATGTAGTATGTATATATGTAGTATGTATGTAGTATGTATATATGTAGTATGTATGTAGTATGTATATATGTAGTATGTATGTAGTATGTATGTATATATGTAGTATGTATGTAGTATGTATAGATTCAAAGATTCAAGATTCAAAGAAGCTTTATTGGCAGGACTAAATACACATTAGTTTTGCCAAAGCAGGTGTACAGAAGGGAATAGGGATAGGGACTGTAGGGATGTTAGGAAGGGGCTGTAGGAAAGGTGGATGGGGCAGATCCAGGTTGGGGCTATAGAAGTCCATGGCATAGGGAAGGTGGATGGCGGCATGGGGGCAGATCCAGGATGAGGCTATAGAAGTCCATGGCATAGGGAAGGTGGATGGGGGATTGGGGCATATCCAGTCTATGGCATTCGCTCACATATTGCGCTGCTATCTCCACTGCTCTCTCTTCTTCCCCCAGCAGGATATATGTTTTCTCTTCCTCCTTCATGGTGATGAAATCCGGGAAGAGATGTGAGAGTCTCCTGAAGTGAGTGTCCCTCACTGCTGAGTACTTGGAGCAGTGTAGCAGGAAGTGGGTCTCATCCTCCAGGGCCTCCTGGTCACAGTGTTGGCACAGTCTTTCCTCCCTGGGCTTGTATATATGTAGTATGTATGTAGTATATATATGTAGTATGTATATATGTAGTATGTATGTAGTATGTATGTAGTATATATATGTAGTATGTATGTAGTATTTATATATGTAGTATGTATGTAGTATGTATATGTGTAGTATGTATGTAGTATGTATATGTGTAGTATGTATGTAGTATGTATGTAGTATATATATGTAGTATGTATGTAGTATTTATATATGTAGTATGTATGTAGTATGTAAATATGTAGTATGTATGTAATATGTATGTAGTATGTATATATGTAGTATGTATGTAGTATGTATGTAGTATGTATATGTGTAGTATGTATGTAGCATGTATGTAGTATGTATATGTGTAGTATGTATGTAGCATGTATGTAGTATGTATGTAGTATGTATATATGTATGTAGTATGTATATATATGTATGTAGTATGTATGTCGTATGCATATATGTAGTATGTATGTATGTAGTATGTATTATGTATATATGTAGTATGTATGTAGTATGTATATATATGTATGTAGTATGTATGTAGTATGTATGTCGTATGCATATATGTAGTATGTATGTATGTAGTATGTATTATGTATATATGTAGTATGTATGTAGTATGTATATATGTAGTATGTATGTAGTATGTATATATGTAGTATGGAAGTAGTATGTATATATGTATGTATGTAGTATGTATGTAGTATTTATGTAGTATATATATATAGTATGTATGTAGTATGTATATATATAATATGTATGTAGTATGTATGTAGTATGTATATATGTAGTATGTATGTAGTATGTATGTAGTATATATATATATAGTACTAGCTGAAGAGCCCGGCGCTGCCCGGGCATAGTAACTAACTGTGGTTAGTTATAGAAAATTATAATTATCCTCCATCCCATAGTCCAGTGCCCATATACCCATCATACATATCCACGATCCCATAGGCCCGTGCCCATATACCCATCATACATGTCCTCCATCCCATAGTCGAGTGCCCATATACCCATCACACATCCTCCATCCCATAGTCCCATTCCCATATACCCATCACATATCCTCCATCCCATAGTCCCGTGCCCATATACCCATCATACATATCCTCCATCCCATAGTCCCGTGCCCATATACCCATCATACGTCCTTCATCTCATAGTCCCATGCCCATATACCCATCACACATCCTTCATCTCATAGTCCCATGCCCATATACCCATCATACATATCCTCCATCCTATAGTCCAGTGCCCATATACCCATCACACATCCGCCATCCCATAGTCCCGTGCCCATATACCCATCATACATATCCTCCATCCTATAGTCCAGTGCCCATATACCCATCACACATCCTCCATCCCATAGTCCAGTGCCCATATACCCATCACACATCCGCCATCCCATAGTCCCGTGCCCATATACCCATCATACATATCCTCCATCCTATAGTCCAGTGCCCATATACCCATCACACATCCTCCATCCCATAGTCCCGTGCCCATATACCCATCATACATATCCTCCATCCTATAGTCCAGTGCCCATATACCCATCACACATCCTCCATCCCATAGTCTTGTGCCCATATACATATCCTCCATCCCATAGTCCCGTGCCTATATACCTGTCATACATATCCTCCATCCCATAGTCCGGTGCCCATATACTCATCACACATCCTCCATTCCATAGTCAAACATTATGACATCATAATGAGCGGCGGCAGGGCTTGCAACCTTTGATGACATCAGCGTCGCCATGGCAACCATTGTGACATCATAATGAGGGGCAGGGCTTGATACACACACACTGCTTCCCCAGTATGCAAATAGGGGCATTGTGACATCACAATGAGGGGCGGGGCTTGACGCGCACACACTTTTTCCCCCAGTTTGTAGATAGGGGCAAAACTGTTTGGTGAATTGGAACGCGCGGGGTTAAAATTTCGCCTCACAACATAGCTTAGGATGCTCTCGGGGTCCAGACGTGTGACTGTGCCAAATTTTGTGGCTGTAGCTGCAACGGTGCGGATGCCTATCCCGGACATACACACATACACACACACACACATACACACATACATACATACATACATACACACTTTGAGCTTTATATATTAGACTAGCTGAAGAGCCCGGGCATAGTAACTAACTGTGGTTAGTTATAGCAAATTATAATTATCCTCCATCCCATAGTCCCGTGCCCATATACCCATCATACATATCCACGATCCCATAGGCCCGTGCCCATATACCCATCATACATATTCTCCATCCCATAGTCCAGTGCCCATATACCCATCATACATATCTGCCATCTCATAGTCCCGTGCCCATATACCCATCATACATATTCTCCATCCCATAGTCCCGTGCCCATATACCCGTCATACATATCCTCCATCCCATAGTCCCGTGCCCATATACCCGTCATACATATCCTCCATCCCATAGTCCAGTGCCCATATACCCATCACACATCCTCCATCCCATAGTCCCGTGCCCATATACCCGTCATACATATTCTCCATCCCATAGTCCCGTGCCCATATACCCGTCATACATATCCTCCATCCCATAGTCCAGTGCCCATATACCCATCACACATCCTCCATCCCATAGTCCCGTGCCCATATACATATCCGCCATCCCATAGTCCCGTGCCCATATACCTGTCATACATATCCACGATCCCATAGGCCCGTGCCCATATACCCATCACACATCCTCCATCCCATAGTCGAGTGCCCATATACCCATCACACATCCTCCATCCCATAGTCCCATGCCCATATACCCATCATACATATTCTCCATCCCATAGTCCCATGCCCATATACCCATCATACATATTCTCCATCCCATATACCCATCATACATATTCGCCATCCCATAGTCCCGTGCCCATATACCCATCACACATCCTTCATCTCATAGTCCCATGCCCATGTACCCATCACACATCCTTCATCTCATAGTCCCGTGCCCATATACCCATCATACATATCCTCCATCCCATAGTCCCGTGCCCATATACCCGTCATACATATCCTCCATCCCATAGTCCAGTGCCCATATACCCATCACACATCCTCCATCCCATAGTCCCGTGCCCATATACAGTGGGGAAAAAAAGTATTTAGTCAGTCAGCAATAGTGCAAGTTCCACCACTTAAAAAGATGAGAGGCGTCTGTAATTTACATCATAGGTAGACCTCAACTATGGGAGACAAACTGAGAAAAAAAAATCCAGAAAATCACATTGTCTGGTTTTTTTTCATTTTATTTGCATATTATGGTGGAAAATAAGTATTTGGTCAGAAACAAGCAATCAAGATTTCTGGCTCTCACAGACCTGTAACTTCTTCTTTAAGAGTCTCCTCTTTCCTCCACTCATTACCTGTAGTAATGGCACCTGTTTAAACTTGTTATCAGTATAAAAAGACACCTGTGCACACCCTCAAACAGTCTGACTCCAAACTCCACTATATATCCACTGTATATGTATGTAGTATGTATGTAGTATGTATATATGTAGTATGTATGTAGTATGTATATATGTATGTAGTATGTATGTAGTATGTATATATATATGTAGTATGTATGTATGTAGTATGTATGTAGTATGTATATATGTAGTATGTATGTAGTATGTATATATGTAGTATGTAAGTAGTATGTATATATGTAGTATGTATGTAGTATGTATATATGTAGTATGTATATATGTAGTATGTATGTAGTATGTATATATGTAGTATGTATGTAGTATGTATATATGTAGTATGTATGTAGTATGTATATATGTAGTATGTAAGTAGTATGTATATATGTAGTATGTATGTAGTATGTATATATGTAGTATGTATATATGTAGTATATATGTAGTATGTATATATGTAGTATGTATGTAGTATGTATATATGTAGTATGTATGTAGTATGTATATATGTAGTATGTATGTAGTATGTATATATGTAGTATGTAAGTAGTATGTATGTAGTATATATGTAGTATGTATGTAGTATATATATATAGTATGTATGTAATATGTATATATGTATAGTATGTATATAGTATGTATGTATGTAGTAGGTATATATGTAGTATATATATATGTAGTATGTATGTAGTATGTATGTAGTATGTATATATGTAGTATGTATGTAGTATATATATATATATATGTATGTAGTATGTATGTAGTATGTATGCAGTATGTATGTAGTATGTATGTAGAATGTATGTATATATGTAGTATGTATACAAGTAGTATGTATGTAGTATGTATGTAGTATGTATGTAGTATATATATATATATATATATATATATATATATATGCAGTATGTATGTAGTATGATTCAAGATTCAAGATTCAAAGAAGCTTTATTGGCAGGACTAAATACACATTAGTTTTGCCAAAGCAGGTGTACAGAAGGGAATAGGGATAGGGACTGTAGGGATGTCGGGTAGGGGCTGTAGGAAAGGTGGATGGGGCAGATCCAGGTTGGGGCTATAGAAGTCCATGTTAGATGTATGTAGTATGTAGTATATATATAGTATGTATGTAGTATGTATGTAGTATGTATATATGTAGTATATATGTAGTATATATATATATGTAGTATTTATGTAGTATGTATGTAATATGTATATATGTATGTAGTATGTATGTAGTATGTATATATGTAGTATATATATGTATGTAGTATGTATGTAGTATGTATATATGTAGTATGTATGTAGTATGTATGTAGTATGTATATATGTAGTATGTATGTATGTAGTATGTATGTAGTATGTATGTAGTATGTATGTATATATGTAGTATATATATGTATGTAGTATGTATGTATGTAGTATGTATGTAGTACGTATGTAGTATGTATGTAGTATATATATATATATATATAGTATGTATGTAGTATGAATGTAGTATGTATATATGTAGTATGTATGTAGTATGTATATATGTAGTATGTATGTATGTAGTATGTATGTAGTATGTATGTAGTACGTATGTAGTATGTATGTAGTATATATATATATATATAGTATGTATGTAGTATATATGTAGTATGTATATATGTAGAATGTATGTAGTATGTATATATGTAGTATGTATGTAGTATGTATATATGTAGTATGTATGTAGTATGTATGTAGTATATATGTAGTATGTATGTAGTATATATATAGTATGTATGTAGTATGTATGTAGTATGTATGTATGTAGTATGTATGTAGTACGTATATATGTAGTATATATATATAGTATGTATGTAGTATGTATATATGTAGTATGTATGTAGTATGTATGTAGTATATATGTAGTATGTATGTAGTATATATATATAGTATGTATGTAGTATGTATGTAGTATGTATGTATGTAGTATGTATGTAGTACGTATATATGTAGTATATATATATAGTATGTATGTAGTATGTATGTAGTATGTATATATGTATGTAGTATGTACGTATGTAGTATGTATGTAGTATGTATATATGTAGTATATATATGTATGTAGTATGTATGTAGTATGTATATATGTAGTATATATATATATGTAGTATTTATGTAGTATGTATATATGTAGTATGTATGTAGTATATATGTATGTAGTATGTATGTAGTATGTATATATGTAGTGTATATATATGTATGTAGTATGTATATATGTAGTATGTATGTAGTATGTATGTAGTATGTATATATGTAGTATGTATGTATGTAGTATGTATGTAGTATGTATGTAGTATGTATGTAGTATGTATATATGTAGTATATATATGTATGTAGTATGTATGTATGTAGTATGTATGTAGTACGTATGTAGTATGTATGTAGTATATACACTCACTGGCCACTTTATTAGGTACACCATGCTAGTAAGGGGTTGGACCCCCTTTTGCCTTCAGAACTGCCTCAATTCTTCGTGGCAGAGATTCAACAAGGTGCTGGAAGCATTCCTCAGAGATTTTGGACCATATTGACATGATGGCATCACACAGTTGGCGCAGATTTGTCGGCTGCACATCCCTGATGCGAATCTCCCGTTCCACCACGTCCCAAAGATGCTCTATTGGATTGAGATCTGGTGACTGAGGAGGCCATTTGAGTACAGTGAACTCATTGTCATGTTCAAGAAACCAATCTGAGATGATTCGAGCTTTATGACATGGCGCATTATCCTGCTGAAAGTAGCCATCAGATGTTGGGTACATTGTGGTCATAAAGGGATGGACATGGTCAGCAACAATACTCAGGTAGGCTGTGGCGTTGCAACGATGCTCAATTGGTACCAAGGGGCCCAAAGAGTGCCCAGAAAAAATTCCCCACACCATGACACCACCACCACCAGCCTGAACCGTTGATACAAGGCAGGATGGATCCATGCTTTCATGTTGTTTACGCCAAATTCTGACCCTACCATCCGAATGTCGCAGCAGAAATCGAGACTCATCAGACCAGGCAACGTTTTTCCAATCTTCTACTGTCCAATTTCGATGAGCTTGTGCAAATTGTAGCCTCAGTTTCCTGTTCTTAGCTGAGAGGAGTGGTACCCAGTGTGGTCTTCTGCTGCTGTAGCCCATCTGCCTCAAAGTTCGACGCACTGTGCGTTCAGAGATGCTCTTCTGCCTACCTTGGTTGTAACGGGTGGCAATTTGAGTCACTGTTGCCTTTCTATCAGCTCGAACCAGTCTGCCCATTCTCCTCTGACCTCTGGCATCAACAAGGCATTTCCGGCCACAGAACTGCCGCTCACTGGATTTTTTTTCTTTTTCGGACCATTCTCTGTAAACCCTAGAGATGGTTGTGCGTGAAAATCCCAGTAGATCAGCAGTTTCTGAAATACTCAGACCAGCCCTTCTGGCACCAACAATCATGCCACGTTCAAAGGCACTCAAATCACCTTTCTTCCCCATACTGATGCTCGGTTTGAACTGCAGGAGATTGTCTTGACCATGTCTACATGCCTAAATGCACTGAGTTGCCGCCATGTGATTGGCTGATTAGAAATTAAGTCTTAACACACAGTTGGACAGGTGTACCTAATAAAGTGGCCAGTGAGTGTATATATAGTATGTATGTAGTATGTATGTAGTATGTATATATGTAGTATGTATGTAGTATGTATATATGTAGTATGTATGTAGTATGTATATATGTAGTATGTATGTAGTATGTATGTAGTACGTATGTAGTATGTATGTAGTATATATATATATAGTATGTATGTAGTATGTATGTAGTATGTATGTAGTATGTATATATGTAGTATGTATGTAGTATACATGTAGTATATATGTAGTATGTATGTAGTATATATATATAGTATGTA
This sequence comes from Dendrobates tinctorius, assembly GCF_039654945.1. NCBI lineage: Eukaryota > Metazoa > Chordata > Amphibia > Anura > Dendrobatidae > Dendrobates > Dendrobates tinctorius. Next base: position 472,400 of record NW_027362126.1, on the reverse strand, counting down.
TGTAGTATGTATGTAGTATGTATGTATGTAGTATGTATGTAGTACGTATATATGTAGTATATATATAGTATGTATGTAGTATGTATGTAGTATGTATATATGTATGTAGTATGTACGTATGTAGTATGTATGTAGTATGTATATATGTAGTATATATATGTATGTAGTATGTATGTAGTAAGCCAGTTGACACAACGTCAGAGCTCCCAGGGTCGCTACTCCACCTGTGATATACACACAGAGAAGAGATAACAACAAGCGTAGGGAGGTGACAGTCCATACAAGGTCGAAAGCCAGTTGACACAAGAATCACTACCTGGCTTATCCGACCATCTCCATGGAACCAAGCGACCAGCACGTCCCAAAACCTGGCTTTCTCCAACATATCCATGGTTCAGAGATGGTCACTGGATCAGATCTGTTGTCCTTCCAACCGGAGCCGATCACTCCCAGGTTGTTTCCCTTAGAATCATAGATCCGTTTCCCTCGTGATGGGGCCATGATGAATTGGCTGCAGTCTTCTCATCTGTTGAGTGTTGTGCAGAATGTCCGACTGGTAGCTTTCTGTGTCATGAGATGAGATGAAATCAGGCCTGGTCGCTCCATCTCAGGGTCTTTTTAGACCAGAAAGGTAAGCTATTTTTAGAATTACCCAGTGTCCTTTAGTACACCCTCACAGTCTTTCCCTATCTACAGTCAACAAACTGGTTGTAGAATACAATGCACAATTAGCATATCAGCTCACAATAAACACACACTATGTACATGTCACTATAAAGGTACTGTCACACTTAGCGGTGCACCAATGATCACGACCAGCGATATGACGCGGTCAGGATCGCTGGTGCATCACTAAGTGGTCGCTAGTGAGCTGCCACACAGACAGATCTCACCATCGACATCGCTGGGGACGGGGGTCGCTACTTACCTGTCACACTAGGCGATCCTGCGTCCTCCCGCCCGGCTCCACGCTCGTCGCTCGTCTCTCTGCAGGAAGCGCCGCAGGAAGCTGACGACGAGAAACAGTCCAGCCTGTTCTCGCGCGATCAGCGATAACAGCAGGGGAGCGGGTTGTAGGTAAGTATCAGACATAGCGATATCGCTAGCAATATCGCTATAACGTCACAAGTTATAGCGATATTGCTAGAGATATCGCTTAGTGTGACAGGCCCTTTACAGACTTACACAGTATGTTAAATAGTATATCAGCTTGCAAGACTATATTCTCGACCCACCAGACATAAACACTTAAATCCACAAGCCAATATACAGATAAAAAAACAAAACTCCCCTTGGCTTGCAAAAAAACACAGTCGTCTGGGTAATTAAAATATAATCTGGTTTCTTCACAGAATGTTTATGTTTGAAGCATGATATGTGGGAAAAGGTTGAAAAGTTCCAGGGGGCTCAATACTTTAGCAAGGCACTGTATATATGGTTCATCCGCCAGGGCAGTGGGGTACTCGGTACCGGGCCGGTATCTCAGAGGAAAGTATGCAGGTAGATCCTCTGGGGCAGATGGTATAAGGCAGCAAGATGTAATATCTCCCCACAGGTGGAGCTGTGGTCCCAGGGCAGTGGTAATAGGTGTTGAGGAAGAGGGTGTAGTGCCTGGCACAGAGATGTAGCAGTGCTGGAGGGTTTGCAGGAAGAATGCAATGACACAATAGGGTGCAGTTTCCGTTACCTTTACTGTGCTTTGTAAGTGCAGTCCAGGGTCCAGATTACAGATGGAACAGAGGCTGACCAGCTTGGAAGCAACTTAGGAATCTCTCTATGCAGATGGGTTGTGTAGTCTCCTTTCTAGCACTTTCTGAGGTACTTGCAAAACTGTGTTACACTGAAGTTCCACTTGCTTGTTCTCTTTTAGATCTCCCTCGTATGGCAGACAGCTGTAGCCTCCTTCTTCGGGCTCACACGTTGCTGTTGTGCCTCCGAGTCTTATGTGGGAATAGAGCATTTACAGCTTCCTATTCCTCCAGTTTCTGCTGCAGGAACATCAGTATCCGTACAACCTTGGAGACCGGACTCCAGATCATGCGCTACAGCTAAAAGTGAGCCTGAACTCTGCTCAATCTTCCAGCTCTTCTCCTCACGTCCACACACGGTTCCCTCCTCACACAAATTAACTATTTTCCCCTTCCTGGCCCCCAGAGAGCAGCTCTTCCCCTAGTTTTAGTTCAGAGCTCCCTCTGCTGGCTTGGAGTGGGAACTGTGTTGTGTGTTGTATTTACCTGACAGAGAGACCCTTTATTGCTTCCAAGCATGACATCACACTCCCTAGGAGGAAGGTATTGCCACTGTGGCGACCATACTCCTGGGGGTGCCACATATACACTGCTCAGTACCACTTCGGCGATACTGTATATACACTGCACAGTACCACTCCTCCTATATATACAGTGCACAGGACCACTTCCCCTGTGTATATACACTGCATAGTACCACTCCTTTTGACCTGTATATATTGTGTGGCAGCGACTGTTATTTGCGAGGGTCGCTATGTGTCCCCAAGGATGCGCTCAGAAGTGTATTAGACCCGCTTGGCTGGTCACGGCCAGACGCCTGTGAGTCACAAGGCAAAATAAAAGTAAGCATGAACCTGGTCAAGCTATTTGTCCAAGGCATTGTTCAGGAAACCCCAGTATGGGCTTTTATTTTTGAAACAGACTGCAGGAAGGTAGTGGGGTCGGTCCGTTTCCTCCAGGCTGGATTTTACAAGTGGCCATGTTGAAGAAGGTAGTCTCCAAGGATGGAAGGGACTGGGACATTTTGTTGCCCTACTTGTTGGCGATTAACGAGGTACCGCAGGCTTTCACAGGATTTTCACCCTTTGAGTTACTGTATGGCAGGCATCCCAGGGGTCTGCTGGACGTAGCCAAAGAAACGTGGGAGCAGGAACCTACGCCATGTAAGAGTGTCAATGAGCACATGGTCAATATGCAGGACCGAATTGCAGCAATCATGCCTATTGTAAAAGAGCAATTAGTGGATGCTCAAGCAGCGGAGGGCTGCGTATATAACAAGAGGGCCACAGCCCGTTCCTTTAAAGCAGATCGGGTGTTGGTTTTGGTTCACACCACTGAAAGCAACCTTATGGCCAAGTCGCAAGGACCATATGAAGTTCGGGAAAAAGTGGGCAAAGTAAACTACCGAGTACACCAGCCCGGGAAAAGAAAACCTGAACAATTGTATCACGTTAATCGGTTAAAAGCGTGGAAGGACCGTGAGTGTATGCTTACAGAAGTGACTCCCAACGTATCATCTGGAGACCCTTTGAAATCGGCTCGGACGGAGGCCAAGGGGGAGGTAAAGATAGGAGACACCCTCTCGAAACAGCAGTGGCGAGAGGTGTGGAAATTGGTACAAGGGAATACCGATGTATTCTTGGGTCTACCCGGTCATACCTCTGTCATCCAGCATGACATTGTCACCGAGCCTCAAGTAAGGGTACGAATGAAATCGTACCAGGTGCCCGAGACCCAGAGACAAGCTATTGCGAGTGAGGTGAAACAAATGCTTCAGCTGGGAGCAATTAAGGAATCCCGGAGTGACTGGGCTAGCCCGATTGTGCTAATCCTGAAACCGGACGGGTCATTACGGTTCTGTAATGACTTCAGTAAGTTAAATGACGTGTCAAAGTTCGACCTTTACCCAATGCCCAGTGTGGACGAGCTGATCGAGCGCTTGGGTCAGGCCCAGTATTGTACCACGCTTGATTTGACCAACAGTTATTGGCAGGTGACACTTACAGAGTCGGCCAAGGAAAAGACCACCTTCATAACACCAGAGGTTCTTTACCACTATGTAGTCTTGCCCTTTGGACTATATGGGGCCCCTGCCACGTTCCAGCGGCTGATGGATATAATGCTGGAACCCCATCAGAAGTATGCGTCAGCGTACTTAGATGACATCATCTTTAGTACTGAATGGCATACCACGTGTCCTAGGAACAAGCGGCAGCAGATTTGCTCAGAGCCGCGGGATTGACGGCGAATCCCAAGAAATGTGCGATAGGGCTCAAGAAAGCCCAGTACTTGGGTTACATAATTGGCAGTGGGGTTGTTAAACCCCAAATAAATAAAGGTTATTGTCAGGAAAATATGAATATATTTACATTTTATATACACTTCCAGGGCTCGTGCTGCCCTTCCCCCATTACGTTTATGCCGTGCAATACTGAGCTCTCATGTGCAGGCTCATTGCTGCAGCGTCCAACCCCCTCCCTTTTCCTCCTTGGTGGAATGTCCACTCACCCCCTCCCTCTAGCTATGTCAGCCCTTGTAATGTGAGATCCTGGTCTGCTGACTCAGGCAGGAAGTGAAGGTTTGAAGCACATGTCTCCTGTGTTCATTCAAACTCGAATATAATAACACAGAATAATCATAGATGCAGGAAACATATATTTGGAATCTTAATCATTAAACCTATTCACAACAGCCTTCTGTGACCTCCACGCTCACCAGAAACTGAGAAATGCCTCCCAGTAATACATAGACATATGATGATTGGTCTTAAAGGAAACAGAAAATCATAAGCAAACCTATAATACTCCTGTCATCACTCTGTGAGCCTCACAGCCCGAGATATGGCCCGCAGAAGTTTTTTTTGCAATTTTCAAAAGGGGGTTCATTCCCTAGCTCCGCCCACTCACAGAGGTCAGCCAGGGAAAGGCATAAAACTAGGATGCTCGATTAGAAACTTGCCTTTTTTCCTGGGTAATCAGCTATGGGAAGCTGTGCATTTTGACCTGTTACTCTGGGACAGTTTCCCTCCCCTCTCCTCCACTTTGCATGCCATTGACAGAGATGTGCAAGATCTTATTTTAATCATCCATTTTATTTTGCGTGAGGCAGTGACTGGAACCATATGTGAGGGTCGCTATGTGTCCCCCAGGATGCGGACGGATTCCTATTAGACCCACTGGAGTGCCTTGTAGTCACAGCAGGATGCCTGTGACTCACAGGGCAGTATAAAAGTAAGTTTCAACCTGGACAAGTTATTTTTGACCAAGGAGCTTGCTCAGGAAAACCCAGTATGGGCTTTTATTTTTTAAATGGACTGCAGGAAGGTGGTGGGATCTGGTCCGTTTCCTCCAACCCAAATCTTATAATTGGCCTATGACCACAGATTGGAGTGAAGGAAAAAAAAACCCTGCAGGAAAAGTTTGGGTGTGTCAGTTTTGGTCTTGCAAGCAGACAGAGCAGTTGGTGTGCAGATCACTCCATGTGTGAGGCAACACAGGGTCAAGCGGAGCCAAAAGGTCTGGCACCCCTGCGTACATGGCAGTGCGGTCGCTCACGGCAACTGGTCCCAGACTGTATTTTGTTTTCCCGTCTGTGATCCGGAAGATACAGCATGCTGTGCACTGTGTAAGTTTTTGGACATTAAACACATTTTGTTTTGAACTTGCTTGGGTCACTGCCTCATCACTGCCCAGTGTGGACACCGCTGCACTACATTTGTGATAGTCTGTATATACTGTATCTTGTCTCTCTTGTAACATCTTTTATATTTTTGTAAACACTGCCTATATTTTCTGGAGTAAATCTATAAATTTACTAGTTTAGTTTTTCCTTGCTCTATAAACGTACCACCATGACCTGTGCGCTCAAAATTATGCTACCGTGTGGGTTGGCTCCTGACCCGATATTGATTTCAATGCCAAATGAGGAGCTGGTGGCAGCAAAGTGTTCTGGGGTATTTGGGAGACTCTTGTGGAGGTTTTATGTCTGTATTACACGCGTGAGACTGGGGATATACATACCGCTTTCACTGCAGAGTGCCCAATAGCCAGTACATGGCAAGTCAGCCTTTCTCGTGACTACTTATTCTAAGTGTAGTTCCCTGACTGACCTGAGGGTAAGAGGTGCGCCAGAGAGTTGTAAGTTCTTAAACCGAAACTGAAGGTGGAAACAAAAGTTGTGGGTGGTTATATAACCCACGACCACAAATAAATAATAAAGTCATGACAATTGGTGGGAAATAAATCCCTGACAACGGGGCAACCTCACACCTCCAGTTCCTGACACATTTGTGGCAGAGCGGTGGGATCAAAGAGCATTAGTGACCTGGTTTGAGCAATCATTCATCTCACTAAAAACTTGCATGGTTCTTGTGAGGACCCTGTGCAAAAAGTTTTGGAGAACGAACTCAGTGTTTATTAGTGCTGAGACAATACTGTGTATATAGCGGATACCCCCTCCCCTTCTCTTGGTTTTTCGGTCCTATCTTTCTTTTGGCAATTATGGCTACACTGGGAGAGGCCTGGTATAAGGAGCAGAAAAAGGACACTCTTGCTGGAATATGTACAACCAGAGGCATTGACCCTCCTGGCAAAAGCAAAAACCAAATGGTCACGGAACTGGTGCGATTTGAAGCAGAGCCTGTCCGTCCCCAGAGCGCAAGGGGACTCAGGAGCAAGCCAAAGTGCAGGTGGTGCAGCTGTGGAAGTCCAAACGCTGAATGCTGCCCTACTTGCAACCAAGGTAGCGTCGACCACTATGTGCAAATGGCTCTACAACACTGCCCCACAGACGATAAGGATAGACTTCTGCATACCAGGAGAGAGCCGAGCGAGAGGCCTTAGCCCAGAGGGAGCGGGAAGAGAGACTGTACCAGCTGGAATTAGCCCGAAACCAGGGTCAGAGGTTGTTCCAGCCCAGCAGTGAGGGCAGCAACGCTCTGTTCCCTAAACCCCAGCCAGTTCACTTTCCAGTGATGGAAAAGGACGGGGACTTTGACATTTTTCTGCGGGGATTTGAAAAATCCTGCCGACAATACCAGCTGCCTGAAACCCAATGGGCCCGATATTTGACCCCAGGGCTCAAAGGAAAAGCTCTGGAGGCATTTGTTTTTCTCCCTCAAGACCAAGATGGAGACGATGAGGCCATCAAGCAGGCCCTGATAAAGAAGTACCAGCTGACTCCTGAGGTTTACCGTAAAATGTTTCGGAACTTCCAACATGGCCCACACGACAGTTACAGCAATGTGGTGCATGGACACAGAACCCACTTTGATCAGTGGGTCCAAGGACTGTCAGTGACCACCTTTGAGCAGCTGCGGGACCTGATGATAAAAGACCAGTTCCTACATCTTTGTCTGGCTGAGGTGCAACAGTTCATGATGGACTGGGAGCCACAAGATGCAGACAAAGAAGTGCAGATCGCCGACACCTATGAGGCCAACCGTAAACCGGAGGTGCGGAAGGCGATCACTGCCAGCTGGAAAGGGGGTAAGCTGTCAACCAACCCCAGTACCCCTGCCAGGAGACTCACCGGAGGCCTCATCCCATTTGCCAGCACCAGGCCTACATCCGATCCCAGCAAGTGTTATTCCTGCAATCAGACTGGACATCTCAGCGCCACTTGTCCGGAGAAGCAGAAGAATTGCCCAGGCAAGGTTTATAGATTGGGGTGCCGGGAGCAGAGTGAAGAAAGTGGGGTTGTCCAAAAACTTGCTCGCACACGTTTTGTTGGGAACTGATTTGGGGAGGATGGTTGCGTATTATGTCCCTGACACCCCTTCCCGATCTGATATTGAGGGTAATGTTGATGCTAATGATGATGATATAAATATGCATGCTTTACCTGATAATAATGATGTGTCTGCAGGTGCAGGAGTACTCAGCCACGTCACACTGCAGGGTGAACTGGCTGAGGAACCCCTAACAGGAGCAAGCGACAGTGCTAAGGGAAATGGGGAGAGGCACAGGAACCATGAAGAATGTGATGCCGTGCAACTGACCAGTACCACAGAGGAAGGTAACAGACCATATATAGCACTGCTCCTGAGGTAATGGGGGTGGAAGGGGAGGTAGTACCCACAGCTGCGTCAGCTGATGGGACTGTGGTAATCCCCAGGGAGATGGCCACTGTCACCCGTGGTCAGAGGACCCAGATGGAAGGTAACGCCCTGCTTTCTGGACCCTCCTCAGTCAGAAGGAAGACTGAACTAGAGAAGGTCCCAGAGCAGGTCCCAGAGGGTTCCCGTGAGGAAAGGACCTTGACGTCACTTCTGGCTGCCTCCAGCCAGGAGTTCCAGGCTGCTCTGCACTCTGATGCGAGCCTGGAGACCTTGAGACACCTTACTGAGATGCCCACCTCCAACACAGATAAGGAGAGGGTGTTCTGGGAACGAGGGAGGTTATGTTATACCAGGAGACAGTTCCCGGTAAATCCCAAAAGGAGTGGTTGAGGGAAAGACAGTTGTCCCCTACCAATTTAGGGGTGAGTTGTGATGGATTTCTCGCGAGATTACACTTGCTGGACACTTGGGGATCAGCAAAACTAAGGCCCGGCTTTCTCAACACTTCTATTGGCCCAAATTGGGGACAGATGTAACAACCTACAGCCGCTCCTGTATCACCTGTCAAAGAGTGGGAAAGTCAGGGCCTGCTCCCAAGGCTCCCCTGATCTCTTTGCCAGTGATAGGAGCCTTTCCAAAGGATTGCAGTGGACATTGTGGGACCACTGGCCACACCCAGCAGCTCTGGAAAGCGTTTCATCCTTACTGTGGTAGACTATGCTTCCCAGTACTCGGAGGCAGTGGCTCTGTCCTCAACTAGGGTGGATAAGGTGGCGAATGCCCTGTTGGCCATATTTTCACTAGTAGGATTTCCCAGGGAGATGCTTACCGACCAGGGGACTCAATTCATGTCTCGCCTAATGGAGGCTCTCTGTAAGAAAATGCAGGTGAAGTGTCTGGAATCGAGTGCATATCACCCCCAAGCCAATGGTTTGTGTGAGTGCTTCAACTGTACCCTCAAGCAGATGTTAAAAATGCTGGTTAAGACCCAAGGACGCGACTGGGAGCTATACCTCCCACAAGTGCTATTCGTTTACCGAGAGGTTCCGCAGGCCTCAACGGGGTTTTCTCCCTTCGAGCTCCTGTACGGCAGGCGAGTCCGGGGACCCCTTGGGTTGGTAAGATAATCCTGGGAAGAAGAGCTGAGCCCTTCAGAAGTGTCCATTGTGGAGTATGTCATTCGCTTCTGTGACAAGATGCAGACCTTGACGCAGTTGGTGCATGACAACATGGCGCAGGCTCAGGCTGACCAGAAGCACTGGCATGACCACAACGCCTGGGAGCGTACCTACCAGTTGGGTCAGAAGGTGTGGGTGCTGGTCCCCTTACCAAAGGATAAGCTTCTGGTGGCTTGGGGAGGCCCGTACATCGTACATCAACAGCTCAACCTAGTCACCTACGTGGTCACTCTTGACCACGCTCGGGGTAGGTGGAAGGCCTTCCACGTCAATATGATGAAAGCTCATCAAGAATGTGGAGCCTGCGTCCTACCTGTCTGCAACCTGCCCGAGGATGGGGAGGAAGACCCCTTCTTGGACATGCTGGCCCAAGCTAAGGCTGGCTGGTCCACAGACGACATGCAGGTAAGCACCTTGCTATCCTCACACCAGTGGTTGAGGTTGCAAGCCATGCTGGAACCCTTCCGGGCTGTGTTTACCAGCAGACCTGGAAGGACTGAGGTAGCGGTCCACGAGGTGGACACCGGGAATTATGCCCCACTACGGCGGACATCCTATCGGATCTCGGACGAGGTGCAGCACGTCATGCACCAGGAGATCAATGAGATGTTGCAGCTGATGTTGATTAAGAGGTCCAAGAGTGTGTGGGCCTCACCAGTAGTCCTGGTGTCAAAGAATGATGGGACCACATGGTTGTGTGTAGACTAGAGGTGGCTCAACACCATAACAGCGTCCGATGCGCACCCAATTCCGAGGCACAGGAGATGGTCAACCACCTGCTTCAGGGACTGGAGAGGTGAGCGGTGGCATACCTGGATAGCATTGCCATCTTTACTTCCACCTGGGAGGATCACCTTCACCATCTCCAGGAGGTGCTTGGACGCATCCACCAAGCAGGCCCGGCCATCAAGCCGGCAAAGTGCCAGATGGGCATGAGCGAGGTCCACTACCTGGGGCATCGGGTAGGCGGGGGTTCTATGAGACCAGAGCCTGGGAAAGTGGACACTATCGCATCCTGGCCCACCACCAGGACCAAGAAGCAGGTGATGTCCTTCCTGGGCTCCACGGTGTAGTATAGGCGCTTTGTACAAAACTATAGTAGCCTTGCAAAGCCCTTGACGGACCTCATCAAGAAAAAGCTACCCCATACAGTCGATTGAACAAAAGACTGTGAGGTAGCCTTTAGGGCTTTGAAACCAGCCCTGACCTGCTCTCCTGTGCTAAAGTCAGTCGACAGCAGTCGGCCATTCTCAGTACAGACTGACGCCAGCAAGTTTGATCTCGGTGCTGTGCTCAAAGAGGATCCCATGTTTTACCTGAGCCGGAAGCTCCTGCCGAAGGAAGTGGCCTATTCCACTATAGAAAAGGAGTGCCTGGCAATGGTTTGGGCCCTGCAACTTTTACAGCCCTACCTGTATGGACGCACCTTCACCATCATGACCGACCACAACGCCCTCAACTGGCTTCACACCGTGTCTGGTACCAATGGAAGGTTGCTACACTGGAACCTTGCCCTCCAGCAGTACAACTTTACTGTTAAACACGAAAAAGTCAGCGAGCATGGCAGTGCTAACAGGTGATCCCGGCGGGGTGAGCATGCAGAGGTACGCATGGAGGAGTACCGAGAGGTCCTGCCTCCGTAGCACAGTCCAAAAGGGGGAGGTATCAGGAAAACATGAGTTGATTGCATAAATAACTGAAGCATACATCTAGAGCTGCCAGCTGCATCTCTTTGGTTTGTGAATGGCATTCTGCCCCATCCCCATGAGGTTTTTGCAGTATAACACTGAGTTTCTCATGCTGCATTCCCCCCTCGGAGCTGCAGCCCCCCTCCGCCCTCTTTCTCCTATTGGAATGTCCACTTGCCCATTCCACCAGGTAAACAAACTTGGTACAATGTGAGATCATGGTCTGCTGGGTTCAAGCAGGAAGTAACAAACAGGAAGCAAAGTTTTCCAGCCACATGTTCCTTTGTTTATTTCAGATCGAATTTACTAACACACAACAAGCCTAGAGACAGGAAACCAACCTATATTTTCAGGATTGGCATAATTAAAGCTACACACAGCAGCGTTTTTGCAACTTCTGCGTCCAGCCCACTAAGTGAGGTCAGCAAGGGGGGAGTTCCTTGGTTTTGGGCAAAGGTATAAAGCTCAGATGCTCAGTCAAGAGTGCAATCAGACCTGGGGAAGACAGCTATCTACCATCCATGCTGTGGACTGAATCTTTGTCCTTGGGAACACCCCTCCCCTCATCAACACGTCATACCAGTGACTGAGATGTAGTAAGTTCTTATTTTAATCCTCTTTTATTTGTAACTGTTGTATATATCATATTTTGTCTCCTTTTGTAATATCTTATGTATTTTTGTAAATACTGCCTATATTTTCTGGATACAAACGCATACATACTGTGTTTCAGTCTTTTGGTGGTACGAACACTGTCCTACCAACTTGTTCACTGTGTGCATGGCCCATGCATTTGTATTCAATTGGTTTCTTGCTTTTTCTTGCTTTTGCAAGTTTTGGGAGGTCTCCACCCCTTCCTTGTGGGCCATGCACATAGAAAGCCATCTTCCATTGCGTGTCCACATCGGACATTACCTTTCTGAATCCTGCTCATATAGGTACTATTCACATGGTCACGTTTTAAATACATCGGTTAGGGACTGCTCTGATGGGTATACCTTAGGGTACCAAACATTTAAAACTGCAATATGATGTGCCAGTGAGCAACCAGTAAATGATAACTAATCTTAAAAAAAGAAAACTATAAAATATCTATGACCAAAAAGGAACAAAATTAGGAGGTAAGACCTTCAAAAACTTGCTACTTAATTTTTACCATGCATTTACTTGGCACCCTAGTATACCTTGACGTTTGGTAGAGGCTTAGTATACATTTTTTGCAAAAACTGCATCAACTAAATACCTTGTTTTGTTATCATCTTTTTACTAACTCATGCTGTTTACTGATATATATATTTATTTTTTTTTCACAACGAGTATTTTTACACGTTTGTTACTGTTTCTCTGTGTTTCTATATTTTCTGGAGTAAATCTATAAAATTTACTAGCCTCATTTTCCTTGCTCTATAAAGAACTGCCACATCCTCCGCGCTGAACTACGCTATCTTGTGGGTGGGCTCCTGACCCGATATTGGTTTTAATTTCAAACGAGGAGCTGGTGGCAGCAAAGTGTTCTGGGGGATTTGGGAGACCCTGACAGTGATGCAACGGAGGTTTGTGTTTGTTTTTGTCTGCTGACTGGTGATATACATACCATCCTCACTGCAGAGCTGCAGAGTGCCCAATAGCCAGTACACAGCAAGGCAGCCTTTCTGGTGACTACTTATCCTAGGTGTAGTTCCCTGAATGACCTGAGGGTAAGGGGGCGCCAGAGAGCTGCAAGTTCAGAACCAGAACTGAGAGTGGGATAGACAAGTAAATCCCAGACAGGTCAAATACTTTTCTCTGTACAGTGTGTAGATTACATACAGGAGGGCACATATTTTTCTCTGTACAATGTGTATATTACACACAGGGGCACATACTTTTCACTATATGGTGAGCATATTACACACAGGCGGCACATCCTTTCTCTGCACTGTTCCTGCTTTCCACTCTCTGTGGTGCTGACAGTGATCTCTGCACCTTCGCTGCCTTCTCCATGCTCTCCAGCAGGTGGCGATCACTCCCCCAGCACAGGCGGCGCAGCCTCCCACTCGCTGTGTTCTCCTTGCAGCACTGACATCTGAGCGCTGCAGCTGGAGGAGGTGAGCGGATGCAGGGCTGATAATGAAGATGACGATCGCACTGAATTTCAGGTATGGATTGAAAACGCGCCTCCTTGTGTCGGGACAGAGCGCTGCGTCGTGTGCGGTCACTAATGAGAGGATTGTAGCTGTGAATTGATATATCCTATATAAATATATGTTCACTGTATGTGGTGTGTGCTGTATGTATGCAGTGTATGTGGTGTGTTGTGTGCTGTGCTGTATGTATGCAGTGTATGATGTGTGTCCTGTATGTATGCACTGTATGAGGTCTGTGCTATATGTCTGCAGTGTGTGCTGTATGTATGCAGTGTGAGGTGTGTGCTGTATGTATACAGTGTATGAGGTGTGTGCTGTATGTATGCAGTGTATGAGGTATGTGCTGTATGTATGCAGTGTATGAGGTGTGTGCTGTATGTATGCAGTGTATGTGGTGTGTGCTGTATGTATGCAGTGTATGTGGTGTGTGCTGTATGTATGCAGTGTATGTGGTGTGTTGTGTGCTGTGCTGTATGTATGCAGTGTATGATGTGTGTCCTGTATGTATGCACTGTATGAGGTCTGTGCTATATGTCTGCAGTGTGTGCTGTATGTATGCAGTGTGAGGTGTGTGCTGTATGTATACAGTGTATGAGGTGTGTGCTGTATGTATGCAGTGTATGAGGTATGTGCTGTATGTATGCAGTGTATGAGGTGTGTGCTGTATGTATGCAGTGTATGAGGTGTGTGCTGTATGTATGCAGTGTATGTGGTGTGTGCTGTATGTATGCAGTGTATGTGGTGTGTTGTGTGCTGTGCTGTATGTATGCAGTGTATGATGTGTGTCCTGTATGTATGCACTGTATGAGGTCTGTGCTATATGTCTGCAGTGTGTGCTGTATGTCTGCAGTGTGAAGTGTGTGCTGTATGTATACAGTGTATGAGGTGTGTGCTGTATGTATGCAGTGTATGAGGTATGTGCTGTATGTATGTAGTGTATGAGGTGTGTGCTGTATGTATGCAGTGTATGAGGTGTGTGCTGTATGTATGCAGTGTATGAGGTGTGTGCTGTATGTAAGCAGTGTTTGAGGTGTGTGCTGTATGTATGCAGTGTATGAGGTGTGTGCTGTATGTATACAGTGTATGAGGTGTGTGCTGTATGTCTGCAGTGTGAAGTGTGTGCTGTATGTCTGCAGTGTGAAGTGTGTGCTGTATGTATACAGTGTATGAGGTGTGTGCTGTACGTATGCAGTGTATGAGGTATGTGCTGTATGTATGCAGTGTATGAGGTGTGTGCTGTATGTATGCAGTGTATGAGGTGTGTGCTGTATGTATGCAGTGTATGAGGTGTGTGCTGTATGTATGCAGTGTATGAGGTGTGTGCTGTATGTATACAGTGTATGAGGTGTGTGCTGTATGTATGCAGTGTAAGAAGTGTGTGCTGTATGTATGCAGTGTATGAGGTGTGTGCTGTATGTATACAGTGTATGAGGTGTGTGCTGTATGTATGCAGTGTAAGAAGTGTGTGCTGTATGTATGCAGTGTATGAGGTGTGTGCTGTATGTATGCAGTGTATGAGGTGTGTGCTGTATGTATGCAGTGTATGAGGTGTATGCTGTATGTATGCAGTGTATGAGGTGTGTGCTGTATGTATGCAGTGTATGAGGTGTGTGCTGTATGTATGCAGTGTATGAGGTATGTGCTGTATGAATGCAGTGTATGAGGTATGTGCTGTATGTATGCAGTGTGAGGTGTGTGCTGTATGTATGCAGTGTGAGGTGTGTGCTGTATGTATGCAGTGTATGAGATGTGTACTGTATGTATGCAGTGTATGAGGTGTGTACTGTATGTATGCAGTGTATGAGATGTGTACTGTATGTATGCAGTGTATGAGGTGTGTGCTTTATGTATGCAGTGTATGAGGTCTGTGCTGTATGTCTGCAGTGTGTGCTGTATGTATGCAGTGTATGAGGTCTGTGCTATATGTCTGCAGTGTGTGCTGTATGTATGCAGTGTGAGGTGTGTGCTGTATGTATGCAGTGTATGAGGTGTGTGCTGTATGTATGCAGTGTATGAGGTGTGTGCTGTATGAATGCAGTGTATGAGGTATGTGCTGTATGTATGCAGTGTGTGCTGTATGTATGCAGTGTGAGGTGTGTGCTGTATGTATGCAGTGTATGAGGTGTATGCTGTATGTATGCAGTGTATGAGGTGTGTGCTGTATGTATGCAGTGTATGAGGTATGTGCTGTATGAATGCAGTGTATGAGGTATGTGCTGTATGTATGCAGTGTGTGCTGTATGTATGCAGTGTGAGGTGTGTGCTGTATGTATGCAGTGTGAGGTGTGTGCTGTATGTATGCAGTGTATGAGGTGTGTACTGTATGTATGCAGTGTATGAGGTGTGTACTGTATGTATGCAGTGTATGAGATGTGTACTGTATGTATGCAGTGTATGAGGTGTGTGCTTTATGTATGCAGTGTATGAGGTCTGTGCTGTATGTCTGCAGTGTGTGCTGTATGTATGCAGTGTATGAGGTCTGTGCTATATGTCTGCAGTGTGTGCTGTATGTATGCAGTGTGAGGTGTGTGCTGTATGTATGCAGTGTATGAGGTGTGTGCTGTATGTATGCAGTGTATGAGGTCTGTGCTGTATGTCTGCAGTGTGTGCTGTATGTATGCAGTGTGAGGTGTGTGCTGTATGTATGCAGTGTGAGGTGTGTGCTGTATGTATGCAGTGTATGAGGCGTGTGCTGTATGTATGCAGTGTATGATGTGTGTGCTGTATGCACTGTATGAGGTCTTTGCTATATGTATGCAGTGTATGCTGTATGTATGCAGTGTGTGAGGTGTGTGCTGCATGTATGCAGTGTATGAGGTGTGTGCTGTATGCACTGTATGAGGTCTGTGCTATATGTATGCAGTGTATGCTGTATGCATGCACTGTATGAGGTCTGTGCTGTATGTATGCAGTGTGTGAGGTGTGTGCTGTATGTATGCAGTGTATGTTATATGTATGCAGTGTATGAGGTGAGTGTTGTATGTATGCAGTGTATGAGGTGTGTGCTGCATGTATTCACTGTATGAGGTGTGTGCTGTATGTATACAGTGTATGATGTGTGTGCTGTATGTATGCAGTGTATGAGGTGAGTGCTGTATGTATGCAGTGTATGATGTGTGTGCTGTATGTATGCAGTGTATGAGGTGAGTGCTGTATGTATGCAGTTTATGAGGTGTGTGCTGCCTTTGTGCAGTGTATGATGTATGTATGCAGTGTATGCGTTTTGTGTGCTGCATGTAAGTAGTGTATTAGGTCTGCGCTGTGTGTATGCAGTGTGTGAGATGTATGCTGTATGTATGCAGTATATGCGTTGTGTGTGCTGTATGTATGCAGTGTATGAGGTGTATGCTGTATGTATTCACTGTATGAGGTGAGTGCTGTATGTATGCAGTGTATGAGGTCTGTGCTGTATGTATGCAGTGTGAGGTGTGTGCTGTATGTATGCAGTGTATGAGGTGTGTGCTGTATGTATGCAGTGTATGAGGTATGTGCTGTATGAATGCAGTGTATGAGGTATGTGCTGTATGTATGCAGTGTGTGCTGTATGTATGCAGTGTGAGGTGTGTGCTGTATGTATGCAGTGTGAGGTGTGTGCTGTATGTATGCAGTGTATGAGGTGTATGCTGTATGTATGCAGTGTATGAGGTGTGTGCTGTATGTATGCAGTGTATGAGGTATGTGCTGTATGAATGCAGTGTATGAGGTATGTGCTGTATGTATGCAGTGTGTGCTGTATGTATGCAGTGTGAGGTGTGTGCTGTATGTATGCAGTGTGAGGTGTGTGCTGTATGTATGCAGTGTATGAGGTGTGTACTGTATGTATGCAGTGTATGAGGTGTGTACTGTATGTATGCAGTGTATGAGATGTGTACTGTATGTATGCAGTGTATGAGGTGTGTGCTTTATGTATGCAGTGTATGAGGTCTGTGCTGTATGTCTGCAGTGTGTGCTGTATGTATGCAGTGTATGAGGTCTGTGCTATATGTCTGCAGTGTGTGCTGTATGTATGCAGTGTGAGGTGTGTGCTGTATGTATGCAGTGTATGAGGTGTGTGCTGTATGTATGCAGTGTATGAGGTATGTGCTGTATGTATGCAGTGTGTGAGGTCTGTGCTGTATGTCTGCAGTGTGTGCTGTATGTATGCAGTGTGAGGTGTGTGCTGTATGTATGTAGTGTGAGGTGTGTGCTGTATGTATGCAGTGTATGAGGCGTGTGCTGTATGTATGCAGTGTATGATGTGTGTGCTGTATGCACTGTATGAGGTCTTTGCTATATGTATGCAGTGTATGCTGTATGTATGCAGTGTGTGAGGTGTGTGCTGCATGTATGCAGTGTATGAGGTGTGTGCTGTATGCACTGTATGAGGTCTGTGCTATATGTATGCAGTGTATGCTGTATGCATGCACTGTATGAGGTCTGTGCTGTATGAATGCAGTGTGTGAGGTGTGTGCTTTATGTATGCAGTGTATGTTATATGTATGCAGTGTATGAGGTGAGTGTTGTATGTATGCAGTGTATGAGGTGTGTGCTGCATGTATTCACTGTATGAGGTGTGTGCTGTATGTATACAGTGTATGATGTGTGTGCTGTATGTATGCAGTGTATGAGGTGAGTGCTGTATGTATGCAGTGTATGATGTGTGTGCTGTATGTATGCAGTGTATGAGGTGAGTGCTGTATGTATGCAGTTTATGAGGTGTGTGCTGCCTTTGTGCAGTGTATGATGTATGTATGCAGTGTATGCGTTTTGTGTGCTGCATGTAAGTAGTGTATTAGGTCTGCGCTGTGTGTATGCAGTGTGTGAGATGTATGCTGTATGTATGCAGTATATGCGTTGTGTGTGCTGTATGTATGCAGTGTATGAGGTGTATGCTGTATGTATTCACTGTATGAGGTGAGTGCTGTATGTATGCAGTGTATGAGGTCTGTGCTGTATGTATGCAGTGTGAGGTGTGTGCTGTATGTATGCAGTGTATGAGGTGTGTGCTGTATGCATGCAGTGTATGAGGTGTGTGTTGTATGTATGCAGTGTTTGAGGTGTGTGTTGTATGTATGCAGTGTATGAGGTGTGTGCTGTATGTATGGAGTGT
Organism: Dendrobates tinctorius; assembly: GCF_039654945.1. Taxonomy (NCBI): domain Eukaryota; kingdom Metazoa; phylum Chordata; class Amphibia; order Anura; family Dendrobatidae; genus Dendrobates; species Dendrobates tinctorius. Next base: position 454,513 of record NW_027362126.1, on the reverse strand, counting down.
AAGAAGTGTATGATGTATGTATGCAGAGTATGCGTTTTGTGTGCTGCATGTAAGTAGTGTATTAGGTCTGCGCTGTGTGTATGCAGTGTGTGAGATGTATGCTGTATGTATGCAGTGTATGCGTTGTGTGTGCTGTATGTATGCAGTGTTTGAGGTGTATGCTGTATGTATTCACTGTATGAGGTGAGTGCTGTATGTATGCAGTGTATGAGGTCTGTGCTGTATGTATGCAGTGTGAGTTGTGTGCTGTATGTATGCAGTGTATGAGGTGTGTGCTGTATGCATGCAGTGTATGAGGTGTGTGTTGTATGTATGCAGTGTTTGAGGTGTGTGTTGTATGTATGCAGTGTATGAGGTGTGTGCTGTATGTATGGAGTGTAAGAAGTGTGTGCTGTATGTATGCAGTGTAAGAAGTGTGTGCTGTATGTATGCAGTGTAAGAAGTGTGTGCTGTATGTATGCAGTGTATGAGGTGTGTGCTGTATGTATGCAGTGTATGAGGTGTGTGCTGTATGTATGCAGTGTGAGAAGTGTGTCCTATATGTATGCAGTGCTTGAGGTGTGTGCTGTATGTATGCATTGTTTGAGGTGTGTGCTGTATGTTAGCAGTGTAAGAAGTGTGTGCTGTATGTATGCAGTGTTTGAGGTGTGTGCTGTATGTATGCAGTGTATGAGGTGTGTGCTGTATGTATGCAGTGTATGAGGTGTGTGCATGCAGTGTATGCGTTGTGTGTGCTGTATGTATGCAGTGTATGAGGTGTGTTCTGTATGTATGCAGTGTATGTGTTGTGTGCTGTATGTATGCAGTGTATGAGGTGTGCTGTATGTATGCAGTGTATGAGGTGTGTGCTGTATGTATGCAGTGTATGAGGTGTGTTCTGTATTCATGCAGTGTATTAGGTGTGTGCTGTATGTATGCAGTGTGAGGTGTGTGCTGTATGTATGCAGTGTGAGGTGTGTGCTGTATGTATGCAGTGTATGAGGTGTGTACTGTATGTATGCAGTGTATGAGGTGTGTACTGTATGTATGCAGTGTATGAGATGTGTACTGTATGTATGCAGTGTATGAGGTGTGTGCTTTATGTATGCAGTGTATGAGGTCTGTGCTGTATGTCTGCAGTGTGTGCTGTATGTATGCAGTGTATGAGGTCTGTGCTATATGTCTGCAGTGTGTGCTGTATGTATGCAGTGTGAGGTGTGTGCTGTATGTATGCAGTGTATGAGGTGTGTGCTGTATGTATGCAGTGTATGAGGTCTGTGCTGTATGTCTGCAGTGTGTGCTGTATGTATGCAGTGTGAGGTGTGTGCTGTATGTATGCAGTGTGAGGTGTGTGCTGTATGTATGCAGTGTATGAGGCGTGTGCTGTATGTATGCAGTGTATGATGTGTGTGCTGTATGCACTGTATGAGGTCTTTGCTATATGTATGCAGTGTATGCTGTATGTATGCAGTGTGTGAGGTGTGTGCTGCATGTATGCAGTGTATGAGGTGTGTGCTGTATGCACTGTATGAGGTCTGTGCTATATGTATGCAGTGTATGCTGTATGCATGCACTGTATGAGGTCTGTGCTGTATGTATGCAGTGTGTGAGGTGTGTGCTGTATGTATGCAGTGTATGTTATATGTATGCAGTGTATGAGGTGAGTGTTGTATGTATGCAGTGTATGAGGTGTGTGCTGCATGTATTCACTGTATGAGGTGTGTGCTGTATGTATACAGTGTATGATGTGTGTGCTGTATGTATGCAGTGTATGAGGTGAGTGCTGTATGTATGCAGTGTATGATGTGTGTGCTGTATGTATGCAGTGTATGAGGTGAGTGCTGTATGTATGCAGTTTATGAGGTGTGTGCTGCCTTTGTGCAGTGTATGATGTATGTATGCAGTGTATGCGTTTTGTGTGCTGCATGTAAGTAGTGTATTAGGTCTGCGCTGTGTGTATGCAGTGTGTGAGATGTATGCTGTATGTATGCAGTATATGCGTTGTGTGTGCTGTATGTATGCAGTGTATGAGGTGTATGCTGTATGTATTCACTGTATGAGGTGAGTGCTGTATGTATGCAGTGTATGAGGTCTGTGCTGTATGTATGCAGTGTGAGGTGTGTGCTGTATGTATGCAGTGTATGAGGTGTGTGCTGTATGTATGCAGTGTATGAGGTATGTGCTGTATGAATGCAGTGTATGAGGTATGTGCTGTATGTATGCAGTGTGTGCTGTATGTATGCAGTGTGAGGTGTGTGCTGTATGTATGCAGTGTGAGGTGTGTGCTGTATGTATGCAGTGTATGAGGTGTATGCTGTATGTATGCAGTGTATGAGGTGTGTGCTGTATGTATGCAGTGTATGAGGTATGTGCTGTATGAATGCAGTGTATGAGGTATGTGCTGTATGTATGCAGTGTGTGCTGTATGTATGCAGTGTGAGGTGTGTGCTGTATGTATGCAGTGTGAGGTGTGTGCTGTATGTATGCAGTGTATGAGGTGTGTACTGTATGTATGCAGTGTATGAGGTGTGTACTGTATGTATGCAGTGTATGAGATGTGTACTGTATGTATGCAGTGTATGAGGTGTGTGCTTTATGTATGCAGTGTATGAGGTCTGTGCTGTATGTCTGCAGTGTGTGCTGTATGTATGCAGTGTATGAGGTCTGTGCTATATGTCTGCAGTGTGTGCTGTATGTATGCAGTGTGAGGTGTGTGCTGTATGTATGCAGTGTATGAGGTGTGTGCTGTATGTATGCAGTGTATGAGGTATGTGCTGTATGTATGCAGTGTGTGAGGTCTGTGCTGTATGTCTGCAGTGTGTGCTGTATGTATGCAGTGTGAGGTGTGTGCTGTATGTATGTAGTGTGAGGTGTGTGCTGTATGTATGCAGTGTATGAGGCGTGTGCTGTATGTATGCAGTGTATGATGTGTGTGCTGTATGCACTGTATGAGGTCTTTGCTATATGTATGCAGTGTATGCTGTATGTATGCAGTGTGTGAGGTGTGTGCTGCATGTATGCAGTGTATGAGGTGTGTGCTGTATGCACTGTATGAGGTCTGTGCTATATGTATGCAGTGTATGCTGTATGCATGCACTGTATGAGGTCTGTGCTGTATGAATGCAGTGTGTGAGGTGTGTGCTTTATGTATGCAGTGTATGTTATATGTATGCAGTGTATGAGGTGAGTGTTGTATGTATGCAGTGTATGAGGTGTGTGCTGCATGTATTCACTGTATGAGGTGTGTGCTGTATGTATACAGTGTATGATGTGTGTGCTGTATGTATGCAGTGTATGAGGTGAGTGCTGTATGTATGCAGTGTATGATGTGTGTGCTGTATGTATGCAGTGTATGAGGTGAGTGCTGTATGTATGCAGTTTATGAGGTGTGTGCTGCCTTTGTGCAGTGTATGATGTATGTATGCAGTGTATGCGTTTTGTGTGCTGCATGTAAGTAGTGTATTAGGTCTGCGCTGTGTGTATGCAGTGTGTGAGATGTATGCTGTATGTATGCAGTATATGCGTTGTGTGTGCTGTATGTATGCAGTGTATGAGGTGTATGCTGTATGTATTCACTGTATGAGGTGAGTGCTGTATGTATGCAGTGTATGAGGTCTGTGCTGTATGTATGCAGTGTGAGGTGTGTGCTGTATGTATGCAGTGTATGAGGTGTGTGCTGTATGCATGCAGTGTATGAGGTGTGTGTTGTATGTATGCAGTGTTTGAGGTGTGTGTTGTATGTATGCAGTGTATGAGGTGTGTGCTGTATGTATGGAGTGTAAGAAGTGTATGATGTATGTATGCAGAGTATGCGTTTTGTGTGCTGCATGTAAGTAGTGTATTAGGTCTGCGCTGTGTGTATGCAGTGTGTGAGATGTATGCTGTATGTATGCAGTGTATGCGTTGTGTGTGCTGTATGTATGCAGTGTTTGAGGTGTATGCTGTATGTATTCACTGTATGAGGTGAGTGCTGTATGTATGCAGTGTATGAGGTCTGTGCTGTATGTATGCAGTGTGAGTTGTGTGCTGTATGTATGCAGTGTATGAGGTGTGTGCTGTATGCATGCAGTGTATGAGGTGTGTGTTGTATGTATGCAGTGTTTGAGGTGTGTGTTGTATGTATGCAGTGTATGAGGTGTGTGCTGTATGTATGGAGTGTAAGAAGTGTGTGCTGTATGTATGCAGTGTAAGAAGTGTGTGCTGTATGTATGCAGTGTAAGAAGTGTGTGCTGTATGTATGCAGTGTATGAGGTGTGTGCTGTATGTATGCAGTGTATGAGGTGTGTGCTGTATGTATGCAGTGTGAGAAGTGTGTCCTATATGTATGCAGTGCTTGAGGTGTGTGCTGTATGTATGCATTGTTTGAGGTGTGTGCTGTATGTTAGCAGTGTAAGAAGTGTGTGCTGTATGTATGCAGTGTTTGAGGTGTGTGCTGTATGTATGCAGTGTATGAGGTGTGTGCTGTATGTATGCAGTGTATGAGGTGTGTGCATGCAGTGTATGCGTTGTGTGTGCTGTATGTATGCAGTGTATGAGGTGTGTTCTGTATGTATGCAGTGTATGTGTTGTGTGCTGTATGTATGCAGTGTATGAGGTGTGCTGTATGTATGCAGTGTATGAGGTGTGTGCTGTATGTATGCAGTGTATGAGGTGTGTTCTGTATTCATGCAGTGTATTAGGTGTGTGCTGTATGCATGCAGTGTGAGGTGTGTGCTGTATGTATGCAGTGTATGAGGTGTGTGCTGTATGTATGCAGTGTATGAGGTGTGTGATGTATGTATACAGTGTATGAGGTGTGTGCTGTATGTATGCAGTGTTTGAGGTGTGTGCTGTATGTATGCAGTGTATGAAGTGTGTGCTGTATGTATGCAGTGTAAGAAGTGTGTGCTGTATGTATGCAGTGTATGAGGTGTGTGCTGTATGTATGCAGTGTATGAGGTGTGTGCTGTAGGTATGCAGTGTATGAGGTGTGTGATGTAAGTATACAGTGTATGAGGTGTGTGGTGTATGTATGCAGTGTAAGAAGTGTTTGCTGTATGTACGCAGTGTGAGAAGTGTGTGCTATATGTATGCAGTGTATGAGGTGTTTGCTGTATGTATTCAGTGTATGAAGAGTGCGCTGTATGTATGCAGTGTATGATTTGTGTCCTGTATTTATGCAGTGTGTGAGGTGTGTGCTGTATGTATTTTGTGTATGAGGTGTGTGTTGTATGTTTGTAGTGTATGAGGTGTGTGTGCTATGTTTATGCAGTGTGTGCTGTATGTATTCAGTGTATGAAGTGTTAGCTGTATAGATGCAGTGTATGAGGTGTGTGCTGTATGTATGCAGTGTATGAGGTGTGTGCTGTATGTATGCAGTGTATGAGGTGTGTGCATGCAGTGTATGCGTTGTGTGTGCGGTATATATGCAGTGTATGTGTTGTGTGCTGTATGTATGCAGTGTATGAGGTGTGCTGTATGTATGCAGTGTATGAGGTGTGTGCTGTATGTATGAGGTGTGTTCTGTATTCATGCAGTGTATTAGGTGTGTGCTGTATGCATGCAGTGTATGAGGTGTGTGCTGTATGCATGCAGTGTATGAGGTGAGTGCTGTATGTATGCAGTGTATGAGGTGTGTGTTGTATGCATGAAGTGTATGAGATGTGTGCTTGTATGTATGCAGTGTGTGAGGTGTGTGTGCTATGTTTATGCAGTGTGTGCTGTATGGATGTAGTGTATGAGGTGTGTGCTGTATGTATGCAGTGTATGAGGTGTGTGCTGTATGTATGCAGTGTGTGAGTGCTTGTATGTATGTAGTGTATGAGGTGTGTGGTATGTATATAGTGTATGAGGTGTGTGTGCTATGTTTATGCAGTGTGTGCTGTATGTATTCAGTGTATGAAGTGTGTGCTGTATGGATGTAGTGTATGAGGTGTGCGCTGTATGTATGCAGTGTATGAGGTGTGTGCTGTATGTATGCAGTGTATGAGGTGTGTGCTGTATGTATGTAGTGTATGAGGTGTGTGCTGTTTGTATGCAATGTATGATCTGTGTGCTGTATGCATGCAGTGTATGAGGTGTGTACTGTATGTATTCACTGTATGAGGTGTGTGCTGTATGCAGTGTATGAGGTGAGTACTGTATGTATGCAGTTTATGAGGTGTGTGCTGCCTTTATACAGTGTATGATGTATGTATGCAGTGTATACGTTTTGTGTGCTGTATGTATGCAGTGTATGTGTTGTGTGTGCTGTATGTATGCAGTGTATGAAGTGTGTGCTGTATGTATGCAGTGTATGAGGTGTGTGCTGTATGTATGCAGTGTATGAGGTGTGTGCTGTATGTATGCAGTGTATGAGGTGTGTGCTTTATGTATGCAGTGTATGAGGTGTGTGCTGTGTGTATGAAGTGTATGTTGTATGTATGCAGTGTATGAGGTGTGTGCTGTATGTATGCAGTGTGAGAAGAGTGTGCTATATGTATGGAGTGTAAGAGGTGTTTGCTGTATGTATTCAGTGCATGAAGTGTGCGCTGTGTGTATGCAGTGTATGATTTGTGTGGAGTATGTATGCAGTGTTAGAAGTGTGTGCTGTATGTATGCAGTGTATGAGGTGTGTGCTGTGTGTATGAAGTGTATGCAGTGTATGAGGTGTGTGCTGTATGTATGCAGTGTATGAGGTGTGTGCTGTATGTATACAGTGTATGAGGTGTGTGGTGTATGTATGCAGTGTAAGAAGTGTGTGCTGTATGTATGCAGTGTGAGAAGTGTGTGCTATATGTATGCAGTGTATGAGGTGTTTGCTGTATGTATTCAGTGTATGAAGAGTGCGCTGTATGTATGCAGTGTATGATTTGTGTCCTGTATTTATGCAGTGTGTGAGGTGTGTGCTGTATGTATTTTGTGTATGAGGTGTGTGTTGTATGTTTGTAGTGTATGAGGTGTGTGTGCTATGTTTATGCAGTGTGTGCTGTATGTATTCAGTGTATGAAGTGTTAGCTGTATGGATGCAGTGTATGAGGTGTGTGCTGTATGTATGCAGTGTATGAGGTGTGTGCTGTATGTATGCATGTATGAGGTGTGTGCATGCAGTGTATGCGTTGTGTGTGCTGTATGTATGCAGTGTATGAGGTGTGTGCGGTATGTATGCAGTGTATGTGTTGTGTGCTGTATGTATGCAGTGTATGAGGTGTGCTTTATGTATGCAGTGTATGAGGTGTGTGCTGTATGTATGAGGTGTGTTCTGTATTCATGCAGTGTATTAGGTGTGTGCTGTATGCATGCAGTGTATGAGGTGTGTGCTGTATGCATGCAGTGTATGAGGTGAGTGCTGTATGTATGCAGTGTATGAGGTGTGTGTTGTATGCATGAAGTGTATGAGGTGTGTGCTTGTATGTATGCAGTGTGTGAGGTGTGTGTGCTATGTTTATGCAGTGTGTGCTGTATGGATGTAGTGTATGAGGTGTGTGCTGTATGTATGCAGTGTATGAGGTGTGTGCTGTATGTATGCAGTGTGTGAGTGCTTGTATGTATGTAGTGTATGAGGTGTGTGGTATGTATGTAGTGTATGAGGTGTGTGTGCTATGTTTATGCAGTGTGTGCTGTATGTATTCAGTGTATGAAGTGTGTGCTGTATGGATGTAGTGTATGAGGTGTGCGCTGTATGTATGCAGTGTATGAGGTGTGTGCTGTATGTATGCAGTGTATGAGGTGTGTGCTGTATGTATGTAGTGTATGAGGTGTGTGCTGTTTGTATGCAATGTATGATCTGTGTGCTGTATGCATGCAGTGTATGAGGTGTGTACTGTATGTATTCACTGTATGAGGTGTGTGCTGTATGCAGTGTATGAGGTGAGTACTGTATGTATGCAGTTTATGAGGTGTGTGCTGCCTTTATACAGTGTATGATGTATGTGTGCAGTGTATACGTTTTGTGTGCTGTATGTAAGCAGTGTATGTGTTGTGTGTGCTGTATGTATGCAGTGTACGAAGTGTGTGCTGTATGTATGCAGTGTATGAGGTGTGTGCTGTATGTATGCAGTGTATGAGGTGTGTGCTGTATGTATGCAGTGTATGAGGTGTGTGCTTTATGTATGCAGTGTATGAGGTGTGTGCTGTGTGTATGCAGTGTATGAGGTGTGTGATGTATGTATACAGTGTATGAGGTGTGTGGTGTATGTATGCAGTGTAAGAAGTGTGTGCTGTATGTATGCAGTGTGAGAAGAGTGTGCTATATGTATGGAGTGTATGAGGTGTTTGCTGTATGTATTCAGTGCATGAAGTGTGCGCTGTGTGTATGCAGTGTATGATTTGTGTGGAGTATGTATGCAGTGTTAGAAGTGTGTGCTGTATGTATGCAGTGTATGAGGTGTGTGCTGTGTGTATGAAGTGTATGCTGTATGTATGCAGTGTATGAGGTGTGTGCTGTATGTATGCAGTGTATGAGGTGTGTGCTGTATGTATGCAGTGTATGAGGTGTGTGATGTATGTATACAGTGTATGAGGTGTGTGGTGTATGTATGCAGTGTAAGAAGTGTGTGCTGTATGTATGCAGTGTGAGAAGTGTGTGCTATATGTATGCAGTGTATGAGGTGTTTGCTGTATGTATTCAGTGTATGAAGAGTGCGCTGTATGTATGCAGTGTATGATTTGTGTCCTGTATTTATGCAGTGTGTGAGGTGTGTGCTGTATGTATTTTGTGTATGAGGTGTGTGTTGTATGTTTGTAGTGTATGAGGTGTGTGTGCTATGTTTATGCAGTGTGTGCTGTATGTATTCAGTGTATGAAGTGTTAGCTGTATGGATGCAGTGTATGAGGTGTGTGCTGTATGTATGCAGTGTATGAGGTGTGTGCTGTATGTATGCATGTATGAGGTGTGTGCATGCAGTGTATGCGTTGTGTGTGCTGTATGTATGCAGTGTATGAGGTGTGTGCGGTATGTATGCAGTGTATGTGTTGTGTGCTGTATGTATGCAGTGTATGAGGTGTGCTGTATGTATGCAGTGTATGAGGTGTGTGCTGTATGTATGAGGTGTGTTCTGTATTCATGCAGTGTATTAGGTGTGTGCTGTATGCATGCAGTGTATGAGGTGTGTGCTGTATGCATGCAGTGTATGAGGTGAGTGCTGTATGTATGCAGTGTATGAGGTGTGTGTTGTATGCATGAAGTGTGTGAGGTGTGTGCTTGTATGTATGCAGTGTGTGAGGTGTGTGTGCTATGTTTATGCAGTGTGTGCTGTATGGATGTAGTGTATGAGGTGTGTGCTGTATGTATGCAGTGTATGAGGTGTGTGCTGTATGTATGCAGTGTGTGAGTGCTTGTATGTATGTAGTGTATGAGGTGTGTGGTATGTATGTAGTGTATGAGGTGTGTGTGCTATGTTTATGCAGTGTGTGCTGTATGTATTCAGTGTATGAAGTGTGTGCTGTATGGATGTAGTGTATGAGGTGTGCGCTGTATGTATGCAGTGTATGAGGTGTGTGCTGTATGTATGCAGTGTATGAGGTGTGTGCTGTATGTATGTAGTGTATGAGGTGTGTGCTGTTTGTATGCAATGTATGATCTGTGTGCTGTATGCATGCAGTGTATGAGGTGTGTACTGTATGTATTCACTGTATGAGGTGTGTGCTGTATGCAGTGTATGAGGTGAGTACTGTATGTATGCAGTTTATGAGGTGTGTGCTGCCTTTATACAGTGTATGATGTATGTATGCAGTGTATACGTTTTGTGTGCTGTATGTATGCAGTGTATGTGTTGTGTGTGCTGTATGTATGCAGTGTACGAAGTGTGTGCTGTATGTATGCAGTGTATGAGGTGTGTGCTGTATGTATGCAGTGTATGAGGTGTGTGCTGTATGTATGCAGTGTATGAGGTGTGTGCTTTATGTATGCAGTGTATGAGGTGTGTGCTGTGTGTATGAAGTGTATGCTGTATGTATGCAGTGTATGAGGTGTGTGCTGTATGTATGCAGTGTGAGAAGAGTGTGCTATATGTATGGAGTGTATGAGGTGTTTGCTGTATGTATTCAGTGCATGAAGTGTGCGCTGTGTGTATGCAGTGTATGATTTGTGTGGAGTATGTATGCAGTGTTAGAAGTGTGTGCTGTATGTATGCAGTGTATGAGGTGTGTGCTGTGTGTATGAAGTGTATGCTGTATGTATGCAGTGTATGAGGTGTGTGCTGTATGTATGCAGTGTATGAGGTGTGTGCTGTATGTATGCAGTGTATGAGGTGTGTGATGTATGTATACAGTGTATGAGGTGTGTGGTGTATGTATGCAGTGTAAGAAGTGTGTGCTGTATGTATGCAGTGTGAGAAGTGTGTGCTATATGTATGCAGTGTATGAGGTGTTTGCTGTATGTATTCAGTGTATGAAGAGTGAGCTGTATGTATGCAGTGTATGATTTGTGTCCTGTATTTATGCAGTGTGTGAGGTGTGTGCTGTATGTATTTTGTGTATGAGGTGTGTGTTGTATGTTTGTAGTGTATGAGGTGTGTGTGCTATGTTTATGCAGTGTGTGCTGTATGGATGTAGTGTATGAGGTGTGTGCTGTATGTATGCAGTGTATGAGGTGTGTGCTGTATGTATGCAGTGTGTGAGGTGAGTGCTTGTATGTATGTAGTGTATGAGGTATGTGGTAAGTATGTAGTGTATGAGGTGTGTGTGCTATGTTTATGCAGTGTGTGCTGTATGTATTCAGTGTATGAAGTGTGTGCTGTATGGATGTAGTGTATGAGGTGTGCGCTGTATGTATGCAGTGTATGAGGTGTGTGCTGTATGTATGCAGTGTATGAGGTGTGTGCTGTATGTATGTAGTGTATGAGGTGTGTGCTGTTTGTATGCAATGTATGATCTGTGTGCTGTATGCATGCAGTGTATGAGGTGTGTACTGTATGTATTCACTGTATGAGGTGTGTGCTGTATGCAGTGTATGAGGTGAGTACTGTATGTATGCAGTTTACGAGGTGTGTGCTGTCTTTATACAGAGTATGATGTATGTATGCAGTGTATACGTTTTGTGTACTGTATGTATGCATCGTATGTGTTGTGTGTGCTGTATGTACGCAGTGTACGAAGTGTGTGCTGTATGTATGCAGTGTATGAGGTGTGTGCTGTATGTATGCAGTGTATGAGGTGTGTGCTGTATGTATGCAGTGTATGAGGTGTGTGCTTTATGTATGCAGTGTATGAGGTGTGTGCTGTGTGTATGAAGTGTATGCTGTATGTATGCAGTGTATGAGGTGTGTGCTGTATGTATGCAGTGTGAGAAGAGTGTGCTATATGTATGGAGTGTATGAGGTGTTTGCTGTATGTATTCAGTGCATGAAGTGTGCGCTGTGTGTATGCAGTGTATGATTTGTGTGGAGTATGTATGCAGTGTTAGAAGTGTGTGCTGTATGTATGCAGTGTATGAGGTGTGTGCTGTGTGTATGAAGTGTATGCTGTATGTATGCAGTGTATGAGGTGTGTGCTGTATGTATGCAGTGTATGAGGTGTGTGCTGTATGTATGCAGTGTATGAGGTGTGTGATGTATGTATACAGTGTATGAGGTGTGTGGTGTATGTATGCAGTGTAAGAAGTGTGTGCTGTATGTATGCAGTGTGAGAAGTGTGTGCTATATGTATGCAGTGTATGAGGTGTTTGCTGTATGTATTCAGTGTATGAAGAGTGCGCTGTATGTATGCAGTGTATGATTTGTGTCCTGTATTTATGCAGTGTGTGAGGTGTGTGCTGTATGTATTTTGTGTATGAGGTGTGTGTTGTATGTTTGTAGTGTATGAGGTGTGTGTGCTATGTTTATGCAGTGTGTGCTGTATGTATTCAGTGTATGAAGTGTTAGCTGTATGGATGCAGTGTATGAGGTGTGTGCTGTATGTATGCAGTGTATGAGGTGTGTGCTGTATGTATGCATGTATGAGGTGTGTGCATGCAGTGTATGCGTTGTGTGTGCTGTATGTATGCAGTGTATGAGGTGTGTGCGGTATGTATGCAGTGTATGTGTTGTGTGCTGTATGTATGCAGTGTATGAGGTGTGCTGTATGTATGCAGTGTATGAGGTGTGTGCTGTATGTATGAGGTGTGTTCTGTATTCATGCAGTGTATTAGGTGTGTGCTGTATGCATGCAGTGTGAGGTGTGTGCTGTATGTATGCAGTGTATGAGGTGAGTGCTGTATGTATGCAGTGTATGAGGTGTGTGTTGTATGTATGAAGTGTATGAGGTGTGTGCTTGTATGTATGCAGTGTGTGAGGTGTGTGTGCTATGTTTATGCAGTGTGTGCTGTATGGATGTAGTGTATGAGGTGTGTGCTGTATGTATGCAGTGTATGAGGTGTGTGCTGTATGTATGCAGTGTGTGAGGTGAGTGCTTGTATGTATGTAGTGTATGAGGTGTGTGGTATGTATGTAGTGTATGAGGTGTGTGTGCTATGTTTATGCAGTGTGTGCTGTATGTATTCAGTGTATGAAGTGTGTGCTGTATGGATGTAGTGTATGAGATGTGCGCTGTATGTATGCAGTGTATGAGGTGTGTGCTGTATGTATGCAGTGTATGAGGTGTGTGCTGTATGTATGTAGTGTATGAGGTGTGTGCTGTTTGTATGCAATGTATGATCTGTGTGCTGTATGCATGCAGTGTATGAGGTGTGTACTGTATGTATTCACTGTATGAGGTGTGTGCTGTATGCAGTGTATGAGGTGAGTACTGTATGTATGCAGTTTATGAGGTGTGTGCTGCCTTTATACAGTGTATGATGTATGTATGCAGTGTATACGTTTTGTGTACTGTATGTATGCAGTGTATGTGTTGTGTGTGCTGTATGTATGCAGTGTACGAAGTGTGTGCTGTTGTGTATGCAGTGTATGAGGTGTGTGCTGTATGTATGCAGTGTATGAGGTGTGTGCTGTATGTATGCAGTGTATGAGGTGTGTGCTGTATGTATGCAGTGTATGAGGTGTGTGCTGTGTGTATGAAGTGTATGCTGTATGTATGCAGTGTATGAGGTGTGTGCTGTATGTATGCAGTGTGAGAAGAGTGTGCTATATGTATGCAGTGTATGAGGTGTTTGCTGTATGTATTCAGTGCATGAAGTGTGCACTGTGTGTATGCAGTGTATGATTTGTGTGGAGTATGTATGCAGTGTTAGAAGTGTGTGCTGTATGTATGCAGTGTATGAGGTGTGTGCTGTGTGTATGAAGTGTATGCTGTATGTATGCAGTGTATGAGGTGTGTGCTGTATGTATGCAGTGTGAGAAGTGTGTGCTATATGGATGTAGTGTATGAGGTGTGTGCTGTATGTATGCAGTGTAAGAAGTGTGCGCTGTATGTATGCAGTGTATGATTTGTGTGCTGTATTTATGCAGTGTATGAGGTGTGTGCTATATGTATTTTGTGTATGAGGTGTGTGCTTGCATGTATGTAGTGTATGTGGTTTGTGTTGTATGTATGTAGTGTATGAGGTGTGTGTGCTATGTTTATGCAGTGTGCGCTGTATGTATTCAGTGTTGTGAGCTCATTTTCGGGTTTGCCTCTGGCTTCTGGTGAGGGTTATGGAGCTGGCTGTGCTGACAGAGGAGTAGTGAGTTCTCTATCTGGACTCCCTCTGTTGGTGAAAGGAGGTAATGAAGCAGATCTAAATGGCAGAGACCGGCCGCCTGAGAAAGAGGACTGCGATTGGACATCAGGAGTTTCTGATTGGATTTAAGTCAGCCGACTCCCTAGTTTCTTGCTGGTGATTTTCCTGACTGTGGCTCCTGGTTTCCAGTTTGGTTCCTGCCTTCCTAAAGCTAAGTTTTCTCTGCTATTGTTCATATGAGTTTTTGTCTGGTTTACTTAGTTTTTGGGTTCAGCCAGCCCTGGCTGGGACTGGGCTGAATCCCCATTTTGCCTCTGATCAGTTGATCTCTTTTGCTCTATCTTCAGAATATACCTGAGTGCTGATATAGGGAATTGAAGTCTAGCGACTTCAGGGCCTTTTTCTATCAGACGTGTTGGACATTCTTTTTGGCAGGGTTTTTTGCGTGATTGCAGACAGCAGCTTTTCTTTCCTGTCCTTTCTAGTTAGCGAGGGCCCCATCATTTGCTCAGCCTGTCTTTCTACCTGTGTCTGTGTTTTCATCTTGTTTCACTGACAATACATGTTGGGGGCTGTCTATTGCTTTGGGGTCTGCTCTGGGGCAGTTTAGATTTTCCCTTTCTTTCTTTAGGCTTATTTAGTTCTCCGTCCGTGACAAGGCATCTAGGACCACCGTAGGCACGCTCCACGGCTACTGCTAGTTGTTGTGGATAGGATCAGGGGTCTGCAATCCGCTAGTTACCAACCTCTCCAGTTTTCTGGGCTTAGCTTGCTTTTTGTTTTTTCCTTCTCAGTGACTCATTCATAACAATTCAGTGTATGAAGTGTGTGCTGTATAGATGCAGTGTATGAGGTGTGTGCTGTATGTATGCAGTGTATGAGGTGTGTGCTTGTATTTATGCAGTGTGTGTGAGGTGTGTGCTCTATGTATTCAGTGTATGAGGTATGTGTTGTAAGGTCGTCTTCTCATCCATCCTCCCAGTGCATGGTCACGGACCAAGGAGATTGAACAGGATTCTACAGGTGAATGACTGGCTATGTTAATGGTGCCGTGAGAAATGTTTTGGCTTCTTGACCATGCAATGAATCACCTGAATGATGGACTTGTTGCTAGAGATGTGTTGCATCTTACGAAAACAGGAAAACACATGTTTGGTAGACGCCTTTCTACACTCATCAGGAAATATACAGTGAGGAAGAAATATGCAGCTAATGAATTCTTTTGAGAACCATGCTATTAGAAGTGGAAAGAAAGAACAGAAACATCAAATTCTGAATGAAAATAGAGGAGCAAGGGAAGCCGACTACAAACTAAAATGTGTCTATACAAATGCACAGAGCATGGGAAACAAGGAGAATTTGAGCTGCTAACACAGGAAGTGACATATGATGTGACAAGGATCAAACAAAACAGGGATCCTCATAATATAGAAATATTGAATCCTTCAACAATCTGTAAACTAGCACCAACAAAAGAACCATTGAAGGAGCATTCAACCAAATAATTAAAAAATATAACAAATTTTATTAAACAGATTAAGATGTCACAAGGATTACTGAAACTTGGTGTGATGATACACATGATTGGAAAACAAACCTTGAAGGCTACAGCCTATTTATTAAAAACAGAATTAGCAAGAAGGGACTAGATGTTCCATTTTGTATTAGGAAAACATATATCTTCACAGAGATCCAAGCTTCAGAGAATGGTAGCTCTGCAGAAATTGGGTAAGAATTCAAGGAGAGAAGATCAGAAAGGACACTATTGTAGGTGTTTACTATAGGCAACCTGGACAGACTGAAGATATAAATGAACTCTTTTTACATCAGATGTCTCTGTTCTCAAAAAAATACGACATAGTCATCATGGGAGATTTTAACTCTCCAGAAATTTGTTGGGAATCTCTCTCAGACTTACTAAGAAAAAACCCTATTTAAAATATAACTTTTAATAAGTGCCATCTAAAATAGCAATCTGGATATCCCCTGAAAATAAATTGATGCCTCACTATATTAAGCTCAAAAAATACTGGGGAAGAATAATTCCTCACCAAAATCCTCCAGCCAGTTTCAATTGCCAGTAAAATAATCTGACCAAAATACACCTCAGCTTAAAAAATCAATAGATGCTGCAGAGGTGCACACAAAAAAAAGCCTCACCAAAGAAAACACCAATGTTTTATAAAAAAAAGTGATAGATGGTGCTAGACACTAGTATCAGTCGCATTCAGCCGAAGTGTAGAAAAGAGTGAGCTCAGCCTACTTACATCTCTGTCTGGACACCTAGCTGCGGAGGTTGGCAGCCTAAGAACAACGAGAATGGCTCATCCGACGGCTGTCCCTTCTCTCCTACCATACCCTATAAGACGTGAAGTAAGAAACAGAGTGCCAGATGGCCTCTATCCCCTTGTCAACTGGATACTTGAGTTTTCGTGGGTGCAAAAGGAAGTGTTAACAAAGCCACCCCATTTATAAATGTAAAAAAGAAATAGGTAGTCCAGACACCCTTGATTATTGACTGAACACTTTCATCACTTGTAGTCTGATGTCAGTATAGCACCATACCTATCTCAAGCCAAAATAATAAAGGATTTCCTCTGAGAACATCACACATGGTGTTTTCATGTACTCACAAACTTCCACAAAATAATATTGATGTTATACAATTTAACCCACCAATATACCACCTGGGTAACAGCAGTTCATCTCAAACAGTACATAAACACCAATCATGCTGATGAAATCCAAAATTCCACTGTATAGAAGTGGTGCTAAATACAAACAACTACAAACCATGCTCAAGTAGTTACTCAAATGAGATTACAATGATATTGATCCAGCAAAAAAAAGAAAAAAATGTGGCACTCACCAGATTGCAGTGTAACCAGAGTCCTTTATTTTACCATATTTGGCATGGACAGCGGTTTTTAAGGCAGGTGAACAGAGGCATGCGGGGAACAAAGACTGACGACGGCCGTTTCGAGACAGAGACTCTTCCACAGGTCCACTTGATGAATATGGTAAAATAAAGGACTCTGGTTACACTGCAATTTGGTGAGTGCTGCATTTTTTTCCTTTTTTTTTTTTTGCTGGATTCCTATGTTGTTTATTTCAGGCTGAACACCAACTATTGATTACGAATTTTCACTGTCACTTGGTCTGTTAAAGAAGGAATGTGATCAGGACACAACCAAACGAGAAGTACCTTAGTGCCGTTCCTTTTTTATTCTACATTTGCAGATTTAACAATGATATTGATATTGGAGCAAACTACACAACAATGCACCACATAAGTCACAGTAGATATCCTATAATACATGGAAATAAATTGGCCATGCTTGATAAATCTAGTACTTATCTGTATATGTATGGTACTACATAGAGATGGCTGGAACACATAGTTATATGGTTCCTCTGATGAGGTCCACACACTCTCGACGCGTTTCCCCCTTCCATGGGATCATCAGGAGAGATTCATAATGGTATGGCAGTGGAATGTTATCCATTAGATGAGACTGCACCTATAGCAAGGCATCCCCTCCTTATATACCCATATGACTGCTTGCGATAATCACTTCCTGCTTTACATCACATTGTATTAACCCTAATAGTTTATTCTATTGTGTAAGACAGAATCTCTTTCAGGCAAAAGTAATGGGTCCAGGAAATTCTTATCTTCTCTTGCTGACAACTTTAACTTTCAAAATCTAGAAGAGAGAACAAGAAGATCTGCAATATTGGTCCCAATTCTTATTAACAGGGAGGAAATGGTTGAGGAAGTAAAGGTGGCCGGGAATTTAGGAAGCAGCGATCATGCTGTACTCAAATTTTATGATTACAAGAGAGGAAGATCAGCGAGGACTCAGACTTTAAGGTTGGGCTTCAGAAAGGCAGATTTTAATGGACTCAGAAAAAGGGTAAGAAAGGTCCAACGGCTGGATGTTCTAAAGGACAGAAATGTCCAAGAAAGGTGGGAGATTTTGCTAAATGAAATTCTCACAGCACAATCGGTAACAACCTCAAAAAGAAGGAAGAATTGGAAGCATTTAAAGAGACCAGGGTGGATGAACACAGAAATTAATCACTTGTTAAAAAGGAAAAAAGAAATGTATATCAAATAGAAAGAGGAGGACATACAGTGGGGGAAAAAAGTATTTAGTCAGCCACCAATTATGCAAGTTCTCCCACTTAAAAAGATGATAGAGGCCTGCACTTGACATCATAGGTGGACCACAACTATGAGAGACAAAATGAGAAAACAGTCACACTCCAAACTCCACTACGGTGAAGACCAATGAGCTGTCGAAGGACACCAGAAACAAATTGTAGCCCTGCACCAGGCAGGGAAGACTGAATCTGCAATAGGCAAGCAGCTTGGTGTGAGGAAATCAACTGTGGGAGCAATAATAAGAGAATGGAATACACAGAAGACCACTGATAATCTCTCTCGATCTGGGGCTCCACGCAAGATCTCACCCCATGGGGTCAAAATGATCACAAGAACGGTAAGAAAAAAAAGCAAGAACCACACGGGGGGACCTAGCGAATGACCTGCATAGAGCTGGGACCACCATAACAAAGGCTACCATCAGTAACACACTACGCCGCCAGGGACTCAGATCCTGCAGTGCCAGACGTGTCCCCCTGCTTAAGCCAGTACATGTTCGGAGCCGTCTGAAGTTTGCTAGAGAGCATTTGGATTATTCAGAAGAGTATTGGAAGAATGTCATATGGTCTGATGAAACCAAAGTAAAACTGTTTGGCAGAAACAAAACTCGTCATGATTGGAGGAGACAGAATGCTCAGTTGCATCCAAAGAACACCATACTTACTGTGAAGCATGGGGGTGGCAACATCATGCTTTGGGGCTGTTTCTCTGCTGAGGGACCAGGACGACTGATCCATGTGCATGAAAGAATAAATGGGGCCATGTATCGTGAGATTTTGAGTGCAAACCTCCTTCCTTCAGCAAGGGCATTGAAGATTAAACATGGATGGGTCATTCAGCATGATAATTATCCCAAGCACACCACCAGGGCAACAAAGGAGTGGCTTTGTAAGAAGCATATGAAGGTCCTAGAGTAGCCTAGCCAGTCTCTAGATCTCAACCCCATTGAAAACCTTTGGAGGGATTTGAAAGTCTATGTTGCCCAGTGACAGGCCCAAAACATCACTACTCTAGAGGAGATCTGCATGGAGGAATAGGCCAACATACCACCAACAGTGTGTGCCAACCTCGTGAAGACTTACAGAAAACATTTGACCTCTGTCATTGCCAACAAAGGATATTGTCAGGAACACCACACTGAACTTGCTCACTGAGCCAGTGTGCATGTCCTGAGTAAAGCAAACTGTGCTCAAAGATCCCTGTGGAGCGGGCAGCAGCTGAGTAGATGCGTACTTCAGAACCGCAGGACCTGAAGCATGTGACTGCTAGGGGCGTGGCCTAAACTCCAGAGAGCTAGGAACTGCAAGAGAACTCCTAGCAGGGTAACTACAAGACAAATTTACCAATGGGCATAGACAGGGAGGATAGTCAGGACTGTTGTGAGTTCATTTTCCCCTTCATTACTGAGGCCCGAGGAACTCCCTCTTCTGGTAAAGAAAGGTAGTGAGCCTGATTATCAAACACCTGAGGCTGATGATGATGACTGGCTGAGTGGAGTTACTGACTGGATATAAGGCTGCCGACGCCCTTCTGCCCTGCGGGTGATTTCTCTGTGGGATCCTTGGAGACCAGTCTGAATTCCTGCTCCTCTAAAGCTAAGTTTGCTGCTCCGTCTTTTGCTTTGGTGCTTTGACTTTGTTTTGCTTTGTTTTTCTGGATTTCTGCCATTCCCTGCTGGGGTGTGCTGAATTCATTTAGCTCTGTCTTCTGAAAATACCCGAGTGCTGATTTAGTTTTTGAAGCCTAGCTGCTTCAGGGCCTTTTTCATATCAGCTTGTTGGCTTATGTCTTTGATAGGGTTTTGGCAGATTGCAGACAGCAGCCTTCCTGTCCTTTCCTATATAGGTAGTTTGGGCCCCGTCTTTGCTCAGTCTATCTTTCTGTCTGTGTTAGTATTTTCATCTTGCTTCACCGTCATTATATGTTGGGGGCTGCCTTTTGCTTTGGGGTCTGCTCTGGGGCAGTTTAGATTTCCCCTTTCTTTCTTTAGGCCTATGTAATTCTCCGGCTGTAATCGTGGGGTCTAAGGCATCGTAGGAACCCCCCACGGCTACTGCTAGTTGTGTTGATAGGTTCAGGGGTCTGCAATCTGATAGTTGCCAACTTCTCTGGTTTTCTGGACTTAGCTTGTATTTCTGCTTTTGTCTCCTACGGTGACTCATTCATAACACAGGACGTAGCCAATGAGTCATACACAGAGATAGCTGCAAGGTACAAGAGGGGCGAGCAGAGAGTAGTCGTAGAATCGTAGAATTGGAAGGGACCTCCTGGGCCATCTGGTCCAACCCCCTGCTCAAAGCAGGATTCCCTAAATCATGCCAGTCAGATGTCTGTCCAGCCTCTGTTTGAAGATTTCCATTGAAGGAGAACTCACCACTTCTCGTGGCAGTTTGTTCCACTCATTGATCACTCTAACTGTCAAAAAGTTTTTTCTAATATCTAATCCTCCCATTCAGTTTCATCCCATTGCTTCTAGTCTTTCCTTGTGCAAATGAGAATAAAGTTGATCCTTCTACAATGTGACAGCCCTTTAGATATTTGTAGACAGCTATTAAGTCTCCTCTCAGTCTTCACTTTTGCAAACTAAACAATCCCAAATCCTGCAACCTTTCCTCATAAGACAGGGTTTGCATACCGGTCACCATTCTGGTTGCTCTTTTCTGAACTTGCTCCAGTTTGTTGATGTCTTTTTTAAAATGTGGTGCCCAAAACTGGACACAATATTCCAGATGAGGTCTGACCAAAGAGGAGTAGAGGGAAATAATGACTTCACGTGATCTAGACTGTATGCTTCTGTTAATACATCCTAGAATTGCATTTGCCTTTTTTGCTGCTGCCTCACACTGTTGACTCATATTCAGTCTGTGATCTATTAGTATACCCAAATCTTTTTCACATGTGCTGTTGCTTAGGCCTATTCCTCCCATTCTGTATATGCTTTTTTCATTTTTATTGCCCAGATGTAGTACTTTGCATTTTTCCCTGTTAAAAACCATTCTGTTAGTTGCTGCCCACTTCTCCAGTTTATTTATATCTTTTTGAATCCTCTCTCTCTTCTCTAGTATTAGCTATCCCTCCTAGCTTTGTGTCATCAGCAAATTTAATCAGTTTACCCTCTATTCCTTCATCTAAATCGTTGATAAAGATGTTGAACAATACAGGGCCCAGGACAATGAGTCATACACAGGGAGGATAGCGCAGTACAGAATCAACAGGCAAACTCACAACGGAAAACAGAACCGGGTCAGAACCATATAAACAAGCTATAACAACGAACAGGCACACAGAGGTCAGCACACTTGGCAAAAGGTAAAAGTGTAACTGGCAGGGATTGGAGCTTCCCAGGGGTTTAAGAAGCTCTCCCAGAACCAGAAAGAGGCCACAATCATTAACCCCAGGTGTGCAGGTCAAAACCTACACTGAGCTCCAGACATTAACCCCTGACGTGCAGCTCAAAAACCTGCACTGGGATCATGACAGTACCCCCCTCTCAACGGGGGGCCTCTGGACCCCCAGGCTTCCCCGGGTACTTGGCATGGAAAGCCCAAACGAGGCGATCTGCATGTACAGAGCGAGCAGGGACCCATGAGTGCTCATCTGATCCATATCCCTTCCAGTGGACCAGGTACTGCAAAGAGCGGCGCACCCGCCGAGAGTCCACAATATGTCCGACCTCATAGTCCAATTGACCCTCCACCAGCACTGGAGGAACAACAGGCTCGGAGTCCTCTTTGACAGACCCTACGGATTTCAACAGAGAATTATGGAACACATTGGATATTTTTAAGGAGGCGGGGAGACGTAACCTATATGCCACTGGGTTGACTATCTCCATAATCTCGTACGGACCAATGAACTTTGGTCCCAACTTAGCTGATGGTACCTTTAAGTTGATGTTACGTGTGGAAAGCCAAACCTTCTCTCCCACGGCTCTCTTTTTGTCAGCAAAATATTTATACCTCTCCTGGGCCCGAGAGATATTACGCTGGACTTCAGCCCAGAGGTTTTTTAACCGTTGAACGAACCCCTCTACCCCTGGACAACCGGAATCCACCCGTGAAAACTCCCCAAAATGCAGATTAAACCCATAGTTAATCAGAAATGGGGACATGTTGGTGGACTGACTCACCCGGTTGTTAAAAGCGAATTCCGCCAACGGTAACGCATCACACCTATCCTCCTGTCTGGCGGAGGTCAGACACCTGAGAATTTGTTCCAGAGATTGATTGGTGCGTTCTGTCTGACCATTACTCTCCGGGTGATATGCCGACGAGGAGAGTGAGATGCCCAATTTCATACAGAACGCCCTCCAAAATTTGGCCACAAACTGCACACCTCTGTCAGACACAACATTCAGGGGTACCCTGTTATGATTGCATCACCGTAGGAGGCAAAAACAGAAATGCTAGCTAAGTCCAGAAAACCAGAGCAGTTGGCAGCTATCGGATTGCAGACCCCTGATCCTATCACAACAACTAACAGGAGCCGTGGGGGGTTCCTACGATGCCCTAGACCCCTCGATCACAGCCGGAGAACTAAATAGGCCTACAGAAAGAAAGGGGAAATCTAAACTGCCCCAGAGCAGACCCCAAAGCAATAGGCAGCCCCCCACATATAATGACAGTGAAGCAAGATGAAAACACTAACACAGACAGAAAGATAGACTGAGCAAAGACGAGGCCCAAACTACCTAGATAGGAAAGGACAGGAAGGCTGCTGTCTGCAATCCGTGAAAAACCCTATGAAAATAAGAGCCAACAGACTGACAGTGAAAAAGGCCCTGAAGACGCTAGGCTTCAAAAAAGCTATGTCAGTACTCAGGAATATTCTGAAGACAGAGCAACAGGCAAAAGGAGATTCAGCTCACCCCAGCAGGGAATGGCAGAATCCAGAAAAGCAAGGAAAACAAAAACAAAACATAAATGCAAAAGGCAAAGAGGAAAACTTAGCTTTAGGGAAGCCGGAATCAGACTGGTGTCCTAGGAGTCCACAGAGAAATCACCCGCAGGGCAGAAGGGCGTCGGCAGCCTTATATCCAGTCAGTGACTCCACTCAGCCAGTCATCCTCATTAGTCCCAGGTGCCTGATAATCAGGCTCACTACCTTCCTTCACCAGAATAGGGAGTTCACCAGACCTCAGTGACGAAGGGGAAAATGAACTCACAACAGTACCTCCCCCTTGAGGAGGGGTCACGGAACCCTCAACCACGCCACCAGGGCGATCAGGGTGAGCCCGATGAAAGGCACGCACCAATCTTTTGGCATGAATATCAGAGGCAGAGACCCAGGAATTATCCTCCTGACCATAACCCTTCCACTTAACCAAATACTGGAGTCTCCGTCTAGCCAGACGGGAATCCAGTATTTTCTCTACCTCATATTCCATGTTACCTTCAACCAATACAGGGTCTGGAGGTGCCACCCCAGGAACAACTGGTTCAACAAACCTCTTCAACAAGGACTTATGGAACACATTATGGATTTTAAATGTGACAGGAAGAGCCAAACGAAAAGAGACCGGATTAATAATCTCCACAATCTTGTAAGGTCCAATAAATCTAGGCTTAAACTTAGGAGAAGCCACCTTCATAGCAATATTTTTTGATGATAACCACACCATATCACCAATCTTAAACTGGGGACCAATGGTCCTATGTCGATTGGAAAACTGCTGGGTTTTTCCTGGGAGAGAGATAACTTATCCACCACTTGGTCCCAGATCTGGTGCATTCTCTCCACCACAGTGTCAACACCTGGGCAGGCAGAAGGCTCCACCTGCCCTGAAGAAAATCGAGGATGAAACCCAAAGTTACAAAAAAAAAGGTGACATCAAAGTGGCAGAACTAGCTCTATTATTTAAGGCAAATTCGGCCAAGGGCAAAAATGAAACCCAATCATCCTGATCAGCGGAAATAAAACATCTCAAATACGACTCCAAGGTCTGGTTTGTTCTCTCTGTCTGCCCATTGGTCTGAGGGTGAAAAGCAGAGGAGAAGGACAACTGAATTCCCAGCTTGGAACAGAACGTCCTCCAAAATCTAGACACAAACTGAATTCCTCTGTCAGATACAATGTTCTCAGGAATCCCGTGCAAGCGAACCACCTGTTGCAAAAACAGGGGCACCAACTCAGAGGAAGATGGCAACTTAGGGAGTGGTACAAGATGAACCATCTTAGAGAACCTATCACAAATCACCCAAATAACAGTCATTCTTTGAGAGACCGGCATATCAGAGATGAAATCCATTGAAATATGGGTCCATGGCCTCCTGGGGACCGGCAAAGGCATCAACAACCCACTAGAGCGAGAACAAGATTTAGACCGGGAGCAAGTCCCACACGACTGCACAAAATTCCTGACATCATGAGACAAGGTAGGCCACCAAAAAGAGCGACTCACCAGATCTCTAGTACCAAAAATACCTGGATGACCAGCCAATGCAGAGCAATGAACTTCAGACATCACTCTCTTCTTCCACTGGTCAGGAACATACAACTTTCCACTGGGACAACGCTCAGGTTTGTCCTCCTGGAACTCTCAAATCGGGCGAGATGGCAGAAAGAACTACCCCTTCGCCTAAGATGGTAGCAGGCTTGGTCACCACAGGAGAATCAGCAAAGAAACTCCTAGAGAGGGTGTCTGCCTTGACATTCTTAGTTCCAGGAAGAAAAGAGACCACAAAATCAAAACGTGTAAAAAACAAGGCCCACCTAGCCTGTCTAGGATTCAAGCGTTTAGCCGACTCTAGGTAAATCAAATTCTTGTGGTCAGTGAGGACCACAACTTGATGTTTAGCTCCCTCCAACCAATGTCTCCACTCCTCAAATGCCCATTTCATGGCTAACAGTTCCCGATTCCCCACATCATAGTTACGTTCAGATGGAGAGAACTTTCGGGAAAAGAAAGCACAGGGATTCATTTTAGATGTTACAGGATCCTTTTGGGACAAAACAGCTCCTGCACCAATCTCAGAAGCATCCACCTCTACCTGGAACGGGAGTGAGACATCAGGTTGCCGCAAAACCGGGGCGGAGGTAAATCTTTGCTTCAGCTCCTGAAAGGAAGCAACAGCCTCCGGAGACCAATTCAACACATCAGCACCCATCTTAGTCAGATCAGTCAATGGCTTGGCAATACTAGAAAATTTTGCTATAAATTTCCGATAAAAATTAGCAAAACCCAAAAACTTCTGGAGGGCCTTCAAAGAAGTGGGCTGAACCCAATCATAAATGGCCTGTACCTTGGCCGGGTCCATTTCAATAGTTGACGGAGACAAAATAAATCCCAAAAATGAAATCCTCTGTACTCCAAAAAGGCATTTCGATCCTTTGACATACAGGGAATTCTCCCTCAAGATCCGGAACACAGTCCGAATATGTTCCACATGAGAATCCCAATCCTTGGAGAAGATCAAAATATCATCCAGATAGATAATCAAAAATTTATCGACAAAGTCTCGGAAAATATCGTTCATGAAGCACTGGAAGACAGAAGGGGCATTAGTGAGCCCAAAAGGCATCACCAGGTACTCAAAATGTCCCTCCGGAGTATTAAACGCTATCTTCCATTCATCCCCCTGCTTAATGCGGATAAGATTATACGCCCCCCCTAAGGTCAAGCTTGGTAAACCAGCAAGCACCTCTAACTCTAGAGAATAGATCCGAAATCAGGGGTAACGGATACTGATATTTAATAGTAATTTTTTTGAGGGCACGATAATCAATACAAGGCCTTAAAGAACCATCCTTTTTGGCCACAAAAAAAAAACCGGCACCTAAGGGTGAAGAGGATGGTCTAATATGACCCTTCTCCAACGCCTCCTTAATATAGGACCGCATAGCCTCGTGCTCGGGTACAGATAAATTGAAGAGCCGACCCTTGGGAAATTTACACCCTGGGCTTAGTTCAATTGCACAGTCATAACTCCTATGAGGAGGCAAGGACGCAAACTCATTCTCACTAAATACATCATAAAAGTCCGCCAACTAGTCAGGAACATCATGCGACTGAGGAGAGGTGGAAAAAACCGGAGCCTCACTAAAGGCACACCGACAACCCCAACTCACCACAGACACAGACTTCCAATCCAAAACTGGATTATGAATTTGCAACCAGGGAAACCCCAGAACAACGGCATCATGCAGACCATGCAACACCAAAAATCTGCAATTTTCTTGATGGTCTGGGGCGACCCGCATGACCACCTGGGTCCAAAACTGAGGTTTATTTTTAGCCAAAGGAGTAGCATCAATCCCCCTCAAAGGGATAGGCATCTGCAGAGGTGTCATCGGAAATCCACAACGTTTAGCAAAATCCAAGTCCATTAGGTTTAGCGCTGCTCCCGAATCCACAAAAGCCTTGGCGGAAAATGTGGACAGGGAGCAGATCAGAGTAATTGCCAGAAGAAACTTAGGTTGAACACCACCAACAGAAAACGTGTGTGCAAAGCGTTTCTCTCGTTTAGGACAAACAGAAATAATATGCGAGGCATCTCCACAGAAAAAACACAACTTATTACGCCTTCTGAACTCCTGACGTTGCGCCTTAGACAAAACTCTATCACATTGCATAGGTTCAGACGTCTGTTCAACCGGTGGCAACACCTCTCGTGCAATCCTGCGTTCACGTAAACGCCGATCAACCTGAATGGCTAATGACATAGAATCGTCCAGACCAGAGGGAACAGGAAATCCCACCATAGTATCTTTTACGGCTTCTGACAAACCCTTCCGAAAGAGAGCAGCCAAGGCATTATCATTCCAGGTAGTAAGGACCGCCCACTTTCGGAACTTTTGACAGTACAACTCTGCAGAATCTCGACCCTGGTTTAATGCCAACAGGGTCTTTTCAGCCTGATCAATAGCATTAGGTTCGTCATACAACAACCCCAAAGCTTGAAAGAATGCGTTCACATTAGTCAGAATAGGATCATCTGGTTTCAAAGAAAACGCCCAATCCTGGGGATCGCCACGCAGCAAAGAGATGACAATTTTAACCTGCTGCGCGGAGCTCCCTGACGAGTTAGGCTTCAAGGCAAAAAATAATTTGCAATTATTTTTGAAACTCAAAAATTTAGATCGATCCCCAAAAAATACATCAGGTGTAGGGATCTTTGGTTCAACAGCATGCGAACGAGCAAGGTAGGCGGAAATTCCCCGCACTTCCGCAGCGAGCTGCTCCACACGATCAGACAATTGCTTTATCTCCATTGAGAGAAAAAAAAAATTCCCCCTACGGCCTCAGAGATATAGAGGAAAGAATATACAAACAACTTTTTTTTTTCTTTTTTTTTTTTTTAAACAGAATTCTTTCCTGCTATTGAGTACCCTAGGATCTGCGGTATGGCGGGTGATTCTGTTATGATTGAGTCACCGTAGGAGGCAAAAACAGAAATGCTAGCTAAGTCCAGAAAACCAGAGCAGTTGGCAGCTATCGGATTGCAGACCCCTGATCCTATCACAACAACTAACAGTAGCCGTGGGGGGTTCCTACGATGCCCTAGACCCCTCGATCACAGCCGGAGAACTAAATAGGCCTACAGAAAGAAAGGGGAAATCTAAACTGCCCCAGAGCAGACCCCAAAGCAATAGGCAGCCCCCAACATATAATGACGGTGAAGCAAGATGAAAACACTAACACAGACAGAAAGATAGACTGAGCAAAGACGGGGCCCAAACTACCTAGATAGGAAAGGACAGGAAGGCTGCTGTCTGCAATCCGTGAAAAACCCTATGAAAATAAGAGCCAACAGACTGACAGTGAAAAAGGCACTGAAGACGCTAGGCTTCAAAAAAGCTATATCAGTACTCAGGAATATTCTGAAGACAGAGCAACAGGCAAAAGGAGATTCAGCTCACCCCAGCAGGGAATGGCAGAATCCAGAAAAGCAAGGAAAACAAAAACAAAACACAAATGCAACAGGCAAAGCAAAAAACTTAGCTTTAGGGAAGCAGGAATCAGACTGGTGTCCTAGGAGTCCACAGAGAAATCACCCGCAGGGCAGAAGGGTGTCGGTAGCCTTATATCCAGTCAGTGACTCCACTCAGCCAGTCATCCTCCTTAGTCCCAGGTGCCTGATAATCAGGCTCACTACCTTCCTTCACCAGAATAGGGAGTTCACCAGACCTCAGTGACGAAGGGGAAAATGAACTCACAACAGTACCCCATGCAATCGGACCACATGCTGCACAAACAACCTTGATAATGTTTCTGCTGAGGGTAATGCTGCCAAGGGAATGAAATGGGCCTGTTTAGAAAACCTATCCACCACCACCCAGATCACGGTATTGCCCCTAGAAGGTGGAAGGCCAGTAATAAAATCCATGGAAAGGTGAGTCCATGGCCTATCAGGAACTGGTAAAGGTATGAGTTCCCCAGCCGGATGGTTATGCAAGCTTTTGGAATGGGCACACACGCCACAAGCAGAAACAAATTCCTTGACATCGGACCTTAATGAAGGCCACCAAAAACCCCTGGCTACTGCCTCTCTAGTGGCCGTGATACCTGGATGAGCACTCAGCCTAGACACATGAAACTCCTGCAGAAGTCTAGGCCGCAATGAATCTGGAACAAAGTGACCAACAGGCTTGTCTAGGAGTAAGCCTCTTAGCAGATTCAAGGTATGCCAAATTTTTGTGATCCGTGACAACCGTGATAGGGTGAGCCGTCCCTTCCAAAAAGTGCCTCCATTCCTCAAACGCCAGCTTGACCGCAAGAAGTTCTCTATTACCTACGTCATAGTTTCTCTTGGCTGAACTTCTTGGATAAGGCACAGGGTTTGAGATTGGTAAGGGTGGCCGGACCCTGGGACCGCACAGCCCCCACCCCCACTTCAGAAGCATCCACCTCCACAATGAATGGATGGACGGGTCTGGTTGTACCAACACCGGGGCAGACATGAAACATTTCTTAATCTCTGAGAAGGACTCCTTATCGAGTACAGACCGATTTTTTACATCACCGCCCTTCTGGGTAAGATCCGTGAGTGGTTTAACCACTTGTGAGAAACCTTTAATGAATCTTCGATAATAGTTCGCAAATCCTAAGAAGCGCTGGAGGCCCTTGAGATCTCGAGGCTGAACCCAGTCAGCGATCGCCAGCACCTTCTTAGGATCCATACGAAACCCCTCACAGGACACAATCAACCCCGAAAAAGACAGTTCCTGTACAAAAAACAAACATTTTTCCAATTTAGCGAACAATTGGTTCTCCCTGAGTCTCTGCAGAACTGTCTGTAGATGTTGCAAGTGAGATTGGCTGTCCGGGGAATACACCAAAATGTCATCCAAATAAATAATAACAAAACAGCCTATCAGGTCAGAAAACACAACATTGATGAAATTCTGGAAAATAGCGGGTGCATTAGTTAACCCAAACGGCATTACCAGGTTTTCAAAGAGTCCTTCTGATGTGAGGAATGCAGTTTTCCAGTCGTCCCCTTCACGAACCCTTATCAGATTGTAGGCCCCCTCGCAGATCTAACTTGGAGAACCATTGGGCCCCAGCTAACTGGTTACATAAGTCTGGGATGAGGGGAAGCGGGTAAGTGTTCCTAACCGTTATCTTGTTCAGTTCCCGAAAGTCGAGGCACGGCCGCAAACCACCATCTTTCTTCACAAAGAAGATTCCTGCTGCCACAGGTGACACAGAAGGCCTGATATTCCCTTTGCGGAGACTCAGCTATGTACTCCTTCATGGCTTGGCGCTCAGGCCCAGACAAATTGAACAATCGAGCCTTAGGTAACTTGGCTCCGGGTACTAAATCAATGGCGCAATCGTAGGGTCTATGTGGTGGCAGCGCCTCAGCCTCGCTTTCGGAAAAAACGTCTTCGAAATCCTTCAGGTACTCCGGAATACCTTCCAGACCGACAGACGACACAGATACGGATTTAACAGCGTTAAGAAGATGTCCCAGGTTACCACATTTATACTTACATCCCCATTGAGTGATCTCCCCTGTAACCCAATCAATGGTAGGATTATGGCATTGAAGCCAAGGCATCCCCAGTACCAGTCCTGCAGGCAAGTTATCTAGCACAAGACAACTTAGTTTTTCCACATGAGTGGAACCCACTTTTAGAGAAAAAAGTTCAGACCTGCAACAGATACCGTCCTGGGTAAGGGGAGATGAGTCAATTGCCACAAGTTTAACAGGATCCTGAAGCCTGACTGTCCCTATCTTATTAAGAGTCATAACTTTGGTATCAATCAGGTTCACAGCAGAACCACAGTCAACAAAAGCAGTAGTCTGAACCGGACCATTACCAAGTTCCAGTTCCACCTGCAGTACCATTTTTGCACATGAGGAAAATTGTACCGGAAGGTCTGGGTAGCCTCCTCGACTACTACCCAGACCTAGTCGTTTCCCGCCATCTTGGAGGATGACGGACAGGAGGGGCAGTCCTTCTTCCAGTGTCCAGATTCCCCACAATAGAAGCACAACTGCTTCTCCCGGCGGCGTCTTCTTGGGTCATGGCAACCTCCAGGGAGTCAGGCGGAGGATGGAGTGCCAAAGCATCCTTCAGACGTTCACACAGGCCTCTACGGAACAGCCCCCGAAGGGCGGCATCACTCCAGGAAATCTCGGCTGCCCAACGTCTGAATTCAGTACAGAACCATTCGGCCGAGTACTCCCCCTGACAGACACTCATCACCTTGTCCTCAGCCAAACACACTCTATCCGGCTCATCATAAATAAGCCCTAAGGCTTCAAAAAACGCATCCACAGACAGTCTCTCAGGGGCAGAAGAGGAAAGCGAAAATGCCCAGGCTTGTGGGGCCCCCCTAAGCAGGGACATAACCACCCCCACCCTCTGTTTCTCATCCCCGGAGGAGCGGGGTCTCAGAGAAAAAGAGCTTACAGCCCTCCTTAAATGCTCTGAAATCATCTTTGTTACCAGAAAACATATCTGGCAATTTAACCGGGGATTCGGGTGGGACTAAAATGACATCTCTATTCCCCACCTGCTGGAAGCCTGCGGAAAGTACCCCCTGAACTGAGTCCTCAACCCGCCATTGGGACTGGGCTAGAGCTTGGTGTTTCAAGCTAAGCTTCTGCAGTGACTGAGTCAAGCATTTCACCTGCTCAGATAAAGCACACATTGGGTCCATGCTGCAGAAGTGAGGAGAGAAGAAAAAAAATAGCAGGCCAGTTATAATGTCAGGAACACCACACTGAACTTGCTCGCTGAGCGTGTCCCGAGTAAAGCAAACTGTGCTCAAAGATCCCTGTGGAGCGGGCAGCAGCCGAGTAGATGCGTACTTCAGAACAGCAGGACCTGAAGCACGTGACTGCTAGGGGTG
Source organism: Dendrobates tinctorius (assembly GCF_039654945.1). NCBI lineage: Eukaryota > Metazoa > Chordata > Amphibia > Anura > Dendrobatidae > Dendrobates > Dendrobates tinctorius. The sequence goes on along the minus strand of NW_027362126.1, from coordinate 423,511 downwards.
TGGCCTAAACTCCAGAGAGCTAGGAGCTGCAAGAGAACTCCTAGCAGGGTAACTACGAGACAAAGTTACCATGGGACATAGACAGGGAGGATAGTCAGGACGAAGCCAATGAGTCATACACAGAGATAGCTGCAAGGGTACAAGAGGGGCGAGCAGAGAGTAGTCAGATCACAGGCAATGAGTCATACACAGGGAGGATAGCGCAGTACAGAATCAACAGGCAAACTCACAACGGGAAACAGAACCGGGTCAGAACCATATAAACAAGCTATAACAACGAACAGGCACAGGCATACAGAGGTCAGCACACTCGGCCAAGGGCAAAAGTATAACTGGCAGGGATTGGAGCTTCCCAGGGGTTTAAGAAGCTCTCCCAGAACCAGAAAGAGGCCACAATCATTCACCCCAGGTGTGCAGGTCAAAACCTGCACTGAGCTCCAGACATTAACCCCTGACGTGCAGCTCAAAAAGCCTGCACTGGGATCATGACAGATATATAACAAAATATCGAGATGAACTTTTGTTAATGACCAAATACTTATTTTCCATCATAATTTGCAAAATAAATCTTCCTAAATCAGACAAGGTGATTTTCTGGATTTGTTTTCTCGTTTTATCTCTCATAGTTGTGGTCTACCTATGATGTCAATTACAGGCCTCTCTCATCTTTATAAGTGGGAGAACTTGCACAATTGGTGACTGACTAAATACTTTTTTCCCCCACTGTATCTAAAGAAGAATATAATGCTGTCTACAGGGAATGCATGGCAAGAGCTAGAAGAGTTAAAGCCACTAATGAAGTTAGGCTTGTAAGGGAGACCAAAAGCAGCAAAAAAGGATTTTTGGGTATGTCATAGTAACATACTTAGCAAGGCCGAAAAAAAGACATTTGTCCATTCAGTTCAGCCTGTATTCTGCCTGAATAAATCCCAAGATCTACAGTACGTCTTTCTAAAGAACGTAACTGTAAGATACAATATTGTTACGCTCCAGGAAGACATCCAGGCCTCTCTTGAACCCCTCGACGGAGTTCGCCATCACCACCTCCTCAGGCAAGGAATTCCAGATTCTCACTGCCCTAACAGTAAAGAATCCTCTTCTAAGTTGGTGGAAAAACCTTCTCTCCTCCAGACGCAGAGAATGCCCCCTTGTGACTGTCACCTTCCTGGGTATAAACAGATCCTCAGAGATATTTGTATAGTCCCCTTATATACTTATACATGGTTATTAGATCGCCTCTCAGTCATCTTTTTCCTAGACTAAATAATCCTAATTTTGCTAATCTCTCTGGGTATTGTAGTTCCCCCATCCCCTATATTAATTTTGTTGCCCTCCTTTGTACTCGCTCTAGTTCCATTTTATCCTTCCTGAGCTCTGATGCCCAAAACTGTACACTGTCAGAAGCAAAAGAAAAGTCAAAAATGCTATAGGATTTTTACATGATGAAAAGGGTGAAGTGGTCAAAAATGATGTTGAAAAGACTGAACTTTTATATTCCTATTTTGCATCTGTGTTCTCTAAGAAAGCAAATGTAACATCAACTGATCTTCACGGGGCCATCGAAGGAATAAAAGAATCCACACTATCTATAAACAGAGAGATGGTGAGGGAACAGTTAGCTAATTTACATGAATTTATATGTCCTAGTCCAGATGAATTACATCGTAGGGTATTGAAAGAGTTAGCAGAGGGAATTACAGAACCACTAGCCAGGATCTTTGAAAAATGTTGAAAAACAGGAGAACACCAAGAAGATTGGAGAAGGGCAAATGTTGTCCTTATCTTCAAAAAACAAAAGAAGACTGAGCCAGGAAATTACAGGCCAGTGAGCCTTACTTCTATACCAGGAAAGATATTTGAACAAATTGTTAAACAGCATGTATGTAAGCACTTGGATAAGTGCACTTGGGTTTGTAGAAAACAAGTCATGTCAGACTATTATAATTTCCTTCTATGATGGAATCACTGAGTGGGTGGATCAGGGAAATGCGGTAGATCTAGTGTATCTTTACTTCAGCAAAACATTTTATAAAATATCTCATACTATCCTTATTGAAAAAATTACCAAGTATGAGATTGACAAGGCTACTGTTAGGTGAATTCATAAATGGCTCAGTGATCATATTCAAAGAGTGGTAATAAATGGTTGCACATCCAATTGGAAAATTTGTTCAAGTGGGGTACCACAAGGCTCTGAACTGGCTCCAGCGTTACAAGAAGGGTACCACAAGGCTCTGTCCTGGACCAAGTGTTGTTCAACATTTTTATAAATGATTTAGATAAGGGAACTAAACTAATCTAATGAAATTTGCAGACGATGCAAAGCTAGGAGAGATAGCTAACATTAGAGAAAAGGGAGAAAGGGTTCAGAAGGATCTAGATAAGCTTGAACAATGGACAGCAACTAATAGAATGTTATTTAACAGGATGAAATACAAGATTCTACATCCGGGCAAGAAAAGTGAAAAATTTATCCATACAATGGGAGGAATAGAACTAAGCAAAAACATGTGTGAAGAAGACATGAGTACACTAATAGATCACAGACTGCACATGAGTCAACAGTGTGATGCAGCAGCAAACAAGGCAAACAGTAGTTCTGGGATGTATTAAGAAAAGCATAGAGTGTAAATCATGTGAAGTAATTTCCCCCTTCTACTCCTTCTTGGTCAGGCCTCTTCTGGAATACTGTGTCCAGTTCTGGGCACCACATTTTACAAAAGACATTGAAAAATTGGCGCAAGTTCAGAGAAGAGCTACCAGGATGGTGAACAGATTGCTCGTAAAACCCAGCCCTGGAATGGCGTAATAACTCTCTCAGCACTATATGTGCTGGAAGATGCTTTCCCAAGCTTACATCACCGAAGGTACTAATCTTAATGAGACATATCTTCCCACAAGGACCAGTCCAGCGACCATCTTTCTACTGTATGAGGTATGTGCTGTATATGTGCACTGCAATTTGTGTGTACTGTATGAGGTGTGTAGACTGTGTGGGGTGTGGTGTGTGAAGTGTATGTGTACTGTATGAGCTGTAAGTGTACTGTTTGAGCTGCGTGTGTGAACTGTATGTGGTGTTAAGCTTGTGTGTACGTATTATATGTGGGGTTTGTGTAATGTCTAAGGTGTGTGTGAGCTGTTTGAGTAGTGTGTGTGCACTCTGTTTGAGGTGTGTGCTGATCCTTTTGTTTTTAGGTGAAATGAGTCACTGATAGGAAAGTCTGGCACCATTTTCCTCCTTTGTCCCCACTTGATATTTTTCCCGAGCGAGGAGCTCACGTGTTTTTAGAGTCTTATTGGCCGACAAATATTTCATGTGGATGGCCGCCTTGTGGGTGAAGTAAAGATCGATATGATTACTGGTTGAAGTTTTCTTCTCTTTAGTTATATGAAACTAGCTGAAGAGCCCGGCGTTGCCCGGGCATAGTAACTAACTGTGGTTAGTTATAGCAAATTATAATGATTATATTGCACATAAAAACATTTCACATCATATATTCAACACTACAGATTTGCAACACAAATTAAATGATTACCCAAGTATTGATAGTATTTTATTTGTTTGGTGCTGTTACTCCGGCCTCCGCCTGTGGTGACCCCTCCAACCCTGGTCCCCACCATTGGTGACCCCTCCAACCCTGGCCCCTCCAATGCTGGACCCTGTCTGTAGTGACCCCTCCAACCCTAGCCCCCGCCTGTTTTGACCCCCTCCAACCCTAGCCCCTGCCTGTTGTGACCCCTCCAACCCTGACCCCCACCTGTGTTGACCCCTCCAGTTCTGGCCCCCGCTTGTGGTGACCCCTTGAAACCTGGCCCCCACCTGTGGTGACCCCTCTAACCCCGGCCCCTGCCTTTGGTGACTCCTCCAATCCCAACCTGTGGTGACCCCTCAAAGACCAGCCCACAACAGTGGTGACACCTCTAATCCCTGGCCCCGCTTGTGGTGACCCCTCTAACCCTGGCCCCTACTTGTGGTGACCCCTCCAGCCAGCAGTGCATCCAGTGCGGAACTTCATCTCACCCGGGACACATTTACCTCCTGGTGTGGTCATGTCTTGTGTTAGTATGGAGCTCGCCCAGCACAGATCCCCTGACACACCCAGCAGTGCACCGCCCATATGTTGTATACACCCAGCAGTGTACAGGTGGCTGCTCTGTAATAAGAGCCGCACCGCCCGTACGTTGTATACACCCAGCTCCGTAATTGCTTGTGGTGACCCCTCTAACCCTGGCCCCTACTTGTGGTGACCCCTCCAGCCAGCAGTACATCCAGTGCGGAACTTCATCTCACCGCGGGACACATTTACCTCCTGGTGTGGTCATGTCTTGTGTTAGTATGGAGCTCGCCCAGCACAGATCCCCTGACACACCCAGCAGTGTACAGGAGGTCGCTCCGTAAAAAGTTCTGCACCGCCCATATGTTGTTTACACCCAGCAGTGTACAGGTGGCTTCTCTGTAGCCGCACCGGCCGTACGTTGTTTACACCCAGCAGTGTACAGGTGGCTTCTCTGTAGCCGCACCGCCCATATGTGGTTTACACCCAGCAGTGTACAGGTGGCTTCTCTGTAGCCGCACCGCCCATATGTTGTTTACACCCAGCAGTGTACAGGTGGCTTCTCTGTAGCCGCACCGCCCGTACGTTGTATACACCCAGCAGTGTACAGGTGGCTTCTCTGTAGCCGCACCGGCCGTACGCTGTATACACCCAGCAGTGTACAGGTGGCTTCTCTGTAGCCGCACCGCCTGTACGCTGTATACACCCAGCAGTGTACAGGTGGCTTCTCTGTAGCCGCACCGGCCGTACGTTGTATACACCCAGCAGTGTACAGGTGGCTTCTCTGTAGCCGCACCGGCCATACGTTGTATACACCCAGCAGTGTACAGGTGGCTTCTCTGTAGCTGCACCGGCCGTATGTTGTATACACCCAGCAGTGTACAGGTGGCTTCTCTGTAGCCGCACCGCCCGTACGTTGTATACACCCAGCAGTGTCCAGGTGGCTTCTCTGTAGCCGCACCGCCCGTACGTTGTATACACCTAGCAGTGTACAGGTGGCTTCTCTGTAGCCGCACCGGCCGTACGTTGTATACACCCAGCAGTGTACAGGTGGCTTCTCTGTAGCCGCACCGCCCATATGTTTACACCCAGCAGTGTACAGGTGGCTTCTCTGTAGCCGCACCGGCCGTACGTTGTATACACCCAGCAGTGTACAGGTGGCTTCTCTGTAGCCGCACCGGCCGTATGTTGTATACACCCAGCAGTGTACAGGTGGCTTCTCTGTAGCCGCACCACCCGTACGCTGTATACACCCAGCAGTGTACAGGTGGCGTCTCTGTAGCCGCACCGCCCATATGTTGTTTACACCCAGCAGTGTACAGGTGGCTTCTCTGTAGCCGCACCGGCCGTACGTTGTATACACCCAGCAGTGTACAGGTGGCTTCTCTGTAGCCGCACCGCCCGTACGTTGTATACACCCAGCAGTGTACAGGTGGCTTCTCTGTAGCCGCACCGGCCGTACGTTGTTTACACCCAGCAGTGTACAGGTGGCTTCTCTGTAGCCGCACCGGCCGTACGTTGTATACACCCAGCAGTGTACAGGTGGCTTCTCTGTAGCCGCACCGGCCGTACGTTGTATACACCCAGCAGTGTACAGGTGGCTTCTCTGTAGCCGCACCGCCCGTACGTTGTATACACCCAGCAGTGTACAGGTGGCTTCTCTGTAGCCGCACCGCCCATATGTTGTTTACACCCAGCAGTGTACAGGTGGCTTCTCTGTAGCCGCACCGCCCGTACGCTGTATACACCCAGCAGTGTACAGGTGGCTTATCTGTAGCCGCACCGGCCGTACGATGTTTACACCCAGCAGTGTACAGGTGGCTTCTCTGTAGCTGCACCACCCATATGTTGTTTACACCCAGCAGTGTACAGGTGGCTTCTCTGTAGCCGCACCGCCCGTACGCTGTATACACCCAGCAGTGTACAGGTGGCTTCTCTGTAGCCGCACCGCCCATACGATGTTTACACCCAGCAGTGTACAGGTGGTTTCTCTGTAGCCGCACCGGCCGTACGTTGTATACACCCAGCAGTGTACAGGTGGCTTCTCTGTAGCCGCACTGGCCGTACGATGTTTACACCCAGCAGTGTACAGGTGGCTTCTCTGTAGCCGCACCGCCCGTACGCTGTATACACCCAGCAGTGTACAGGTGGCTTCTCTGTAGCCGCACCGCCCATACGATGTTTACACCCAGCAGTGTACAGGTGGTTTCTCTGTAGCCGCACCGGCCGTACGTTGTATACACCCAGCAGTGTACAGGTGGCTTCTCTGTAGCCGCACCGCCCGTACGCTGTATACACCCAGCAGTGTACAGGTGGCTTCTCTGTAGCCGCACCGCCCATACGATGTTTACACCCAGCAGTGTACAGGTGGTTTCTCTGTAGCCGCACCGGCCGTACGTTGTATACACCCAGCAGTGTACAGGTGGCTTCTCTGTAGCCGCACCGCCCGTACGCTGTATACACCCAGCAGTGTACAGGTGGCTTCTCTGTAGCCGCACCGCCCATACGATGTTTACACCCAGCAGTGTACAGGTGGTTTCTCTGTAGCCGCACCGGCCGTACGTTGTATACACCCAGCAGTGTACAGGTGGCTTCTCTGTAGCCGCACCGGCCGTACGATGTTTACACCCAGCAGTGTACAGGTGGCTTCTCTGTAGCCGCACCGGCCGTACGATGTTTACACCCAGCAGTGTACAGGTGGCTTCTCTGTAGCTGCACCGCCCATATGTTGTTTACACCCAGCAGTGTACAGGTGGCTTCTCTGTAGCCGCACCACCCGTACGTTGTATACACCCAGCAGTGTACAGGTGGCTTCTCTGTAGCCGCACCGGCCGTACGATGTTTACACCCAGCAGTGTACAGGTGGCTTCTCTGTAGCTGCACCGCCCATATGTTGTTTACACCCAGCAGTGTACAGGTGGCTTCTCTGTAGCCGCACCGGCCGTACGTTGTATACACCCAGCAGTGTACAGGTGGCTTCTCTGTAGCCGCACCGGCCGTACGATGTTTACACCCAGCAGTGTACAGGTGGCTTCTCTGTAGCTGCACCACCCATGTGTTGTTTACACCCAGCAGTGTACAGGTGGCTTCTCTGTAGCTGCACCACCCATATGTTGTTTACACCCAGCAGTGTACAGGTGGCTTCTCTGTAGCCGCACCGCCCGTACGCTGTATACACCCAGCAGTGTACAGGTGGCTTCTCTGTAGCCGCACCGCCCATACGATGTTTACACCCAGCAGTGTACAGGTGGTTTCTCTGTAGCCGCACCGGCCGTACGTTGTATACACCCAGCAGTGTACAGGTGGCTTCTCTGTAGCCGCACCGGCCGTACGATGTTTACACCCAGCAGTGTACAGGTGGCTTCTCTGTAGCCGCACCGCCCATACGATGTTTACACCCAGCAGTGTACAGGTGGCTTCTCTGTAGCCGCACCGGCTGTACGTTGTATACACCCAGCAGTGTACAGGTGGCTTCTCTGTAGCCGCACCGCCCGTACGTTGTATACACCCAGCAGTGTACAGGTGGCTTCTCTGTAGCCGCACCGCCCGTACGCTGTATACACCCAGCAGTGTATAAAGGGGTGGAGCTATGTAGTGGGCATGGCTATGCAGAGTGGGCGTGGCTTGATACACACAGCTTTATTATATATACTGTATATAGAAAAAATGGAACAGCACAATACCATATGTCGCGTGTCCAGGCCTCCTCAGCAATATCCCATACTTGCCAAATCCAGACCAAAACATATAGGAAGGCAGCACTCCAAGTTGCAATGGTGAAATAAAGTGGAGTTTATTTAGATCTATATAGCATGGCGACGTTTCAAGCTTCATAAAGTCTCATTGTGAGACGAACCGTCGCCATGCTATGTGGATCTAAATAAACTCCACTTTTTTTCACCAATACAACTTAGAGTGCTGCCTTCCTATATGTTTTGGTATATACTGTATATATACTGTACTGTGTGTATATATATATAATGTTTCAGGTCTCAGAAAATGGCAATTTCTTTTTTTTACCACAAAAAAATAAGACATGGTACCGCCATAATTGTACCGACCAAGAGAATCGTGTCACCAGGTCATTTTTAGCACAGAATGAATGTCATAAAGAGGAAAAAAAACAGCAGCAAAATTGTTTTGTTTTTTTTCAATCATTTCACTGCACTGGGATTTATTTTTCCATTTTTTCAGATTTTATGGTAAAATTATCAAAAATTAAAAATGACTGCATTGGGAAGGGGTTAATGGGGGTGCTGCAGCATTTGGGGCTGTGGGATGCATTTATGGGGGGCTTTTAACAGAAGATGACACTCAGCCACACACCAGACAGGGAAACAGACACTTCACAGCACAGCTATAACTTATGATATCAGTTAGGGCTTCACATTTCAAGGCAGATTACATGAATAAAGACCAATAAAGGTGACATTTACCTCAGAAACCATTAATATCAGTACCATTCACCACAGGGAGAGAAACACCTGTGTCATCATTCACCCTCAGCAGCATTTCCCGCCTAGAAATAGTACAGGATCTGAGGAAAGCCGGCAGTTCTCTCAATGATTGCTGGGAGTCGTAGTTTAATAGTCACTTCTGCACAGTAGATAACAGTAGACGTGAACTACAGTTCCTAGAAATCCATGAGCCGCTAATGGTTTCTGGGAAGTGTTGTCCAGAGAATGCAGTAACAAACGCTAGGCGGGGACAGTTAAACTACGAATCCCAGAAATCATTGCGTGATGAATTCTAGGTGTGAAATAGAGGTTGGTGAGGAGAGCTCTCTTAGGCTAGTTTCACATTGGCGCTTTTTTGCGCAGCGCATCGTGCGCAAGAAAAACGCATGAAAAACGCATGAAAAACGCAAGCAACGCTGCGTTTTTTTTTACGGCAAGCGAACGCTGATGCGTTAAAAAACCGCAGCGTTGCTTGCGTTTTTCATGCGTTTTTGGCTTGCGCATGCGTTTTTCACGCGCATGCGTTTTTAGGTGTGATATTTCAAAAACTGTTTTTAACAAACAAGAGAGAGTTCACCAATGGGACAAATGGGACAACAGTGGGAGTGTCTTTATATAGACCTTGTACAGCAGAATTCCTCACATTTTGCTGCTTTGCCAGTGGATATGATGGCTATGCGTATGGATAATTTCCGTTTCAAGCTTGATCTTGACATCGCGATGTCTCAGGCGTATGCCTTTGCTTGCCAGCGGGAGAGGGAGAGACACCAGAGACGGCAGCGGCGTCGCTTTTGGAGGCATCCGATAATAGAAGTCCGGGAAAGCCGTGGAGCGTATCACACGCTGTACACCGAGCTCCAGGTCAACCCGCAGAAATTTGGAGACTATATCCGGATGTTCCAGGAGAGCTTCATGGACTTGCTGCGTATGGTCGAAGGTATCATCCGGAGACGGGACACTCAGCTTCGGCGTGCCATTCCTCCGGAAGAAAGGCTCCTGGTCACCTTACAGTATGTAATTTTTTGCCTAAATTTATTTATTTATTTTTTTTTTTTTAATTTTTGGTGTTTTTTTTTTTTTTTTTATAAAAAATTTTTTTGGGGTAATATTTTTTTGCATCATTTTTAGAGAAACTGTTCGGCACCTTATGGTATGTAATGTTGTGCCTAAATTGTTTGGGTTTTTTATAAATTATTTTTTTTAACATTTTTGGTTTTTGGTTAATAATTTTTTGCATCATTTTTACTGAAACTGCTCGTCACCTTATGGAGTGTAATGTTGTGCCTAAATTAATTTGGATTTTTAAAAAATGTTTTGTTTTTTTTTGGGGTAATATTTTGTTGCTTCATTTTTAGTGAACCTTTTTTTTTCCCTAATTTTTTTTTCTCATTGGATTTTCTCATTTACTAATCAAAATTCTTTGCAAAATGTTTTTCTGCTATATTTTATTTAAAAATCATGCAAAACAGATATGCCATGTACTTTTGATTTCCAGGGTTTTTATTTATACCCTAGACAGAAATATAATTTTTTTTTTTTTTTATTGACAGGTTCCTGGCAACTGGAGAGAGTCTGTCATCCCTGCATTTCCAGTACCGGCTGGGAATCTCCACTTTATCCGGGATAGTTGCCGACACCTGCAGGGCTCTGTGTGAAGTTCTCTGTCCGGAGTATCTGCCCTTACCCACCACCGAAAAGTGGCTTCAAATAGCTGAAAAATTTTGGGAACTCTGCAATTTTCCAAACTGCCTAGGAGCCGTGGATGGGAAGCACATCCGAATCACGAAACCAGCAAGAAGTGGCTCCGAGTTCTTCAATTATAAGAAGTACTTTTCCACAGTCCTTATGGCGATAGCGGATGCTGACTGCCGGTTTGTGGCGGTGGACATTGGGGCTTTCGGAAGGAGCAACGACTCGCACACTTTCAAGAACTCCAATATGGGCCGGAGGTTGTACAGCAACCATTTTAATTTTCCACAGGCACAGCCTCTTCCCCAAACTGATGCTCCACCACTGCCATTTGTTTTAGTTGGGGATGAGGCATTTCAGATGTGCCAGAACCTGCTAAAGCCGTACTCCAGCCGTGCCTTGGACCACACCAAGAAAATTTTCAATTACAGGCTGACAAGGGCACGCCGGACTGTAGAGTGCGCCTTTGGCATTTTAGTGGGCAGATGGAGAATTCTTAGCACCGCCATCAACCTGAAAATGGAAACTGTGGACGAGGTTGTGAAGGCATGCGTGGTTCTGCACAACTTTGTAATGGCAAAGGAGCCACCGAACTTTGATATGGACGAACCTGCTGCCAACCCTTTGCCTGATTATAATCAGCACCCTCTTCGGTCTTCAGTGGACGTTGCCCAAATGAGGGACAAATTTGCGGATTTCTTCGTAACCGATGTGGGTCGTGTAGCATGGCAGGACCAAATGGTATAAATATGTTTGTTAATAAATGTTAGCATCCTTCACTCTGGTTGATAACTGACCATGTCATGTTAAATATTTTGGTTGTACTATCTCCACTCTTGCATGCAGACTGGAGAGATGAGAAAGGTTTACAACTTCTACCATTCCCTGGCCTGGTGTCATGAAGTGATGATGCCCCAAAAAAAAAAGCATCCTGACTTCATAAATAAAATAAAATAATAAAATACCATCCTCAAATCAGTCTTTATGATACCTGCAAGTTGAGAATATATATGCCTTGTACCCTCCACCATCATTCTGACCAATACTAACAGACAGAAGAGACTGGTGGATGAAAATACAAGTCATATATTTGTGTTTGTCACATCACATAGCTCCAAGAATGACACAAGAAACGTGTCAGTACTGGAGCTATGTGGTGTCACAAACACAAAGTGTAAGGCGCAGTGTGTGCAGGTGATGAAACACAAAATAACCAAACATTTTTATGAAAAAAAATTAACAATTTTTTTTATTTAGGATGGTGGAAATTGGGGGGTGTGGAGGGATGAGGAATGGCTGGTGGAGGTTGTGGTTAGAGGGGAGGGAGGAATTAAAGAAGTGGGAGAAGGGAGGCGAGGTAAGGAAATTTGGAAAGTAGGAGGTGAGGGAGGAGGGAGGGTGAGAGACCTCCTGCTGTTTTCCCTCCGATTTCGGCGGCTGCCTTCCCGTCTTGTGCCGGAGGACATACTGGACCCCCGTGACCTGTGTGACCGCCTGGAGCTGGGGGACCGCATGGTGGTTGGGGACCGCCTGCCAGGATCGTGCTGCATGCTGGTGGTGGTGGAGGTTATGGTCGGTGCCGCAAATATCGAGTGCGGGTCCCCCGTCTGCTGATGCTCCGTGGTGGTGGCGGTGGCAGTCCAGGCAGGGGTGGTCCTCGTGCTGGTGGCGCTGAAGACAGGGGTGGTGACGGGCCATCCTGTGGTGGTGGCGGCAGCAGTGGTGGGCCAGGCAGGAGCAGCGCTTGGCATGGAGATGGCGGGTGACAGTCCAGCTGCACTCGGACTTGGGGTGGTATGCAGTGGTCCGGCGAAGCTTGGAACAGTGGTGGCCGTGCAGTGATATGCAGCAGATGTCGGTATTGCAGTATAACGAGTCAACGGTGGCACTGGTGGAAATGCCACCGCTGACTGCTGCATATACCGAGTCTTCTGCATAGCCTGCATATAAGCATTGTTGCAGGCCTGCATGACAGTTAACTGGAGTTCAGGGGTAAGGTGTTCCGCCGAGTCCCGAGCTATCTGTGTGTAAAAATGCTGGGCTGGTCTGGCGAGGTCGGCTTCCAGGCGCTCAAGGCGACCCTCGATAGACTTGAAGCGTTGGTCCAAAAGGAGGAACCCGCTATCAAGTCTATCAGAGAGTGCCTTGAGGCTACTCTGAAAGACCGAGCTCAACTGAACGAACTCGGGTATGGCAGGCCTGTCCGAGGTCCTCTGCCGCTGCTGGCGGGAAGTGCCCGCAAAACCAGTGGCAGAGACCTGGGACAGGGGAACACCTGACCGACCAGCTTCCTGGTCTCCAGATGACTGTGGTCCAGACCTGCAAGGTGCTTCGTCGCTGATGGATGGCTGGGAGGGGTCCGTGGCAGCTGGATGAAGGACCGCTTCGGAGCCAGGTTGCAGGGTGCTGCTCCAGGTGCTGTGAAAATATAAGAAAGAAATTAGTACCATAGCATAAAAATCGCCAAGTCCTGTGGAATTGAAAAGCACAGAATAAAACACAATACAACTAGAATATACTTACGTTCGGGAGGCAAGGACCGGTCTTAAAAAGGCCATGGCACGATGATACCGGTATTTCGTGCCGGTCCTTGACGCAGCACCACTGCAAACCTCTCTCTCCTGGCGGATATCCCTGTTGAAGCGGTCCTTCATCGAGCGTCAATGGGTTCTGACTTTGTTCAATGTAGGGAAACAATAAAACACAAAAAAAAAAAATTAAAGACAATGCCCTGGAGGCTGTGATCACCTAACTGTGTGTGATGCTAGAAACTCCATGGGGTTAATAGCATCACACCAAGTTGTGTGATCACGGCCAAGATCACTGCTGCATCACACTGCAGTGAAATACTTACGAAACTCCTTGCGGACCCTGGCAGTCGCGTTGTCCCAGCCATCCATCAGCGATTCGGCCACCTGGTTCCAGAGCCGCCGGATCACCACGCTGTCCGAGTGCAGCTGGTGACGGGTGTCCCACAACGGAACTCGCTCCTGGACTAGACGAATGAGCTCGTCATTGTCCAGGGCGAGCTCCTCCTCCCGCAGTGGAGCCTAGAAAATAAAGAAAAAAAATTTTGATACATTGAAATATAAAAATAAATGCATGAATGAAAATAAAATACAAATAAATTACATATACCCAAAATATCCAGCAAAGTACGTTGCAGAAAATATAAAAAAAAAAAACAAGCCATGCTATTAAAAAAAACACACCAAAAAAACCCCCACACAAAATACATTAAAATAACCAAAAAAACATTTTCAATGTTTTTTTTGGTGTGTTTTTTTTAATAGCATGGCTTATTTTTTTTTTGTTTTTTTAATATTTTCTGCAATGTGTACTTTGCTGGATTTTTTTTTTTTGCTTTTTGAAAGGCATTGAAAATGTTTTTTTCGGTTATTTTAATGCCTTTCAAATACCAAAAAAAAAAAAAAACCAGCAAAGTACACATTGCCGAAAATATTAAAAAAAAAAAAAAAAATACCAAGCCATGCTATTTAAAAAAAACCCACCAAAAAACACATAAAATACATTAAAAAAACCGAAAAAACATTTTCAATCCCTTTTCAAAAACCAAAAAAAAAAAACGTTGCTGTAAATATAATAAAAAAACCACACTAAAACCACAAGCATAACAAAAACCCAAAAATACTCATAAAAATGAAAAAAAAACCTTTCAATAATAAAAAAAATATAAAAAAAAAAACTACGGTTTCCCAAAAAAAATTGCATATAGAAATTAAGCTATCCCAAAAATTTAAACATTCTGTACTTACATCCCGTCTTCCCGCCCGCACTTGGCCTTGCTGCTGCTCCTGCCGTTCCTCCTGGCGTGGTGGCGTGGTGGAGGATGAGCTCTGAAAAATAATAAAAAAAATTATCCACATGTGTACATTTTTTTTTAACTATCCATAGGGAAGCATGGTACTCACTTCTTCGGCCTCGTGCCCAGTCTCGGGTACGAACTCTTCAGATGAAGAAGACATGCTGGAAAAAATAAAAAGAGAAATTAGTACATAGAAAAGTTTTGAACTTTTTTAATTCAACATTCAGGCACACATATAGGTATTTAGGCCTGTTTCACACTTCCGTTTTTTTGGATGGTCCGCTAAAAAAATGGATCCGCCGTTTTCCCCGCAAACGGATCTATTTTTTTGACGGATCCGCGGTAGCCGCAAATGTAAGTCTATGGGAAAAAAAAAAAACGGATCCGCGAAAAAATTGCGGATCCGTTTTTTTAGCGGCGGATCCGTTTTTTAGCGGACCAAAAAAACGGAAGTGTGAAACAGGCCTTATACTTACATTATAAGCAGGTTCTTGTGGAGAAAATTTGATTGTGTCTGGCTCGCTCTCTACTCTCCAGAGTACTGGTGAATTCCACCGCCCACTCAAACTTTTTATCACCTGCTTAATTAGCGTCTAGACAACTTTCCAGACGTGTTGACCTTAAAAACGCATGCGCAAAAAAACGCAAGCGTGCGCAAACACATGCGCACGCATGCGCTCTCAAGGGCTTTACAAAAGTTTATAACGTACAGCAGTACAATTAAAAAATCATATTTTTTCCACAAAAATGATCTTTTCACCCCAATTTTTATTTTCCCAAGGGTAACAGGACCCTAAAAGTTATTGTGCAATTTGTCCTGAGTACGCTGATACCCCACATGTGGGGGTAAACCACTATTTGGGCGCATGGCAGAGCTCGGAAGGGAAGCAGCGCCATTTGACGTTTTTGGCTGGAATTGAGATCGGACACCATGTCGCGTTTGGAAAACCCCTGATGTACCAAAACAGTGGAAACCCCCCACAAATGACACCATTTTGGAAACTAGACCCCCTAAGGAACTTATCTAGATGTGTGGTGAGAACTTTGAACCCCCATGGGCTTCACAGAAGTTTATAACATAAAGCCATACAATTAAAAAATCATATTTTTTCCACAAAAATCATCTTTTCACCCTCAATTCTTATTTTTCCAAGGGTAACAGGACCCTAAAAGTTATTGTACAATTTGTCCTGAGTACGCTGATACCCCACATGTGGGGGTAAACCACTATTTGGGCGCATGGCAGAGCTCGGAAGGGAAGCAGCGCCATTTGACGTTTTTGGCTGGAATTGAGATCGGACACCATGTCGCGTTTGGAAAACTCCTGATGTACCAAAACAGTGGAAACCCCCCACAAATGACACCATTTTGGAAACTAGACCCCCTAAGGAACTTATCTAGATGTGTGGTGAGCACTTTGACCCCCCCAGTGCTTCACAGAAGTTTATAACGCCCGGGCGTGAAAATAAAAAATTCGTATTTTTTCCACAAACATGATCTTTTAGTCACCATTTTTTTATTTTCCCAAGGGTACCAGGAGAAATTGGACCCCAAAAGTTGTTGCCCAATTTGTCCTGAGTACGCTGATACCCCATATGTGGGAGAAAACTACTGTATGGGCACACGTCGGGGCTCGGAAGGGAAGTAGTGACGTTTTGGAATGCAGACTTTGATGGAATGGTCTGCGGGTGTCATGTTGCCTTTGGAGAGCCCCTAATGTACCTAAACAGTGGAAACCCCCCACAAATGACAATTTTGTAAACTAGACCCCCCAAGGAACTTATCTAGATGTGTGGTGAGCACTTTGAACCCCCCAGTGCTTCACAAAAGTTTATAACGCCCGGGCGTGAAAATAAAAAATTCGTATTTTTTCCACAAACATGATTTTTAGTCACCATTTTTTTATTTTCCCAAGGGTACCAGGAGAAATTGGACCTTAAAAGTTGTTGTCCAATTTGTCCTGAGTATGCTGATACCCCATATGTGGGAGAAAACTACTGTATGGGCACACGTCTGGGCTCGGAAGGGAAGTAGTGACGTTTTGGAATGCAGACTTTGATGGAATGGTCTGCGGGTGTCATGTGCGTTTGGAGAGCCCCTGATGTACCTAAACTATTGAAACTCCCCACAATTGACCCCATTTTGGACACTAGACCCCCCACGGAACTTACCTAGATGTGTGGTGAGCACTTTGAACCCCCAAGTGCTTCACAGAAGTTTATAACACTCGGACGTGAAAATAAAAAAATCATTTTTTTCCACAAAAATGATATTTTTGCCCCCAATTTTTTATTTTCCTAAGGGTAACAGGAGAAATTGGACCCCAAAAATTGTTTTGCAATTTGTCCTGAGTAGGCTGATACCCTACATGTGGGTGTAAAACACTGTTTGGGCGCATGGCAGAGCTTGGAAGGGAAGGAGCACCATTTGACTTTTTCAACTCAGAATTGGCTGGAATTGAGATCAGACGCCAGGTTGCATTTGGAGAGCCCCTGATGTGCCCAAACAGTGGAAACCCCCAATTCTAACTCCAACCCGAACCCCAACATGCCCCTAGCCCTAACCCTAACCCTAGCCCTAACCCTAGCCCTAACCCTAGCCCTAACCCTACCCCAACACACCCCTAGCCCTAACCCTAGCCCTAACCCTAATGGAAAAATGGAAATAAATACATTTTTTTTATTTTATTATTTTTCCCTAACTAAGGGGGTGATAACGGGGGGTTTGATTTACTATTTATGGCGGTTTTTATTTTTGACAGCTGTCGCACGCTAAAAGACGCTTTTTATTGTAAAAATAGTTTTTGCATCACCACATATTGAGAGTTATAATTTTTCCGTATTTTGACACACCGGGTCATGTGAGGTCTTATTTTTTGCGGGACGAGTTGATGTTTTTATTGGTACCAATTTCGGGCACGTGAAATTTTTTGATCGCTTTTTATTCCGATTTTTGGGACGCAGAATGAAGAAAAACCAGCGTTTCATGAATTTCTTTTGGGGGTGCATTTACACCTTTCCGCGTGCGGTAAAATTGATAAAGCGGTTTTATTCTTCGGGTCAGTACGGTTACAGCGATACCTCATTTAGGTCGTTTTTTTATGTTTTTGTCGGTTTTATGCAATGAAAACTATTTTATATAAAAAATAATTATTTTTGCATCGCTTTATTCTGCGAGCTATAACTTTTTTATTTTTCGCTGATGATGCTGTGTGGCGGCTCGTTTTTTGCGGGATAAGATGACGTTTTCAGCGGTACCATGGATATTTATATGCATCTTTTTGATCGCGCGTTATTACACTTTTTGTTTGGCAGTATGATAATAAATCATTATTTTTTGCTTCGTTTTTTTTTATTTTTTAAGGGGTTCGCTAAAGGGGTTAACTAATGGGACAGTTTTATAGGGCGGGTCATTACGGACGCGGCGATACCTAATATGTGTACTTTTATTGTTTTTTTTTATTATTTCCAAAAAATGGATTTATTGGGGGAATATTTTTTTTTTTTTTTCGAATTTATTTGGCGATTTTTTTTTAATTATTTTTACACTTTTTTTTATTTTTTTTTTTACTTTATTAAATAGTCCCAGGTGGGACATCACTGGACATCAGCGATCTGACACAGGCACTGCAGAAGGCTTCCTCATGCCTGCGCTTTGCAGGCACTAAGGAAGCCAGCTTCCTCAGGCCCCCGAAGGCCCCCGTCGCCATCTTGGATTCGGGGGCCTGGAGGAAAGGAGTCCCCCGCAGCAGCGCTGCACATTGCGCTGCCGTGGGGGGCTCAGGGAAGCACGGAGGGAGCACCCTCCCTGCCGATGCTTCCCTTTAACTCCCGGTACACCGCGATCATGTTTGATCGCGGTGTGCAAGGGGTTAACGTGTCGGGGGCGGTCCGTGACCGCCCCTGACACATTGTGCCGGGTGTCAGCTGTGATAATCAGCTGACACCCGGCCGCCATCAGCGGCGCTCACCACGTGGGCGCCGCTGATCGCGCCAGACGTACTATCCCGTCCATGGGCATAGGGGCCCAGGTCCCATGGACGGGATATACCGTCGGATGTCAGGAAGGGGTTAAAGATATTGTGTTACAAATTTCAAAAATATCCTGTCACGGGTTTACTGTGACAGAGAGAAGCCAGAAGACCACAGCGTGATTTTTCCTACTCCTGCACTCATTAGAAGCACTTCATCTTTATATTAAATGGTGCAGGTTTCTCTGGGTTAATCTGCTCAATTGAGAACTTCTGGAAGCTCTCCTGCATTGAGGCTCTCAGCTGTGCACTGTTAGCCACTCCCATCTCCTATATAATCTGGATCCTGGCTAGCACTCATTGTCTTTTGCTGCATGGCTGGAGGTTGTTGGTGGTTATTATTGGAGAAGGCGTTTGGTGGATTTACCTGTGACTGTTGCCAGGTTTTGGGAGTGTGATAATTCCCCTTCTTCTCCTACTTTGGTTTAATCCCATCCTCCACTCCTTGGTGTTTACCTCTGTTGTTTATGTATATTTGTATGTTTGGCATTGTTTGTTATCCCTGTTCGTATTACCTTGTTAGTCTGGTTGGTGTATTACAGTACACTACTATTCCTCTCTTTCTTGGGTGGGGGAAGGTTACAGACTGAGGGCGGATTCAGGAGATGAGGCAAGTTACTTGACTGCAGAGTCTTCATCATCAGAAGTAATCCAGGGCACAGGGCAAGCTATGGTGCCCCTAGCGTTAGGGACAGGGAAGGAGCCCCAGGTCCTGGGTCACCCGAAGTTGTGACATTACCAGGAGCCAAGGAGCAGCGGGTGGGGATAATCTCTCTCCTTCAGGGTGACCCCCAAGCATGGGCATTCTCTCTCCCATCTGACTTCCAAGCATTCCAGGAGGGAATTTTTTTCTGGTGCTGAGTCATATATACGACATCCCCGACCCCTGTTCCCTGAGTCCACACATTTCAGTTTCGGCAGTTGAGGAGTATTGCTCCGAGTTTCAGAGGTGGTTCACTGACACTATGTGGAATGACCTTGTGCTCTGTAGACAGTTCTGTCAAGGGCTATCAGTAAGGGTGAAGGATGCCTTAGCCCTGCATGAGACTCCAGTTTCCCTTGAGGCAGCCATGCCTCTGGCTATCCGGGTTGCTCACCGTCTTTGCCAGAGACATAAAGAGACACCCCAGTGTGTGGGAGGTCCAGGGCTAAGGGAAACCTGGTCTGAGTCATCTGAGGAAGCTATGTAGTTGGATGGGGCAATTCTTTCTTGAAAGCAGTCTGTGGTGCAGCGCAAAGGGGAAATATGGTTTTTACTGTGGAAGAAAGAGCAATCAAGTGGGCCTTTGAAGAGTGGTGTCATTTTTGGAGGGGACAGTTCATCAAGCTATAGTAATCACGGATCATAAGAATCTTGTATATCTAGAGTCTGCAAAACGTCTAATGCCTCAACAGGCAAGATGGGCATTGTTCTTCAGGTTTGCATTTTTTGTTACATATACTGTAGGCCGGCGAACAAGAACATTAAGGCAGATGAATTATCTCATTCTTTTCTTGGGGATGGAGATAATTGTGAACTGGTTCCTATACTACAAAAAGGGGTGGCTATTGTGTCTATATGCTCCAATCTTGAGAAAGCGTTTATTGAGGCTCAGGGAGACTCCCATGCTGCCTGTCTGTTAGAGACACTGTACCTGTGAATCTCCATCTGAGAGTTCTTAGTGAACATCATGATCAGGTCTTGGCCTGACATCCTGGTAATAAAGTCACCACAGATCTTCTTACTCTGCGTTTTTGGTGGTCAGGGGGTACATTAGGATGTCCGGGAGTCTGTAGCCACCTGCAGTGTCTGTCCACGTTCTAGTCTAAAACCTCTCATACTTGTCCGTCTGGGTCTCTCCAACCATTGATGATTCTCAGTAGACCT
Organism: Dendrobates tinctorius; assembly: GCF_039654945.1. Classification (NCBI taxonomy): domain Eukaryota; kingdom Metazoa; phylum Chordata; class Amphibia; order Anura; family Dendrobatidae; genus Dendrobates; species Dendrobates tinctorius. The sequence goes on along the minus strand of NW_027362126.1, from coordinate 403,587 downwards.
TGGACTCATTTATTGGTCGATTTTATTACTGATCGTGTTGGCAGGTAATACTGTAATTTTGGTGGTAGTGGATAGATTCAGTAAAATGTCACATTTTATTGCGCTACCCGCTTTACCTAATGCCAAGACCTTGATGCAATTTCTCATCAGAGAGATTGTAAAATTACATGGGATTGCTACTGATTTTGTTTCTGAGCAGAGGGTGCTGTTTATTTTCAAATTTTGGAGGGCATTTTGCACTCATTTGGGGATTCAACTTTCGTTCTCTTTAGCACTTCACTCAGTCTAATTAATGGGCAAACTGAACAGGTTAACCAGAATCTTGAGACTTATCTTAGGTGCAGGGCTGCCACTAGGAATTTTGGGGCCCCATACTGGCAAAATTTTCGGGGCCCCCCTTGAGACTCCACCCAAGCTCCACCCCAGCCCCACCTCCACCTTTCAAACTGTCCACAGTCCCACTGCTCTCTCTTGGAAAAACTCCACTTCTCACCAGTCACACATTAACAGTTCCTATCACCAGATCACACATATAGCCAGCAGCTCTTTTTCTGGCCAAAAGATTTTTTAAATCCACCAACACAAGGTAGACTTTTGGCCAGGCCCTACTCTACTCTAACTTAGTAAACATTTGTTACAATATCCAATAACATAGTAACATAGTTTTGAAGGCTGAAGGAAGACCTTATGTCCATCTAGTTCAGCCTATTTTTAGTGCAGCTGTTCTGCATTGTTGATCCTGGGGAAGGCAAAAAACCCACAGAGTAGAAGCCAATTTTCTCCATAGGGAAAAAAATTCCTTCCCCTAAGCTGGGTCAACCATCTACCTATAATATTCTGTTATTCGTAACCTTCTATACTGTTACTCACAAGAAAAGCCTCCATTCCTTTCTTACATTCATTCAGTGAGCTGGCCATCACCACTTCCTCAGGAAGAGAATTCCAGAGCCTCACTGCTCTTACCGTGAAGAACCCTCTTCTATGCTGGTGCAGAAATTGTCTTTCCTCCAAACGAAGAGAATGCCCCCTTGTTCTTGTCACAGTCCTTGGTACAAACAGTTCATTGGAGAGATCTCTGTATTGCCCTCTGATATACTTGTTCATATATATTAGGTCTCCCCTAAGTATTCTCTTTTCTAGAGTAAATAGACCTAATTTTGATAACCTTTCTGGGTATTGTAGTGAACCAACTCCATTTATCATTTTAGTAGCCCGCCTTTGAACCCTTTCAAGTTCAGTAATGACTTTCTTGAGCACCGGCGTCCAAAATTGCACACAAACCTCCAAGTGTGGTCTGACGCAGAGGCGTATCTGGGCTTTCTGGCACCTAGGGCAAGAATTTGGATTGGCGACCCCCCCAGCACATATGCGACTTGCACACTTAGCCATGCATCCATGAGCTGCTCTCCCTAATCCTCTCAATGTTCAGCGAAAAACTGAAAGCTGGTAATGCTGTTAAGTGAACTTTCTGTTGCTGCTGAGGTTTATGAGGCATGAATAAACCGCAAGGACTGTATGATTTGATGGAAAATCCGTGCCGGAACTGGTTTTTGTTCGCTGCAAGCGAGAATCCCCTAAGTAAATGACAGCGCTACCTCACAATACATTGTGATTGTTATATTCATCTAAATCACTTGAGAGGTATATAAACCTATCTCCATATATAGATTTAAATGCCTAATCTCTGGCTTGGTGCTGTGAATTGTCTCATTTGAATTGTGCATATATAATGGTATTATAGAGTACTTATGTTTGCATGCACATTGTGTGTGTGTGTGTGTGTGTGTGCAATTAGCATTGTTCAAATCTATCTGTTTTCATTCTGTGGATTTTTGGATGTGGGAGGGCCATTGTATCATTATTACATGATATGACCATTTTGTGCTTTGCACGTTTTTAATTGTTTTTATGGGTCAGGCGTTGTCCTATGTGTGTGCCATTTTTGTTTAATAAAAATATTTTTTGTTCTCTATACATGTTCTTTCAGTGGTGTTCCCCTTTTCATGGGCAAGTCCCTCTCTTTCTCGGTTCATGATATTATTTGCCATGCTCTGGCTGAACCCCTCCTTTTTCTTATTATAGCTAGCGGTGCCCTCCTTTCTTGTTTTTTTTTTTGCATTTGGTGATAGTAACCTGTCTGCAGACCTAAGGCACATTAAAAGAAAATTATAATTTGTCAGTTGCAAAAAGTTAGACAACCTGCCGTATCACACCTTGTCATTTGTTTGGGTTGAAATAAAGCTGTACAGGCCTGATCATGGGGTCACAGACAAATTCTTCTGTTAGTAACGTCATACAGTAAGGGACCTGACTTGAAAAATATTTTTGTAGCATCTAGTGTGTTATAGAGGCCTGCTACATAGTCCACAAAAAAAGTTTTCTGTTATTAACCTCATACAGTAAGGGACCTGATTTTAAAAAGAGTTTGTAGCATCTAGTGCGTTATAGAGGCCTAATCCTTGGTAAAAAAAAACCCTTTTTTTCTCTGACTAACATGATACAGCACGCCATATTGCAACTTTGAATTTACTGTTGCTGCAAATCAGCTGTTTGCAGAGGTGGTGCAGAGTTTAAAATTTTATTTTTGGGTGTTGGTGTAAGAAGGAGAGACAAGACAGAGTCAGCAGTGTGCGGTGCCCTTTAAGGCCGGAACTATGGGGGCTGTCACCACTGTTGTCAGGGGAGTTGTCCTCTGAGAGGGAGAGACCTTTCTGTCAGACAGCAGGGGGCACGGGGTACAAAAGGAGACCTGAGTGCGGGAATGGGGCAGACTTTGCGGGAAGGCGACAGGAGACGGTTGACTCCATCTCCACTGCCCCTACTGACGACTCCTCTGCTTCCAGACCTCCGTGTGCTGACTTTGAGATTTCTCTTGACGCTATTCAGTTACCATCTGTACCCGCACCGTTAAATGCCCCTGCTTCACCCAAGATACCGGAACACCTGCTTAGAGACTACTCAGAAAGACCGCGGACTGTTGCGGCTTGTGCACGTGCTTGCGACCCGTGCCCGGCGCCATTTCTGAGGCATTCACACAAAGGACTGGTTCTATGTTCCAGCGTACCCAAGGCAAAGAGGACTGAATCCTTCCGCACTGTCGGGTGGCAGTGTTACTCGTTTCTTCGTAGCAGAGCCAGAGACTTTGTGCATCGTTTGAGACGCCGCCGGGAGATATTCCAGCCTTCCCCTTGCCAGAACTGCAACTGATAAGTGTTCCGTTTATCTTGTATATTCTTTTGCCTTTACCTCCCTGTGTGGAGTATTACTGTTATTGATTGTTCAGTAAATTTTTGTTAACCTCTTCTCTGTCTCCGGTTACTCACTGCATCCAACGAGCTGATTCTCCCTTACATTTATACTGTGCTCATACCACACTATTGGAGCAGCATGACTGGGAAAAAGCGAGGCTGTGGTGGAAGGGTAATTAGGTTTGGTGTTCAAGGTGTATGTGAGGTAGGTGATAATGTTGGTGAAAGCACTAGTGAAGCAATGTCACACCTATGCAAAGACAACTGACAACTTATGTTACTGGACAGGCTAAACCGCTACCATTCTTTGGCAGCCGCACAGCGGTACGCCTTGTCGATGATGCCCAGAAAGAGCATGTACTCGAGTGGATAGCAAGTGCAGCTTCAAGTGGCCTCTCCTCCTCTTCCTCAACATCACACCCAGTACAGTCCACAGATGTGTAAGGAAGAGTACCAGAGCAGGGGTACCTTTTGCACGCCGGTTCCGGAACTGCCGGGGCTGTCACCCATGTTGCAGGGGGGAAGATCTAGAGTGCTGGACGAATTGGGTCATGTGACTCGTGAAGACGAGGCGGGACTATATAGCGCTGCACGCGGGAAAAAGAGCAGGGCTGAGTGGCAGGACGGGCCCTGTGACCTCTGAGAAGGCAGAGCTTCTCATTTGCGCAGGCCGTCCCTACAGACCCCCTGCAGAGAGGTTGATCGCTGATAGACTACCAATTGACAGGTTCCCATCTCTCTCATCGGCTGGAGGTGACTCAGGGCCCATTTCCCAGATTGTGCCGTTGGTAGAACGCCGCGAGGAACTCCTGGCTAGGCCTAGTACCTATTGTACTATTAACTTGCACACACCGCAGAGCGAGAGCTCGCTCCGGCTGTACCTCACGTTGGACTCAGTACCGTGCCAGACACCATTAGGTACGGGAAATTTACCCACTTCCCAGAGACTTCCTCGAGACGTCACGTGCCGCTGTTGTCGGTGCCACCGTTTGACCCCCGACTGCCACAGTCTTCATCTGAACCTCACGTGTCGCTGTTGCCGGTGCCACCGTTGGAACCCTGATACCCTGCACACCAGAAGACCACAGTTTGATAAGTTTTCCTTTTCGTTTCTGAACTATCGTTCATCCCTTTCCTATCCCTTTCCAAACTCCCTTTTCTATCCTTTGTCCTATCATACCCCTCCGTGCCCTGTTACTCCCTGCGTGGAGTGTATTTGGAGTTAATAAAATCTTTTAACTATTGATCTTTCTCCTGTCCGCTGCGACATCCCACGTTCCTGCGATTTCTACAGATGTGGCACCCAAATTCCCCTTGCTTCCTCCTGCGTCCCAACTATCCAAACGTTCAACTGAGTGTACAGAACCACAGATGGGTGATTCTGAAGAGCTGTTCACACATTCTATGCCATGTTCATCAGAAGTGTACTCAAAAGCTTTGCAGAGTCAACGTGAGGAAATCTGCACCGATGCCCAAAATTTTTTTTAGATTGGATCCAGGGCATGAAGAAATACAGGCCTAACAGCATCCTGCCCCTCTTCATCAGATACCTGGGGGGAGGTGATCCTGATGAGACTCAGAAGACTGAGGCTCACGTGGACTGTATTGTGCTGTCAGGGCAAGAAGAGGAGGAGAGTGATTCCTGTGACCAGGAATGTGGTAACACAGAGGATGATAAGGTGTTAGAAGATCCCAGTTGGCGTGAACATAGAGGCATACAGCTGAGTAGGTCACCTGAGGAGGAAGACAAGGAGGGTACGTTGTGCCGTCCGTCGCAGACACCTAGTGATGCAGCCATGACTAGTGATGCATCCTCAGCCACAACTGTGCCTCTGACCAGCAGCGTACGCAGGACTGCAGCTCGCAGGGGTGGAAAGGGTTGCCTAGCTTTAGCCCTTTTTGACACTGAAAAGAATGAGCCAACTCATATAATCCGCCAACTTTGCAATAAAAAACTGAGTCGATGTAAAAACTGCAATAATTTGACTACTACATGTATGAACCTTCACATCCGCAATCAACATGCTTTAGGGTAAGTTCACACTGGGTGTTTTTGATGCTTTTTTTCTGCAGCAAAACCCGATTTCTTGGCAGGAAAGAAGCTGCGACATGAACGCAGGTTTAGGTGCGTTTTTGCAGCGTTTTTTTCAACACCCATTGAAGCCAATGGGTGAAAAACGCTGCAAAAACACTGCAAAAATGCAGTGACATGCTCTATTTCCAAAAAAAGCAGCAAAGCACAAAATCCTGATGACACAAAAAAACAATGTGTGTGTATGAGATTTCTGAAATCTCATAGGCTTTGCTGGTGCTGTAAAAAGCAGCTGAAAATTAGCATTAAAAAAAGCAGCAAAAACGCCCAGTGTGAACATACCCTTAGTGTGGGAATCCCACTGCGCAAAAATGCGGACCAGCGGACATCAACCACCATCAGCCGCCCAATCAATCGCCACTGCTGCTTCTTCCTCCTCCTCTGTTACCGTGCCAACTATTGAGAAGCAGGTCTTTGACCGTAGAACCTCGGGTTCTTTACCCGATCGAGTCATGCTGACTGAGAGGCCGCTTTCAGCTGTAACGGGAGCAGACATGCCTGTTGTTTTTGACCAGTTTCAGAGAGTGATCACACCAGAAGTTTCTCAATCCACACTAACATCTCCGCCTGCATCTCTCTCATTGTCCAGCAGTTTGTCCGGTTCACCATACTCATCCCTCTCATATCACTGCAGCCAGCCCACAGTTCGGCAGTTGTGGTCATGGAAAAGATTGTTTCCTCCTACGCATAACAAAGCTAAGAGCTTGAACTCCACCATCTCGAATTTGTTGGCTACAGAAATGCTGCCTTTCCGCCTGGTGGATACCGATCGTTTTTGAAAGCTGATGGCCATTGCAAGCCCCCAGTACCAATTACTCAGTAGCCATTATTTTTCAAAGAAAGCTGTGCCTGTACTACACCAGCATGTTGCATACAACATCACCCGTTCCTTGACAAAATCTACTTCTGCAAGGGTGCATTTCACCACAGACACTTGGACGAGTTAGCATGGCCAAGGGCGTTACATCTCGCTGACTGGGCACTGGGTGACTAGTGGCTGTGAGGACAGGTGCTGCTCCACAAGTGTTGGAATCCTTAAGACTTGCAGGTCAAAACTCTACATTAAACACTTCCTCCACTGCTTCTGGATCACCCGCCAGGGCAGTGGGGTTACTCGGTACCGGGCCGGTGCCTCAGAGGGAGGTGTCACAGTGGTGGTGACCCGGTCCATGGCCCTGGGCGTCCATGCAAAAGGGGTGGAACGTAGCTGAATAAAGTTTATAGGTGGATGATACGTGACGCCACCTGTGGTGCTGAGCAATGAAGGGGTTAAGCCGACGCTGCAGTGCAGATCCTCTGGGGCAGATGGTATAAGGCAGCAAGATGTAATAGCTCTCCACAGGTAGAGCTGTAGTCCCAGGGCAGTAGTGATAGGTGTTGAGGAAGAGGGTGCAGTGTTAGGCACAGAGATGTAGCAGTGCTGAAGGGGTTGCAGGAAGAAGGCAATGACACAATAGGGTGCAGTTTCCTTTACCTTTACTGTGCTTTGTAAGTGCAGTCCAGGATCCAGATTACAGATGGAACATGAGTTGATCAGCCTGGAAGCAACTTAGGAATCTCTCTATGCAGATGGGTTGTGTAGTCTCCTTCCTAGCGCTTATCTGAGGGACTTGCAGTACTGAGGTACACTGAAGCTCCTCTTGCTTGCTCTCTTTTAGAACTCCCCTCGTATGGCAGGCAGCTGAAGCCTCCTCTTTCTGTCTCACACAAGTTGCTGCTGTGCCTCTGAGTCTTAGTTGGGAACGGAGCATTTACAGCCTCTCGTTCCTCCGGTTTCTGCTGCAGGACCATCAGCATCCATACAACCTCGGATACCGGACTCCGGACCATGCGCTACAGCTAGAAGTGAGCCTGAATTCTGCTCAATCCTCCAGCTCCTCTCTCCCGTGTCCACACACTTCGCCTTCTCCACACGAACTCCTCTCACTTCCCCTTCCTGGCCACAGAGACCAGCTCCTCCCCAGTTTGGTTCAAAGCTCCCTCTGCTGGCCTGGAGTGGGAACTGTGCTGTGTGCTGGATTTACCTGACAGAGAGACCCTTTCATTGCTTCCAAGCATGACATCACCCTCCCTAGGAGGAAGGTAATGCCACTGTGGCGACTGCACTCCTGGGGGTGCCACACTTCGGCCTCCTCTTGGGCCTCTACCTGCCCGCTCAACCTCTGCCTTCACAAAACACGCGTTCCCACAATGCATTGAAAACTCCACCTCCGTACTGCGCAACCAGAGCTTACCGAAATCAGGCAGTCTTTAAATTGACATGCCTTGGAGATCGCAGTCATACAGCTGAAGAGTTGTGGACAGCTCTCCAGGCTGAGTTTGATCAACGACTGTCTCCTCTGAACCTGCATGCAGGGAAGGCCGTGTCCGATAATGGTGCCACCTGGTGGCGGGCCTACGGCAAGGCGAGCTCACACACGTGCCTTGCATGGCTCACGTCATCAACCTGGCGGTGCAATGTTTTCTCAGCCACTTTCCTGGCCTGGGTGACCTGCTCCAGAAAGCACATAAGCTGTGTGCTCATTTCTGCCATTAACACACCTTAGGTCATCAACTTGCATCGATACAGAGGTCTTTGTCCATGTCAGTTAACAGGTTGATATGCGATGTGCCGACACGGTGGAATTCCACTCTGCACATGTTGCAGCGACTGTGGCAGCAGCAGCAACGAGCCCTGACGTAGTATGTCACGTTATATAGCCTGGGCCAACGCACTATGGATGTGGAGCATATTACGTTTACAAAGTGGGCACAGATTAAGGACCTCTGCACTCTTCTGCACAGTTTTGAAATGGCTACTAAGATGGTTAGCGCTGATGACGCCATCATCAGCATCACTATTCCGGTCATCTATATGCTGGAGCAGACTGTGAATAGCCTGCGGGAGGAGATGGTGGTCCCAGAAGAAGAGGCAGAAGTAGAGAAGGCTGCGGATGGGATAATGGGTCGCCCTCCCAGGGCTGTGGGGTACTCGGTACCGGGCCGGTCTCTCAGAGGGGATTGTCACAGCAGCAGTGACCCGGTCCGTGGCCCTGGGCACCCATGTAAAAGGGGTTGAGTTGGGAATAAAGTTTATAAGTGATTCGTGACGCCACCTGTGGTGTTCGGCAAGGGAGGTGTTAAACCGACGCTGCAAGCAGATCCTCTGGGACAGATGGTGTAGTGCAGCAATGATGTTGTAGCCCTCCACAGGTAGGGCTGTTGGTCCCAGGGCAGTGTAGCGGAATGTTTAGGAAGAGGGTGCAGTGTTTGGCACAGAGATGTAGCAGTGCTGAAGATGTTGCAGGAAGGAGGCAAGGACACAACAGGGTGCAGTTTCTTTACCTTTACTTGGAAAACGCAGTCCAGGGTCCTGGTTACAGATGGCACAGGAGCAGGCTAGCCTGGAAGCAACTCAGGGATCTCTCTATCAGATGGGTTGTGTAGTCTCCTTCCTAGCGCTGGCTTGAGGTACATCCAGTACTGGGTTACACTGAAGTTCCTCCTTCCTATCTTCTCTTAGAACTACCTCCTATGGCAGACAGCTGTAGCCCTCTATCTCTCTTGGCTCACCCGTCGCTGCTGTGCCTCCGAGTCTTAGGTGGGAATAGAGCATTTACAGCTTCCTATTCCTCTGGTTTCTGTTGCAGGACCTTCAGTATCCATACAACCATGGAGACCAGGCTCCAGATCATGCGCTATCACTGGGAGGGAGCTCTCTATCCTCAGCTCAACCTCCAGCTTCTCTCCACACGTCTACACTCTTTGCTCTCCTCACACTAACTCCTGATTTCCTTTCCTGGCCCTCAGAGAGCACTCCTCCCCCAACTCTGGTTCAGAGCTCCCTCTGCTGGCCTGGAGTGGGAACTGTGTTGCATGACATGGTTAACTGTTATAGAGACCCTTCATTGCCTCCAAGCCTGACATCACCCTCCCTGGAGGAAGGCAATGCCACTGTGGTGACCATACTCCCGGAGGGCGCAACATTCCCCCCTAGTGCATGTCAGTACTCCTGGACTGATAAAAGAAAAACATGAAAAACATATAAACATGTAAACAATATGAAGGTTACAAGATTTAAGAAAAATGAAAAGTTTACAAAAACCAAAGGCTCCAAAAATAGTCCTGTGATGATAAGTCCATGCATCAACGCCCATGGTCTATTCCTGGGCAACTGGTGAACTATGTACAAGTTGGTTTTGACCACACAAGTCCTGTGGTCCAATGTCCATCAAAACATGAAACAAGAACTTCAAAAAGGCTTCTTACATAGTCTCTGTAGGCACAAAGCTTGAGAACAATTACATATATACACAATTTCAACATTCATATAAACTTATCTATACACGAAATCTGATGGGCGGTATACCTTGTGTAGTACGGGTTGACCTGCGTAACTCTGGTGTGGGTAAACTAGGTAGTATTCTCCTACGGACTCTTAGTCTCGCCAGGGGTATGACAGATTCACCACTGGCAGGGCGAGGGTTCTCTGGCTCCACTGCTGGCATGGCATCTGCTACCTGAACTTCCTGATTTTCAGAGTTCTCATGAGTCACTTCTTCTTGTACTACCAGTTGGGGAAATTTCAACACTGGCACCACTATGGCATCATTCACTTTACTCCAATTTGCAGGGAATTCTCCAAGTATAGTGCTGACCTTTTCTTCTTCTAGGGGTTGGATGCTATTTTCTTCTTCCATTCTTTCCTTTAGCTGGTCAGGGCATAATTTCAAATGATCCCTTGATACTGCTGCTGAGGTTTCTCCTCCATCTTTACTAATAAGGCACACCTTGGTATTGTCAAAATTTTAGGGTAGAATGGTGTAGGGTTCAGCTTCCCATTGGTCATCCAATTTATGTAGTCTTCTTTTCCTCTTGAAGACTCGTTCTCCTGGTGACAAGGGGACTGCAGGTGCATGTTGGTTATAGTGCCTTTCTCGTTTTTGTCTTGCCTGAGCTAGACTCTTCTCCACACACTCTTGTACTCTACGGTACTGTTGCTGTCGTTCTGTATCCCAGTCAGCATCTGGTGATGTTACTTCAGGTGTCAGGACTCCCATATCCAAATCAATAGGCAGTTTACCAGGCCTCGCTCTCATTAGGTAGGCTGGAGTTCAGTTGGAGGAATTCACAGGAATGTGATTGTAGAGGTCTACAAGATCTGGCAACTTTTCTGGCCACAGATTCCTCTCGTCCAAAGGCAAGGCCTTCAGTAGGTCAATCATTACCTGGTTCCTCTTTTCACACATGCCATTGGTCTGTGGATGGTACAGGGTTGTCCTGATCTTCTTGCAACTGTACAAGTTGCAGAATTCCTGGAACACTTCTGCCTCGAAAGCTGGACCTTGATCTGTAAGCACTCTCTCAGGGTAACCGTGTGGTCGGCAAAAGTGCTGTTGGAATGCTCTGGCTGCTGTCCTGGCTGTTTGATCCTTGACAGGCACAACTACCAGGAATCTTGAGTAGTGGTTCATGATGGTAAGAGCATAGATGTAGCCTGAGCGGCTTGGGACCAGCTTCATATGGTCTAGGGCGACCAACTCAAGTGGCTGTTTGGTTATTATTGGCTGTAGAGGAGCTCTCTGGCTGTTTCGATCCTTTCTGCGCAGGTTACATTGTCCACACTCTCGGCACTACTTTTCAATGGCTTTCCTCATACCAGCCCTGTAGAATCTCTCCCGGAGCAAGGCTTTCAACTTCTTCCATCCGAAGTGTCCAGCTCCATTTTGGTGCTTGCTACCAAGACCATTGATGCCTCTCTCTTTGGGACTACCACCTGCCAGACCAGCTCATGAGTTCGAGCATTGATACTCCTCCGACACAGCTTTCCTTCATAAATGAACAGCCGACCTCTTTCCTTCCACAACTGTTGGGTTTCTTCAGGAGCATCCGACTCTGGGCGTGAGTCAGCTTGTGACAGTAGCTCCTTCACCAGGCGGACTGCGAGGTCACTATCCTGCGTTTCTGCCCAATCATGATGGGGCAATGGGTATAGGGTGACCTCTTTCAAGCCAGACCGCCTGTTTCTCACTCCTTGAGAACGTTGGGCCGCAATTGGCCGATGGAAGGGAGTAGAGTTGAGCGAAACGAGTCGAAAAAATTCAAAAGTCGCCGACTTTTGGCAAAGTCGGGTTTCATGAAACAAAACCCGACCCTAGGATGAGGTCGGCCACGAGGTCGGCGACTTACGCGCCAAAGTCGCATTTCAAAAGTTTGTTTTGCGCTCTTTTTCAGCCAATCAGGATCCACGGACACTGTGGGCAACGTGATGACATAGGCACGGGTCACCACCATCTTTCAGAAGGGCATGCAAGTGATTGGCTTGCTTTGGTGGGCGTCACAGGGGGTATAAAAGGGCGTGCACGCCGACCGCCATCTTACTTCTGCCGATCTTAGTATAGGGAGAGGTTGCTGCTGATTCTGTAGGCAGAGCGTTAGGCAGGGAAGAAGACAAAAAAACTGCTTCTGCTGCTAGCGATTTGGCCTGCACAACACACCAGTCACTGTGTGTGCAGTGCAAGGGGAGGCTATATAGTGGTGTATCAGTGGTGTTGGTTGTTGGGCTGCCTTCTAAGGCTTCCTGACATTCCTGCATTGCTGTTTACCCACTGCTCCGCAAACTGCTTTTTTAAAAGCAATCCCAATTTTTTTTTTTGTCCTGCTGAGAAGACAAAAAAACTGCTTCTGCTGCTAGCAATTTGGCCTGCACAACACACCAGTCACTGTGTGTGCAGTGCAAGGGGAGGCTATATAGTGGTGTATCAGTGGTGTTGGTTGTTGGGCTGCCTTCTAAGGCTTCCTGACATTCCTGCATTGCTGTTTACCCACTGCTCCACAAACTGCTTTTTTAAAAGCAATCCAATCTCCCTTATCCTCTAGTCACTTTTGTCACAGCTGTGCCATCGAGCCTGTCACATAGCGCTCAGATATTCATTGGGCCTCACACAATCCAAAAGTGTCCAGTGTCCAAAAGTGTGTGCAGAGATTCAAAATCTCCCTTATCCTCTAGTCACTTTGGTCACAGCTGTGCCATCGAGCCTGTCACATAGCGCTCAGATATCAGTGGGCCTCACACAATCCAAAAGTGTCCATCCAGTGTCCAAAAGTGTGTGCAGAGATTCAAAATCTCCCTTATCCTCTAGTCACTTTGGTCACAGCTGTGCCATCGAGCCTGTCATATAGCGCTCAGATATCAGTGGGCCTCACACAATCAAAAAGTGTCCATCCAGTGTCCAAAAGTGTGTGCAGAGATTCAAAATCTCCCTTATACTCTAGTCACTTTTGTCACAGCTGTGCCATCGAGCCTGTCACATAGCGCTCAGATATTCATTGGGCCTCACACAATCCAAAAGTGTCCAGTGTCCAAAAGTGTGTGCAGAGATTCAAAATCTCCCTTATCCTCTAGTCACTTTGGTCACAGCTGTGCCATCGAGCCTGTCACATAGCGCTCAGATATCAGTGGGCCTCACACAATCCAAAAGTGTCCATCCAGTGTCCAAAAGTGTGTGCAGAGATTCAAAATCTCCCTTATCCTCTAGTCACTTTGGTCACAGCTGTGCCATCGAGCCTGTCACATAGCGCTCAGATATCAGTGGGCCTCACACAATCCAAAAGTGTCCATCCAGTGTCCAAAAGTGTGTGCAGAGATTCAAAATCTCCCTTATCCTCTAGTCACTTTTGTCACAGCTGTGCCATCGAGCCTGTCACATAGCGCTCAGATATTCATTGGGCCTCACACAATCCAAAAGTGTCCATCCAGTGTCCAAAAGTGTGTGCAGAGATTCAAAATCTCCCTTATCCTCTAGTCACTTTGGTCACAGCTGTGCCATCGAGCCTGTCACATAGCGCTCAGATATCAGTGGGCCTCACACAATCCAAAAGTGTCCATCCAGTGTCCAAAAGTGTGTGCAGAGATTCAAAATCTCCCTTATCCTCTAGTCACTTTGGTCACAGCTGTGCCATCGAGCCTGTCACATAGCGCTCAGATATCAGTGGGCCTCACACAATCCAAAAGTGTCCAGTGTCCACAAGTGTCTGCAGAAATTCAAAATCTCCCCTGTCCTATAGACACCTTGTACCTTGTTTTACATTACTATATAGTTTGTTGGATTTTGTCTACATTTCTACCAAAAATGAGGAAGGCTGGTGGAAGAGGCCGTGGAATTGGGCGGGGGTTGGCAGCTGGTAACGATGGTGTTGGTGGTGGATCTGATGGTAGTGGCAAGAGCAAAATAGGACCGAATGCAGGAGGTGCTGACCCAGCGTCATCGTCTGGCTACATAAGGCCTCGAACGCTTAGTTTTCTAGGAGTTGGCAAACCGCTTTTAAAGCCAGAGCATCAGGAAAAAGTTTTGTCTTACATTGCTGACTCAGCCTCCAGCTCTATCGCCTCCTCTTCTTCAGTTGTAAAAAGTAAAAGCACTGAGTCGTCATCGGAGGCTCATGTTCATGAACCACACCTTTCCTTGTGTCCTTCACCCCAACCAAGATTGAAGGATGACGCAGGCCATACTACTGATTACTCCATGGAGCTGTTTTCACATACCATGCCTGGATTATCAAGTCAAATGGTGAATTACCCAGGCCAAGATGAATCTGACATGGAGTGCACTGATGCACAGCCGCTGATAGATGATTCTGCTGGTACATTCACTCAGAGCACTACATTGTCCTCGCAGTGTACAGAGCCAGATTCTGACCCTGATGAGACTCAGGTGCCCCTTCCCGCACACTATACCACCATACACGGTGACACAAAGGAAGGTGCACATGACATAGAAGAGGAGGTGATGGATGACCCAGTTGTTGACCCAGATTGGCATCCATTGGGGGAAGAGGGTGCTGCTTCCAATAGCTCAGATGAGGAGCATCCACAGCAGACATCGACCTCGCAACAGCTGTTATCTGGCAGGCCCGGAGCACTCCAAAGACAGGTTCCAAACATCAAAAGAGTTGCTGGACAGCTTGTCCAGAGGGTCAAAAGATCACAGCGTGCTAGGCCGCAAAATGTCTGCCAAAGTAGGAAGAGTGCAGTGTGGCACTTTTTTGAAAAAAATCCTCATGATCAGGCCAAGGTTATCTGTAAGAAGTGCGCAAAGACCTTTAGCCGAGGGAAAAATCTGAAAAATTTGAATACCAGTTGCATGCTTAGACATTTAACCAGCATGCACTTGCAAGCGTGGACACAACACCAAACCTCAAGTGCCACATGTGCAACTGATCACAACGAAGGTAGTCAGCAACGCTACATTGTTTCCCCCACTGTAAGTCCACCGGTTAGCACAGCAGCAAATGTTGAGGTGTCGTTGCAAGACCACAGCAGTCAGGGAATCCCACTGTTATATCAACGAAAGACTGATTCTAGGCCATCAGAAAGAACACCAACTCCATCACCATCATCAACCCTCTCTCAGTCCGCCCTGTCCACCGCTACTTCCACCATATGCGGCTCTCAAGTCCAGCTCACCCTCCCAGACACTATGAGTAGGTCAAGAAAGTACTCAGTCTCTCATCCGCGTACACTGGGTTTGAACGCCCACATTGCCAAACTAATCTCGTTTGAGATGATGCCCTTTCGGTTGGTGGAAAGCACAGCTTTCCGCGAACTCATGGCCTATGCAGTACCACGCTATGACCTACCCAGTCGCCACTTCTTCTCTCGCAAAGCCATCCCAGCCCTCCACCATCATGTGAAAGACCGCATTGTCCATGCACTCAAGCAGTCAGTGAGCGGAAAGGTGCACCTCACAACTGATGCATGGTCCAGTCGGCATGGCCAGGGCCGTTACGTGTCCATCACTGCGCACTGGGTTAATGTGGTGGATGCAGGGTCCACAGGGGACAGCGGTGGTGGGACAGTGCTGCCTAGCCCACGGTATAGGAAACAGTTGGCTGTAGGCGTTCGACCCTCCTCCTCCTCCTCCAGAAGCGAAAGCTCGTCCACAGAGAGCAGTCGTACGAGCACTCCATCTGCAGCTGCCACTGTTGCACACGATGTGTCCCCCTATTGAGCAGCTAGTGGAAAGCGTCAGCAGGCTGTGTTGCAGATGATGTGTTTGGGCGACAGACACACCGCCGAGATGCTGGCCGAGTACTTGAAGCGACAAACTGAGTCATGGCTGGGCAGTGTACATCTTGAGGCAGGCAAGGTAGTTAGTGATAACGGGCGTAATTTTGTGGCAGCCATAGCTCTGACCACAACATTCTCTCCTTTACACTCACAAATCCTCGCTCACCCCAGCACCCTCCTACCTACCATTCAGTCAGAAATCTACAAGCCATTAACCCTCATACACTTTCAGACTCCCTACACTCATCATTGTCCCCAATCTCTTCTTTGTCCTGTCCTGATCTGGCTGTACATCACTTCAATGACACTCTTAGAAGCACCCTTGACCAAGTAGCTCCCCTCACCCTCAGAACCTCCAAACACAGAGTGAAACAGCCCTGGCTCACATCGCAAACCCGATTTCTCCAGCGATGCTCTAGGTGTGCTGAACGCTTATGGAGGAAAACACACACACCAGAAGACTTCATACACTTCAAATTTATGATAAGGACATATAACTCTGCCCTTCACCTCGCCAAACAGACCTACTTCACCACCCTGATCTCCTCACTATCCAACAACCCCAAGAAACTTTTTGACACCTTTCACTCCCTCCTCAGGCCAAAAGCACAAGCCCCTATCACAGACATTTGCGCTGATGACCTGGCCTCCCACTTTATAGAGAAAATAGACAATATCCGTCAGGAAATCCGCTCCCAATCACCAAGTTCAGTGACTCCCATCCCTCCCTGCATTTCCCCTGGCTCACTCTCCACATTTGCTCCCATCACAGAAGAAGAAGTCTCCAGGCTCCTCTCCTCTTCTCGTCCAACTACATGCACAACCGACCCCATTCCCTCACATCTCCTCCAGTCTCTCTCCCCAGTCGTCACAACTCACCTAACTACAATCTTTAATCTCTCCCTCTCCTCTGGCATTTTCCCCTCCTCCTTCAAACACTCTATCATTACTCCATTACTAAAGAAACCCACCCTTGACCCATCCTGCACAAACAACTACAGACCAGTCTCCAATCTCCCCTTCATCTCTAAACTCTTGGAGCGCCTGATATACTCACGCCTTACCCGTTACCTCTCCACTCACTCCCTCCTAGACCCTTCACAGTCCGGTTTCCGCCCCCTACATTCGACAGAAACTGCACTCATCAAAGTGACCAATGACCTTCTGACAGCAAAACGTAATGGTGACCATTCTCTGCTCATTCTTCTCGACCTTTCTGCAGCTTTCGACACTGTTGACCATCCTCTCCTACTCTCTAGGCTCCAGTCACTAGGCATTAAGGACACTGCTCTTTCCTGGTTCTCCTCCTATCTTTCCGACCGCTCCTTCAGTGTTCTGTTTTCTGGCTCCACTTCATCTCCTCTTCCTCTCACTGTTGGGGTACCTCAGGGCTCAGTCCTTGGCCCCCTTCTCTTCTCTCTCTATACAGCCCCAATTGGACAGACCATCAGCAGATTTGGCTTTCAGTACCATCTTTATGCTGATGACACACAACTGTACACATCATCCCCTGACCTTACCTCCGCTGTACTACAGAACGCCACTGACTGTCTGTCTGCAGTCTCCAACATCATGTCTGCTCTCTATCTGAAACTCAACCTCTCCAAAACTGAACTTCTTCTGCTCCCACCATCTACTAACCTCCCTAAATCTGACATTTCCCTCTCTGTGGGTGGCACCATAAAAACACCCCGACAGCAGGTGCGCTGTCTGGGTGTTATGTTCGACTCCGATCTCTCCTTCACCTCCCATATACAATCTCTTGCCCGCTCATGCCGCTTACACCTAAAGAACATCTCTAGAATCCGCCCTTTTCTCACCATGGAAACAACAAAAACTCTCACTGTCGCCCTGATCCACTCCCGCCTAGACTACTGTAATGCTCTATTAATTGGCCTCCCTCTCACTCGACTCTCCCCTCTCCAGTCTATCCTTAATGCAGCAGCCAGGGTTGTCCATCTGGCTAATCGTTTCTCAGACGCGTCCGCTCTTCGCCAGTCGTTACACTGGCTGCCAATTCATTACAGGGTACAATTCAAAGTACTTGTTCTTACCCACAAAGCTCTCCACAGTGCGGCACCCCCTTACATCTCCTCCCTCATTTCTGTCTATCGGCCTAACCGACCGCTGCGCTCTGCAAATGACTTTCGACTAACCTCTGCCCTAATCCGTACCTCCCACTCCCGACTCCAAGACTTCTCCCGTGCTGCGCCAATCCTCTGGAATGCTCTACCCCAAAATATTAGGACCATCCACAATTTGCATAGTTTTAGGCGCTCGCTCAAAACACATTTGTTCAGAGCGGCCTATCACATTCAGTAATCAAAGTCATGTTTGTGTGTGTGTAGCCCATTCACTATCTCCATCTAACCCCCACCCCCTGAAGATGGCTGGACCGTCATTGTAAATACATCATTGTAAATACAAACCTGTGCTTTGTATCCCCCCCACCTCATTGTAGATTGTAAGCTCCACGAGCAGGGTCGTCTTATTTCGCTTTAATTATTGTATTGTTAACGTTGTTACTTATGACTGTTGTGTTTGAAACTGTTCAACTGTAAAGCGCTGCGGAATATGTTGGCGCTATATAAATAAAGATTATTATTATTATTATTATTATTATTATTAAACTCAGCCACATACCTTGCTTGGCTCACACCTTGAATCTGGTGGTGCAGTGCTTCCTCAAAAATTATCCGGAGTTAACAGCCCTGCTCCAGAAGGTGCGAAGACTGTGCGCCACATCCGCCGGTCGCCTGTACACTCCGTTCGTATGCAGAAGCTGCAGCGATTGCTCCACCTTCCCAACCACCGCCTCATTATCGACATTGCAACAAGGTGGAACTCCACCCTGCACATGGTGGAGCGGCTGTGCGAGCAGAGGCAGGCCATAATGCATTTGTGGGAGGATACACGGCCAGGCACTTTGAGAGCAGACATGGAGTTGACAGGTGTGCAGTGGTCGAAGCTGAAAGACCTTTGTAAAGTCCTTCAGTGTTTTGAGGAATGCACACGGCTGGTAAGCGCAGACGACGCCATCCTAAGCATGAGCATCCCACTTATGCGTCTGCTCATGCAAACTTTGACGCACCTTAAGGAGCAGGCGTCTGCAGCCTATGTTGATGAGGAGGAAGAGGAGGAGGGAATCCTTGATGACATTCAGCCATTGTCTGCTCAGGGACCTCTCCTGGACGAGGTGGAGGAAGAAGAGGAGGAGGAGGATGATGATGGGGATGATTACTTAGGGGAGGAGGATGCATCTCGTGGGGCAAGTGAAAATGTTGGCGTGGCAAGGTCTGGTACAGGGTTTGTGCGTGACTGGAGGGATGTGGATTTGCCAGAAAGTGCTCCTCCACCCAGCACTCGCAGTGCATCATTGACACCGGGAACATTGGCCCACATGTCAGATTATGCCTTGCGGATCCTAAAAAGGGACCCCCGCATTGCCAAAATGATGAACGATGACGACTACTGGTTGGCCAGCATCCTGGATCCACGCTATAAAGGCAAATTACAAAACATCATGCCACAGGAGAACCTTGACCTAATATTGGCTAATAAACAAGCAACTCTGGTAAATCGGTTGCTTGAGGCATTCCCAGCACACAGCAGCGGTGATGGTTCTCACACGAGCCGTACGGGCCGGGGGCAGCTTGGCAGAGGTGTTCGTGGTGCACACAGCAGAAGTGGCGTTGGAGACAGGGGTTTCATGACAATGTTGTGGACTGATTTTTCAAATACCGCTCACACAACTGGTAATACTGCATCGATGGAAAGTGACAGGAGACAGCAGTTGTCAACTATAGTTACAAACTACTTTTCCTCCCATATCGATGTTCTCCCACACAGGTCATTCCCCTTTGACTATTGGGCCGCTAAACTGGACACCTGGCCTGAATTGGCGCAATATGCCTTACAGGAGCTCGCTTGCCCAGCTGCAAGTGTGCTATCGGAAAGAGTCTTCAGTGCAGCTGGATCAATCATGACAGAAAAAAGGACCCGTCTGTCAACCCAAAATGTGGATGATCTAACCTTCATTAAAATGAACCACGCATGGGTTTCCAAGGATTTTGTCCCACCTTCCCCTGATGACACATAGGGTGACAGAAAAATGGCTTGCTTTGGTCCACCTCTTCCTGGTACTTCACCTATTTCGCCTTTTGCATCAGCTGAATGTCCAACATCAACATATGCCACTTTCTAAAACTCCCTAACTGTGCTGCCTCCCCCCCCATGGCCGGGGTCACCACCTAGCGCACGACACCGTGCGAGTGCCGTTGCCCTGGACAGGTGGGTAGGCCGACTCTTGGGCGCGGGCACTGGCACAGGATCCCTCATAGTGCAATCAAGTGTCTCTGACGGTGGTGGTGCACACCCGCTGTCAGACACACCGCTGTACTATGAGGGGCCCAGTGCCAGTACCGACGCCCACGAGTGGGCCCCCCTTGCTTGGGCAGTGCCCCAGCATTTGCAATCTTTACCTCTCACTGCTCCTCCGCTGTGTAATCTGGGCCGTCAAATCCATACTGTGCCTGACACCGTCTGAGCCTGCCTCCTGATGTATAGACATATATTTTGAATGTGTACGCTATCCATACATGTTATCCGGGGATACGGTACCCTTTCTAACCTTTGTGCAATCACGTGCAATCCATACTGGGCCTAACACCGTCTGAGCCTGCCTCCTGAGACATATATTTTGAATGTGTACGCTATCCATACATGTTATCTGGGGATACGGTACCCTTTCTAACCTTTGTGCAATCACGTGCAATCCATACTGGGCCTAACACCGTCTGAGCCTGCCTCCTGAGACATATATTTTGAATGTGTACGCTATCCATACATGTTATCTGGGGATATGGTACCCTTTCTAACCTTTGTGCAATCACGTGCAATCCATACTGGGCCTAACACCGTCTGAGCCTGCCTCCTGAGACATATATTTTGAATGTGTACGCTATCCATACATGTTATCCGGGGATACGGTACCCTTTCTAACCTTTGTGCAATCACGTGCAATCCATACTGGGCCTAACACCGTCTGAGCCTGCCTCCTGAGACATATATTTTGAATGTGTACGCTATCCATACATATTATCTGGGGATACGGTACCCTTTCTAACCTTTGTGCAATCACGTGCAATCCATACTGGGCCTAACACCGTCTGAGCCTGCCTCCTGAGACATATATTTTGAATGTGTACGCTATCCATACATGTTATCTGGGGATACGGTACCCTTTCTAACCTTTGTGCAATCACGTGCAATCCATACTGGGCCTAACACCGTCTGAGCCTGCCTCCTGAGACATATATTTTGAATGTGTACGCTATCCATACATGTTATCTGGGGATACGGTACCCTTTCTAACCTTTGTGCAATCACGTGCAATCCATACTGGGCCTAACACCATCTGAGCCTGCCTCCTGAGACATATATTTTGAATGTGTACGCTATCCATACATGTTATCTGGGGATACGGTACCCTTTCTAACCTTTGTGCAATCACGTGCAATCCATACTGGGCCTAACACCGTCTGAGCCTGCCTCCTGAGACATATATTTTGAATGTGTACGCTATCCATACATGTTATCTGGGGATACGGTACCCTTTCTAACCTTTGTGCAATCACGTGCAATCCATACTGGGCCTAACACCGTCTGAGCCTGCCTCCTGAGACATATATTTTGAATGTGTACGCTATCCATACATGTTATCCGGGGATACGGTACCCTTTCTAACCTTTGTGCAATCACGTGCAATCCATACTGGGCCTAACACTGTCTGAGCCTGCCTCCTGAGACATATATTTTGAATGTGTACGCTATCCATACATGTTATCTGGGGATACGGTACCCTTTCTAACCTTTGTGCAATCACGTGCAATCCATACTGGGCCTAACACTGTCTGAGCCTGCCTCCTGAGACATATATTTTGAATGTGTACGCTATCCATACATGTTATCTGGGGATACGGTACCCTTTCTAACCTTTGTGCAATCACGTGCAATCCATACTGGGCCTAACACCGTCTGAGCCTGCCTCCTGAGACATATATTTTGAATGTGTACGCTATCCATACATGTTATCTGGGGATACGGTACCCTTTCTAACCTTTGTGCAATCACGTGCAATCCATACTGGGCCTAACACCGTCTGAGCCTGCCTCCTGAGACATATATTTTGAATGTGTACGCTATCCATACATGTTATCTGGGGATACGGTACCCTTTCTAACCTTTGTGCAATCACGTGCAATCCATACTGGGCCTAACACTGTCTGAGCCTGCCTCCTGAGACATATATTTTGAATGTGTACGCTATCCATACATGTTATCTGGGGATACGGTACCCTTTCTAACCTTTGTGCAATCACGTGCAATCCATACTGGGCCTAACACCGTCTGAGCCTGCCTCCTGAGACATATATTTTGAATGTGTACGCTATCCATACATGTTATCTGGGGATACGGTACCCTTTCTAACCTTTGTGCAATCACGTGCAATCCATACTGGGCCTAACACCGTCTGAGCCTGCCTCCTGAGACATATATTTTGAATGTGTACACTATCCATACATGTTATCTGGGGATACGGTACCCTTTCTAACCTTTGTGCAATCACGTGCAATCCATACTGGGCCTAACACCGTCTGAGCCTGCCTCCTGAGACATATATTTTGAATGTGTACGCTATCCATACATGTTATCTGGGGATACGGTACCCTTTCTAACCTTTGTGCAATCACGTGCAATCCATACTGGGCCTAACACCGTCTGAGAATGATAGATGGGGCCCACCATACACTGGAACATTCCAAAGGTGGACATCAGACACTGGAGCAGCATTTACAGGGCCCATTATACACTAGAGCATTAGAAATGGGGCCCATTATGTTTGGAGCATTATTTGGGCCCATAAGACAGTGGAGCTTCATCCATGGGGACCAACATATACTGTAGCATTATGTGGAGCTCATCATATACTGTTTCAAACATTATATGGGACCAATGATTCTGTATGGAGAAATAGATGGGCCTCGTCATGAGATGTAAAAAGTGAGGTATTTTTCATTGTACTATACCGCTATTTCTCTGCCGTATCGGAGCATGATGAGTTGTGGTATGTGTTAAAGGGGCGCTCTTTCACCCAGGGCACATGAAAACCTGGATCCAGCCCTCCCCCCCCACAGTCTGTAGCCAAATAACCCCCATTTTTCAGTGCGTAACTTGTATTATGAAGTTAAATAAGGTTGACAAGCTTAAGTAAGAAGAATTGATGCTTTTGGCATTCAAATGGGCACTGTAGGTGTGTTTCCTGTCCTCCTCTCACTGCCGACTTTTATTCCCCATTGACTTACATTGGGATTCGTGTTTCGGGACGACCCCGACTTTTCCCTATAATCGGACGATCTTGCTCGACCCGACTTTTGGAAAAGTCGGGTTTCACGAAACGAAACGCGACCCTAAAAAACCAAAAGTCGCTCAACTCTAGAAGGGAGGTAACTTTATTTCTTCAAGAGCCTCAGGGTCTTCTCCTGCATCTGGCAGATTAGGCATTCTGGACAGCGCATCAGCATTGGCATTCTTATGCCATGCTCGGTACTTGATGGTAAACTCATAGTTAGACAGCCGAGCCATCCATCGCTGCTCCAGTGCACCTAGTTTTTCAGTTTCCAAGTGAGTCAACGGGTTGTTGTCCGTGAAGATGGTAAGCTTGACTGAAGCTAGGTAATGCTTGAATCTTTCAGTCACAGCCCAGAATATGGCGAGGAACTCCAGCTTGAAGGAACTGTAGTTGTCAGAATTCCTTTCGGTGGGACAAAGCTTCCTGCTGGCGTAGGAGATCACTCTTTTTTTGCCATTCTGTACCTGTGACAGTACTGCTCCAAGTACCACATTGCTGGCATCAGTATACAACACAAAGGGTTGGTCATAATCTGGGTAGGCCAGAACTTCATCTCCTGTGAGAGCCATCTTCAGTCGGGTGAAGGACCTCTCCAACTCCTCAGTCCATTCAAATGTGGAACTTTTCTGTTTGGCCTTCTTGGACTGCCCCACCAGAAGATTTTGCATAGGAGTGGCTATTTCAGTGAAGCCCTTGATGAACCTTCGGTAGTAGCCTACCAAACCAAGAAATTGGCATACTTCATGGAGGTTGCTGGGCTTCGGCCAGTCCCGGATGACTGTGACCTTGTCAGGATCTGGTGCCACACCTTCTGCACTCACTACATGACCGAGGTACTGCACCTTAGGCTTCAGGAGGTGGCATTTGGAAGGTTTCACCTTCAGGCCAAAGTTGGACAAGACTTCAAACACCTCAGCCAGGTGCTTCAGATGGTCTTCATAAGTCTTGGCGAAAACAATGACATCATCAAGGTACAACAGGACCGTCTCGAAGTTCTTGTGTCCCAGGCAGCACTCCATCAGCCGTTGAAATGTTCCTGGGGTGGTGCACAGCCCAAATGGCATATAGTTAAACTGACAGAGACCCATTGGGGTGGAAAATGCTGTTTTCTCCTTGTCTGCCACGGGAACCTGCCAATACCCACTAGTGAGATCTAAGGTGGAAAAATAGTTAACAGTTTTAAGTGAAGCTAATGACTCCTCAATTCTGGGTAATGGGTAGGCATCCTTATGTGTAATGCTGTTAATTTTTCTGTAATCAACACACATTCTCATGGTAACATAGTAACATAGTTTTGAAGGCTGAAGGAAGACCTTATGTCCATCTAGTTCAGCCTATTTTTAGTGCAGCTGTTCTGCATTGTTGATCCTGGAGAAGGCAAAAAACCCACAGAGTAGAAGCCAATTTTCTCCATAGGGAAAAAAATTCCTTCCCCTAAGCTGGGTCAACCATCTACCTGTAATATTCTGGTATTCGTAACCTTCTATACTGTTACTCACAAGAAAAACATCTATTCTTTTCTTAAATTCATTTAGTGAGTTGGCCATCACCACTTCCTCAGGAAGAGAATTCCAGAGCCTCACTGCTCTTACCGTGAAGAACCCTCTTCTATGCTGGTGCAGAAATTGTCTTTCCTCCAAACGAAGAGAATGCCCCCTTGTTCTTGTCACCGTCCTTGGTACAAACAGTTCATTGGAGAGATCTCTGTATTGCCCTCTGATATACTTGTACATATATATTAAGTCTCCCCTAAGTCATCTCTTTTATAGAGTAAATAGACCTAATTTTGATAACCTTTCTGGGTATTGTAGTGAACCAACTCCATTTATCATTTTAGTAGCCCGCCTTTGAACCCTTTCAAGTTCAGTAATGTCTTTCTTGAGCACCGGCGTCCAAAATTGCACACAATACTCCAAGCGTGGTCTGACGAGTGATTTCTACAGAGGGAGAATTATGTTTTCATCTCGGGTCCCCAGACCTCTTTTAACCCCTTTCTGACATCAGACGTACTATCCCGTCCATGGGACCCAGGCCCCTATGCCCATGGACGGGATAGTACGTCTACCGCGATCAGCGGCGACCACGTTGTGAGCGCCGCTGATCGCGGCCGGGTGTCAGCTGATTATCACAGCTGACACCCGGCACAATGTGTCAGGGGCGGTCACGGACCACCCCCGACACATTAACCCCTTGCACACCGCGATCAAACACGATCGCGGTGTACCGGGGGATAAAGGGAAGCATCGGCAGGGAGGGGGCTCCCTCCGTGCTTCCCTGAGCCCCCCACGGCAGCGCAATGTGCAGCGCTGCTGCGGGGGGCTCCTTTCCTGCAGGCCCCCGAATCCAAGATGGCGACGGGGGCCTTCTGGGGCCTGCAGGAAGCTGGCTTCCTCAGTGCCTGCAAAGCGCAGGCAAGAGGAAGTCTTCTTCAATGCCTGTGACAGATTGCTGATCTGTCACAGTGATCTGTGATGTGACAGAGCAGCGATCTGTCACAGGACAGTGATGTCCCATCTGGGACTATGTAATAAAGTTAAAAAAAATAAAAAAAGTGTTAAAATAATTTTAAAAAAATCGCCAAATAAATTAGAAAAAAAAAAAAAATATTCCCCCAAATAAATCCATTTTTTGGAAATAAAAAAAACAAAACAATAAAAGTACACATATTAGGTATCGCTGCGTCCGTAACGACCCGCCTTATAAAACTGTCCCATTAGTTAATCCCTTTAGCGAACCCCTTAAAAAATAAAAATAAAAAACGAAGCAAAAAATAATGATTTATTATCATACCGCCAAACAAAAAGTGTAATAACGCGCGATCAAAAAGACGCATATAAATATCCATGGTACCGCTGAAAATGTCATCTTGTTCCGCAAAAAACGAGCCGCCACACAGCATCATCCACAAAAAAATAAAAAAGTTATAGCTCGCAGAATAAAGCGATGCAAAAATAATTATTTTTTATATAAAATAGTTTTCATTGCATAAAACCGACAAAACATAAAAAAACGACCTAAATGAGGTATCGCTGTAACCGTACTGACCCGAAGAATAAAACCGCTTTATCAATTTTACCGCACGCGGAACGGTGTAAACGCCCCCCCAAAAGAAATTCATGAAACGCTGGTTTTTGTTCATTCTGCGTCCCAAAAATCGGAATAAAAAGCGATCAAACAATGTCACGTGCCCGAAAATGGTACCAATAAAAACGAGAACTCGTCCCGCAAAAAATAAGACCTCACATGACTCGGTGGGTCAAAATACGGAAAAATTATAGCTCTCAATATGTGGTGATGAAAAAACTATTTTTACAATAAAAAGCGTCTTTTAGCGTGTGACAGCCGCCAAACATAAAAACCGCCATAAATAGTAAATCAAACCCCCCGTTATCACCCCCTTAGTTAGGGAAAAATAATAAAATAAAAAAATGTATTTATTTCCATTTTCCCATTAGGGTTAGGGCTAGGGTTAGGGCTGAGATTAGGGTTAGGGGTGTGTTGGGGTTCGGGTTGGAGTTAGAATTGGGGGTTTCCACTGTTTGGGCACATCAGGGGCTCTCCAAATGCAACATTGCGTCTGATCTCAATTCCAGCCAATTCTGAGTAGAAAAAGTCATATGGTGCTCCTTCCCTTCCAAGCTCTGCCATGCGCCCAAACAGTGTTTTACCCCCACATGTAGGGTATCAGCCTACTCAGGACAAATTGCAAAACAATTTTTGGGGTCCAATTTCTCCTGTTACCCTTAGGAAAATAAAAAATTGGGGGCAAAAATATCATTTTTGTGGAAAAAAATGATTTTTTTATTTTCACATCCGAGCGTTATAAACTTCTGTGAAGCACTTGGGGGTTCAAAGTGCTCACCACACATCTAGATAAGTTCCATGGGGGGTCTAGCGTCCAAAATGGGGTCACTTGTGGGGAGTTTCAATAGTTTAGGTACATCAGGGGCTCTCCTAACGCACATGACACCCGCAGACCATTCGATCAGAGTCTGCATTCCAAAACGTCACTGCTTCCCTTCCGAGCCCCGACGTGTGTCCATACAGTAGTTTTCTCCCATATATGGGGTGTCAGCATACTCAGGACAAATTGGACAACAACTTTTGGGGTTCAATTTCTCCTGTTACCCTTGGGAAAATAAAAAAAATTGGGGACTAATTGATCATGTTTGTGGAAAAAATACGATTTTTTTATTTTCATGCCCTGGCATTATAAACTTCTGTGAAGCCCTTGGGGGTTCAAAGTGCTCACCTCACATCTAGATAAGTTCCTTAGGGAGTCTAGTTTTCAAAATGGGGTCATTTGTGGGGGGTTTCCACTGTTTAGGTACATTAGGGGCTCTCCAAAGGCAACATGACACCCGCAGACCATTCCATCAATGTCTGCATTCCAAAACGTCACTACTTCCCTTCCGAGCCCCGACGTGTGTCCATACAGTAGTTTTCTCCCACATATGGGGTGTCAGCGTACTCAGGACAAATTGGACAACAACTTTTGGGGTTCAATTTCTCCTGTTACCCTTGGGAAAATAAAAAAATGGTGACTAAAAGATCATGTTTGTGGAAAAAATACGAATTTTTTATTTTCACGCCCGGGCGTTATAAACTTCTGTGAAGCACTGGGGGGTTCAAAGTGCTCACCACACATCTAGATAAGTTCCTTGGGGGGTCTAGTTTACAAAATGGTGTCATTTGTGGGGGGTTTCCACTGTTTAGGTACATCAGGGGTTTTCCAATCGCGACCAAATCAGGTATCAACGTACTCAGGACAAATTGCACAATAACTTTTGCAGTCCAGTTTCTCCTGTTACCCTTGGTAAAATAAAAAAAATTGAACCTGAAGTATTTTTTTTGTGAAAAAAAGTTAGATGTTCATTTTTTTTTAAATATTCAAAAAAATTCCTGTGACGCACCTAAAGGGTTAATAAACTTCTTGAATGTGGTTTTGAGCACCTTAAGGGGTGCAGTTTTTAGAATGGTGTCACTTTTGGGTATTTTCTATCATATAGACCCCTCAAAGTGGCTTCAAATGTGATGTGGTCCTAAAAATAAAATGGTGCTGTAAAAATGAGAAATCGCTGGTCAACTTTTAACCCTTATAACTTCCTAACAAAAAAAAATTTTGGTTCCAAAATTGTGCTGATGTAAAGTAACATGTGGGAAATGTTAGTTATCAAGTTTTTTGTGTGCCGTATCTCTGTGATTTAAGGGCATAAAAATTCAAAGTTGGAAAATTGCGAAATTTTCAAAATTTTTGCCAAATTTCCGTTTTTTTCACAAATAAACGCAAGTTATTTGAATGAAATTTTACCACTAACATGAAGTACAATATGTCACGAGAAAACATTGTCAGAATCACCAGGATCCATGTAAGCGTTCCAGAGTTATGACCTCATAAAGGTACAGTGGTCAGAATTGTAAAAATTGGCCCGGTCATGAACGTGCAAACCACCCTTGGGGGTGAAGGGGTTAATGCATCCCATGACCCTATTTGCTTTGGTGGCAGCTCCCTGACACTGGGCACTCCAATTTAGCTTCTTATTGACTAAGATGCCTAAGTCTTTTTCCATGTCTGATTTCCCCAGCAGTTTCCCATTTAGTAAGTAATTGTAGCATCTGTTTCTCCTTCCCATGTGCAGAACCTTACACTTATCTGTGTTAAACCTCATTTGCCATTTTTCATCCCAATTCTCCAATTTACTCAAATCTGTCTGTAGTTGCAAACTGTCCTCCTTTGTGGTAACTACCTTACATAGTTTTGTATCATCTGCAAATTCTGATATTTTCCTGTGTAAGCCATCCACTAGATCATTAATAAATATAGTAAATAGTAGAGGGCCCAATACAGACCCCTGTGGTCCCCCACTAGTAACCCTGGCCCAATCTGAGGATGCCCCATTAATAACCACTCTTTGTTTTCTATCACTAAGCCAGCTACCTACCCATCTACACACATTTTCCCCTAGCCCAAGCTTTCTCATGGTACCTTCCTTTTTCTTTACAAAAACTATTGGAGCTGCCCAGGGGCTACAACTGTCTCTGATAACCCCAGCTTCCTTCATCTCTCTCAACATACCTTTGGCACATTGGTATTGTGTTGGGGGTATAGGCCGGTACCTTTCTTTTATGGGTGGATGATCTCCAGTGTGGATATGATGTTGAACCCCTTTTGCCTTCCCAAAATCTAGAGGGTGTTGGCTGAATACCCGCTCATACTCCTGGGTCACTCTGTAAACCCCATTCTTTTGGTATGAGGCGGTGGAGTCAGTTCCCACCTGCAGTTGCTAGCACCACTCCTCTAACTGCTTTACCTTGCCATTGTCCTCCACCTGGTCGGATGAGACCAAGGGCTCTGCTGCCTGCATTACATTATTACTGACAGTGAGCAGCTTAGCAACTGTGGCATACCGAGGTATTGTGGCCCCCTCCTCCCCACAATTCAGAAGGCGTACAGGTACTCTCCCTTTACAGACATCAATAGTGTTGAGCGATACCATCCGATATCGTGAAGTATCGGATCGGATTGGATCGGACCGATACCCAAAAAGTATCGGATGTCGATGATTCCGATACCGGAAACCCCATTCAAGTCAATGGGACAGAAGTATCGGAATTAAAAAGACCCCTTTCTTTACTTGTACATCCAGTTCGGGATGGGGGGATGAGTGTTTGCGGTGTGTGGGCGGACACTGTGCGTGTCTGTGTGTGCGGGCGGGGTCTGTACGGGCCTCTCGGTGGTCTGTGCGGGCCTGCCGGCGGTCTGTGCGGGCCTGCCGGGGGTCTGTGCGAGCTGTCAGGGGTCTGTGTGTGCCTGTCGGGGGTCTGTGTGGGCTGTCGGGGGTCTGTGCGGGCTGTTGGGGGTCTGTGCGGGCTGCCGGGGGTCTGTGCGGGCCTGCCGGGGGTTGTGTGTGTGTGCAGGCATCGTCTGATGGGACTACAAGTCCCATCGAGCTATGCCTGCTACAATGACAGTGATTGACACATTAGCCAATGATGGGACAGTAGTAGTCCCATCATCCGGCTAATGTGTTGAATGTAAAAAAAAAAACATACATACTACATACATGCTACATATATACTACATTCATACAGCATACATACATGCTACATACATACTTGATATATACTATATTCATACAACATACATACTACATACATATTTCATATATACTACATTCATACAACATACATACATACTACATATATACTACATTCATACAACATACATACATACTACATATATACTACATTCATACAACATACATACATACTACATATATACTACATTCATACAACATACATGCATACTACATATATACTACATTCATACAACATACATACATACTACATATATACTACATTCATACAACATACATACATACTACATATATACTACATTCATACAACATACATACATACTACATACATACTACATATATACTACATTCATACAACATACATACATACTACATACATACTTGATATATACTACATTCATACAACATACATACATACTACATACATACTACATATATACTACATTCATACAGCATACATACATACTACATACATACTTGATATATACTATATTCATACAACATACATACATACTACATATATACTACATTCATACAACATACATACATACTACATACATATTTCATATATACTACATTCATACAACATACATACATACTACATACTTACTACATATATACTACATTCATACAGCATACATACAAACTACATACATACTTGATATATACTATATTCATACAACATACATACATACTACATACATATTTCATATATACTACATTCATACAACATACATACATACTACATACTTACTACATATATACTACATTCATACAGCATACATACATACTACATACATACTTGATATATACTATATTCATACAGCATACATACATACTACATACATACTTGATATATACTATATTCATACAACATACATACATACTACATACATCATACATACTACATATATACTACATTCATACAGCATACATACATACTACATACATACTACATATATAAAACAACTGGAGTCTGAACTGAGAAAGTAAATTAATATGTATGCACAATGTAAGTGCATATTAACACATGACCATTAACCAGAGAAAACAAAAAGCAAAAAGCACAAATATCCTGAAATAAAAGGTAAAAAATAAACTGCAAATAATGCATAAAAGTAATAATAATAATAAGGGTATTTAGTAAACATAATTTTGATCAAAATAATGTACAAGCCATCCCGCCACGTCACGGCAACCCTTGTGGGACAGTCCTACTCTAGTATTTAAAACCTTTTCACTTGCCAAGTGGCGTGAATGTGAACAAGGATCGAGCGACTGAACCACTAGTAAAAGCTTAGGCCAGACAGGATGGATTTCCCAGCTCAGAAAGAGGGCGGTCACACCCTTATTTGCACTGAATGCACAATGCTGGGAAATCCATCCTGTGTGGTCTAAGCTTTTACTAGTGGTTCAGTCGCTCGATCCTTGTTCACATTCACGCCACTTGGCAAGTGAAAAGGTTTTAAATACTAGAGTAGGACTGTCCCACAAGGGTTGCCGTGACGTGGCGGGATGACTTGTACATTATTTTGATCAAAATTATGTTTAATAAATACCCTTATTATTATTATTATTATTATTACTTTTATGCATTATTTGCAGTTTATTTTTTACTTTTTATTTCAGGATATTTGTGCTTTTTGCTAGTTTTATACTACATATATACTACATTCATACAACATACATACATACTACATATATACTACATTCATACAACATACATACATAGTACATACATACTTCATATATACTACATTCATACAACATGCATACTACATATATACTACATTCATACAACATACATACATACTACATACATACTTCATATATACTACATTCATACAACATACATACATAGTACATACTACATATATACTACATTCATACAACATACATACATAGTACATACTACATGCAACATACATACTACATATATACTACATTCATGCAACATACATACAACATATATACTATGTATATACTACATTCATACAACATACATACATAGTACATACTACATACATACAACATACATAAAACATGCTACAGACATACAACATACATACTACATACAATACATTCATACAATACATACATATAGACATACAGTATATATAACATAGAGTACATACTCACCATCACTTGTCACTTTGATCCCCGAAGCCAGTGTCATCTTTAAAACTTATTAAAATATCAAACAACCGATATACTCCCTGATCTGCAGAAATCCACGAGTGTCCCACGACGATCTCCCGTGGAGAACAGCAGCATCAGCTGATGCCACCGCTCTCTAGGGGCACCAGGAATACAATGACGGGAGGTAGGTATCCTTCCGCACTGTATTCCTCCGCCACTGTAAAAAAATAGTCCCTAGTTTCACTTTTGGCATTGCTGTGTGAGAAAGTTCCCACGCAGCTTTTGCCATAAAGTGAGACCAGTGAACTATAGTAACCTCTCAGTGATGCACTGCAGGAGATCGTCGTGGGACACTCGTGGATTTCTGCAGATCTGGGAGTACATTGCTTGTTTGTTATTTTAATATTTTTTACAGTGAGATGACACTGGCTTCGGGGATCAAAGTGACAAGTGATGGTGAGTATGTACTCTATGTTATATGTACTGTATGTCTATATGTATGTATTGTATGAATGTATGAATGTATTGTATGTAGTATGTATATAGTATGTATGTATGTTGTATGAATGTAGTATATATGTAGTATTATGTAGTATGTATGTACTGTATGTAGTATATATGTAGTATGTATGTAGTATGTATGTATGTTGTATGAATGTAGTATATATGTAGCATGTATGTAGTATGTATGTATGTTGTATGAATGTAGTATATATGTAGTAAGTATGTAGTATGTATGAATGTTGTATGAATGTAGTATATATGTAGTATGTAGTATGTATGTATGTATGTTGTATGAATGTAGTATATATGTAGTATGTATGTAGTATGTATGTATGTTGTATGAATGTAGTATATATGTAGCATGTATGTAGTATGTATGTATGTTGTATGAATGTAGTATATATGTAGTAAGTATGTAGTATGTATGAATGTTGTATGAATGTAGTATATGTGTAGCATGTATGTAGTATGTATGTATGTTGTATGAATGTAGTATATATGTAGTAAGTATGTAGTATGTATGAATGTTGTATGAATGTAGTATATATGTAGCATGTATGTAGTATGTATGTATGTTGTATGAATGTAGTATATATGTAGTATGTATGTAGTATGTATGTATGTTGTATGAATGTAGTATATATGTAGCATGTATGTAGTATGTATGTATGTTGTATGAATGTAGTATATATGTAGCATGTATGTAGTATGTATGTATGTTGTATGAATGTAGTATATATGTAGCATGTATGTAGTATGTATGTATGTTGTATGAATGTAGTATATATGTAGTAAGTATGTAGTATGTATGAATGTTGTATGAATGTAGTATATATGTAGTATGTAGTATGTATGTATGTATGTTGTATGAATGTAGTATATATGTAGTATGTATGTAGTATGTATGTATGTTGTATGAATGTAGTATATATGTAGTATGTAGTATGTGTGTATGTTGTATGAATGTAGTATATATGTAGTATGTAGTATGTTGTATGAATGTAGTATATATGTAGTATGTAGTATGTGTGTATGTTGTATGAATGTAGTATATATGTAGTATGTAGTATGTATGTATGTTGTATGAATGTAGTATGTATGTAGTATGTATGTATGTTGTATGAATGTAGTATATATGTAGTATGTATGTATGTTGTATGAATGTTGTATATATGTAGTATGTATGTTTTTTTGTTTTTTTTACATTCAACACATTAGCTGGATGATGGGACTACTACTGTCCCATCATTGGCTAATGTGTCAATCACTGTCATTGTAGCAGGCATAACCCGATGGGACTTGTAGTCCCATCGGACGATGCCTGCACACACACACAACCCCCGGCAGGCCCGCACAGACCCCCGGCGGCCCGCACAGGCCCCCGGCAGGCCCGCACAGACCCCCGGCATCCCGCACAGACCCCCGGCAGGCCCGCACAGACCCCCGGCAGGCCCATACAGACCACCAGCAGGCCCGCACA
Source organism: Dendrobates tinctorius (assembly GCF_039654945.1). Classification (NCBI taxonomy): domain Eukaryota; kingdom Metazoa; phylum Chordata; class Amphibia; order Anura; family Dendrobatidae; genus Dendrobates; species Dendrobates tinctorius. Next base: position 369,568 of record NW_027362126.1, on the reverse strand, counting down.
GACCCCCGGCAGCCCACACAGACCACCGGCAGGCCCGTACAGACCCCCGGCAGCCCGCACAGACCCCCGGCAGGCCCGCATAGACCGCGCAACATAATGCGCACAGACCGCACATCATGATGACATCATTTCAGCAGCCAATCACAGCCACAACACTGGCTCATTGCATTATGGGAACTTCTGATTACGGCATCCGATATTGTAAAAATATCGGTACTCGATATCGGAATTCCGATACAGCGAATATCGGCCGATACCCGTAATTTGCAGTATCAGAATGCTCAACACTAGACATCAACTACCCCTCTGACTGTCAGGACAGTGGGCCTGCTATCAGAGTACACTGGTTCTACCATTGCCTGGTAATCTTTTCCTCTGAGGCCTATAGCTGCCCGACACCAAATCAACATTTCACATCTGGGGGGTATTGCAATGGGGAAAGCATCACTCACTCTGACACTGCCAATTTCTCCTCCAGAGAGTTCTACCTGCTGTCTTTGCATCAGGGCCTTGATCTCCTTCTGCAGGACTCATTGTTCACTGGACCCAGCAGTCTCAGCCACCTGGTGCAACAAGGCAATAACCTCGGAAAGACAATTTTCAATTACATTTGTACCAAGAGTCATCATGGGATTACATTATCGTTGATCAATATCCACAACTATCAGACCTTGAGATTTTAACTCTACTCTACCCACTTTAACAGTAATCTCTTTACATCCCACTTGTGGTAAAGACTGACCATTACTGGCAACTACTGTGAGTTCATCACTTGGGCCACGGGTAAGTTCAGAGTCAGCCCAATACCGCTTGTAAAGGATATAGGGCATAGTGGTCACCTGGGAGCCAGTGTCCAGCAAAGCGTTCATGGGGATGCCGTCAATCACCACAGGAAGGATTGGTCTCCCTCCCACATACTTGGCTCGCCAGTTCCTTGGGCCTTGTGGTCCTACTCCTGGGGGTTGGCCCTCTGCCCCAGGGGCTGCACGTTTAAATAACAGAATCTTGCAAGGTGACCTGCCTTGCGGCAGCGACGACTAATGGGACCTCCGTCCTGGTCATAGCGATCGTTGTTCCTCCCTCGGAGTGGCGGGGTTCTCCTCTTCCGGAGCAACGGGACATCCTCTGGACTCGAAGCAAGCTGGATCTTTTCCTTGGAGGACACCTGCAGGGACTGCACGGTTTTAGTAAGTGCAGCCATCCCTTTGGTCAACTCCTGGACCTGAAGACACAGCTCTTCTGTTGGATCTTTATCCAGAGTCTGTGCATCAGCCTCCACAGTGATGGAAGGCAAAGATGTTGCTTCCTGGTGGTAGGTGATCGCTTGGCGCCTAGGGGGCGCTGGACGGCTGACAGTTGGTTCCTGCAGCACCCGGATAGCCCTGTCCTTGAAACCAGCAAAGTCTAGATCAGGGTTCTGTAGGGCTATGATGCGCAGCTGTGCTCTGTGGGTACTGGGTAGGAGTCCCTCAATGAATTGCTCTTTTAACAGTCCGTCTCCATCTTTCACACTGTCAGGGTCAATCTGCTTGACGGCTCTCAGCGCCTCCTGCAGGTTAAGAGCATAGTCCCATATACTGTCCTGCACTTTCTGTTTACATTCAAAGAATCTCATCTTGATTTCAGCGGCAGTGCGGTGTCAAAGGTGCTCCTCAGCTTAGCCAGGATCTTTTTAACAGTCTCTTTATCAGTGTCCTGCCAGGCTTTTACTTCTCTCTGTGCTGCACCTGTTAGCTGCCCTTCTGGCTTTCAGATAGAGGATACACCTCAAACAAACTGCACAGTCTCTCTTTAAATTCACTCAGGGTATGCGACTCCCCTGAATACTGCGGTAGCCAGGCTGCTCCCGGTATGTAAGGCATAGACAGCGGCATTATGGGGACCGCTGCGGTGGGCGCTGTTTCTTGCGGTGCCCTGGAAGCAACACTGGCTGCTGATTTCAGCGGTGCTGTGGGGTCTGCGCTGGTGTGGCGCCCCGGAGGCTCAGTCGCCACAAAGGTACTGCACCTTCTCCTAAGGTGTAGTGCCCCACCGTCCAGGTAAGGTGGGAACTCCTTTCCACGTTCCAACACTCGCACCCCACACAACAGGGTAGTTCTGCACAACCACATTGCGGCTCAGTGCTTAGAGAGTAGCAGAGCACCTCTGGTGGTTCCCTGCATGGAACACTGGATGTGCTGGGAGGTGGGTGGAGTTGAGACATATAAAAGTTTGGGAAAGGTTTAGAATTACAGGTCAGTCTGACAGAAGGTCAGTGAGGAAGGAAGCCACTCGGGAGGAGTGGGGATCCCTGGAAAAAGGATGGAGGAAGGAGTGCTGCAGCTGCCTCAGTGTTCTGAGCGAGCTGGCACGGGAAAGGAACAGAAGGAGAGAGACGTAGAACTGCAACCTAAGCTTCCGTAAAAGAGAGAGAAGGATCAGTACGAAACGAAGGAGTAGGAGAACAGAGAGGAGACGTGGGTTGGAAGAGAAACCCTGCCTATAGGTTCTCAGCGCAAGGCTGGGGCCCGGTCTCCGAGGTTGTATGGACACTTATGGTTCTGCAGCAGACACCGGTGGAGTAGTTGGCTGTAAATGCACTACTCCCAACTAAGACTTGGGGCACAACAGCAATTGAATAGAGACCCAGGACTCCGGTGAGAGGAGTCCCCGAGAGAGGCTACAGCTGTCTGCCATACGAGTAGAATTGTTAGGAACATCTGACAGGAGGAACTCCGGAGTGCCACGGTACTGGAGATCTTCACAAGTTAAGGCGCAATAGAGGAGTCGTTCAGGAAAGGTACATGTTGGCGGAGTGTTGGAGAGGAGCTTCCCATCTGGCCTGGAGGTTGGCTGAGACACTGACCCGGAGGACACGGCCCGGAGGCAGGCACCCTTGTGTACCGCAGACTTTGAGTAAAGCTTTGGAACTGCAGGCCTTGGTGTCCTCCATTCATTTTTGCGCCAACCCGCTCAGCACCACTACATCTGGGTACCATCCTTTACGCTGCCTGCGCCTTTCCACAACCATTACAACTACACTGCCCTGGGACATCAGCCCTGCCTGTGGAGGGCTATACCATCACTGCTGCATCCTACCATCTGTCCCAGAGGATCTGTCTGCAGCGTCGGCTTAACACCTCCCTTGCCGAGCACCACAGGTGGCGTCACGAACTATTCCATTCCACATTAACTACATATACATTTCGCAATTGACTTGGGCGCCCAGGGCCATGGTCCGGGTCACCGCTGCTGTGACACATCCCCCCTGACACTGGCCCGGTACCGAGTACCCCGCAGCCCTGGGAGGGCGACCCAACTTGGCGTCACGAACAGGATGACGAGACCCGATGCCGTTGGGTTCTGTGTGCCTGAGATTTGTTGGACTTTATACTTTTGCAAATGTGCAGAAGACCTGATTTGATGGACTGTAAAATGGACATTAGAAATGGACGCTGGCGCGGAGAAGTGCGTGAAGAGATAGGAGGTCCTAGGAAAAGACCGCGAAGAGTCTTGGGCCTCCCCTGCCTGAATTACTACGTGACAGCAACATGGCCCACCCCCGAGGGGTTCGTATACTGGCTTGGTATGGAGGCACTGGAAGAAGATGCCGCCCCCGGAAGGAGAGGCAGAAGAAGCCAGTGGCGGGAAAGGGGCCGAGGCAGGAAGAAGAAAGCCAGAACGCCATGATGGAAAAGAGGAGAAGTCAGAAGAACAGGGGGAGGAGAGGCCACTCACTCCCAGGCCGCCCCTGCGGAGGCTGCTACAGCTGATCCATCCTCTGCAGCGGCCACCACCACTTTATAACCGATGTTGCCATTGGGTGAGTCCCGTCTGGAGGAGAAATATGAGGGCTCTGGAGCAGAATGGAGGGCCGGGACCGCGTCTCCGTTTGGACCGTGCACTGTTGCACCGGCCTCCACCGACGCCCCCGGCCGAGAACGGCCTGGCCCCGACAAGGATCCAACTGCGGCCCATCCCATCAGTCACCCCAGGAATTGCGGCTGCTGCCATCTACCACCCGATACCGGAGCCAGGACCGTGGCTGGAAACACCAGGTACGAATACTGCCCCGGGGTTGACCCTAGCTTTGGGAGCGGAACCCATGGATAGGAACTTCCCCGTTGACCTCAGCCGATGATCCCCGACTGCAGTACCATTGACTGAAGTCCTAATGGACACTGAGGAGTCAGATCCAGAAGGCTTAGCGACGGCACCGGCAGAATCGCCAGCAACAGCAACAGTGCTGACAGCGGATGCGCCACCCCCGCAGGCAGTTGATGTTTCAATGGCCCTTTCCATTACCCCGACCAGTCCCTGTCTCACCCTGTGGGAGGCAGAATACATGCGGTTAGCCAGAAACCAAAATCAAGATGAAGATACCACATCTGGTAGCGGTACCCAAGCTTCCAGAACCCCAGGAGGGGACCAGCACTAAGAATTAAGAATTTACAGTAACTCTCGTTACCCAGGAGGGTTTGTTTAGCACCAGTTGTGCCTTATTTTTGTTTATCATGTTTTTCCAGTTGTTGCCTAGTTTTTGATTGGCAGCATCCTCCCATTTGAACTACAGTGATCATGAACTTGGAGTGCATCACAAACTCTCTTGTAAATAGTTTGCGCCTCTTTAGGTGCTCTTTCTTGGTTTTACATAAAGACACTTTGCGAAGATGATGTTTTGCATAGACACTTTTCGAAGATGATGTCTACCTCAAAGGACACTGCAAGATATCCCGGCTGGGAGCGGTGTCCAGCACTTACAAGAATCTTTTAATGTTTTACTGTAAAGTATTTTTGATAATGTGTTTTATGAGAGTATTAGTAACTAGGGTCCATACATGCAACACAGTTCCACTCCAGGCCACCAGGGGGAGCTCTGAACCGGAATTCAGGGGAGGAGTGCTCTCTGAGGGCCAAGAGGAAGGAGTGGGCAGTTAGTAAATGGCTTTTAGATAGAGTGAGAAATATTTTGATGGAGAATTAAGAATAAAGAATTGAACATGACAGGTGACGGACCAGGTATTTGCGGTCAGCATCCTGCATCTAGAAGAGAGAAAAAGGATAAAGAAATGTGTTACAGAGTACAGCACTTTTGAATTAAGGAAAACTTGCATTGTTTAATTCAGAATTTTAGATAGAATTGTTGGTAACGTTCAAGAATAAGTACCACCTATACTAGGAAGTTTAGTATAAGAAAAGTTTGTTCTGCATTGCAAAATTTTTGCATGTTTCTTTGTTGTCAACTTTGTTGTCTTGCAGCCCGCGGACGTGCTGTGTTTAATGGGGGGGGTATGTGGTGCCCCTGAGGCTCAGTCGCCACAGAGGCACTGCACCTTCTCCCTAAGGTGTAGTGCCCTACCGTCCAGGTAAGGTGGGAACTCCTTTCCACCCTCCAACACTCGCACCCCACACAACAGGGTAGTTCTGCGCAACCACATTGCGGCTCAGTGCTTATAGAGTAGCAGAGCACCTCTGGTGGTTCCCTGCATGGAACACTGGATGTGCTGGGAGGTGGGTGGAGTTGAGACATATAAAAGATTGGGAAGGTTTAGAATTACAGGTCAGTCTGACAGAAGGTCAGTGAGGAAGGAAGCCACTCGGGAGGAGTGGGGATCCCTGGAAGAAGGGATGGAGGAAGGAGTGCTGCAGCTGCCTCAGTGATCTGAGCGAGCAGGCACAGGAAAGGAACAGAAGGAGAGAGACATAGAACTGCAACCTAAGCTTCCATAAGAGAGAGAAGGATCAGTACGGAACGAAGGAGTAGGAGAACAGAGAGGAGACGTGGGTTGGAAGAGGAACCCTGCCTATAGGTTCTCAGCGCAAGGCCAGGGCCCGGTCCCCGAGGTTGTATGGACACTTATGGTTCTGCAGCAGACACCGGTGGAGTAGTTGGCTGTAAATGCACTACTCCCAACTAAGACTTGGGGCACAACAGCAATTGAAAAGAGAGCCAGGACTCCGGTGAGAGGAGTCCCCGAGAGAGGCTACAGCTGTCTGCCATACGAGTAGAATTGTTAGGAACATCTGACAGGAGGAACTCGGGAGTACCACGGTACTGGAGATCTTCACAAGTTAAGGCGCAATAGAGGAGTCATTCAGGAAAGGTACATGTTGGTGAAGTGTTGGAGAGGAGCTTCCTGTTATGAATGGGTCACCAAGGAGAAAAAAAGCAACACACGCTAAGTCTCAGAAAACCAGAGAGGTTGGTAACTATGCAGATTGCAGATCCCTGATCTTAACACACAACTAGCAGCAGTCGTTGAGCGTGCCTACGATGGTCCTGGACGCCTCGTCACAACCGGAGAGCTAAATAAGCCTAAAGTAAGAAAAGAGGAAAACTAACTCCCCCAGAGCAGACCCCAAAGGAAAGACAGCCCCCCACATGTACTGATGGTGAAGCAAGATGAAAACACAAACAAAGGCAGAAAAAATAGGCTGAGCAAATGATGGGGCCAAACTAACTTGAAAGGACAGGAAAGGAAAGATACTGTCTACAATCTGCCAAAAAACCCTACCCAAAATAATGTCCAACAATTCTGATAACAAAATTAACCCTGAAGTCACTAAACTTCTCCCACTATATCAGCACTCTGAAATATTCTGAGACAGAGCAAAAAAGAGGTCAATCTAATAAAGGACAAAAAGGCAAATTGGCAAATACAGATAAATAAGAGTGGAAGTTCAGCACAGCCCAGCCGGGCTGGCTGACCACAAAAAAACTGAGTTGACCAACAAGAGCAAGTGTGAACATTAGCAAAAACAAACTTAACTTGAGAAGACTGGAGCAGAGCTGAAGTCCAAGACCTGAGAAGCAGACTGAATCACCAACATCTGGATAGGGCGTTGGCTGTCTTATATCCAGTCTGATACTCCAGAGATCCAATCATTATCCTCCTCGTCAGGTGGCAGACCATTACCAATTAAACCAACCTCACTACCTCCTGTCACCACCAGAGGGAGAACGGAAGGAGAACTGCCAGCTGGTGGAGCAGAAAATGAGCTCATAACAGCTTCCCATCTGGCCTGGAGGTTGGCTGAGTCTCTGACCCGGAGGACACGGCCCGGAGGCAGGCACCCTTGTGTACCGCAGACTGTGTGTAAAGCTTTGGAACTGCAGGCCTTGGTGTCCTCCATTCATTTTTGCACCAACCCGCTCAGCACCACTACATCTGGGTACCATCCTTTACGCTGCCTGCGCCTGTCCACAACCATTACAACTACACTGTCCTGGGACATCAGCCCTGCCTGTGGAGGGCTATACCATCACTGCTGCATCCTACCATCTGTCCCAGAGGATCTGTCTGCAGCGTCGGCTTAACACCTCCCTTGCCGAGCACCACAGGTGGCGTCACGAACTATTCCATTCCACATTAACTACATATACATTTCGCCATTGACTTGGGCACCCAGGGCCACGGTCCAGGTCACCGCTGCTGTGACACATCCCCCCTGACACCGGCCCGGTACCGAGTACCCTGCAGCCCTGGGAGGGCGACCCAGGGTCATCCGCCACTGCATTGGCGTAGTCCTCAGACATTTTCTCTCCCCCCTAGTTAATGTGGGCCAGGCCGCGGGGTTGCGCTGGCTTACCGGATGCCGCTCCTCGAGGGCCTGCCCCCTTTTCTACCCATGCGCGCCAATCAGCGGGATAATGGCGGCAATGGTGCCAATTTCGCGCACAGTCTATAGCACCAAACACAGTCTCTGGAACACAGGACCCGGGGATACAGGGCTCTGTAATCCTGTTCGTGACGCCAAAATGGGTCGCCCTCCCAGGGCTGTGGGGTTCTCGGTACTGGGCTCGTCTCTCAGAGGGGATTGTCAAAGCAGCGGTGACCCTGCCCATGTAAAAGGGGTTGAGTTGGGAATAAAGTTTATAAGTGATTCATGATGCCACCTGTGGTGTTCGGCAAGGGAGGTGTTAAGCCGACACTGCAAGCAGATCCTCTGGGACAGATGGTGTAGTGCAGCAATGATGTTGTAGCCCTCCACAGGTAGGGCTGTTGGTCCCAGGGCAGTGTAGTGGAATGTTTATGAAGAGGGTGCAGTGTTTGGCACAGAGATGTAGCAGTGCTGAAGATGTTGCAGGAAGGAGGCAAGGACACAACAGGGTGCAGTTTCTTTACCTTTACTTGGCAAATGCAGTCCAGGGTCCTGGTTACAGATGGCACAGGAGCAGGCTAGCCTGGAAGCAACTCAGGAGTCTCTCTATCAGATGGGTTGTGTAGTCTCCTTCCTAGCGCTGGCTTGAGGTACATCCAGTACTGGGTTACACTGAAGTTTCTCCTTCCTATCTTCTCTTAGAACTACCTCGTATGGCAGACAGTTGTAGCCCTCTATCTCTCTTGGCTCACCCGTCGCTGTTGTGCCTCCGAGTCTTAGGTGGGAATAGAGCATTTACAGCTTCCTATTCCTCTGGTTTCTGTTGCAGGACTTTCAGTATCCATACAACCATGGAGACCAGGCTCCAGATCATGCGCTATCACTGGGAGGGAGCTCTCTATCCTCAGCTCAACCTCCAGATTCTCTCCACACGTCTACACTCTTTGCCCTCCTCACACTAACTCCTGATTTTCCTTCCTGGCCCTCAGAGAGCACTCCTCCCCCAACTCTGGTTAAGAGCTCCCTCTGCTGGCCTGGAGTGGGAACTGTGTTGCATGACATGGTTAACTGTTAGAGAGACCCTTCATTGCCTCCAAGCCTGACATCACCCTCCCTGGAGGAAGGCAATGCCACTGTGGCGACCATACTCCCGGGGGCGCCACAATAACATTGTCTCTAAGTTCCAGACTGTCCTCACACAGGCGGGGGCCAAGGGAGGGAAGAATAACTGCAATCGAAGGGGGCTGCTGCTAAAAGATAGAAGGTGCAAGATCTATGGAACAAATGATAGAGGAAGAGGTGATGGGCGAGCAACTGTCAGATGAAGAGCATAAGGCTACTTTCACACATCAGGTTTTCGGCGTCAGGCGCGATCCGGCGTCGTGCCGGAACGCCGGATCCGGCAAATGTTTTGTAAAACCGGATGTGACGGATCCGGTTTTCTGCCGGATCCATCTTTCTCTTGACAGACAAAACCGGATCCGTCTCATCCGGTTCATCCGTTTTTCTATCCGTTTTTCGACGGATTACGCCGGATCCGGTTTTTAAAATTGACCCTTGTGGCCTTCCGAACGGGATTGGCTACTGGAAAACTATATATAGCATGTTCCTACAGCCTTTCTTTGACAGGTTGTAGAGGAGAAAGTGCAGGTTGGAGAGAAGAGCAAGTTACTGGCGAAGATGGATGTTGTCATTGGAAATATTTTGAAGAATTTGGCGGATTTTATAGCGGAGGCGAATCGTTTGAGGGTGATTGTTCTGGAGAAGGAGAGAGCGAGACAGCAGCGCATCAGGCATCGTAGACGACGTTTGTGGATCCACCCCATCACAGCCAAGAGAATGACGCGTGGGGTCTATTCTACACTCTGCATGGACCTTCGACGAAACCCGGATAAATTTTTTGGATATGTTAGGATGAAAATGGAGAATTTTGATTACTTGGTGGAGCGCATTGCACACCTCATAAGAAAAGCGGACACCTATTGCCGCTTCTCTGTTTCACCTGCAGAGCGTCTGATGGTGACTTTAAGGTAAGCCACATTTATTGGATGTGATCGCATCAGAGCACACTTTCACTGCAATCTTGTTGGTGGTAGTTTGTATCTCCAAGTGTTATAGCTGAGTTTTGGTATGTAATGCTGTGATTTAAAACTAATTTATTGTTTTTTAATTCCCCACAGATTTCTTGCAACTGGAGAATCCCTTTCGTCACTGCATTTCCAGTACAGACTCGGGATTTCCACCATATCTGGAATAGTGAAGTACACATGCTGTGCACTGTGGGACTCCTTAGCTGAAGAGTTTTTACCAGAGCCCACAACAGAGAGGTGGATTGAAATTGCTGACAAGTTTCAACAGATATGTCAGTTTCCAAACTGCTTGGGCGCTGTGGACGGGAAACATATCCGCATTGTAAAGCCAGCTGGATCGGGATCGGAATATTTCAATTACAAGAAATATTTTTCAATTGTCCTCATGGCCATCGCTGACGCGGAATACAAATTTATTGCGGTTGATATTGGGGCCTATGGCCGCTCCAATGACTCTCAAGTTTTCAAACTGTCTGCCATGGGGCGTAAACTGTATGGAAACACCTTCCAGTTCCCACCACCTAGACCGCTGCCGCAAACATCTGGTCCACCTATGCCATTTGTCTGTGTAGGGGATGAAGCCTTCCAGCTGTCAGAACACCTTTTGAAACCGTACTCTAGCAGAGGATTGACAAGACCAAAACGCATTTTTAATTACCGCTTCACAAGAGCAAGAAGAATGGTTGAATGTACCTTTGGTATTCTGACAGCCAAATGGCGGGTCCTATTGACTGCGATCAACCTCAAGACAGAAACTGTGGACGAGGTGATCAAAGCGTGCGTGGTACTCCACAATTTTGTTATCTGCAAGGAACCCATTTCCATTGAGGACACCTCTGAAGAAACCACCTTGCAAGATTACCATGACATTACCACTAGAAGTTCTGTGACGGTTTCAGTAATGAGGGACAATTTTGCACTATACTTTATGTCACCTCAAGGCAGAGTACACTGGCAGGATGACAGAGTGTGAAAGATTTGTGCCCAACCAAACTTGTGTACCTTCTGTACCAACAGTATATACCTTTGCCAACCAAAGTTGGCTATCTTGTCATGGTCTCTATTTTTACCTTTAGGCCACAGGTGTGTACCTGGTTGTGTTTTATGCAAAGTATTTCACCTTTTAACAAAAGTTGTGTACATTGGTAGGAAATCACCAACAATAAACACAACTTTTTAGGTGAAATACTTTGCTTCAAACACAACCAGGAACACAACTGTGGCAAAAAGCTAAAATTTACCCACAGTTATATACCTGGTTTTGAATACCATTTCACCTTTTAAATACCCTGTATTTAACCTTTTTCGCCGCAGAAAGAAATGACAGACAACCAGTGAAAAATAATTTAACTTTTATTGAAAAATGTTTTTTTTAGTAAACTTTTTTAAAATTTTAATAAACTTGTTTAATAAAGCTTTGAAACCATAAAACTGGTCATTTTTATTTAAATACACACATTATAAATCTGTGTAGTGTGTGGTGGAAATACTGCTGGAGGGGCTGCGGGACACTTCGACACTGGGAGTGTGGAGAGAGGACTGGGATCGTGGTGGGGAAGGAACAGTTAGAGGTGAAGGTGTGGAAAAAACTACAGAATGGGTGGACATGTGGGAAGCAGAAGAGGTGGTGGGTGGTGGAGTGGAGGGTTGGGCAGGGACTGTAGGAGCAGATGATGTTGATGGCAAGTTGTATGGTGAAGGAGTTTGGTACGGGGCAGGTTGCTGGAAGTGGGGAGATGTCTGGTACGGGGCAGGTTGCTGGAAGTGGGGAGATGTCTGGTACTGGGGAGGTTGCTGGTACTGGGGAGTTTGCAGGTACTGGGGAGTTTGCAGGTACTGGGGAGGTTGCTGGTACTGGGGGGGTTGTTGGTACTGGGGAGGTTGCTGGTACTGGGGAGGTTGCTGGTGCTGGGGAGGTTGCTGGTGCTGGGGAGGTTGCTGGTGCTGGGGAGGTGGATGGTGCTGGGGAGGTGGATGGTGCTGGGGAGGTGGATGGTATGTAATAGGAGGGGGAGGATGGAAAGTGGCTGGAGGGGGTGTAGATGTAATAGGAGGGGGAGGATGGAAAGTGGCTGGAGGGGGTGTAGATGTAATAGGAGGGGGAGGATGGAAAGTGGCTGGAGGGGGTGTAGATGTAATAGGAGGGGGAGGATGGAAAGTGGCTGGAGGGGGTGCAGCTGGAGGAACTACTGTGGTGGGAGGAGGAGGTTGGGAGGTAACTTGCTGGAGAGCAGCGTGGCATGAATGCATTACATGCATCTGCTGGGCAGGAGAGAGCGTTTCCATGCGCTCCACAACAGACCTGAAAAAGGTGTGGTTTGGCGAAGATCTTGCTTCTGAATGCATGGTTTGCAGAAGTGTCTTCACCTCCAGAATGCTGGAGTTGATCTGCTGATAGCCTGCGGAGATTTGCTCTGACAAGACTTTTAGACAGTTCTGGAAAGATGCATTCAGATGCAAGAACTCTGGCGCATAAGTCTTTTCCTGACCCCTCTGCCACTGCCGCCCAGTACCCGCAGGTGTACTAGAGGTGGCAGGGGCAGAAGGGTGGGGTAAAGGGAAAGCGATCTCCTCACCAGCAGCTTCATGTAATGTAGGCGGCCACGATGCTCCTGTGCTGGTGGATGGGACAGATGGGTCAAATGTGTGGGAAGGCTGGGAAGGTGCAGATGTACCGGGGCGGTCGAAGTGTCCCTCGGTGCCGGTCTCCTCAGGGATTGCCTCAGAAGGGTCCAATCGTGCAGGCTCCCGAGTGCTGCTCACCGTGCTGTGGAATAAAGAGAAAAAAAAACAATTAAAATAGTGACATGGTATGGCCCTGGCTGAAAAAAAAAAGTTACATCTAAACATTTTTTTGTCACATGTGGTGTGTAATATTTACCTTCTGGTGACCATTGTCTCCCGGAGGAACGACAGGGCTCGTGCATACTTGTACTTGCTCCTGCGTCCTCCAGATCCACTCGGGGCCCGCATCTCTTTATTGAACTCCTTCTTGAAACGATCCCTCACAGACCGCCACCGCTTCACAATTCTCTCCCCTGAAACGAGAAAGGACAAAGTGGTTAGACAACATCAGTGTTTCCCAAACTCCAGTCCTCATGGTCCCCAGGGGTCATGTTTTCAGGATTTCCAAAGTAAATAGAAATCCTGAACACATGATCTGTGGGGACCACGAGGACTGGAGTTCGGGAAACACTGGTTTACATCAAGCAACCGGTACTGTATATACTTACGCTCTTTAATCTGGGCCCGAGCTTCGAGGTCCTCCCAGCGGTCCACAAGGAGCGAACAGATTTCCTCCCAGAGTCGTCGGGTAACGATCAGGTCAGCGTGGCGGCGGTCAGCCATATTCCAGAGCGGCTCCCTTTCTCTGACGAGATCGATGAGGCGGTCCACATCAATCCCTCCATCCTCACCGTCAGAGTCGGGAGCACGCTGTGAAGGCTGTTAAAGAAAAAGACAAAAATAACATAATTAGCCTCCACAAAAGAAATGAAATAAAAAGTGCAAAAAAAACAAAGCAAAAATATTTATACTTACACGCTGGTGACCGCCGCGTTGCTGTCGCCGACGACCCTGGGAGGCACTGCGAGGACCTCTTGGCCGAGCACCAGATTGGGAAGACTAGAGAAGAAAACAAAAAATGTTATGTCTTTGGATGTAGGCATTTGTTTGCTGTGTGTGGTCTGCAGAACATTGTTTTCTATGTGTTGTGTGTAGTGTGATGTTGTGTTTCTGCGTTTGATGCAAAAAACTTACCAATTGTGAGCCCACTCCAAGTGTCTGTCCACCCCTTCCTTCTTCTTCTGGGAGCTCCTCTTCATCTTGTGATTCCTGTTTTGAAATAAAAGGCAATGAATAGACATATATTACAGAGATGATGGATTTTGGAAATAAAAACTTACCGTCAAACTCTGACGATGCGAGGGAGGGCTCCCAGAAGATGTGCTGTCTTCCTCATGGCCAGACTCCATGGCTGTGGGTGGTGTTTCTGCTGCTGCCATTGCTGCTGCTGCTGCTGCATCTATTGGGCGGCTGTTGAATAAAGAGAAACAAAGGGCCAATGAATATCTTGATATTCCATAGCCCTAGTTTGGAGGAATGGGGGATTTGATAATTACCGTCTCTCATTTGCTGCTGGACTCCCCTCCCGTTGTTCAGCATGCTGCTCCATTTGGGGTGGTGCTGATGGTGCTGCTGCTGCAGATGTCTGCTGCCTTCTCCTGCTCCTGGTTCTTGGCTTGGGTGGCATGTTGGGTGTGGCTGAGGGTCCCATTGTCTTGCTTTTATATATGTCCTGTGGGCAGAGCTACTGAGCATGCTCAGACCAAAGAAACCGGATCCGGCCGCCGGATCCGGCTGTCGCCGGATCCGGCGCATTGCGGCGCTCATAGGCGTTCATTGTATGAAAAAGCTGGACACGCCGGATCCGGCGTGTCCGGCTTTTTCGACGGAGACAAAAAACGTTACAGTCTCCGTTTTTTCCAGACGCCGGATCGCGTCACATTGCCGGATCCGGCGAAAATCGGATGAAACGCATGGCCATCCGGCTCGATCCGGCTCTAATGCAAGTCAATGGGGGGGAAACCGGATCCGGCATTGCATTTCGACGGATCCGGTTTTAGTCAAAAGCGCCGGATCGCGCCTGACGCCGAAAACCTGATGTGTGAAAGAGGCCTAATCCTCCTCTCTGTGTTGTTCGTGGTTGGTGGGAGGAGACAGAGGAAATGAATCTCATTGTTACCCAGCCACCAACACATCGTGGGCTTGGACCTCATGGTAGAGCCTAACATAATTATGAGTGGCTTCTTGCTGCACTCTCTGCAATATGATCACTGTATGGTTATGATTAGTTATACTGCTGACCACTGGGTTGGTAGAATCACGTTATAAAACCAAATTTTGCCAGATGCTTCCCACCCTGGAAAGGAACCCGCAAATGCAGGAGTATTGAAACACACTTTTACATAACCTTAAGAGAGCATTTCCCCAATGCAGCAGTGAAGCACACAGTTTGCATTGCAGCTCTAGATTTCCAACCTCTGCACGTCAATTCATCAACACCAAAACATTAGCAGCAGCAGCAGCAGCGGTGAAGTGAAGAAGAAATTTCTGTGAGTCCTTTGACACTTTTTATAGACCCGCTCGTGCACCAGCACAACAGAGTCCAAGTCTCACACGTGGTGAATGAATCGAGAGGATGATACAGGAGTTTCTAGAATTGAATATCAGTACCATCAGGGAGGGTTTGGACTCTTTCACATTTTGGTCTTCTAAAATGGATGAGTGGCCTGAGCTCACCTCCCATGCCTTGGACGTTTTATCGTGCCCGTCTGCCAGTGTTCTCTCAAAACTTGTCTTCAGTGCTGCTGGTGGTGTCCTGAAAGTGTAGACCGCCAAACTTTCATCAAGATGAACAAGTCATGGATCTCCAAGGACTTTTGCACCCCAATCGCAGACTGTACAGACTAGGTGATATTGCATTTTTTACTGTGATGGTTTAGGCTATGTGCACACGTACCGGAACTCTCGCGGAAATTACTGCGAGAATTCCGGAATTCCATTCCGCGGGAAAATCGCATTTTAAATTCCCGCTGAAAAAATAGCATTTTGCAAGCGTATTTAGCTTGCAAAATGCTAGCGTTTTCCAAGCGATCTGTAGCATCGCTTGGAGAACTGATTGACAGGTTAGTCACACTCGTCAAACACAGTGTTTGACGAGTGTGACCAACTTTTTACTACTGAGGCCGCCTATGCAGCATCAGTAGTAAAAGATAAAATGTAAAAAAAAAAAAAAAAATGTTATTCTTACCTTCCGACGTCCCGCGCAGCCGTTCCCAGTAATCCTTTGCGAAAATGCCCGCGATGACGTCAGTTCTCGCGGGATCGCGATGTCTCTCGGTAATTCACGATGATGTCGCGCGAATGACCGCGAGACTTCGCGATCCCGCGAGAACGGATGCCATCGCGGGCATTTTCGCAAAGGATTACTGGGAACGAGAGCGTGGAGAGAAGCGGGAAGGCTGCGCGGGACGTCGGAAGGTGAGAATAACAATATTTTTTATTTTAAATTCTATTTTTTACAGGGATATGGTACCCACAGCCCGGAGGACAGTCTCCTCTCCTCCGGACCGTGGGTACCATCTGCAAATGTTCTGCTTACTTTCCGCATGGTGTGCACAGCCACATGCGGGAACTAAGCGGAACAATGTATTCCTATGGGTGCGGGATCGCCGCGATTCCGCAAAATTAATGGGCATGCTGCGTTTTTTACCGCGAAGCGATTCCGCCGCGGTAAAAACCACAGCATTAGCATAGCATTGCGGAATCCCATAGGAATGCATGGGATGCTTATTTTTCGCGTTTTCGCGGCAAAATCGCGCGGTTAAAACCGCCGCGGAAACGAGAAAAAAACGGCATGTGTGAACTCAGCCTTAATGTCGCATAACTGCACTCTGTGGTATCTCTAGTGTGGCTTCTATGCCTGCTGTGGCTGCTGTTGATGTTAAAACAAATTTGTGGAAATGTGAACAGTCATGGTTGGTCTACATCTGCAGGGTTAGCTGTAGTGGAAGACGTGTCGGTCCCAATTATTCTATTTCTATTCTCGTGACAGTTATTCCACTTCGGTGGTGTCAGGCCCACATTTTTTAAAATGTGAAAACTCCAGGTTGGGTGTCCATCTGCTGGATTAGGCGTACTGGAAGTCCTGTCGAGTCCCTATTATCCTATTTCCACTGTGGTGAAATTGATGCCACTTTTATGGTGTCTGCCAGTAATTTTTGGAAATGTGAACACTAGGGTGACCGCAAAAAATCGATGTTGGAATTTTGTCCGTCTGGACCCCACAAAACGATTCCCCTTTCCAGATATTGAGATAGCCAAAATTTGAGCTCGATCAAACGACGTTAACCCGTGCCGCTCGTCGCTTAAAGTTTGAAAAAATCCAAATTGAGGTATTTTAAGATTTAGGTATTTTGCATAGTCTGTTAGACTATAAAGAATGTGACAACAACATTGCAGAAATAGCCCTGACCACATTTTCGAACCATTTGTAGTATTTGAATGAAGAGTTGGTGGGATTATCGTTTTTTGATCCCACCATTACAGACAATGAAAAGTTGTTAATGGCTAATAAATTGCTCAGTAGCACAGATGAACCATCAGAGCACGCTAGGGTTGTAAATCCAAAAGTTAGGAAAGAAAAATTGAAAGAGGTAGGAAGTAACCGACTTTAATGACCTTCTGACAAAAGATGAAGAACAAAAGCAATATGTCCTGCAAGTTGTAAGCAAATGCCGAGCATTATATTCTGAAGTTTCAAAAACTACTTTAACAAAAGCTCTAGAATAGATTAGATAACTATGTAAAATTATCAACTCATGTAGGTTAGCGTGCTCTGAGATCCGGTCACCCTAGTGAACACTCCTGGTTGGATGTACATCTGCTGGATTGGGTGTAGTGGAAGACCTGTCGGTCCCTATTGTACTATCTATACTGTGGTGAAATTGACGCCACTTTGGCATTGTCTGCCAATAATTTTTGGAAATGTGAACACTCTTGGTTGGGTCTCCTTCATGCGAGTTGCCTGTAACAGTAGGCCTCTGAGACCGTCAAGCCTCCACTTCCTTGGACTCAACTACCCGTGTTACCCTCCTTAAAATTTTGTAACAATGGAAGTTTACAAAACATATTTGTGCCACCTGAGTGTGGCTCAGTATGAAAGCAGGTAGAGGTGTTGCATATGGTATCAGGGCTCCCAGCACTGGAGGCCTACACTAATCCCTCACCCACCTCATCTTACTGTGACATTCAATTGAAAGCTGTAAATGCTGTTCCAGACCCCGATACCTCCTGCCTGACTGATTGCTGTAGTGCCATGCTAACATTTGTACTGTTGTTGAATTGAGACCACTTTCCTGTCCCTCATTTGATGTGTTTTGCCAGCATTTGCCGTTATTATTATTATTATTTATTGTTATAGCGCCATTTATTCCATGGCGCGTTACATGTAAGGAGGGGTATACATAATAAAAACAATAATGTTAAACAATACAAGTCATAACTGGTACAGGAGGAGAGAGAACCCTGCGCGCGAAGGCTCACAATCTACAAGGGATGGGTGAGAATACAGTAGGCGAGGGTAGAGCTGGTCATGCAGCGGTTTGGTCGATCGGTGGTTACTGCAGGTTATAGGCTTGTTGAAAGAGGTGGGTCTTCAGGTTCTTTTTGAAGGTTTCGATGGTAGGTGAGAGTCTGATATGTTGTGGTAGAGAGTTCCAGAGTAGGGGTGATGCACGAGAGAAATCTTGTATGCGATTGTGGGAAGAGGAGATAAGAGGGGAGCAGAGATCGAGATCTTGTGAGGATCAGAGGTTGCGTGCAGGAAAGTACCGGGAGACAAGGTCACAGATGTATGGAGGAGACAGGTTGAGGATGGCTTTGTAAGTCATGGTTAGGGTTTTGTACTGGAGTCTCTGGGCAATGGGGACCAGTGAAGGGATTGACAGAGGGGAGAAGCTGGGGAATAGCGGGGGGACAGGTGGATTAGTCGGGCAGCAGAGTTTAGAATAGATTGGAGGGGTGCGAGAGTGTTCAAGGGGAGGCCACAGAGCAGGAGGTTGCAGTAGTCAAGGCGAGAGATGATGAGGGCATGGACTAGGGTTTTTGCAGATTTTTGGTTGAGGAATCAACGGATTCGTGAAATATTTTTGAGTTGAAGTCGGCAGGAAGTGGAAAGGGCTTGGATATGTGGTTTGAAGGAGAGATCAGCGTCAAGGATTACCCCGACGCAGCGAGCTTGTGGAACTGGGGAGAGTGGGCAGCCATTTACTGTAATGGATAGGTTCGTTGGGGGGGTCACGTGAGATGGAGGAATTCTGTTTTGTCCATGTTAAGTTTCAGAAATCTAGCAGAGAAGAAGGATGAAATAGTGGACAGACATTGAGGGATTCTGGTTAGTAGGGAGGTGATATCTGGTCCAGAGATGTAGATCTGTGTGTCATCAGCATAGAGATGATACTGAAAGCCATGAGATTCTATGAGCTGTCCCAGGCCAAAGGTGTAAATGGAGAAGAGCAGGGGTCCTAGGACTGAACCTTGTGGGACTCTGACAGATAGGGGGCGAGGTGAGGAGGTGGTGTGTGAGTGGGAGACGCTGAATGTCCGGTCTGTTAGGTATGATGAGATCCAGGATAGGGCCAAGTCTGTGATGCCAAGGGATGAGAGGGTCTGTAATAATAGGGAATGTTCCTCTGTGTCAAAGGCAGCCAACAGGTCCAGGAGGAGGAGGACAGAGTAGTGTCGCTTGCTCTTGGCGGTTAAGAGGTCATTGGTGACCTTAGTAAGGGCAGTTTCAGTGGAGTGGTGTGACCGGAAGCCAGATTGTAAGTGGTCGAAGAGGGAGTAAGAAGAGAGATGGGAGGACAGTTCAAGGTAGACGTGTTGTTCCAGTAGTTATAAGTTGTTGTGCATGTGTTTGTTTTTGCCTCCCATTGACATGAATGGTGGAGCGCCCCCAGGGTCTTCGCCAGGTCGGCGGGGTACTCGGAGTCAGGCCCGGTGGATTTCAATGGGAGTTGTCACGGTAGCTGTGACCCGGTCCGTGGCTCTGGGCGTCCATTGTAAAAGGGGGAAATGTTGAGTGTGCGAATGCTGATTAAAGTTTATGAGTGAATGATTTGTGACTAGTGTTGAGCATTCCGATACCGCAAGTATCGGGTATCGGCCGATACTTGCTGTATCGGAATTCCGATACCGACTTCCGATATTTTTTCAATATCGGAATTCGGCATCGGAATCGGAAGTTCAGTTGATTGACGGCCTGACGTCATCATGATGCGCGGTGTGTGCGCATCATGATGTGCCGTCATTTCGGGCCTTCCGGGGGTCTCTGCCGGCCTGCCGGGGGGCTGTGCCGGCCTGCCGGGGGGCTGTGTGGACTGCCCGGGGTCTGTACCGGCCTGCCGGGGGGCTGTGCCGGCCTGCCGGTGGTCTGTGCACCCTGTGGGGGTCTGTACCGGCCTGCCGGGGGGCTGTGCCGGCCTGCCGGGGGGCTGTGCTGATGTCCGGGGGTCTGTGCAAGCATTGTCCGATGGGACTACAAGTCCCATCGGGCGATGCCTGCTACCATGACAGTGATTGACACATTAGCCAATGATGGGACAGTAGTAGTCCCATCATCCGGCTAATGTGTTAAATGTTAAAAAAAAAAAAAAAAAAAAAAAAATACTACATACATACTACATGCATGCTACATACATACTACATGCTACATACATACCACATATATACTACATACATACAATACATTCATACAATACATACATAGACATACAGTACATATAACATAGAGTAACATACTTACCAATACTTGTCACATTGTTCCCCGAAGCCATTGTCTTTTCCGGAATAAATATTAACATAACAAACCACAAAAATACTCACCCACGATCCGAAGCAGTCCACGAGTGTGTCCCACGACGATCTTGGGTAGAGAACGGCAGCATCAGATGATGCTGCCGTTCTCTACGGGCTGCAGGAATCCAATGACGGAAGGTAGGTATCCTTCCGCACTGTATTCCTCCGCCACTTAAAAAAAAAAAAGTCCCTAGTCTCACTTTATGCCATTGCTGCGTGGGAATTTCCCACACAGCAATGGCATAAAGTGAGACTAGGGACTTTTTTTTTTTTTAAGTGGCGGAGGAATACAGTGCGGAAGGATACCTACCTTCCGTCATTGGATTCCTGCAGCCCGTAGAGAACGGCAGCAACAGCTGATGCTGCAGTTCTCTACCCAAGATCGTCGTGGGACACACTCGTGGACTGCTTCGGATCGTGGGTGAGTATTTTTGTGGTTTGTTATGTTAATATTTATTCCGGAAAAGACAATGGCTTCGGGGAACAATGTGACAAGTATTGGTAAGTATGTTACTCTATGTTATATGTACTGTATGTCTATGTATGTATTGTATGAATGTATTGTATGTATGTAGTATATATGTGGTATGTATGTAGCATGTAGTATGTATGTAGTATGTATGTAGCATGCATGTAGCATGCAGTATGTATGTAGCATGCATGTAGTATATATGTAGTATGTATGTGGTATGTATGTAGCATGTAGTATGTATGTAGCATGCATGTAGTATGTATGTAGCATGCATGTAGTATATATGTAGTATGTATGTAGCATGTAGTATGTAGCATGCATGTAGTATATATGTAGTATGTATGTAGCATGTAGTATGTATGTAGCATGCATGTAGTATATATGTAGTATGTATGTAGCATGTAGTATGTATGTAGCATGCATGTAGTATGTATGTAGCATGCATGTAGTATGTATATGGTATGTATGTAGCATGTAGTATGTATGTAGCATGCATGTAGTATATATGTGTTATGTATGTGGTATGTATGTAGCATGCATGTAGCATGCATGTAGTATGTATGTAGTATGTATGTAGTATATATGTAGTATGTATGTAGCATGTAGTATGTATGTAGTATGTATGTAGCATGCATGTAGCATGCAGTATGTATGTAGCATGCATGTAGTATATATGTAGTATGTATGTAGCATGTAGTATGTAGCATGCATGTAGTATATATGTAGTATGTAGCATGTAGTATGTATGTAGCATGCATGTAGTATATATGTGTTATGTATGTAGCATGTAGCATGCATGTAGCATGCATGTAGTATGTATGTAGTATATATGTGGTATGTATGTAGCATGCAGTATGTATGTAGCATGCATGTAGTATATATGTAGTATGTATGTTGCATGTAGTATTTATGTAGTATGAATGTAGCATGTATGTAGTATGTAGTATGAATGTAGCATGTATGTAGTATGCATGTTGTATGTATGTAGCATGTAATTTTTTTTTTTTTTTTTTACATTTAACACATTAGCCGGATGATGGGACTACTACTGTCCCATCATTGGCTAATGTGTCAATCACTGTCATGGTAGCAGGCATCGCCCGATGGGACTTGTAGTCCCATCGGACGATGCCTGCACAGACCCCCGGAGCCTGCACAGCCCCCCGGCAGGCCGGCACAGCCCCCCGGCAGGCCGGCACAGCCCCCCCCGGAGCCTGCACAGACCACCGGCAGGCCGGCACAGACCACCGTAGCCTGCACAGACCCCCTGGCAGGCCGGCACAGCCCCCCGAAAGGCCCGTACAGACCCCAGAGAGGCTGTACAAGGGCAGGAAAGGGTTTTTCTTATTCCGATACCGGAAGTCCCATAGACTTGAATGGGACTTCCGGTATCGGAATCGGCGATACCGATACTTTTTTTAAAGATCGGCCGATACCATCCGATACGATACTTTGAAGTATCGGACGGTATCGCTCAACTCTATTTGTGACGCCACCTGTAGTGTTCGGCAATGAAGGAATAAGTGGAGGACACCAGGGCATGTAGTTCCAAAGCTTTACTCACAGTCTGTTGCAGGTACAGATGCCCACATCCGTGCCGAGTCCTCCGGGTCAGGATCTAAGCCGACTTCCAGGCAAGATGAAGTACTTCTTTCCAACACCCCGCCAACATATGTGCCTTTTCTGAACGTCTTCTTATAGCGCCTTTGAGTGAAGTACTCCTAGTATTGAGTTACACTGGAGTTCCTCTTGTCAGATGTTCCTATGAACTCTACTTGTACGGCAGACAGTTGTAGCCTGCTTCAGGGACTCCTTGCTACCAAGTCCCGGCTCACTAATATGTTGCTGTTGTGCCCCCAAGTCTTGTGTGGGAATAAAGTGGTCACTACTTCTATTCCTCCGGTGTCTGCTGCAGGACCATTACTATCCGTACAACTTCGGGGACAAGACCCCGGCCTTGCGCTTAGAACTTGAAAAGGGTTCTCCTCTAACCCTGGTCATTGTTCTCTTATTCTCCTCACGTTCCGTACTAATCCTTTCTTTCTTATGGAGAGTCAGGCTTTCTTTCAATATTCCTTTCTTGTGCCAGCGGACACAAATCACTGTGGTCGGCTTCAGCACTTCCTTCATCCATCCCACTCAGGGGATCTCCTTTGACAGACTGACCTCGTCAGACTCCTGTGACTAACTGACCAATTCCTATCCTCTTCCCGCTCTTTTATGTGAACTAACTCCACCCGCCTCCCAGCACGTTTCGTTTTCCAAACAGGGAGCCACCAAGGGGTGCTTTGCTATACTCCAAGCAGGGAGCCGCCGAAGGTGCTTTGCTACACTACTGTGTTGTGTGGGGTGCAGGTGTTAGAGTGTGGTCAGGTGTCTCCACCTTACCTGAATGGTGGGGTACCACACCTCAGGAGGAGGTGCAGTACCTCTGTGGCGACTGAACCCTCAGGGCGCCACAGAAGCGTGCTGGGAAGCGGGTGGAGTTTAGTCTGCACAAAAAGAGCGGGAAGAGTTTAGGATTTAGTCAGTCTGACAGAGTCAGTGGAGGAGTGAAGATCCCCCGAGTGGGATGGATGAAGGAAGTGCTGCAGCCGACCTCAGTGACCTGGGTCCACTGGCACAAGAAAGAGACATTGATGGGAAGCCTGACTCTCTCCATAAGAAGGAAGGATTAGAGTTAGTATGGAACGTAAGGAGAGGAGGACTAAGGATCAGGGTTAGAGCAGAACCCTTCCCAAGTTCACAGCGCAAGGCCGGGGTCCGGTCCCTGAGGTAGTATGGATACTAATGGTCCTGCAGCAGACACCGGAGGAATAGAAGTTGTCACCACTTTATTCCCACACAAGACTTGGGGGCACAACAGCAATGATAGTGAGCCTGGACTTGGTAGCAAGGAGTCCCCGAAGCAGGCTACAGCTGTCTGCCGTACAAGTAGAGTTCTTAGGAACATCTGACAGGAGGAACTCCAGTGTAACTCAGTACTGTGAGTACTTCACTATAGGAACAAAAGGGAGACGTTCAGAAAAGGCACTTATGTTGGCGGAGTGTTGGAACGGAGTACTTCATCTTCCCTGGTGGTTGGCTGAGCCCCTGACCCGGAGGACATGGCACGGATGCTCAACAGACTGTGAGTAAAGCTTTGTAACTACATGCCCTGGTGTCCTCCACTTATTCCTGCGCCAACACACTCAGCACTGCTACATCGCTGTGCCTGACACCGCACCATCTGAGTTTCCTCCCTATCTCTTCACCTACACTGCCCTGGGACTACAGCCCTACCTGTGGAGTGCCACACCATCATTGCTGCACCACACCATCTGTCCCAGAGGATCTGTCTGCAGCATCGGCTTAACATCTCTATTGCCGAACACCACAGGTTGTGTCACGAATCACTCATCATAAGCACTCTGAACATTCCCCTTTTGCAATGGGCGCCAAGGGCCATGGGCCGGGTCCCAGCTGCCGTGACATCTCCCATTGAAGCTCATCGGGCCCGGTACCAAGTACCCCACAGCCCTGGGTGTGTGGGCGTCCCACTTCGTGTTCCAAGCAGGGAGCCACCAAAGGTGCTTTGCTACACTACTATGTTGTGTGGGAAGTAGGTGTTGGAGCGTGGTCAGGAGTCTCCACCTTACCTGGATGGTGGGGTACCACACCTCAGGAGGAGGTGCAGTACCTCTGTGGCGACTGAACCCTCAGGGGCTCCACAATGGCGTTCGGTTATGTTCGGCGAATATTCGACAAATTAATCGGCGAATATTGAAAATTTGGCAATCGTAATCTGAACCGAACATATTTACTCATCTCTATTTCAGATTACTGTAGTTGTTTTTATTATGTTTAATCTTTTCACATGTTAAGCGCCATAAAACAAGTGGTGCTAAAATAATAAATAATAATATCTCCATAATCAGCATAACCATCCTGCTTCTGTGTCTACGCAAACGCTCTCTGCTCACAAGTAAAGAGGAATCTTTGCATGTAGACCAGGTGGAGACGGAGGAAAAAAGTACACAGGGTTATACTAACCAGCCTCATCTCATCTTCTCAGGTGATAATGAGGTGGAGGAGGCTGAGGAGGAACAGGAGAAGGTTGCCTGCTCTACAAAGGTTACTACCCACACCTGCTCCATCCTGTCTGTTTAACGTGGATTGGCTGAAGCGGAGGAGTAGGAGAGGGGGAAAGATGAGATGGACAGTCACCCTCTTGGTGGGGATAGGGAAGTCTTGCCTGTTGAGAATCTGGCATACATGAGTGACTTTATGTCCCGCTGCTTTTCCTCTGACCTTCACATTATATGCATTTTGGCCAACACTAATTACTGGTGTCTCACCCTTCTTGACCCACGCTACAAGGAGAACTTTCCATCTCTTCTTCCTGTGGAGAGGCTAGTAAAATGGTGCAATACCAGAAGGCCGAAGTCAAAGAATTAGTACAAAAATTCCCATATGACAGTGGTGTCGGCGGAGTTCATAGATCCTTTGGACAACCGAGGAGGAGAGATGAGGGAGGCACAATCAAGTCCAACAGAGGCAGGGAACATTATCAAAGGTCTGGGACACTATCACTAGACCCTCCCAGCGCCATCCCTGATGCCCGGGATAGTCTGACAAGAAGGGAAACATTTTTGAAGATGGGGAAGGAGCACCTAACCAACCATTCCAGCCTCCTCCGTGATTCCTCTGTGCCGTACTGTACAAGTATTGGATATCGAAGCTGCACACGTGGCATGAACTGTCCCTCTACACCTGTCCCTCATGATTTCTTTCTCTTGTCTGCCTCTTCCTCTAATCATTATTAATATTATTTATTATTATAGCGCCATCTATTCCGTGGCGCTTTACATGTGAGGAGGGGTATACATAATAAAAACAAGTTCAAGTTCTGAAGGCTCACAATCTACAAGGGATGGGTGAGGATACACTAGGCGAGGGTAGAGCTGGTTGTGAAGTGGCTTGGTCGATCGGTGGTTAGTGCAGGTTGTAGGCTTGTCAGAAGAGGTAGGTCTTCAGGTTCTTTTTGAAAGTTTCCATGGTAGGCGGGAGTCTGATATGTTGTAGAGAGTCCCAGAGTAGGAGTGATGCGTGGGAGAAATCTTGTATACGATTGTGGGAAGAGGAGATAAGTAGAGAAGGAGAGTAGAGAAGGAGATCTTGTGAGGATCAGAGGTGGCATGCAGGTAAGTACCGGGAGACGAGGTTACAGATGCATGGAGGACACAGTTTGTGGATGGCTTTGTATGTCATGGTTAGGGTTTTGAACTCGAATCTTTGGGTAATGGGGAGCCAGTGCAGGGATTGACAGAGGGGAGAGGCCAGGGAATAGCGGGGGGACAGGTGGATTAGTCAGGCAGCAGAGCTTAGAATAGATTGGAGGGGTGTGAGTGTGTTAGAGGGGAGGCCACAGAGCAGGAGGTTGCAGTAGTCAAGGCAGGAGATGATGAGGGCATGGACTAGGGTTTTTGCAGATTCTTGGTGGAGGAATTTACGGATCCATGAAATATTTGTGAGTTGAAGTCGGCAGGAAGTGGAAAGGGCTTGGATATGTGGTTTGAAAGAGAGATCAGTATCAAGGTTTACCCTGAAGCAGCGAGCTTGTGGGACTGGGGAGAGTGAGGAGCCATTTACTTTAATGGATAGGTCAATTGGGGAAGTCGAGTGAGATGGGGGAAAGATGATGAGTTCTGTTTTGTCCATATTAAATTTTTGAAATCTAGCGGAGAAGAAGGATGAAATAGACGACAGACATTGTGGTATTCTGGCTAGTAGAGAGGTGATATCTGGTCCAGAGATGTAGATCTGTGTGTCATCAGCATAGAGGTGATACTGAAAGCCGTGAGATTCTATGAGCTGTCCCAGGCCGAAGGTGTAAATGAAGATGAGCAGGGGCACTGTTTCAAAAGTATCCCTCCTCCAGCACCTATCCATACACTAAATGCAGCTAACAGTGGTAATAAGAGGGAACAGAATACGTATAACATTGATAAGGACTATTCGTTTTAGGGTGCATCAGGAAGCACTGTAAGGCAAATATTGCTGACTGGAAGCCTCTAATATATCCCTACTCCAGCAGCTAACCCTAAAATACTTTAAGCTAAGTGCAGTATTAATAGAGAATATAATCTACTTCAATTGTCTTGAATGGACTTTTGGTTGTACATGGAAGCAGAAAGGACTGTAACGTAATGAACCCTGTCTAAATGCCTTTAGTGTAATACACTGTCCCTTCTCTGCAAGCTAACCGTACATGAATTGCAGATAAGGGTGGCAGCAGTACTTGTATACCTGTGTGGCTGGAAGCAATTATTGTACTGGTTTGGGTGGCAGCAATAATTGTACTAGGGTGGGTGGCAGCAATAATTGTACTAGGGTGGGTGGCAGCAATACTTGTACTGGGGTGGGTGGCAGCAATACTTATATACCTGTGTGGGTGGAAGCAATTATTGTACTGGGGTGGGTGGTAGCAATAATTGTACTGGGGTGGGTGTCAGCAATAATTGTACTGGGGTGGGTGGCAGCAATGCTTGTATACCTGTGTAAGTGGAAGCATCAATTGTACTGAGGTGATTACATCATACATTATATGGTGTTGGGTGGCCGCATTAATTGTATTTGGGCCAATGGAGGAATTATTGTACTAGGGTATTGTCATGATCCCAGTGCAAGTTTTGACCTGCACGTCAGGGGTTAATGTCTTGGGCTCAGTGCAGGCTTGACCTGCACACCGGGAGTTAATTATTGTAGCCTCTCTTTGGCTCAAGGAGGGCTTCTTATAGCCCTGGGAGACTCCAATCTCTGTCAGTTATACTTTTGCCTTTGGCCGAGTGTGGTGACCCCTGAGTGCCTGTGCCTTCTGATTGTCTTCTGGCTTGCTTATATGGTTCTGACCCGGTTCTGTCCCCTGTTGTGAGTTTGTCTCTTGATTCTGTACTGTTTATCTGCTCTCTGGTTTCTGACTCATTGCCTATATCCTGACTAGTCTCTGATTGCCCCTCTTGTACTGTGCTGCTATCTCCGTGTATGACTCATTGCTTACGTTTTGACTACTCTCTGCTTGTCCCTCTGGTACCACGCTGCCCTCTCTGTGAATAACCCTTGTTTGTCTGATTTGAGGATCCCTGTAGTAGAATCCTGCACTTATCTCCAGCAGCAGGACGCTAAGCCCCACCCCCTGCAGTCACATGATCGTAGGTCTTTCACTGCTTTCTACCTTCAGTGACACAGGTCCTGTGAGCCTGGAGCATGCATCGTCACCACTGCTGCCCCACTCCACAGGTATCTTTGGGCACAGGTTTGTACTCAGGACATGCGCACTGGCTCAGTGAGCAAGTTCAGTGCGGTGTTCCTGACATTATAACTGACCGTGAACTTTTTTTTCTCTCACTTCTGCAGCATGGACCCAATGCATGCTTTATCTGAGCAGGTGAAATGCTTGACTCAGTCGCTGCGGAAGCTAAGTTTAGAACACCAAACTCTGACCCAGTCCCAACGGCAAGTTGCGTACTTGGTTCAGGGGATGCTTTCCGCTGGGTTTCAGCAGGTGGGGACTAGAGATGTCATTTTAGTCTCACCCGAATCTCCGGTTAAGTTGCCAGATACATTTGCTGGTAACAAAAATGAATTTAGAGCGTTTAAGGAGGGCTCTAAGCTCTTTTTCTCCTTGAGACCCCACTCCTCTGGGGATGAGAAACAGAGGGTGGGGGTGATTATTTCCCTGCTTAGCGGGGCCCCGCAGGCCTGGGCATTTTCTCTTTCCTTTTCTGCCCCAGAGAGAATAACTGTGGATGCATTTTTTGAAGCCTTAGGGCTTATTTACGATGAGCCCGATAGAGTGCGTTTGGCTGAGGACAAGGTGCTGAGTGTCTGTCAGGGGAAGCACTCGGCCAAGTGGTTCTGTCCTGAATTTAGATGTTGGGCAGCTGAGATTTCTTGGAGTGATGCCGCCCTTCAGGGGTTGTTCCGTAGAGGCCTGTGTGAACGTCTGAAGGATGCCCTGGCACTTCATCCTCCACCTGACTCCCTGGAGGATGCCATAACCCAAGCGGTTCGTATGGATCGCAGACTTCGGGCAAGAGGGGTGATGCAACTGGAAACCTCTTTATTCCCCAGTGGAGGTGAGACCCGAACTCCTCCTGAGGCTATGGAGGTGAGCGCTGTCACCTGTGAGAAGGAAAGAAGACGCCGCCGGGAGAAGCAGTTGTGCTTTTATTGTGGGGAATCTGGACACTGGAAGAAGGACTGCCCCTCCTGTTCGTCATCCTCCAAGGTAGCGGGAAAACGACTCGGTCTAGGTAGTAATCGAGGACGCTACCTAGACCTTCAGGTACCGTTTTCCTCACTTGCAAAAATTGTGCTTCGGGTGGAACTGGATCTTGCTGATGTCCTGTTCAGACTACTGCCTTTGTTGACTGTGGCTCTGCTGTTAACCTGATTGATGCCCGGATTATAGCGCTTAATAAGATAGGGACAGTCAGGCTTCAGGACCCTGTTAAACTTATGGCAATTAACTCGTCCTCTCTTACCCGGGACGGTATCTGTTTCAGGTCTGAACTTTTTTCTCTGAAAGTGGATTCCACTCATTTGGAAAAATTAACTTGTCTTGTGTTAGAAAACTTGCCTGCAGGACTGGTACTGGGGATGCCTTGGCTACAATGCCATAATCCTACCATTGATTGGGTGACAGGGGAGCTCACTCAATGGGGATGCAAAGATAAATGTTGTAACCTGGGGCCTCTTGTTAACTCTGTTAAAACCGTATCTGTGTCGTCTGTCGGTCTGGAAGGTGTTCCGGAGTACCTGAAGGATTTCGAAGATGTATTTTCCTAAAGCGAGGCTGAGGCGCTGCCACCACATAGACCCTACGATTGTGCCATTGATTTAGTACCCAGAGCCAAGTTACCTAAGGCTCGATTGTTCATTTTGTCCGGGCCTGAGCACCAAGCCATGAAGGAGTACATAGCTGAGAGTCTCAGAAAAGGGCATATCAGGCCTTCTGTGTCACCTGTGGCAGCAGGATTCTTCTTTGTGAAGAAGACAGATGGTGGTTTGCGGCCGTGCCTCGACTTTCGGGAACTTAACAAGATAACGGTTAGGAACACTTATCCACTTCCCCTCATCCCAGACTTATGTAACCAGCTATCTGGGGTCCAATGGTTCTCCAAATGGGGCCTATCTGACCTGATAGGCCGTTTTGTTGTCATTTATTTGGATGACATTTTGGTGTATTCCCCGGACAGTCAGTCTCACTTGCAACATCTACAGACAGTTCTCCAGAGACTCAGGGAGAACCACTTGTTTGCTAAATTGGAAAAATGTCATTTTTTGTACAAGAAGTGTCTTTTTTAGGTCTGATTGTATCTTGTGAGGGGTTTCGTATGGACCCTAAGAAGGTGCTGGCGATCTCAGACTGGGTTCAGCCTCATGATCTCAAGGGGCTCCAGCGCTTCTTGGGATTTGCAAACTATTAACGGAGAATCATTAAAGGGTTCTCTCAAGTGGTTAAACCACTCACGGATCTTACCCGGAAGGGGGCTGATGTAAAAAATTGGTCAGAACTCGCTAAGGAGTCCTTCTCAGCTCTTAAGTAATGTTTCACGTCCGCCCCGATGTTGGTTCAGCCAGACACGTCCAAACCGTTTATTGTGGAGGTGGATGCTTCTGAAGTAGGGGTGGGGGCAGTGTTGTCCCAGGGTCCGGCCACCCTTACTAATCTCAAACCCTGTGCCTTCTTCTCCAAGAAGTTCTCATCCGCTGAGAGAAACTATGATGTTGGCAATAGAGAACTTCTTGCGGTCAAGCTGGCATTCGAAGAATGGAGGCACTTTTTTCGAAGGGGCGGCTCACCCGATCACAGTTATCACTGATCACAAAAATTTGGCATACCTTGAAGCTGCTAAGAGGCTTACTCCTAGACAAGCCCATTGGTCCCTTTTTTTTTCACGCTTTCAATTCTCAATTACTTTTCGACCAGGGTCCAAAATATTAAAGAGTATGTGCTGTCCAGAAGTTTTGACCCGGTGTCTCCCCTTGAGCCGCCATCCTCCATTCTTCGCCCCGGGGGTGGTAGTGGTGGGGGTCTCGTCAGAATTGGAAAAAGAAATTATGAGGGCCCAGTCCCTAGCTCCGGCGGCCAGGCCAGGAGATAAATTGTTTGTTCCAGATTTATTGTGGCCTAGACTTCTGCAGGAGTTTCATGAGTCTAGGCTGAGTGGTCATCCCAGTATCACGGCCACTAGAAAGGCAGTAGCCAGGGTTTTTTGGTGACCTTCACTTGGGTCCGATGTCAAGAAATTCATTTCTGCTTGTGAAGTTTGTGCCCCTTCCAAAAGTTCGCATAACCGGCCGGCTGGGGAACTCATACCGTTACCGGTTCCTGATAGGCCATGGACTCATCTTTCCATGGACTTTATTACCGGTCTTCCACCATTCAGGGGCAATACTGTGATCTGGGTGGTGGTGGACAGGTTTTCGAAACAAGCCCATTTCATTCCCTTGGCAGCATTACCCTCAGCAGCAACATTGTTAAGGTTGTTTGTGCAGCATGTGGTCCGATTGCATGGGGTACCCCTGAATGTTGTGTCTGACAGAGGTGTGCAGTTTGTGGCCAAATTTTGGAGGGCATTCTGTAAGAAATTGGGCATCTCACTCTCCTTCTCCACGGCACATTACCCGGAGAGTAATGGTCAGACGGAACGCACCAATCTGGAACAGATTCTCAGGTGTCTGACCTCCACCAGACAGGAGGATTGGTGTGATGCGTTACCATTGGCGGAGTTTGCTTTTAACAACCGGGTGAATCAATCCACCAACATGTCCCCATTCCTGGTCAATTATGGGTTTAATCCTCATTTTGGGGAGTTTTCACGGGTGGATTCCGGTTGTCCAGGGGCGGAGGGATACGTTTAACGGTTAAAAAACTTCTGGGTTGAAGTTCGGCGTAATATCTCTCGGGCCCAGGGGAGGTATAAATATTTTGCTGACAAAAAGAGAGCCCCAGGACACATGTTTCAGGTAGGGGAGAAGATTTGGCTTTCCACATGTAACATCAACTTTAAAGTACCATCAGCTAAATTGGGACCAAAGTTCATTGGTCCGTATGAGATTGTGGAAATAGTCAACCGAGTGGCATATAGGCTGCGTCTACCCGCCTCCTTAAAAATATCCAATGTGTTCCATAAATCGCTGTTGAAACCCATGGGGTCTGTCAAGGAGGACTCCGAGCTTGTTGTTCCTCCCTTGTTGGTGGAGGGTCACTTGGAGTATGAGGTCAGACATATTGTGGACTCTCGGCGGGTGCGCCGCTCCTTGCAGTACCTGGTCCACTGGAAGGGATATGGATCAGAGGATCGCTCATGGGTTCCTGCTCACTGTGTATATGCAGATCGCCTGGTTCGGGCTTTCCATGCCAAATACCCGGGGAAGCCTGGGGGTCCAGAGGTCCCCCGTTGAGAGGGGGGTACTGTCATGATCCCAATGTAGGTTTTGACCTGCACACCAGGGGTTAATGTTGTGAGTTCATTTTCCCCTTCACCGTTGATGTCTGATGAACTCCCTCTGCTGGTGAAGAGAGGTAGTGAAATTTATTGGGTTGGGAAGAACCTGTCATCTGAACAGGTGGAGCCTGATTGGACACCCGGAATCACTGAGTGGATATAAGGCAGCAGACGCCCTACAGGGGTGCTGGTGATCCTTTCTGCTCTGAGCTCTTGCAAACCAGTTCAGCACCTGTCTTCTGAAAGCTAAGTATTTGCTCTCTTATTTTTCCATGAGATATTGTCTGTTTACTTAGTGTTTGTGTTCTGCCTGCCCTTGTTGGTACAGGCTGAGCTCCATTTTTGTCTCTGGTCAAGTTGATCTTTTGCTCAGTCTTCAGAATATACCTGAGTGCTGATATAGTGATTTTGAAGTCTAGTGACTTCAGGGCCTTTTTTCTATCAGACGTGTTGGACATTATTTTGGCAGAATTTTTGCGGATTGCAGCCAGCATCTTTTCTGTCCTTTCCTATTTAGTTAGTTGGGCCCCATCGTTTGCTCAAACTGTGTTTCTGTCTGTGTTTGTGTTTTCATCTGCTTTTCACCGACAATACATGCTGGGGGCTGTCTATTGTTTTGGGGTCTGCTCTGGGGCAGTTTAGATTTCCCCTTTCTTTCTTTAGGCTTATTCAGTTCTCCGGCTGTGAACGAGGGGTCTAGGGCACCGTAGGAACCCCCCACGGCTACTGTTAGTTGTGTGAATAGGATCAGGGGTCTGCAATCCGATAGCTACCAACCTCTCCGATTTTCTGGACTTAGCTTGTATTTTTGTTTTTTCCTCCTTCGGTGACTCATTCATAACAGAATCACCAGCCATACCGCAGATTCTAGGGTACTCAATAGCAGGAAAGAATTGTAAAAAAAAAAAAGAAGTGTCAGAATTTTTTTTTTGGTATATTTTTTCCTCTATGTCTTTGAGGCAGTAGGGGGAATTTTTTTCTTCTCAATGGAGATGAAGCAATTGTCTGATCGTGTGGAGCAGCTCACTGCTGAAGTGCGGAGAATTTCCGCCTATCTTGCTCATTCACATGTTGCTGAACCAAAGATCCCTACTCCTGATGTGTTTTTTGGGGTTCGGTCTAAATTTTTGAACTTTAAGAATAATTGTAAATTATTTTTTGCCTTGAAGCCTAACTCATCAGGGAGCTCCGCGCAGCAGGTTAAAATTGTCATCTCTTTGCTGCGCGGCGATCCTCAGGATTGGGCATTTTCTTTGAAACCTGATGATCCTAGTCTAGCTAATGTGAACGCATTTTTTCAAGCCTTAGGGCTGTTGTATGATGAACCTATGCTATTGATCAGGCTGAAAAGGCCCTGTTGGCATTGAGCCAGGGTCAGGATTCTGCAGAGTTGTACTGTCAAAAATTCCAAAAGTGGGCGGTCCTTACTACTTGGAATGATGGTGCCTTGGCAGCTCTCTTTCTGAAGTGTTTGTCAGAAACCGTAAAAGATACTATGGTGGGATTTCCTGTTCCCTCTGGTCTTGACGATTCTATGTCATTAGCCATTCAGGTTGATCGGCGTTTGCGCGAACGCAAAACTGCACGAGAGGTGTTGACACCTGTTGAACAAATGTCTGAACCTATGCAATGTGATAGTTTTGTCTAGGGCGCAACGTCAGGAGTTCAGAAGGCATAATAAGCTGTGTTTTTTCTGTGGAGATGCCTCGCATATTATTTCTGTCTGCCCTAAACGAGAGAAACGCTTTGCACACACATTTGCTGTGGGCGGTGTTCAACCCAAGTTTCTTCTGGCAATTACTCTGATCTGCTCCCTGTCCACATTTTCCGCTAAGGGTTTCGTAAATTCGGGAGCAGCTCTGAACCTGATAGACTTGGATTTTGCTAAACGTTGTGGATTTCCTATGACAGCTCTGCGGACGCCTATCCCTTTGAGGGGTATTGATGCTACTCCTTTGGCGAAGAATAAACCTCAGTTTTGGACCCAGGTGGTAATGCGGGTCGCCCCAGATCATCAAGAAAATTGCAGATTTTTGGTGTTGCATAATCTGCATGATACCATTTTTCTGGGGTTTCCCTGGTTACAAATCCATAATCCAGTTTTGGATTGGAAATCTGTGTCTGTGGTGAGTTGGGGTTGTCGGTGTGCCCTTAGTGACGCTCCTGTTTTCTCCACCTCTCCCCAGTCGCATGATGTTCCTGACTATTTGGCTGATTTTTATGATGTATTTAGTGAGAATGAGAATGCGTCTTTGCCTCCTCATAGGAGTTATGATTGTGCAATTGAGCTGAGCCCTGGGTGTAAATTTCCCAAGGGTCGACTTTTCAATTTATCTGTACCCGAGCACGAGGCTATGAGATCCTATATTAAGGAGTCGTTGGAGAAGGGTCATATTAGACCATCCTCTTCACCCTTAGGTGCTGGGTTTTTTTTCGTGGCCAAGAAGGATGGTTCATTAAGGCCTTGTATTGACTATCGTTCCCTCAACAAAATTACTGTTAAATATCAGTATCCGTTACCCCCGATTTCTGATCTATTCTCTAGAGTTAAAGGTGCTTGCTGGTTTACCAAGCTTGACCTCAGGGGGGCATATAATCTTATTCGCATTAAGCATGGGGATGAATGGAAGACAGCGTTTAATACTCCGGAGGGACATTTTGAGTACCTGTTGATACCTTTTGGGCTCACTAATGCCCCTTCTGTCTTCCAGTGCTTCATGAATGATATTTTCCGAGACTTTGTGGATAAATTTTTGATCATCTATCTGGATGATATTTTGATCTTTTCCAAGGAGTGGGACTCTCATGTGGAACATGTTTGGACTGTGTTCCGGATTTTGAGGGAGAATTCCCTGTATGTCAAGAGATCGAAATGCCTTTTTGGGGTACAGAGGATTTCATTTTTGGGATTTATTTTGTCTCCGTCAACTATTGAAATGAACCCGGCCAAGGTACAGGCCATTTATGATTGGGTTCAGCCCACTTCTTTGAAGACCCTCCAGAAGTTTTTGGGTTTTGCTAATTTTTATCGTAAATTTATAGCTAATTTTTCTGGTATTGCTAAACCATTGACTGATTTGACTAAGAAGGGTGCTGATGTGCTGAATTGGTCTCCGGAGGCTGTTTCTTCCTTTCAGGAGCTGAAGCGAAGGTTCACTTCTGCTCCGGTTTTGTGGCAACCTGATGTCTCACTTCCGTTTCAGGTAGAGGTGGACGCTTCTGAGATTGGTGCAGGAGCTGTTTTGTCCCAAAAGGATCCTGTAACATCTAAAATGAATCCCTGTGCTTTCTTTTCCCGAAAGTTCTCCCCATCTGAACGTAACTATGATGTGGGGAATCGGGAACTGTTAGCCATGAAATGGGCGTTTGAGGAGTGGAGACATTGGTTGGAGGGAGCTAAACATCAAGTCGTGGTCCTTACTGACCACAAGAATTTGATTTACCTGGAGTCGGCCAAACGCTTGAATCCTAGACAGGCTAGGTGGGCCTTGTTTTTCACACGTTTTGATTTTGTGGTCTCTTTTCTTCCGTGCACTAAGAATGTCAAGGCAGACGCCCTCTCTAGGAGTTTCTTTGCTGATTCTCCTGTTGTGACCAAGCCTGCTACCATCTTAGGTGAGGGGGTAGTTCTTTCTGCCATCTCGCCCGATTTGAGACGTGCTCTGGAAGAGTTTCAGAGTTTCAGGAGGACAAACCTGAGCGTTGTCCCATTGGAAAATTGTATGTTCCTGACCAGTGGAGGAAGAGAGTGATGTCTGAAGTTCATTGCTCTGCATTGGCTGGTCATCCAGGTATTTTTGGTACTAGAGATTTGGTGAGTCGGTCTTTTTGGTGGCCCGCCTTGTCTCGTGATGTCAGGAGTTTTGTGCAGTCCCGTGGGACTTGCTTGCTGTCTAAACCTTGTTCTCACTCTAGTGGGTTGCTGATGCCTTTGCCCGTGCCCAGGAGGCCATGGACCCATATTTCAATGGATTTTATCTCTGATATGCCTGTCTCTCAGAGAATGACTGTTATTTGGGTGATTTGTGATAGATTCTCTAAGATGGTCCATCTTGTACCACTCCCTAAGTTGCCATCTTCCTCAGAGTTGGTGCCCTGGTTTTTGCAACAGGTGGTTCGCTTGCACGGGATTCCTGAGAACATTGTATCTGACAGAGGAGTTCAGTTTATTTCTAGATTTTGGAGGACTTTCTGTTCCAAGCTGGGAATTCAGTTGTCCTTCTCCTTTGCGTTTCACCCTCAGATCAATGGGCAGACGGAGAGAACAAACCAGACTTTGGAGTCGTATTTGAGATGTTTTATTTCTGCTGATCAGGATGATTGGGTTTCATTTTTGCCCTTGGCCAAATTTGCTTTAAATAATAGAGCTAGTTCTGCCACTTTGATGTCACCTTTTTTTTGTAACTTTAGGCTTCATCCTCGATTCTCTTCAGGGCAGGTGGAGTCTTCTGCCTGCCCAGGTGTTGACACTGTGGTGGAGAGAATGCACCAGATCTGGGACCAAGTGGTGGATAGGTTGTCTCTCTCCCAGGAAAAGGCCCAGCAGTTTTCCAACCGTCATAGGACCATTGGTCCCCAGTTTAAGGTTGGTGATATGGTTTGGTTGTCATCAAAGAATATCTCTATGAAGGTGGCTTCTCCAAAGTTTAAACCTAGATTTATTGGACCCTACAAGATTTTGGAGATTCTTAATCCTGTCTCTTTTCGATTGGCTCTTCCTGTTACATTTAAGATCCATAACGTGCTTCATAAGTCTCTGTTAAAGAGGTTTGTTGAGCCAGTAGTTCCTGTGGTGGCACCTCCTGACCCTGTATTGGTGGAAGGTAATGTGGAATATGAGGTTGAGAAGATACTGGATTCTCGCCTGGCTAGACGGAGACTCCAGTATTTGGTTAAATGGAAGGGTTATGGCCAGGAGGATAATTCTTGGGTCCCTGCATCCGATATTCATGCCGAAAGATTGGTTCGTGCTTTTCATCGGGTCCATCCTGATCATCCTGGTGGCGTGGATGAGGGTTCGGTGACCCCTCCTCAAGGGGGAGGTACTGTTGTGAGTTCATTTTCCCCTTCGCCGTTGATGTCTGATGAACTCCCTCTGCTGGTGAAGAGAGGTAGTGAAATTGATTGAATTGGGAAGAACCTGTCATCTGAACAGGTGGAGCCTGATTGGACACCCGGAATCACTGAGTGGATATAAGGCAGCCGACGCCCTACAGGGGTGCTGGTGATCCTTTCTGCTCTGAGCTCTTGCAAACCAGTTCAGCACCTGTCTTCTGAAAGCTAAGTATTTGCTCTCTTATTTTTCCATGAGATATTGTCTGTTTACTTAGTGTTTGTGTTCTGCCTGCCCTTGTTGGTACAGGCTGAGCTCCATTTTTGTCTCTGGTCAAGTTGATCTTTTGCTCAGTCTTCAGAATATACCTGAGTGCTGATATAGTGATTTTGAAGTCTAGTGACTTCAAGGCCTTTTTTCTATCAGACGTGTTGGACATTATTTTGGCAGAATTTTTGCGGATTGCAGCCAGCATCTTTTCTGTCCTTTCCTATTTAGTTGGTTGGGCCCCATCGTTTGCTCAAACTGTCTTTCTGTCTGTGTTTGTGTTTTCATCTGCTTTTCACCGACAATACATGTTGGGGGCTGTCTATTGCTTTGGGGTCTGCTCTGGGGCAGTTTAGATTTCCCCTTTCTTTCTTTAGGCTTATTCAGTTCTCCGGCTGTGAACGAGGGGTCTAGGGCACCGTAGGAACCCCCCACGGCTACTGTTAGTTGTGTGAATAGGATCAGGGGTCTGCAATCCGATAGCTACCAACCTCTCCGGTTTTCTGGACTTAGCTTGTATTTTTGTTTTTTTCCTCCTTCGGTGACTCATTCATAACAGGTTAATGTCTTGGTCTCAGTGCAGGCTTGACCTGCACACCGGGGGGTTAATTATTATAGCCTCTCTTTGGCTCAAGGAGGGCTTCTTATAGCCCTGGGAGACTCCAATCTCTGTCAGTTATACTTTTGCCTTTGGCCGAGTGTGGTGACCCCTGAGTGCCTGTGCCTTTTTATTGTCTTCTAGCTTGTTTATATGGTTCTGACCCGGTTCTGTCCCCTCTTGTGAGTTTGTCTCTTGATTCTGTACTGTTTATCTGCTTCTCTGGTTTCTGACTCATTGCCTATGTCCTGACTAGTCTCTGATTGCCCCTCTTGTACTGTGCTGCTATCTCCGTGTATGACTCATTGCTTACATTTTGACTACTCTCTGCTTGTCCCTCTGGTATCGCGCTGCCCTCTCTGTGTATTACCCATGTTTGTCTGATTTGAGGATCCCTGTAGTAGAATCTTGCACTTATCTCCAGCAGCAGGATGCTAAGCCCCGCCCCCTACAGTCACATGATCGTAGGTCCTTCACTGCTTTCTACCTTCAGTGACACAGGTCCTGTGAGCTTGGAGCACGCATCGTCACCACTGCTGCCCGGCTCCATAGGTATCTTTGGGCACAGGTGTGTACTCAGGACATGCGCACTGGCTCAGTGAGCAAGTGCAGTGTGGTGTTCCTGACAGGTATGTTGTAGCATTAATTATCCTAAGATGGATGGCGGGATTAATTGCCTGATGGTGGGTGGTAACAATAACTGTACTAAGTGGAGGTGGCCGAGGTATTTGAGCTGTTCGCAGACGCTGGCATGTTCTGTATTGGGAGTGGAAGCCACTAATCTCACTATTCCTGGCTGCATTATTATTCTGTTTGATGACATTATGGCAGCCCTTGATATCAGTGAACACTGCATGGTAGCACTAATTAACTCCTTCTGGTCTGGGGTTAGGGTTGAGTACTAAACTGGGTTCCTAAATGGACATTGATTAATGTTGGAAGAGGCATACGGTATAGTTTAGATTTTTGAGATTGAGGGTCGATTTGAGTTTAGTTGATCATTAACGTACTTCTACACGAGTTGTCCGCCCTGTAGTATTGTAGTGTAATATGCTGCTATCTGAGGACAGGTGCTTTCTACTGCCATCGACCATAGCTTTGAGGGCTTTATTTTCTTTGTCTAGGGTGTTCCAGTGGTGGCCGAGATCTGCTGCTCTGAGACAAGGTTGGTCCCACTTTCCATGGCATTGTCACAACTTGTGATCCAGGTAATCTCTTGAGCCGAGGTCTACGAATCCTCTGCCGTCTCCTTATATGAGAGCCTTGTGCACTGAAGTCTGTGCAGCTTTCATAAGTGGCTTTTTTCACTTTTAGGATATCGTGGTAAATGACCTGATATTTAACCCAGTCTATAGGAACATTTCACAGATGGCCGTTCTTGTGTCTTTCAGGCTGCATTATTAGTTTTGTGTTCTGTCTCTCTTGTAGAGTTTTAGACTTTTACTTGGAGGGTGCCTCTAAATATAAATGAGTTGTGTATATTTGGGGGACTGCAGAGGTCTCTGATCCTAAGATTGTTGGACCTTCTATGAATGTTTAGAAGAGTTGAATACATCTTCCCTGGCGGCTTTCACAGCTGAGATCTATACACGTCTGTCTAGTGGATTTACATTAGCACATTCTTTCCATTCCTCCACTCTCCCTGATGACCAGCCATGTCGTCATGGCCATGGCGGCAAGTAGGAACCTTACAGACGTCTTCTATATACAGTAAGGACATTTACAGACGTCTTTTATGCAGCCGATCACAGACAACAGGAGCCCAAATCCATTGCTAAACATCTCAGTCTTCGCCTGAATCTTCATTTACATTAAATGGCTCTAACGGAATAAACTTTAGGTCTGTAACACCCATCATAGTCTCTCTAAGATGGAAATTTTCTATTTTTTTGCAGAATCACAGTAGATATTGCCATCAGCATTATTTAGACCTTGTGCAGATGGACTGTTTTTGAGATGGTCAAAAATGACAAATTTTCTAGTGGAAATAAGATATGCTCCTTTTGTGTTTAGAATTTGGTTAAGTATTTTGTTTCCTGAAGCATTTTCAAAGAGTTTTTCTGATTGGACAGTTCTTAGTTTGGAGCATTTTCCATCAAGAGTCACTTTTTTTCAAAACCTAAACTAGAGAAAGATGCTGAAAAGTGTGAAGATATCAACAATAAAGTGTTTTACAATAGGAATGAATAGGAAAAGATCTCAAGTATTTATAAGCCACCAGAATTTTTTGACAAGGACCTGCTCCAATGAACTCCATGTGTACATTCTTATAGTAAGACTGTATAATGGTGGTTAGAGATGGAGGCACATTTTGCATTTATTAATTTCTGAGCTTGTCAACGTCTTCTAAACAAGTTAAGCATCTAATTAAATATTATGTTCAAATATGTGATGTCAGGATCGCTTTGGGTCCCGGCAGTCCTACCTCCAGTGAACAGCAAGCCATCTCCTAATAATAAAAATACTCTAACAGAAGAGGAGAAGACATCTGCTGTGGACCAAAAAGCTGCTGCATAGGGGTCAGGCTGACGATGTGGGTGACTGTAGTCCACAGAAGACCTGCATAAGACTTGCCGCATGGCGTTGGGGCATGAAAAGGCCACAATTTGGCTCTTATCAGTTGTTTTTCTGCTACAATCCAGTGCCACATACTGTGTCTTTAGGGCTGACGTTTGATGCCCACGCTCTTGTCTTCCAGTTTATGTAGTGCATGTTTCTGATATATGTAGGTGGGATTTGGTAACATCAGGTCATCAGGACTAGTTTTCCTAATAGTTACCTTAAGTTGTCTAATTAATGCCCTGGTAACATGGGCTCCATTGTGTGGATTATGTACGTCTCTTCTTTTTGTAGACTTGAAGACTCGTCAAGATTCACAATGATTCATTGAGTTGTAAACATCCAAGAAGATCAACAGCGTCAACATGGCGAAAAGCACAGAAGTGAAAATTGCTGTTTTAGGCCGAGCTGGAGTTGGCAAGTCTGGTGGGTTTGTGCATGTTCCATGATGTCACCTACAGTATTTATTTTCTGAGAGAGCTTCAGGTAACACTAGTTATAGACTTTTAGCTCTGCACTGTTCCATTCTTCAGATACCTTGCTAGATCATGTGCTGCTGTGAAGACATACAAGACAGTGGGAATCTACTTACACAATTTGTTGCTGCAGTCTGAGCAGAAAAAATGTACTGAGCATAAATACATTTTTTAAGCAATTTTTGCTTCAGAATTTGCTTTAGAATAGCACTGATAAAAGAAGCTAGTTTGACCCTTAAAGGGTTCTCCGGAAGTATTAAAAAAAAAGAAGCTTTTTTGTCTAAGGAGGTAATTACTATAGAATTACAATGTCCGCCATCCTGTTACATTGACAGAAGCCTATCTAACATATTAATAGGACAGATATTGGTAAGAATATTCAAAGGCCTGTGAGCATGTGCAGTATGAAGCTCCTCTTTCTCTCGAATAATTATAGAACAGGTGCCTGTGAGCATGTACAGAGTAAAGCTCCTCCCTCTCTCTAATAATTATAGAACAGGTGCCTGTGAGCATGTACAGAGTAAAGCTCCTCCCTCTCTCGAATAATAATAGGACAGGTGCCTGTGAGCATGTACAGAGTAAAGCTCCTCCCTCTCTCTAATAATTATAGGACAGGTGCCTGTGAGCATGTACAGAGTAAAGCTCCTCCCTCTCTCGAATAATAATAGGACAGGTGCCTGTGAGCATGTACAGAGTAAAGCTCCTCCCTCTCTCGAATAATAATAGGACAGGTGCCTGTGAGCATGTACAGAGTAAAGCTCCACTTTCTCTCGAATAGTAATAGTACAGGTGCCTGTGAGCATGTGGGTCGCCCTCCCAGGGCTGCGGGGTACTCGGTACCGGGCCAGTGTCAGGGGGATGTGTCACAGCAGCGGTGACCCGGACCGTGGCCCTGGGCGCCCAAGTCAATGGCGGAATGTAGTTGTAGTTAATGGAATGGAATGGTTTGTGATGCCACCTGTGGTGCTCGGCAAGGGAGGTGTTAAGCTGACGCTGCAGACAGATCCTCTGGGACAGATGGTAGGATGCGCAGTGATGGTATAGCCCTCCACAGGCAGGGCTGGTGTCCCAGGGCAGTGTAGTTGTAATGGTTGTGGAAAGGCGCAGGCAGCGTAAAGGATGGTACCCAGATGTAGTGGTGCTGAGCGGGTTGGCGCAAGAATGAATGGAGGACACCAAGGCCTGCAGTTCCAAAGCTTTACTCACAGTCTGCGGTACACAAGGGTGCCTGCCTCTGGGCCGTGTCCTCCGGGTCAGAGACTCAGCCAACCTCCAGGCCAGATGGGAAGCTCATCTCCAACACTCCGCCAACATGTACCTTTCCTGAACGACTCCTCTATTGAGGCTTAAATTGTGAAGATCTCCAGTACCGTAGAACTCTGGAGTTCCTCCTGTCAGATGTTCCTAACAATTCTACTTGTATGGCAGACAGCTGTAGCCTCTCTCGGGGACTCCTTTCACCGGAGTCCTGGCTCTCTCTTCAGTTGCTGTTGTGCCCCAAGTCTTAGATGGGAGTAGTGCATTTACAGCCAACTACTCCACCGGTGTCTGCTGCGGAACCATAAGTGTCCATACAACCTCGGGGACCGGGCCCCGGCCTTGCGCTGAGAACCTATAGGCATGGTTCCACTTCCAACCCACGTCTCCTCTCTGTTCTCCTACTCCTTCATTCTGTACTGATCCTTCTCTCTCTTATGGAAGCTTTGGTTGCAGTTCTACGTCTTTCTCCTTCTGTTCCTTTCCCGTGCCAGCTCGCTCAGATCACTGAGGCAGCTGCAGCACTCCTTCCTCCATCCCTTCTTCCAGGGATCCCCACTCCTCCCGAGTGGCTTCCTTCCTCACTGACCTTCTGTCAGACTGAACCCGTAATCGTACACTTTCCCACTCTTTTATATATATCAACTCCACCCACCTCCCAGCACATCCAGTGTTCCAAGCAGGGAACCACCAGAGGTGCTCTGCTACTCTCTAAGCACTGAGCCGCAATGTGGTTGTGCAGAACTACCCTGTTGTGTGGGGTGCGAGTGTTGGAGCATGGAAAGGAGTTCCCCCGTTACCTGGATGGTGGGGCACTACACCTTAGGAGAAGGTGCAGTACCTCTGTGGCGACTGAGCCTCAGGGGCGCCACACATGTACAGAGTAAAGCTCCTCTTTCTCTCGAATAATAGTAGGACAGGTGCCTGTGAGCATGTACAGAGTAAAGCTCCTCCCTCTCTCGAATAATAATAGGAAAGGTGCCTGGGAACATGTGCAGTATTAATCTTCTTCCTCTCGAATAATAGTAGGACAGGTGCCTATGAACCTGTGCAGTGGGAAGCACCTCCCGCTCTCAAATAATAATAGGACGTGTTCTTGTGTCCTTGCACAGTGGGAAGCTTAGCCCCCTCTCTAGAATAATAAGACAGGAGCCTAGGATCATGTGCAGTACGAAGTTTCTCCTTTCTAAAATATTACTAGGGCAGGTGCTTGCGGGCACGTGCAGTGGGAAGCTCTGCCTCATTTCTGCACTGTTAATTGGATAATTGCTTGTGAGCATGTGCAGTGGGAAGCTCTGCATCCTTCTCTAGAGTGATAGGTCAGGTGCCTGTGAGCATGTGCAATGGGAATCTCGGCCCCCTTTCTGTAATGATAAAATAGGTGCTATTGAGCATGTGTATTGGGAAGCTCAGCCCCATCTCTAGAATGATAGGAGAGGTGCTAATGAGCATGCACAGTGGGACTCCCCAACTCCTCTGTAGAAAGATAAGACAAGTTCCTCTGAGTATATGCAGTGGGAAGCTCCACGTCTCTTTCTAGAGTGATAGGACATGTGCCTGGAAGCATGGGCAATGGGAAGCTCTATTCTCTCTAGAATAACTTCTAAAATAACAAAAAAGTGACAGGTGTCTGTTAGCATTTGCAATAGGATACTCTGCCCCCTCTAGAATGAAAGGTGACTGTGAGCATGTACACTTAAAAGTTCTGCCCCTTCTGTAGAATAATAGCTCTGGAGCCTGTGAGCATATGCAGTGGGAGCTTTGCCACATCTCTAGAATATTAATTGGATAGGTGCTTGTGAGCATTGAAGTTGGAAGCCTTGACCTTCTCTAGAATAACACCCAACCCCAATGACATCTTCCTGTGAGCATGTACAGTGGGAAGCTCTGTCATCTCTCTAGAATTATAAGACAGCTGCCTATGAGCATGTGCAGTGGGAAGTTCCACCCTCTCTAGAATGATAGGACAGATGTCTGCAAGCGTGTGCAGTGGGAAGCTCCACCCTCTTTAGAATGATAGGACAGCTGCCTATGAGCATGTGCAGTGGGAAGCTCCACCCT
Source organism: Dendrobates tinctorius (assembly GCF_039654945.1). Lineage (NCBI taxonomy): Eukaryota > Metazoa > Chordata > Amphibia > Anura > Dendrobatidae > Dendrobates > Dendrobates tinctorius. The sequence goes on along the minus strand of NW_027362126.1, from coordinate 325,240 downwards.
CTCTAGAATGATAGGACAGATGTCTGCAAGCGTGTGCAGTGGGAAGCTCCACCCTCTTTAGAATGATAGGACAGCTGCCTATGAGCATGTGCAGTGGGAAGCTCCACCCTCTCTAGAATGATAGGACAGATGTCTGCAAGCGTGTGCAGTGGGAAGCTCCACCCTCTTTAGAATGATAGGACAGCTGCCTATGAGCATGTGCAGTGGGAAGCTCCACCCTCTCTAGAATGATAGGACAGATGTCTGCAAGCGTGTGCAGTGGGAAGCTCCACCCTCTCTAGAATGATAGGACAGATGTCTGCAAGCATGTGCAGTGGGAAGCTCCACCCTCTTTAGAATGATAGGACAGCTGCCTATGAGCATGTGCAGTGGGAAGCTCCACCCTCTCTAGAATGATAGGACAGATGTCTGCAAGCGTGTGCAGTGGGAAGCTCCACCCTCTCTAGAATGATAGGACAGATGTCTGCAAGCATGTGCAGTGGGAAGCTCCACCCTCTTTAGAATGATAGGACAGCTGCCTATGAGCATGTGCAGTGGGAAGCTCCACCCTCTCTAGAATGATAGGACAGATGTCTGCAAGCATGTGCAGTGGGAAGCTCCAGCCTCTTTAGAATGATAGGACAGCTGCCTATGAGCATGTGCAGTGGGAAGCTCCACCCTCTCTAGAATGATAGGACAGATGTCTGCAAGCATGTGCAGTTGGAAGCTCCACCCTCTTTAGAATGATAGGACAGCTGCCTATGAGCATGTGCAGTGGGAAGCTCCACCCTCTCTAGAATGATAGGACAGATGTCTGCAAGCGTGTGCAGTGGGAAGCTCCACCCTCTTTAGAATGATAGGACAGCTGCCTATGAGCATGTGCAGTGGGAAGCTCCACCCTCTCTAGAATGATAGGACAGATGTCTGCAAGCGTGTGCAGTGGGAAGCTCCACCCTCTCTAGAATGATAGGACAGATGTCTGCAAGCATGTGCAGTGGGAAGCTCCACCCTCTTTAGAATGATAGGACAGCTGCCTATGAGCATGTGCAGTGGGAAGCTCCACCCTCTCTAGAATGATAGGACAGATGTCTGCAAGCGTGTGCAGTGGGAAGCTCCACCCTCTCTAGAATGATAGGACAGATGTCTGCAAGCATGTGCAGTGGGAAGCTCCACCCTCTTTAGAATGATAGGACAGCTGCCTATGAGCATGTGCAGTGGGAAGCTCCACCCTCTCTTGAATGATAGGACAGATGTCTGCAAGCATGTGCAGTGGGAAGCTCCAGCCTCTTTAGAATGATAGGACAGCTGCCTATGAGCATGTGCAGTGGGAAGCTCCACCCTCTCTAGAATGATAGGACAGATGTCTGCAAGCATGTGCAGTGGGAAGCTCCACCCTCTTTAGAATGATAGGACAGCTGCCTATGAGCATGTGCAGTGGGAAGCTCCACCCTCTTTAGAATGATAGGACAGCTGCCTATGAGCATGTGCAGTGGGAAGCTCCACCCTCTCTAGAATGATAGGACAGATGTCTGCAAGCATGTGCAGTGGGAAGCTCCACCCTCTTTAGAATGATAGGACAGCTGCCTATGAGCATGTGCAGTGGGAAGCTCCACCCTCTCTAGAATGATAGGACAGATGTCTGCAAGCATGTGCAGTGGGAAGCTCCACCCTCTTTAGAATGATAGGACAGCTGCCTATGAGCATGTGCAGTGGGAAGCTCCACCCTCTTTAGAATGATAGGACAGCTGCCTATGAGCATGTGCAGTGGGAAGCTCCACCCTCTCTAGAATGATAGGACAGATGTCTGCAAGCATGTGCAGTGGGAAGCTCCACCCTCTTTAGAATGATAGGACAGCTGCCTATGAGCATGTGCAGTGGGAAGCTCCACCCTCTTTAGAATGATAGGACAGCTGCCTATGAGCATGTGTAGTGGGAAGCTCCACCCTCTCTAGAATGATAGGACAGATGTCTGCAAGCATGTGCAGTGGGAAGCTCCACCCTCTTTAGAATGATAGGACAGCTGCCTATGAGCATGTGCAGTGGGAAGCTCCACCCTCTCTAGAATGATAGGACAGATGTCTGCAAGCATGTGCAGTGGGAAGCTCCACCCTCTTTAGAATGATAGGACAGCTGCCTATGAGCATGTGCAGTGGGAAGCTCCACCCTCTTTAGAATGATAGGACAGCTGCCTATGAGCATGTGCAGTGGGAAGCTCTGCCATTCTCTTGAATAATAAGATAGGAGGTCTTAAGGTCCTCAGCTGGTAGCTTTCACTTAGAGAGCGTTCAGCGCTTTAGCATGTAATGAGGATTTCAGTGGCCATGTGTACTGTATATACTTGGAATAGAGGAACCAATTGCTTAAGTAAATTCTCTTTTTTGTGAGATATTGTAAGAGCAAATGCCTATACAGATTGCCGGGATGGGGTTTCCCATCAAGGATTTATTATGTTAAAAGTCAAAGAAGCTCAGATTATTCAAGAAAATCTCCTGAGGCCTGAAAATCTGGCCTGATAGGAGAAAAGCAGAAGCCCTCCCTCTTTCCTGAAATCTAGTTCAGAAATGGGGAAATCATGGCTCTCTCTGACGCCAACATATACTATTATAATTCTGGGAAAAGTTGTGACTTCTGTTAAGTCAAGTACAAAATTATGTGCTTCACGGGACTCTTTTCGAAAGATGTGATGGCCATAGTGAGTCTTGAAATGCATAGGTTGCTTTTAGATGTTTCAGTAAATTCCTGCCACTTAGTTTTAATCCATTGTTTGCCTCAGCTCTGGTGCCTTGAAATGTGGACACTTAGACCAGATCTTATGGCAGCCAATGCCTTTGGCTAGTCTGAGGGACTATTGATCAATGGAGTATCTAGAGTCTTATGTACCCTGGTGCATAATTTGGACCTAGGCCCCCACCAACATGCTGACCAGATGAACTGGTGTCATGTCGGACGCTGTTCACACCACAGCGTCCGGCAGGCAGCGGTAGTTCCATCTCCGTCCACTATAGCCTCAGTGGCGCTGGCTTGATTTTACTCAGGTTATCTGGGGTTAATCTAGCTGGAAATCAGGTGGGATGTTTGGTCACGCCCACGGTCTTTAAATAGTCGTGCTGGCCTGTGGGCGTCGCCGATTATAGCTTGTGTTTTGTGCCAAGTGGTTCCGGTCTGGAGTGGAGGTGTTGGAGAGAGAAATCCATATCTGGTGTCGTATGATCCGTTGTTACCTTTTCGCCTTCCTATATTTGTGCTTTGTTTTGCCCTGTTCACATTATAGTATTGTCCTGTGTGTGTGCGGCGCGGTGCGGTTTGAGTTCTCCCTGTCTGTCATTACTGTGTGGGTTTTGGTGGTTTGACAACTCACTGGGTGGAGGGTTCAGCTTAGGGCTGAGCAGGAGATGAGGAGAGGCTGGAGGCTCAGGCATTTGCACCTTTAGCAAAAACCCTGGGTTGAGGGTCAGACAGGGTTTTCCCTAGTTTGAGGGACTCCGCAGGGGCCCGGGTTTTGTCAGCCTCCTTCGACCTAAGCCTCGCATAACAACTGGCCCCTATAACAATATCTGTCCTGGCTCCTATATTGTAACCATTCCTATAAAAAAGTTGTTCATTCTGTAGTAATGTCCCCTAACTTGGCCATATCCTGTAACAGTCATGGCCCACATCCTATAATAATGTCCTCCGTCCTGACGCCTATACTGTAGTAATTTCTCCTGGACCCCTACTTGTGATATTGTCTCCCATCCTATGACCCTTCTAGTAATATTGCCCCCCATTTTGCTACCCTTACTGTAATGATGTCCCCCATTCTGGGCCCCTTCTGATAATAATGTCCTCCATCCTTGACCCCTTCCTGTAATAATGTCCCCCATTCTTGGGCCCTTCTTGTAACACTGTCCCCTGTTCTGCTATAACACATTTTTTTTTTTTTTTTAAAAAGTAATTATTCTTTTTTCCTGTCCGTGCTCCCATAACAGACAGCATTGTGTGTTACTGCTTCATAGCGGTTGCAGGGGGCAGGTCAGTCGTGACAGTGCCGTTGTGCGCTGCTTTCGAAGGGCACTCGGATAACAGCTGCTGCCCCTATTTGCCCGGCGTTGTGTATAGCCATAGCACAGCCCTGCTACCTAGTACATTTCAGTTGAATTTGTGTCTGAGGCAACACATTCATTCAGCTGAAAATGATGTGGTCTTTGACTGCTCTCTGACTCCATGGGCCTGGTCACCGTCGCTCCCTAGAAGACTTTTATCCTTATACCCCTGCTCTTCATGAAAGCTGTTTGAAAAGAACATTCTGTGTACAGAGCAGAAATAAGTGCTGGATTATTGGTGACATGTGCGTCTAGAGGAATATTCTCCGTAATGGAAGCACACTTCATAAATTGCTCTTTGCTTACATAAAATTTTGCGTCACTGTTGGCAGCAACAACTTTTTACGAAGCTTCCAAGTGACTTATTTGGTCTATTTTTTAGCATAATGATCAGAAAATTTCTCTTTTTATGGTGTGGAAGATGCGAAGACTGCACGTAGAAACATGGCTGTTGGCTTTGCTGATATTCCACAGCATGGTGCAGGATGTTCCCGCCACGTTATAAGACCATCCATGATATTGAGCAGGACATGATTGGATCCGTACACACCAGATGCTTCCCCTAAGGTTTTTCCAGATATCAGTGCTTCGACCCACAGGAATCACTCCACGTAGAGGCCTCCTTTATATCAAACCCTCAGCAGAGGTGATAATAGGTTTTACTGCAGCTTCAGTTTGGCACCACGTCCTATACACAGTTTGAGCACTTGAGCCGTTGTCATGCAATTACATATAAGTGATTTGCATACTTACAGCCAATTCTCCTACTTACGGTCACGTGCCGACTAGCAGCTCGTCCTGAGTACGGGCACGTGTTACGAGCTGCTCATCCTGAGTGTGATCACGTGCCGACCAGCAACTTGTCCTGAGAACGGTCACGTGCCGACCAACAGCTTGTCCTGAATACAGGCACGTGTTACGAGCTGCTTATCCTGAGTGTGATCACATGCCGACCAGCAACTTGTCCTGAGAACGGTCACATGCCGACGAGCTGCTTGTCCTGAGTACAGTCATGTGCCAACCAGCAGCTCGTCCAGAGTACAGTCACATGCCGACCAGCAGCTTGTCCTGAGTGCGGTCACGTGTTACGAGCTGCTCATCCTGAGTACAGTCATGTGCCAACCAGCAGCTCGTCCTGAGTGCGGTCACGTGCCAACCAGCAGCTCATCCTGAGTACGGTCACATGCCGACCAGCAGCTTGTCCTGAGCACGGGCACGTGTTACGAGCTGCTCATCCTGAGTACAGTCATGTGCCAACCAGCAGCTCGTCCTGAGTGCGGTCACATGCCGACCAGCAGCTTGTCCTGAGCATGGGCACGTGTTACGAGCTGCTCATCCTGAGTGTGATCACATGCCGACAAGCAACTTGTCCTGAGTACAGTCAGGAGCTGATGAGCAGCTCGTCCTGAGTGCGGTCACATACTGACCAGCAGCTCGTCCTGAGTGCAGTCACGTGCCAACCAGCAGCTTGTCCTGAGTACAGTCATGTGCCAACCAGCAGCTCATCCTGAGTGTGATCACATGCCGACAAGCAACTTGTCCTGAGTACAGTCAGGAGCTAATGAGCAGCTCGTCCTGAGTGCGGTCACATACCGACCAGCAGCTCGTCCTGAGTGCGGTCACGTGCCAACCAGCAGCTTGTCCTGAGTACAGTCATGTGCCAACCAGCAGCTCATCCTGAGTGTGATCACCTGCCGACAAGCAACTTGTCCTGAGTACAGTCAGGAGCTGATGAGCAGCTCGTCCTGAGTGCGGTCACATGCCGACGAGCTGCTCGTCCTGAGTGTGGTCACGTGCCAACCAACAGCTCGTCCTGAGTCTCTCAATGAGCAGAAAGGCTGCAAGGGACCAGAAGAGTCTATGTGCACATGAGTATATAGGGCTAGGAGGGATTATATAAATGCAATAGATATGTGCATATGTCCTGAATATAAATGCCACAAGACTAATCCGTACTATAGAGATTTCCCAGACACACAAAAAAGCTCTAAGGTCAGTAGGACAGTACGTGAATAAAAAAAAAAAAATATAAAAGTGACGTGCCAATAAGTGGGGATGACATGAACAATGGTGTGTATATAATATGTAGCCAAAGTCAAGTAACTGCAGATATGGCTTACTATAAAGGCAATGGGTGTGATATATGATGTAGACAATTATGCAATTTGATTTATAAGTAGATAGTTAACACAGTTAGGTGTATAAATATGTTTATCACACTAGCAATAGTCAGCATGAGTACAAAACAATCGAATATAGTCAATACATACTGAAATGGCAGCAGGAACTCCCTTATGATGCGCCCACCCTGACACGTGTTTCGATGATTCCTTCTTTAGGGCGTTTGATTTCTTTACCTTTGTGGATTGCATGGGTTGTTACTGACCCATGGTGATAATTTCATGTTAACAGCACCTTTAGAATTTGATTTACTTAGAAAATTGGTGGTATGTTCAATACTTATTTAACCGACTGTATATGTACTAGTACAGCAATACAGCACCACAACCATCACCAGTACATTACTACATTGCCAGAACCAGCATCAGTACATGACATGAATACAGCACCAGAACTATTATCAGCATTTGAATAGCTGGTTGGGCACTCACAGCCTATAGATGACCTCCATGTACGAAAACAACATTGCAAATTGTGTCTTCTCCAGCCTTAATCACCATTAACATAACCATGAACATGTTTTCTTCTTTTCCTAGCTCTCCTGGTGAGGTTTCTAACAAAACGATTCATTTGGGAGTATGACCCGACTTTAGGTAAGATCCCCTTGATATCATATGCATGATGGTCAATGAGCAGAATTAGTTTCTGTGGTACATACAGTATATACTACTGCATCTCGTCCGGACTCTGGGAGGGGGCTCTCTGCGGGGCGGGGATATCTGATCCGGACGCTGGTCGCAGAAACAACCAGTGACACAATCTATACATCCCTCAATCCCATCCCACAAGAAACATTGTCTGAAATATTGTCTCTACTGAAGCCCCTTAAGCCCCCGTTACACATAGCGATGTCTCTAGCAATATCGCTGTAATGTCACTGGTTTTTGTGACGTTATAGCGATATTGCTAGCGATATCGCTGTGTCTGATACTTACCTCCGACCGGCTCCCCCGCTGTTATCGCTGATCGCGCGAGAAGGTCCTGGACCGTTTCTCGTCGTCAGCTTCCTGCTGGGCTTCCTGCTGTGGAGACGAGCGACCCGTGGACGCGGGCGGGAGGACATCAGGATCGCCGCGTCTGACAGGTAAGTAGCGACCCCCGTCCCCTGCTATGTCGCTGGTGAGATCTGCCTGTGTGGCAGCTCACTAGCGACCACTTAGCGATGCACCAGCGATCCATATCATTGTCGGGATCGCTTGTGCATCGCTAAGTGTAACGGTACCCTTAAGGTACTGTCACACTTAGCGATGCACCAGCGATCCCGACAATGATATGACGCGGTCAGGATCGCTGGTACATCGCTAAGTGGTCGCTAGTGAGCTGCCACACAGGCAGATCTCACCAGCGACATCGCTGGGGACGGGGGTCGCTACTTACCTGTCACACCAGGTGATCCTGCGTCCTCCCGCCCGGCTCCACGCGTCGCTCGTCCTCACAGCAGGAAGCGCCACAGGAAGCTGACGACGAGAAACAGTCCTGAACGTTCTCGCGCGATCAGCGATAACCAGCGGGGGAGCCGGTCGGAGGTAAGTATCAGACACAGCGATATCGCTAGCAATATCGCTATAACGTCACTAGTTATAGCGATATTGCTAGCGATATCTCTTAGTGTGACATGCCCTTTAGTGTCTTCACCTAGTGAGAAACTCATTTCATACTATTATCTCCAGATCAAGGCTTGATATCAATGGACATTGTGAGCTCCATGCAAAATCGATGCCCGACACAATATCAGGGTAACCTAAGCTCGGTACCCCACAGGCTCAGCTCCCACCAACGCCCTCTAAGCCATAACATACAGTATGTAGTGTGATCACATTGTCCCACATGCTCCTTTTGTCCTGGACAATGGGTAAATCCTCCTCTTCCATTAGCACAGGCATCCTTGATGAAACTGGGACCATTGCCTTCTCCATTTGCATCTCTGACTTGTACAATAGGTCAGGAATTAGTAGATACGGTTAAGGAAGATTTGCAGATAATCTGCACTGCTGGTTTCCCATGTAATAATCCATATCCAGACCAAAGTACATGCGGTTTTTCTTTATTTAGTCAATGCGTTTGCAAGTACTACAGACTTCTTCATCAGGACAAGAAAAGCATGGCTCACACCACAATGCAGTTACATTTTAGTGATAAAAGTTGGTGCCAAATGGACACATGATGGGCACCTGATGGACACATGATGGATAAAGTTCATAAGAGAAAAAAAAAGGAAAAAGGGTTTTTTATAGGTTGGTACTATAGACTTGATAATATACAAACAATTAATGTCTAAATTATACATTATTTTTAATTTATCTCTAGCTGAAGAACATAAAAAGAGAAAAAAATGCTTTAAAATACTAAAGATATACATATTGTGAATGGTTCTCTCAGCTGCTTCCCAAGGTAGACACAGGAACATTTCTTCGGTAAAACCCCTGCTGGTTTATTGTTGAACAGCATAAACCATAGCAGGGTTAAGCAAAGTAAAGATGGCCTTTCTGGCATAACAGAAAACCAAAAGATAACGTATAACAAAGTCCAATTATCTGAGGGATTCACCCTCTCAAACCACCATGTGTCTTCAGCTCCACCAGTAGCCACCGTTGAGTCTTTCCTCTCCGAAAACAACACACAGACTGCCTCTCAAGTCCAGCCATTTAAAACCAGACCATGTGACTGATCACATGACTGTGACATCACACAGGTCCTGTTAGCACAGGACTGTGCCGACTCTGCAGGTGGAGATATAGTGGACATCTTCCCACCCACTCTATAAATGTCTACCTAAAACCAGCCCATGTATGAAACTTTAATTTAACCCTCACAACACATAGTGCGCTGGAGGAAAATCACATCACTGACGCCATTATGCGCATTGACACATATCTCCCCCTCATATACCATGCCAATGACCCTGTCAAATATCCCCCCTACCCAAATCCAGGGGTTTTGGCACGTTCAGACACTAAACAGGGAATTTGGGAGAGAGCATCCACGTTACCATGTAACTTCCCTGGCCTATGCTCTACACCTAGTCACCTGGGCATTCTTACCCTTCTTCTCTCTTAACCATCTCAGAGGACCATGGTCTGTTACTAGCTTAAACCTACGGCCTAAAAGGTAATACTTCAGTGTGTCGACACCCCACTTTATGGCTTAGCACTCCTTCTCAACAGTTGCGTAGTGTTTCTCGCAGGATGAGAGTTTCCAGCTCAGATAGAGGATTGGATGCTCTTCTCTATTTATTTCCTGAGACAGCACAGGTCCCAACCTGACTTCTGAAGCATCTGTCTGGACCACGAATTCTTTGCTAAAGTTCAGTGTGACCGGAACCGGATGCTTGCATACAGCCCGGTTAAGCTCCAGAAATGCCACCTCTGTGTCAGGAATCCATTTCACCATTGTCGACTTAGTGCCCTTAAGGAGATCTATTAATGGTGCGGCAATCATGGCGAAGTTTCGGCTAAACCGCAGGTAATACCCCACAATTCCAAGAAACGCCCTCACTTGCTTCTTGGGGAGCGGTTGCGGCCACCTGAATTGCCTTGATCTTATATAACTGTGGCTTGATTTTGCCTCTCCCAACGATGTAGCCTAAGTACCTGGCCTCTTCCTTCCTATAGCATACTTTTTTGGATTTACGGTGAAACCAGCTGTCCTCAATGCATCCAGGATCGCCTGTACCTTTGGTAGATGACTACTCCAGTCAGGGCTGTAGACGAAAATGTCATCAAGGTGGGCTGAGGCATTTTTCTTATGTGGAGCCAAGATCTGATCCATTGACTGCAAAGTGAGGGAACCTGGTGTCAGCCCCTGGCTCTTGAGCAACCTCGTTACATACGGTAACATTACCAAATGACCCCTTTAATGTAAGATCTCTAAGTTGAGCAGTCCCAAAGTTGTCTTCAGGCACTTCTAACTCAGGGAAGCTGGGCTCCTCTGTCACCGTCTCGTCCTCCTCTCCAGCGAGGATACAAATGGGAAACGTCACCATCTTTACCTTTGATAGAGTCTCTTTCAGAGGCAACTGGCTTTTGTCCAGGACACTCTGTTCAGCCCCCTTTTTAGGGTCTAGCCACCTTTCGTGATAAGCCCGACATCCTTTGTATATCCCAGTACAGAGAAGTGGCGATGTCTGGTTTCCCCGAGAGATTTCTCAACAACCTGGTATCTCTCAACCAGTCTAACCAGGTCGTCCGCATTCTGAGGGTCGTCCTGGGCAATCCAGGTCTGTATTGGACTGGGAAGGAAGAGGATGAACCTGTCCATCACCATTCGCTCGACCATCTGCGCAGAAGTGGAAGTCTGTGGCTTGCAACCACTTTTGGACTAGGTGCAACAAGTCAAACATTTGCGAGCGAGGGGCGTTTGTCGCCAACATACACCCAGTGGTGGAATCACTGAGCTCTAGAAGACATTGTTACTTCCAGGCATGCCAAGATTTAAGTTTTTAATTTGGGGTGTTCTTTGGCATTCTGAAGGGCTAAGTCAATAATACACAGGGATTGGAGAAGCAGGAAGCTCATCTGCATATTTCTGGTGCATTCTTGGAAGAGGAGAAGAGTCGCCTTAAGCTGATCGATCGCTGGGACTTGCCGGGTCTCGCTGTTTGAGGACATCGCAAAAAAAGTTTCCACCCATCATAGCCTGCATCAGCAATATGGAAGAGAAGAAAATCCACATGGTCACCTGCAACACATGCTACATGTTTACGGATCTTCCAGCCCAAAAACTCAACTTTACCTGTCAGTAGTGCAAACTTGTTGCCCTCTTAGAGGAAAAGTTGCAGGGACTGGAAGAAAGAATAGCAACATTGAAGGTAATTAAAGAACATGAGGACTTCTTGGATGAAGCAGAAGCAACCATTAAGGATTTGGAAAGTGAGAAAAGCATCAGAGCACATACAGAGGCTGAAAAGTGGAGCCATGTGATGAAAAGAAGCAAACGGATCAAGTGGTCATCACCACCCACACAGCTTAGCAACCAATATGAAGCCCTCATGCTGGAGAACGAAAATGGCACAGCTCAGGATGATGCCGTATCTACAAGAGAAGACACACTATCAACAAAAGTTATTCTGTCAACAAAAGTGGAAACAAATGACACTCAAAAACACTCACGAGCAACAAGCAGTGCGTCCGGAAAGAAAAGAAGCGTGGTAGTTGTGGGCGACTCACTACTAAGAGGCACGGAGGCAACTATCTGCAGGCCGGACATAACCGCACAAGAAGTATGCTGCCTCCCAGGAGCAAAAATCAAGGATGTGGCCAACAGGATTCCAACTATCCTCAAATCCAAGGACGACTACCCTTTCGTACTGATACATGTAGGCACAAACGACACAGCAAGAAATGACCTAACAACTATCTGCGAAGACTTTGAAATTCTAGGGAAGAAAATAAAGGAACGGAACGTACAGGTTGTTTTCTCATCAATCCTCCCAGTCGATGGCCATGGCATCAGAAGATGGAATAGGATACTAGAGGGGAACAACTGGCTACGACGGTGGTGCAGGCAGCAAGGATTTGGATTCTTGGACCATGGCGTGAATTACCTCTACGATGGACTTCTCGCAAGAGATGGGATACACCTCACAAAACCTGGGAAACTCACATTCGCCAAAAGACTTGCCACACTCATCAGGAGGACTTTAAACTAGAAGGAGAGGGGATGGGAGGAAAAACAGCCGACAAGAACATGCAGCAGAAGGACAAACTAATCAAGGCTACTAGATGTGGTACAGAGGACCCAAGACAGGGTACTCAGAAGGAAGCTAAGAAAAATGAAGCAAAACTTCTTTCCTGCATGCTGACCAAGAAGCCTGACCAATAAGACTGAAGATCTGGAGTTGGTAATGTATGAGGAAAAATACGACATAGTAGGAATAACTGAGACATGGTTAGACGACAGCTATGACTGGGCGGCTAACTTGCAAGGATATGATTTGTTTAGGAGGGATCGTAAAAAAAGGAAAGGGGGTGGAGTCTGTCTATATATAAAGTCCACTTTAAAGCCCACACTAAGAGAAGATATACAAGAGGGAAACGAAGAGGTGGAGTCTCTATGGGTGGAGATACAAGGAGGGAAAAGTAATAAAATCCTCATAGGGGTTTGTTATAAGCCACCAAATATAACAGAAACCACTGAGAATGTATTATTGAAACAAAGAGACAAAGCAGCAAATCCCAATGAGGTGATTATTATGGGGGACTTCACCTACCCCGACATAGACTGGGGAACTGAAACCTGCGGATCTCAGAAAGGAAACCAACTTCTGTCAGTGACCGAGGATAATTATCTGTCCCCACTTGTGCAGGGCCCAACTAGAGGGACAGCCCTTCTGGACTTAATGTTAAGCCACAGGCCAGACAGAATAACAGAAGTCCGAGTTGATGGCACTGAGGGAACAGTGACCACAATATAACACAATTCCACTTGTCCTTCAGTGAGGTGCCCTGGAAGGGGGTTACGAAAACGCTGAATTTCAGGAAAGCATAGTGTGATCAGCTTAGAGAGGACCTTCCCCGAACTGATTGGGACAATGTCCTCAAAAATAGGAGCACAGAAAATAAATGGGAAATATTTAAATTTTACACCCCCACTGCGAGCTAGCCATACCATACAGAAATAAAAGGGCTCGGAACAGGAGAACACCAATGTGGCTAAATAAGGATGTAAAAAGGGCAATAAATAACAAGAACAAGGCATTTAGGAAGCTAAAACAAGAAGGCAATGAAGAAGCATTAAAAAGTTATAGAGAAAAAAATAAAATGTGTAAAAGACAAATACATTTAGCAAAAGTGGAAACTGAGAGACTCATTGCTAAGGAAAGTAAAACAAACCCCAATGTTACACCGCTCCGCCATACTCACCCGGCCTCCGCTCCCACGCCGCAGTCGCCCTCCGCTCCCACGCCGCAGCCTCTCTCCACCCGACGGCCGCGGCGGTCACCTGAGACAGACCCGCGACCGATGCCTTCCCTGCATGCTATGCGCATGCGCCATAGGCCGCGGCCGCGCCTCCTTCCTGCTTCTTATGCTCCGGCTGTGCCCTGACCCGGAAGCACATTTGGACCAATGGCTGACCAGACGGAGCCATATCAGGCCGCTTCCCCCTGAGGGAGGCGCCTGATCGTTGTGTTTCCTGACACTCTGGCCTCGCTCCATCGTGCACACTCTGCTCCTGCAGTTCCTGTCTCGGCTGCTCCTCACAGCAGCTTCTCAGTCCTGCTACCCGTGTTCCTGTCGTCCTACTCCAGTCCTGCCTTGTGTTTCTGCCGTCCTACTCCAGTCCTGCCTTCACTGTTCCTGCCGTCCTACTCCAGTCCTGCCTTCACTGTTCCTGCCGTCCTACTCCAGTCCTGCCTTGTGTTCCTGCTGTCCTACTCCAGTCCTGCCTTCACTGTTCCTGCCGTCCTACTCCAGTCCTGCCTTGTGTTCCTGCCGTCCTACTCCAGTCCTGTCTTCAGTGCTCCTGCCGTCCTACTCCAGTCTCAGTCTTACTCCGGTCCATCCTGAGCCGCCCCTCTCGGTACTGGCTACCGTGGTACTCGAACCCCTGGGCCTGCTCCTAACGGTCCCTGTATAGGGGTCGGTTCCACCTGGCAGCTCGCCCGGGGTCCCTCGGTGCCACGGTCCAGAGGGTCCACTCTCGGAGCTCCCGCTCCTGACCACCCACGCTAACAGTACGATCAGGCCATGGACTCCGCCGGTACTACGGCTGCTACCCAGAAAGAGTTGCTATTCCTACGGGAGAATCAGGGGCGCATTATGTCAATCATGAAGTCGATGGACACCCGTTTGTCGGCCTTACAGGTGGCCGATCCTGGAAATGCCACTCAGCTGGCCAGTCTCCAACAGGAGCTGGGCCAGCAGCAAGATACTCAAACCCACATTTTGTCCTACATGGCCTCCTTTGATAGTCGCCTGTCGGCCCTCCAGGCTGCCGCTGCAGTGCCGACTCCTCCCCCTGCGTCTGCTGCTCATCCGACGCCCCGCCTCGCCAAGCCGCCTCGTTTCACCGGGGATCCCAAGCTCTGTAGGGGGTTCTTAAATCAGTGTAGTCTCCACTTTGAATGGCTGCCGCAGCAATATCCCTCGGACCGGGCCAAAGTGGCCTTCATCATGTCCCATCTGGAGGGAGAGGCCCTTTCTTGGGTAAACCCGCTCTGGGAACGTGACGACCCGGTCGTTTCGAGTCTCCCGGTTTTCCTGGATACGTTTCGTAAGGTTTTCGATGAGCCGGGCCGGTTAGCCTCTCTCACTGAGTCACTCTTTAACTTACACCAGGGCTCTCTCACGGTCGGACAGTACGCTATTCGCTTTCGCACTATTTCCTCTGAGCTCGGCTGGAATAACGCAGCTTTGGTGGGGGCATTCTGGCGCGGTCTTTCTAGTAAAATAAAGGATGAACTCGCTGGTCGAGATACCCCATCCACCTTAGAGGACCTTATCTCGCTGGCTACCCGCATTGACCTGCGCTTCCTGGAGCGCGCTCGGGAGTCAGTGAGAGACAGGCGCTCCTCCAGGTCAGTTCCTCCTTTCACTCAGTCGGCCAGCTCACGTTCAGTCGGATCTTCTTCCCTCTCTTCGGGTGAGCCCATGCAGATAGATCATCTCAGGTTGGCCGAGTTACGTCAGAGAGAGAGACGGGCACAAGGTCTGTGCCTCTATTGCGGTCATTCGTCACACTATATCCGCACCTGTCCTAAGAGACAGGGAAACGACTCCACCTAGGTCAGGTAAGAGAGGCCTTCCTAGGTGATGATGATGATTCCTCTCAACCCCTTACGATTTCTGTGCTTTTGGTTTCAGGAGGGAGGCGTGGTTCCGAGGTGGCCTACGTGGATTCGGGCTCAGCGGGTAACTTCATTCGGCCGGAAGAGGTAGACAAATACCAAATTCCTGTAGTCACTCTATCTAACCCAATTCAGATTGCCACCGTGGATAGCAAACCGCTACAGGTGACCGTCACCTTGGTCACTGAAGAGGTGGAATTGCAAATCGGAGCCTTACATCGAGAGAAGATAGCCTTTTACGTTTTACCTAAGCTCTCTCACGCCATTCTACTCGGTCTTCCATGGTTAAGGACTCATCAGCCTGTTCTCGACTGGTCTTCTGGGGAGATACTCCGCTGGGGGCACCCGTGCCAAGCTCGCTGTCTGACTCCTGTCCGCCTGGCGGCCGCTCCACGGTCACCTCCAGACCTCCCGGGTCTTCCTCCAGCTTACAGCTCCTACGCCGATGTTTTTGATAAGAAGGAAGCAGAGGTCCTCCCTCCACACCGGCCGTTTGACTGCCCAATTGAACTTGTTTCTGGTTCAACCCCCCCAAGGGGCAGAATCTACCCTCTGTCTCCCGTGGAGACCACCGCCATGTCCGAGTACGTCCGAGAGAACCTCGCCAAAGGCTTTATACGGAAATCCTCTTCGCCCGCGGGAGCCGGGTTCTTCTTCGTCAAAAAGAAGGACGGGACTCTACGGCCATGCATTGACTATAGGGACTTGAATGAGATTACCATCAAGAACAGGTACCCTCTTCCACTCATTCCGGAACTGTTTGACCGTCTCAGAGGGGCTCGGGTCTTTACCAAGCTGGACCTCAGAGGAGCCTACAATCTGGTCCGTATCCGTGCAGGTGACGAGTGGAAGACCGCTTTCAACACTCGCCATTACGAGTACCTGGTCATGCCCTTCGGTCTTTGCAATGCTCCTGCAGTCTTTCAAGAGTTCGTCAACGAGATCTTCCGGGATCTCTTGTACTCCTGTGTGGTCGTGTACTTAGACGACATCCTCGTCTTCTCGCCGGACCTCTCGTCCCACAGAAAGAGTGTCCGCCTGGTGCTTCAGCGTCTTCGGGAGAACCGTCTGTATGCAAAGATCGAGAAATGTCTCTTCGAACAGACCTCTCTGCCATTTCTGGGATACATTATCTCCGACGCTGGTCTAAGGATGGATCCCGAGAAGTTGTCTGCCATCCTCAAATGGCCTCGCCCCGTCGGATTAAAGGCGATACAACGATTCCTCGGGTTCGCCAACTATTACCGGCAATTTGTCTCCCACTTCTCCGCGATCACAAGACCCATTTCTGTGCTCACCCGTAAAGGGTCTACTTCCAAGGATTGGTCTCCTGAGGCAGAGGAGGCCTTTCTGTCCCTAAAACGGGCTTTCTCCACGGCTCCGGTCCTGCATCGCCCTGAGAGCGATCGACCTTTTGTACTCGAGGTGGACGCTTCCTCGACTGGTGCCGGGGCGGTGCTGTCCCAGAGAACCGCCTCCGGTCGCCTGCACCCTTGTGGCTTCTTCTCGAAGGCCTTTTCTCCATCCGAGTGTAACTACTCGATCGGTGACCGGGAACTTTTGGCCATCAAGTTGGCCTTGGAGGAATGGCGCCACCTCCTGGAAGGAGCTGTCCATCCTTTTATCATCTTCTCGGACCACAAGAATCTGGCCTATCTCCAGTCTGCCCAGAGACTAAACCCTCGCCAAGCCAGATGGTCTTTATTTTTTGCCCGATTTGATTTCGAGCTCCGATTCCGTCCCGGCAGCAAGAATTCCAAAGCCGACGCCCTGTCCAGGGTCTTCCAACCACACGAATCCACGGAGGAACCGTCACATATCATTGATCCCACTAGGATCATCACCGTGGCTCCAGTGAACTGGCTTACTCCTCCGCCTGGCAAGACGCTTGTGCCAGAGAATCTCAAGCAAAAGGTTCTTCTATGGGGGCACTCCTCCAAACTGGCCGGCCATGCCGGAACTAAGAAGACCCTTGATCTTATCAAACGTCACTACTGGTGGCCCTCACTTCGCCAAGATGTACTCGATTTTGTGGCTTCTTGTCCATCCTGTGCAAAGAACAAGGTACCACGGAGATCTCCGTCTGGCTTGTTGCTTCCGTTGCCTGTCCCTACGGTTCCTTGGGAGAACATCGCCATGGATTTCATCACCGACCTACCCTGCTCTGCGGGCTGCTCAGTCATTCTGGTGGTGGTGGATCGTTTTTCCAAGATGGCTCACTTCATCCCTCTGCCCGGTCTTCCCTCAGCGCCGGAGCTGGCCGAGATCTTCATTCATCAAGTCTTCAGGCTTCATGGACTACCTCGACGCATTGTGTCTGACCGAGGGGTTCAGTTTACCTCCAAGTTCTGGCGTTCGCTTTGTAAGCTTATGAACGTTTCCCTCGACTTCTCCTCGGCCTACCATCCACAGTCCAACGGACAAGTAGAGCATACCAACCAGACGCTTACGGGATACTTACGCCACTTCTCTAACGCCCACCAGAACGATTGGGTCAGCTTACTCCCCTGGGCAGAGTTCGCTTATAACAACCATGCTGGTGAGTCTTCGGCCAAGTCTCCGTTTTTCATTGTTTTTGGCAGACATCCTGGTGTCCCTCTTCCGATAACCCCTGCCTCTGAGGTACCCGCGGCCAATGCCTTGTCCTCGGAATTTTCTAAGATTTGGGCTGAGACCAACACATCACTCAAGAGATCCGCTGATCAGATGAAGAACTATGCAGACAAAAAGAGGTTGGATTCTCCTCCGTATCGTGTTGGCGACAAGGTCTGGCTCTCCTCCAAATTCGTCCGACTAAAACTGCCCTCCTACAAGTTGGGTCCACGCTACATCGGTCCGTTTGAAATTCTGGGACGTATTAACGAAGTTGCCTACAAATTGAGGTTGCCTGCTTCGCTCCGGATCCCGAACACCTTTCACGTCTCTCTCCTGAAGCCTGTGGTGCTGAATCGTTTCCATTCCTCGCTTGATCTTGGTCCTCAGCCGGTGGGTGCCGACGACGTTTTTGAAGTGCAGGACATCCTCGCTGTGAAAAGGGTTAGAGGTAGGACTTTCTTTCTCGTTGATTGGAAGGGCTTTGGTCCTGAGGAGAGATCCTGGGAGCCTCGGGAGAATATTAATGCTCCCCGTATCCTCAAGAGGTTTCTTGTTAATCTCCGGGGGGGGCGGCTTAGGGGAGGGGGTACTGTTACACCGCTCCGCCATACTCACCCGGCCTCCGCTCCCACGCCGCAGTCGCCCTCCGCTCCCACGCCGCAGCCTCTCTCCACCCGACGGCCGCGGCGGTCACCTGAGACAGACCCGCGACCGATGCCTTCCCTGCATGCTATGCGCATGCGCCATAGGCCGCGGCCGCGCCTCCTTCCTGCTTCTTATGCTCCGGCTGTGCCCTGACCCGGAAGCACATTTGGACCAATGGCTGACCAGACGGGGCCATATCAGGCCGCTTCCCCCTGAGGGAGGCGCCTGATCGTTGTGTTTCCTGACACTCTGGCCTCGCTCCATCGTGCACACTCTGCTCCTGCAGTTCCTGTCTCGGCTGCTCCTCACAGCAGCTTCTCAGTCCTGCTACCCGTGTTCCTGTCGTCCTACTCCAGTCCTGCCTTGTGTTTCTGCCGTCCTACTCCAGTCCTGCCTTCACTGTTCCTGCCGTCCTACTCCAGTCCTGCCTTCACTGTTCCTGCCGTCCTACTCCAGTCCTGCCTTGTGTTCCTGCCGTCCTACTCCAGTCCTGCCTTCACTGTTCCTGCCGTCCTACTCCAGTCCTGCCTTGTGTTCCTGCCGTCCTACTCCAGTCCTGTCTTCAGTGCTCCTGCCGTCCTACTCCAGTCTCAGTCTTACTCCGGTCCATCCTGAGCCGCCCCTCTCGGTACCGGCTACCGTGGTACTCGAACCCCTGGGCCTGCTCCTAACGGTCCCTGTATAGGGGTCGGTTCCACCTGGCAGCTCGCCCGGGGTCCCTCGGTGCCACGGTCCAGAGGGTCCACTCTCGGAGCTCCCGCTCCTGACCACCCACGCTAACACCCAAACTATTCTTTAATTATATAAACAGTAAAAAGATTAAAATTGATGGTGTCGGCCCTTTAAAGAACAATGAGGGTGAAATCATAGAGAGCGATGGGGGAAAAGCAAATGTTTTAAATACTTTTTTCTCAACAGTGTTCACACAGGAAAAGGATTTGCCAGGGGAAATGCAGAGTGATAATGTAAACTCCCCATTAAGTATTACCTGCCTAACCCAGGAAGAAGTGCAGAACCGCCTTAGTAAGATTAAAACGGACAAATCACCAGGGCCTGATGGCATTCACCCTCGGGTATTAAGGGAGTTAAGTAATGTGATAGACAGGCCTCTATTCCTTATATTTAAAGACTCTATAGAAACAGGGTCTGTTCCTTTTGATTGGCGGCAAATGTGGTACCAATATTCAAAAAGGGGTGTAAAAGGGAACCTGGAAACTATAGGCCGGTAAGCTTAACATCTGTGGTGGGTAAAATTTTTGAAGGGTTTCTAAGGGATACCATTATGGAATATCTCACTGTTAATAAATGTTTAACTCCATATCAACATGGATTTATGAAGGATCGCTCCTGTCAGACTAACCTGATCAGCTTCTATGAGGATGTGAGCTCTCAAATGGACCCAGGAGAATCATTGGATGTCATTTATCTCGACTTCTCTAAACCATGTGACACTGTCCCACATAAAAGATTGGTAAGTAAGATGAGAAAGCTTGGGCTAGGGGAAAATGTGTGCAGATGGGTAGGTAGCTGGCTGAGTGATAGAAAACAAAGAGTGGTTATTAATGGGGCATCCTCAGATTGGGCCAGGGTTACTAGTGGGGGACCACAGGGGTCTGTATTGGGCCCTCTACTATTTAATATATTAATGATCTAGTGGATGGCTTACACAGTAAAATATCAGTATTTGCAGATGATACAAAACTATGTAAGGTAGTTAACACAAAGAAGGACCGTTTGCAACTACAGAC
Organism: Dendrobates tinctorius; assembly: GCF_039654945.1. Lineage (NCBI taxonomy): Eukaryota > Metazoa > Chordata > Amphibia > Anura > Dendrobatidae > Dendrobates > Dendrobates tinctorius. Next base: position 305,225 of record NW_027362126.1, on the reverse strand, counting down.
AGATTTGAGTAAATTGAAGAATTGGGCTGAAAAATGGCAAATGAGGGTCAACACAGATAAGTGTAAGGTTCTGCACATGGGAAGGAGAAACAGATGCTACAATTACTTACTAAATGGGAAACTGCTGGGGAAATCAGACATGGAAAAAGACTTAGGCCTCTTAGTCAATAAGAAGCTAAATTGGAGTACCCAGTGTCAGGCAGCTGCCACCAAAGCAAATAGGGTCATGGGATGCATTAGAAGAGGTCTGGGGACACGAGATGAAAACATAATTCTCCCTCTGTACAAATCACTCGTCAGACCACACTTGGAGTATTGTGTGCAATTTTGGACGCCGGTGCTCAAGAAAGACATTACTGAACTTGAAAGGGTTCAAAGGCGGGCTACTAAAATGATAAATGGAGTTGGTTCACTACAATACCCAGAAAGGTTATCAAAATTAGGTCTATTTACTCTAGAAAAGAGAAGACTTAGGGGAGACTTAATATATATGTACAAGTATATCAGAGGGCAACACAGAGATCTCTCCAATGAACTGTTTGTACCAAGGACGGTGACAAGAACAAGGGGGCATTCTCTTCGTTTGGAGGAAAGACAATTTCTGCACCAGCATAGAAGAGGGTTCTTCACGGTAAGAGCAGTGAGGCTCTGGAATTCTCTTCCTGAGGAAGTGGTGATGGCCAACTCACTGAATGAATTTAAGAAAGGAATGGAGGCTTTTCTTGTGAGTAACTGTATAGAAGGTTACGAATAACAGAATATTATAGGTAGATGGTTGACCCAGCTTAGGGGAAGGAATTTTTTTCCCTATGGAGAAAATTGGCTTCTACTCTGTGGGTTTTTTGCCTTCCCCGGGATCAACAATGCAGAACAGCTGCACTAAAAATAGGCTGAACTAGATGAACATAAGGTCTTCCTTCAGCCTTCAAAACTATGTTTCTATGTTACTATGTTATGCCTTTTGAGGTTCTCCCAACAAATATGGCGCCAGCACCTCCGCCCACAGATCTGGCAGAATTTTCTCCCATTCAGCCACCCTCTAAAAATCAGTAAGAAAGGCTTCCACATCATGCCACCGGGGTCATTTTTTGCATAGCTCATCTTAATGTTTTCTTACTGTACGAACCATCATTTGGAGTTTGGGTGGAGACCAATGGCCTTCCACGAACCACCTTTGCGAGGCGTTCCATTTGCAGTGTTAGCACCTACTGCTGCTGTTGGTGCTTCTGTTGAATCTGCTGTGTCAACAGTTTATTAGTCTCCTGTTGTGCCATTTGCTGCTGTTGACTGGCAAGCTGGTGCTGCTGTTAGACCTGGACCAGATGCTTCATATGCTCCTCCATGCTACTGGACGTCTCGTGCTGGATGGCGGATTTTACCCAGGATATACAGGTGTCCACAGCCTCTATGAGTGTTCCTGGAACGCTGCCTGCATTCAAAACATCATTTGTGAGGGGTTGACTCACTCAGCTGCTTCCTAAGGTAGGCACAGGAATGCTTCTGTGGTAAAACACCTGCTGGTTTATTGTTGAACAGCATAAACCATAGCAGGGTTAAGCAAAGTAAAGATGGCCTTTCTGGCATAACAGAAAACCAAAAGATAACGTATAACAAAGTCCAGTTGTCTGTGTGATTCGCCCTCTCAAACCACCATGTGTCTTCAGCTCCACCAGGAGCTATTGTTCAAAGTCTTTTCTCTCCAAAAACAATACACAGACTGCCTCTCAAGTCCAGCCATTTAAACCCAGACCATGTGACTGATCACATGACTGTGACATCACACAGGTCCTGTTAGCGCATGGTTGTGCCGGCTCTGCAAGTGGAGATTTGGTGGACATCTTCCCACCCACTCTATAGATGTCCACCTAAAACCAGCCCATGTATGCAACTTTAATTTAACCCTCACAACACGTAGTGTGCTGGAGGAAAATACTCTAGTTTCACATCACTGACGCCATTATGTGCAGTGACACTCATCTCCACTCATATACCATGCCAATGACCCTGTCACAATATATCTATGTAGAGTAAATGGATTTGATCTTAGGACATGAATATGTTCTAATCTGATGTTGCACCGAACTCAGAGCGCCACGTTAGGTGAAGTTAACAAGAAAAATTAATAGCCTCATGTGAATAAAAAAAATCCTTTTCATATTTTTTTAATTTAATCTTATTTATTCTCTCAATTTTTGTTTTACTTTTACTTCAAAGTAGTTGTACCAGGCTTCATGAGAACAAGTATTGGCTTAAACTAGCTGGACCTGAGATGCGAGATACCTGAAAATGCAGGAACTTTTGATTTTCCCACACTGATATCTTTTCCTCCCCTGATGAATCCCCCGAGTTGGGGAGGAAATGTGTAGGCAGCTTTGACATCATCTGGTGGGTACATCTTAGTAGCCTTACTTGGTGACTGTCCTTGTAAGGGCAGGAGAAACACAGGAGCAGGACAGGGGACTTTAGAAACTCCCCCCTCGTTTTCCGGTTGATACATGCCTGCGACCTGCAGAGAACTACTACAGAAGTGGTGAGACCATTTATTATTGAGCACTGGTAACTTTGTTCAGAACTTGCACTTTATCACTTTGGTTTGTTTGTCATGATTTATCCAATTTTTTAGACAACAGATTAAAAGTTATGTTTTATTTAGCACTAGCTGAAGAGCCCGGCGTTGCCCGGGCAAAGTAACTAACTGTGGTTATTTATAACAAATTATAATGACTATATTGCACATAAAAACATTTCACATCATATATTCAACACTACAGATCTGCAACACAAATTAACTAAACGATTACCCAAGCACTGACAGTATTTTACTTTCAACTCATTCAAGATTTTTGGTTTTTCCTTTCGGTGCAAAGATGAACAGATTTTTGGCAGTTCCAACTCTTGAACAGGCCACGTAAAGTTGACCATGAGAAAAGCATGGAGATTGCAAATCGATCCCTACTACTTTCAAGGACTGTCCCTGAGCCTTGTTAATGGACATTGCAAATGCCAGTAGAAGTGGAAACTGGAGGCGTTTAAAATCAAAAGGCAAATGAGATGGAATGAGTGGAATTCTTGGAATGAAAATGTCCTCTCCTTTGGCACATCCTGCTTCTTAGCTGTGTATCTAATCCTATCCTGTGTGATACTGAATGCTGAGCCGTGTACCTAATCCTCTCCTGTGTGATAATGTCTGCTGAGCCGTGTATATAATCCTCTCCTGTGTGATGCAATCTGCTGAGACATGTATCTAATCCCATCCTGTGTGATACTGACTGCTGAGCCGTGTATCTAACCCTATCCTGTGTGATACAATCTGCTGAGCCATGTATCTAATCCTATCCTGTGTGATACAATCTGCTGAGCCGTGTATGTAATCCTCTACTGTGTGATACTGACTGCTGAGCCGTGTATCTAATCCTCTCCTGTGTGATACTGACTGCTGAGTCGTGTATCTAATCCTCTCCTGTGTGATACAGTCTGCTGAGCCGTGTATCTAATCCTCTCCTGTGTGATACTGACTGCTGAGCTGTGTATCTAATCCTATCCTGTGTGATACAATCTGCTGAGCCGTGTATGTAATCCTCTACTGTGTGATACTGACTGCTGAGCCGTGTATCTAATCCTCTCCTGTGTGATACTGACTGCTGAGTCGTGTATCTAATCCTCTCCTGTGTGATACAGTCTGCTGAACCGTGTATCTAATCCTCTCCTGTGTGATACTGACTGCTGAGCTGTGTATCTAATCCTATCCTGTGTGTTACAGTCTGCTGAGCCGTGTATCTAATCCTCTCCTGTGTGATACTGACTGCTGAGCTGTTTATCTAATCCTCTCCTGTGTGATACTGACTGCTCAGCCGTGTATCTAATCCTCTCCTGTGTGATACTGTCTGCTGAGCTGTTTATCTAATCCTCTCCTGTGTGATACTGACTGCTCGGCGGTGTATCTAATCCTCTCCTGTGTGATACTGACAGCTAAGACGTGTATCTAATCCTCTCCTGTGTGATACTGACTGCTGAGCCGTGTATCTAATCCTCTCCTGTGATACTGACTGCTGAGCTGTGTATCTAATCCTATCCTGTGTGATACTGTCTGCTGAGCTGTGTATCTAATCCTCTCCTGTGTGATACTGACTGCTGAGCCGTGTATCTAATCCTCTCCTGTGTGATACTGACTGCTGAGCCGTGCATCTAATCCTATCCTGTGTGATACTGTCTGCTGAGCCGTGTATCTAATCCTATCCTGTGTGATACTGACTGCTGAACTGTTTGTGTAATCCTATCCTGTGTGATACTGACTGCTGAGCCGTGTATCTAATCCTATCCTGTGTGATACTGACTGCTGAGCCGTGTATCTAATCGTCTCCTGTGTGATATTAACTGCTGAGCCGTGTATCTAATCCTATCCTGTGTGATACTGACTGCTGAGCCGTGTATCTAATCCTATCCTGTGTGATACAATCTGCTGAGCCGTGTATCTAATCCTATCCTGTGTGATACAATCTGCTGAGCCGTGTATCTAATCCTATCCTGTGTGATACTGACTGCTGAGCTGTGTATCTAATCCTCTCCTGTGTGATACTGACTGCTGAGCGGTCTATCTAATCCTATCCTGTGTGATACTGACTGCTGAGCAATGTATCTAATCCTATCCTGTGATACTGACTGCTGAGACGTGTATCTAATTCTATCCTGTGTGATACTGGCTGCTGAGCTGTGTATCTAATCATATCCTGTGTGATACTGACTGCTGAGCAATGTATCTAATCCTCTCCTGTGTGATGCTGACTGCTGAGCCGTGTATCTAATCCTATCCTGTGTGATACTGACTACTGAGCCGTGTATCTAATCCTATGCTGTGTGATACTGACTGCTGAGCCGTGTATCTAATCCTCTCCTGTGTTACTGACTGCTGAGCCGTGTATCTAATCCTATGCTGTGTGATACTGACTGCTGAGCCGTGTATCTAATCCTTTCCTGTGTGATACTGACTGCTGAGCCGTGTATCTAATCTTATCCTGTGAGATACTGACTGCTGAGCCGTGTATCTAATCCTCTCCTGTGTGATACTGTCTGCTGAGCCGTGTATCTAATCCTATCCTGTGTGATACTGACTGCTGAGCCGTGTATCTAATCCTATCCTGTGTGATACAATCTGCTGAGCCGTGTATCTAATCCTATCCTGTGTGATGCTGACTGCTGAGCCGTGTATCTAATCCTATCCTGTGACACTGACTGCTGAGCCGTGTATCTAATCCGCTCCTGTGTGATACAATCTGCTGAGCCGTGTATCTAATCCTATCCTGTGTGATACTGACTGCTGAGCCGTGTATCTAATCCTATCCTGTGACACTGACTGCTGAGCCGTGTATCTAATCCTATCCTGTGTGATACAATCTGCTGAGCCGTGTATCTAATCCTATCCTGTGTGATGCTGACTGCTGAGCGGTGTATCTAATCCTATCCTGTGTGATACTGACTGCTGAGCCGTGTATCTAATCCTCTCCTGTGTGATACTGACTGCTGAGCCGTGTATCTAATCCTATCCTGTGTGATACTGACTGCTGAGCAATGTATCTAATCCTATCCTGTGTGATACTGTCTGCTGAGCCGTGTATCTAATCCTCTCCTGTGTGATACTGACTGCTGAGCTGTGTATCTAATCCTATCCTGTGTGATACATTCTGCTGAGCCGTGTATCTAATCCTCTCCTGTGTGATACTGACTGCTCAGCCGTGTATCTAATCCTCTCCTGTGTGATACTGACTGCTGAGCTGTGTATCTAATCCTCTCCTGTGTGATACTGACTGCTGAGCCGTGTATCTAATCCTATCCTGTGTGATACTGACTGCTGAGCCGTGTATCTAATCCTTTCCTGTGTGATACTGACTGCTGAGCCATGTATCTAATCCTATCCTGTGTGATACTGACTGCTGAGCCGTGTATCTAATCCTATCCTGTGTGATACTGACTGCTGAACAATGTATCTAATGCTATCCTGTGTGATACTGTCTGCTGAGCCGTGTATCTAATCCTATCCTGTGTGATACTGACTGCTGAGCTGTGTATCTAATCCTATCCTGTGTGATACATTCTGCTGAGCCGTATATCTAATCCTCTCCTGTGTGATACTGACTGCTCAGCCGTGTATCTAATCCTATCCTGTGTGATACAGTCTGCTGAGCCGTGTATCTAATCCTTTCCTGTGTGATACTGACTGCTGAGCTGTTTATCTAATCCTATCCTGTGTGATATTAACTGCTGAGCCGTGTATCTAATCCTATCCTGTGTGATACAGTCTGCTGAGCCGTATATCTAATCCTCTCCTGTGTGATACTGACTGCTCAGCCGTGTATCTAATCCTATCCTGTGTGATACAGTCTGCTGAGCCGTGTATCTAATCCTATCCTGTGAGTTACTGTCTGCTGAGCTGTTTATCTAATCCTCTCCTGTGTGATACTGACTGCTGAGCCGTGTATCTAATCCTATCCTGTGTGATACTGACTGCTGAGCTGTTTATCTAATCCTATCCTGTGTGATATTGACTGTTGAGCCGTGTATCTAATCCTATCCTGTGTGTTACTGTCTGCTGAGCTGTTTATCTAATCCTCTCCTGTGTGATACTGACTGCTGAGCCGGGTATCTAATCCTCTCCTGTATGATACTGACTGCTGAGCCGTGTCTCTAATCCTCTCCTCTGTGATACTGACTGCTGAGCCGTGTATCTAATCCTCTCCTGTGTGATACTGACTGCTGAGCCGTGTATCTAATCCTCTCCTGTGTGATACTGACTGCTCGGCGGTGTATCTAATCCTCTCCTGTGTGATACTAACTGCTGAGCGATGTATCTAATCCTCTCCTGTGTGATACTGACTGCTGAGCGATGTATCTAATCCTATCCTGTGTGATACAGTCTGCTGAGCCGTGTATCTAATCCTATCCTGTGTGATACAATCTGCCGAGACATGTATCTAATCATATCCTGTGTTACTGACTGCTGAGCCGTGTATCTAATCCTCTCCTTTGTGATACTGACTGCTGGGCTGTGTATCTAATCCTATCCTGTGTGATACAGTCTGCTGAGCCGTGTATCTAATCCTATCCTGTGTGATACAATCTGCCGAGACATGTATCTAATCCTATCCTGTGTGATACTGTCTGCTGAGCCGTGTATCTAATCCTATCCGGTGTGATATTGACTGCTGAGCCGTGTATCTAATCCAGTCCTGTGATATAGTCTGCTGAGCCATGTATCTAATCCTCTCCTGTGTGATACTGTCTGCTGAGCCGTGTATCTAATCCTCTCTTGTGTGATACTGTCTGCTGAGCCGTGTATCTAATCCTATCCTGTGTAATACTGACTGCTGAGCCGTGTATCTAATCCTATCCTGTGTGATACTGACTGCTGAGCCGTGTATCTAATCCTATCCTGTGTGATACTGACTGCTGAGCCGTGTATTTAATCCTCTCCTGTGTGATACTGACTGCTGAGCCGTGTATCTAATCCTCTCCTGTGTTACTGACTGCTGAGCCGTATATCTAATCCTATCCTGTGTGATACTGACTGCTGAGCCGTGTATCTAATCCTCTCCTGTGTGATACTGACTGCTGTGCCGTGTATCTAATCCTCTCCTGTGTTACTGACTGCTGAGCCGTGTATCTAATCCTCTCCTGTGTGATACTGACTGCTGAGCCGTATATCTAATCCTATCCTGTGTGATACTGACTGCTGAGCCGTGTATCTAATCCTCTCCTGTGTTACTGACTGCTGAGCCGTATGTCTAATCCTCTCCTGTGTGATACTGACTGCTGAGCCGTATATCTAATCCTATCCTGTGTGATACTGACTGCTGAGCCGTGTATCTAATCCTCTCCTGTGTTACTGACTGCTGAGCCGTATGTCTAATCCTCTCCTGTGTGATACTGACTGCTGAGCCGTATATCTAATCCTCTCTTGTGTGATACTGTCTGCTGAGCTGTGTATCTAATCCTATCCTGTGTAATACTGACTGCTGAGCCGTGTATCTAATCCTATCCTGTGTGATACTGACTGCTGAGCCGTGTATCTAATCCTATCCTGTGTGATACTGACTGCTGAGCCGTGTATCTAATCTTATCCTGTGTGATACAGTCTGCTGAGCCGTGTATCTAATCCTGTCCTGTGTGATACAATCTGCTGAGACATGTATCTAATCCTCTCCTGTGTGATACTGACTGCTGAGCCGTGTATCTAATCCTCTCCTGTGTTACTGACTGCTGAGCCGTATATCTAATCCTATCCTGTGTGATACTGACTGTTGAGCCGTGTATCTAATCCTATCCTGTGTTACTGACTGCTGAGCCGTATATCTAATCCTATCCTGTGTGATACTGGGCTCCCCCTGCAGTCTGTGTCAGAGGGTGGTCTGTGTCGGTACGGTATTAAATTGTGTTATTTCACCATAGAAATGATAAGAATAATAGGCCTCAGTTACCACAACTCTCTACAAGGAAAACTGTTGCTCATAGCAACCAATCACAGCTCAGCTTCTTTTAAACAGCTCTGGTGAAATGAAAGATGCTTAGTGATTGTTTGCTATGTGGAGTGGGTGTGGCTGATACACACACACACACATACATACCCTCATATATAGATTGCCTCTCTTCACTAGTCAGATGTAAGTTTTGACAGCATTCTTTATTGAGTCATATAGATTACACATATTTGCCAGTTTTCATACTTTTCCTTCAAGAATCCTTTCTTTTCAAAAGCATTTTTTTCTCTTTTTATCTTCTTCAGCTATAGATAAATACAAAAGAATGTATAATTTAGACGTCAATAGTTTGTACATTATGAAAGCTATACTACCAACCTGTAAAAAGCTCTTGTTCCTTTCTTTTTAGTTTTCACTGATGAACATTGATACATTAGGGTGCCATCAGGTGTCCATCATGTGTCCAAGTCACCTGACAATACAAAGGTGACATCAACCCCACAAATATTCCCCCACTTGCCCTGTGTCAAGAGCTAGCCAGCACAGCGCCAGAATTTGCACATCTAACAGATGTGCCTTTTTTGGGGTGGATGTGGGCTGCTATTTTTAGGTTGGGGAGGTACAATATCCATGGCCCTTTACCAACCTGAGAATACCAGCCCCCAACTGTCTGCTTTATCTTAGCTGGTTGTTGAAATGGGGGGACCCCATGCCTTTTTTTTAAGCTATTTATTTAAATAATTTTTAAAAAATGGCCCGGGGACCCCTCTATTCTTGATAACCAGCCATGATAAAGCTGACATCTGAGGGCTTCAGCCCGCAGATGTCAAATTTGCCATGCTGGTTATCAAAAATAGACGAGAAGTTCAACCCATGTCATTTTTAAATGTATTCATTTATAGTGCAGGCCTCTGTGAATGGAGAGTATAGGCAGAATATGGTGACTAAGGCTAGTTTCACATTTGCGCCTTTTTGCACAGCGCATCGTGCGCAATTGAAACGCATGCAAGCGCAGTGATTTTTATACGCATCAGCGTACGCATGACGATAAAAAATGCAACGTTTGCATGTGTTTTCATCCGTTTTTTCATGTGTTTGCATTTTTTATGTGCATGCGTTCTCTAGGTGTCACATTTCACAGGAGGAAAATCCTTGAAACATACTCCACCAATGGGACACCAGTGGGCGTGTGTCATGGGAATTCTTTATATAGACCCTGTTACAGCTCAGTTCTTCAGATTTTGCTGCTGTTTCCTTTGTCACCATGGATCTACATTGGAAGAGTTTTCGCTTCAATTTGGATCTGGACATCGCGCTGTCTCAGGCTTTTGTGTTATGATTGAGTCACCATAGGAGGCAAAAACAGAAATGCTAGCTAAGTCCAGAAAACCAGAGAAGTTGGCAGCTATCGGATTGCAGACCCCTGAACCTATCAACACAACTAGCAGTAGCCGTGGGGGGTTCCTACGATGCCCTAGACCCCTCGATCACAGCCGGAGAATTAAATAGGCCTAAAGAAAGAAAGGGGAAATCTAAACTGCCCCAGAGCAGACCCCAAAGCAATAGGCAGCTCCAACATATAATGACGGTGAAGCAAGATGAAAATACTAACACAGACAGAAAGATAGACTGAGCAAAGAGGGGCCCAAGCTAACTTGATAGGAAAGGACAGGAAGGCTACTGTCTGCAATCCGTGAAAAACCCTATGAAAATAAGAGCCAACAAACTGACAGTGAAAAAGGCCCTGAAGATGCTAGGCTTCAAAAAGCTATGTCAGCACTCAGGAATATACTGAAGACAGAGCTACAGGCAAAAGGAGATTCAGCTCACCCCAGCAGGGGATGGCAGAATACTGAAAAGCAAGGAAAACAAAAAACAAAACAAAAAGGCTAACAGCCAAAACAGAAAACTTAGCTTTAGGGAGCAGGAATCAGACTGGTGTCCTAGGAGTCCACAGAGAAATCAACCGCAGGGCAGAAGGGTGTCGGCAGCCTTATATCCAGTCTGTGACTCCACTCAGCCAGTCATCCTCATTAGACTCAGGTGCCTGATAATCAGGCTTACTACCTTCCTTCACCAGAATAGGGAGTTCACCAGACCCCAGTGACGAAGGGGAAAATGAACTCACAACAGTACCTCCCCCTTGAGGAGGGGTCACCGAACCCTCAACCACGCCACCAGGGCGATCAGGGTGAGCCCGATGAAATGCACGCACCAATCTTTTGGCATGAATATCAGAGGCAGAGACCCAGGAATTATCCTCCTGACCATAACCCTTCCACTTAACCAAATACTGGAGTCTCCGTCTAGCCAGACGGGAATCCAGTATTTTCTCTATAATATTCCATATTACTCTGATCTGCTCCCTGTCCACATTTTCCGCCAAGGCTTTTGTGGATTCGGGAATTCAGTTGTCCTTCTCCTCTGCTTTTCACCCTCAGACCAATGGGCAGACAGAGAGAACAAACCAGACCTTGGAGTCGTATTTTAGATGTTTTATTTCCGCTTCGATTGGCTGGGCTGTGTAGCATCTACCATGGAACTCTTGTTGGGACAAAGTGATCACTATACCCCCTACGTCAATCCTTGGGGGTGTAGATTCCAAAATGGGGTCACTTTTTAACTTCAAAGTAACACAGGTCAGATTGCAAAAAATGGCCTGGGCATTAAGGTGAAAACAGGCCTGCGGCCCTAAAGGATTAAATGAATCGTAGTGCGGAAAGATCTGCAGCATATGAACAACGGTGCAGCTTTTAGTAGAATTAGGATGCTGAAATGATGCAGATTTGGCGTGGGATATACGGCAAAAGAACCCATGGTGTAATTCCGCGGTCTCAAAGCCTAAATGTTGAGTTGTACATTACTGTAGGTGGGCCCCTAAAATTAATTTCTTTGGTGGGCCCTAGACACCCCAGTCCGACCCTGGTCTACTACCTCTATAAAACGTGCTGCAAGTTGGCCTCAGCCAGCTCCATGCCTCATCCTGGGCTCCAACAACGTCAGTTGGCGTTCAGAAGTGCCGTCTTCGCAGAGAAACACACACTATCTACTGTGTTAGTGGGGTTCAGTAATGCCAGCTGTTCCCCTGCTGTGTAGACGGCAAAGTCTCCTGCTGCCTCCACATGCCAACACCATCAGGCCTCAGCCTGCTCCATGCCTCATCCTGGGCTCCAACAACGCCAGTTGGTGTTCAGAAGTGCCGTCTTCACAGAGAAAAACACACTAGCTCCTGTGTTAGTGCGGTTCAGTAACGTCAGCTGTTCCCCTGCTGTGTGGACAGCAATGTCTCCTGCTGCCTCCAAATTCAAAAAACAGCAGGCCTCAACCTGCTCCATGCTTGATCCTGGGCTCCAACAACGCCAGTTGGTGTTCAGAAGTGCCGTCTTCGCAGAGAAAAACACACTAGCTCCTGTGTTAGTGCGGTTCAGTAACATCAGCTGTTCCCCTGCTTTGTGGACGGCAATGTCTCCTGCTGCATCCACATTCAAAAAACAGCAGGCCTCAGCCTGCTCTATGCTTGATCCTGGGCTCCAACAACGCCAGTTGGTGTTCAGAAGTGAAGTCTTCACAGAGAAAAACACAGTAGCTCCCGTGTTAGTGGGGTTCAGTAACGTCAGCTGTTCCCCTGCTGTGTGGACGGCAATGTCTCCTGCTGCCTCCACATTCATAAAACAGCAGGCCTCAGCCTGCTCTATGCTTGATCCTGGGCTCCAACAACGCCAGTTGGTGTTCAGAAGTGCCGTCTCCGCAGAGAAAAACACACTAGCTCCTGTGTCAGTGGGGTTCAGTAATGCCAGCTGTTCCCCTGCTGTGTAGATGGCAAAGTCTCCTGCTGCCTCCACATGTCAACACCATCAGGCCTCAGCCTGCTCTATGCTTGATCCTGGGCTCCAACAACGCCAGTTGGTGTTCAGAAGTGAAGTCTTCACAGAGAAAAACACAGTAGCTCCCGTGTTAGTGGGGTTCAGTAACGTCAGCTGTTCCCCTGCTGTGTGGACGGCAATGTCTCCTGCTGCCTCCACATTCATAAAACAGCAGGCCTCAGCCTGCTCCATGCCTCATCCTGGGCTCCAACAACGCCAGTTGGTGTTCAGAAGTGCCGTCTCCGCAGAGAAAAACACACTAGCTCCTGTGTCAGTGGGGTTCAGTAATGCCAGCTGTTCCCCTGCTGTGTAGACGGCAATGTCTCCTGCTCCATCCAGATGCAAACTCCTACAGATTTGTAACTTTGGTCAACTTAGGCCTCTGGCTCCACTGTCTCTAGTATTTCCTCTGGCCAACAACCACGCCAGTTACAGCTGTGAAGTGGCGTCTGCACAATCCACACTTGTTCCTGAGTTACTGTGGCTCATTCCCGTCATTTGATCCCCTGATGTGTGTCCAGCAAGGTCTCCTGCTCTGTCCACCTTCACATTACTAGTAGTGTGAATGAGGACTGAGCAGGAGAGCTTGTCAGACACACATCAGGGGATCAACAAAAGGGACTGAGCCACAGTTGCACAGGAACAAGTGTAGATTGTGCAGACGCCACTTCACAGCTGTAACTGGCGGGGTTGTTGGCCAGGGGAAAAACTAGAGACAGTGGAGCCGGAGGCCATAGTGGAGCACGGTGACAATCAGTAGTAGTCTACAACCTGTATAAAACCAGCTGCAAGTTGTCCTCCGCCTGCTGCATGCTTCATCCTGGGCTACAACACAGCCAGTTGTAGCCTGGAAGTGCCGTCCGCACAGATATAAACACTCGCTCCTGTGTTAGTGGGGTTCAGTAACGCCAGCTGTTCCTCTGCTGTGTGGACGGCAAAGTCTCCAGCTGCCTCCAAACTCACACTTCAACGCTTTTTCTCCTCGCTCCAAGTAGGCCTCAGCCTGCTCGGAGCATTGATCCTGGGCTACGACACAGCCAGTTGTAGCCTGGAAGTGCCGTCCGCCCTGATATAAACACTCGCTCCTGTGTTAGTGGGGTTCAGTAATGCTAGCTGCTCCCCTGCTGTGTGGACGGCAAAGTCTCCTGCTCCATCCACATTCAAACTACTACTGATTTTTAACCCTGCTCCACTTAGGCCTCTGGCTCCACTGTCTCTAGTATTTCCCCTGGCCTCCAACCCCGCCAGTGACAGGTCTGAAGTGGCGTCAGCACAATCCACACTTGTTCCTGTGTTACTTGGCCTCAGTCACGTCAGTTGATCCCCTGATGTGTGTCCGTAAAGGTCTCCTGCTCTGTCCACATTCCCATTACTAGTAGTAACTGACGGGACTGAGGCCAAGTAACACAGGAACAAGTGTGGATTGTGCTGACGCCACTTCAGACCTGTCACTGGCGGGGTTGGAGGCCAGGGGAAATACTAGAGACAGTGGAGCCAGAGGCCTAAGTGGAGCACGGTTACAATCAGTAGTAGTCTACAACCTCTATAAAACGTGCTGCAAGTTGGCCTCAGCCAACTCCATGCCTCATCCTGGGCTCCAACAATGCCAGTTGGTGTTCAGAAGTGCCGTCTTAACAGAGAAACACACACTAGCTCCTGTGTTAGTGGGGTTCAGTAATGCCAGCTGTTCCCCTGCTGTGCGGATGACAAAGTCTCCTGCTGCCTCCAACATCACACTACTGTACATGTTATTTTCCACTTGCTCCAAGTAGGCCTCAGCCTGCGTGAAGCATTGATCCTGGGCTTCAACACAGCCAGTTGTAGCTTGGAAGTGCCGTCCGCACAGATAGAAACACTCGCTCCTGTGTCTGTGGAGTTCAGTAACGCCAGCTGTTCCCCTGCTGTGCGGATGGCAAAGTCTCCTGCTGCCTCCAACATCACACTACTACTGACTTTTAACCGTGGTCCACTTAGGCCTCTGGCTGTACTGTCTCTAGTATTTTCCCTGGCCTCCAACCCTGCCAGTCGCTGCTCTGATGTGCCGTCTGCATAATCCACACTTGTTCCTGTGTTACTGGGGCTCAGTCACGTCAGTTGATCCCCTGTGGTGTGTCCCGCAATGTCTCCTGCTCTGTCCCCATTCCCATTAATAGTTGTGGGAATGTGGACAGAGCAGGACACCTTGCCGGACACACATCAGGGGATCAACTGATGTGACTGAGCCCCAGTAACTCAGGAACAAGTATGGATTGTGCAGACAACTCTGCAGAGCAGCAACTGCCGTGGTTGGAGGCCAGGGGAAATCATTAGGTGCCTCCTTCATGGTATCCGAGTTCCAGCAACGTCTGCTGGTCCTTGGTAGTGCTTTTTAGCACAGGTACCTGCTGCTTAGAAACCGTGTTCCAGCACCGTCAGCTGGTCCACGGTTGTGCCATTGGCTCTTGTTCCTTTTGCTGCCCCTCCGGGTTCCAGCACCGTCAGCTGGTTCTCGGCAGTGTCTTTGGCACGGGTACACCCTCCTGCCCAGCCTGGTTACAGCACGTCTGCTGTTTCTGGGTAGTGTCGACGTCACTTTGCCACTGATACGTTGTCCTGTCGTGTTGCGGTCGGGTTAGCCGAGTCTATGGTGCCTGCAGTTTCAGTGCTTCCTATGTGGGCTGCGGGTTCTGGTAACAAAGGCTGGTTCCATAGTGCCAATAGGACAAGTACTCCCTGTAGGACTGTGGGTTTCAGTAACTGCGGCCGGCTCGCGGCCTTGCAACTTTGTTTTTCATGGGTACCTTCTGCTACCCATCCGGGTTCCAGCACCGTCAGCTGGTTCTCGGCAGAGCCTTTGGCCTAGGTGCCTCCTTCATGGTTTCCGAGTTCCAGCAACGTCTGCTGGTCCTTGGTAGTGCTTTTTAGCACAGGTACCTCCTGCTTAGAAACCGTGTTCCAGCACCGTCAGCTGGTCCACGGTTGTGCCATTGGCTCTTGTTCCTTTTGCTGCCCCTCCGGGTTCCAGTACCATCAGCTGGTTCTCGGCAGTTCCTCAGCCTTCTTGTACCTTCTGCTACTTTTCCAAGTTCAAGCTTGTGGAAATGGTTTTTGATTCTCACTCTGGATCTCCCTGACAATGACCCTGAAGACGACGACCCTGAAGACCACACAGAAGAATACCTAAAAGATGACCCTGAAGAAGATGACCAAGAGGACAAAGAACAGGAAGACAACCACCAAGATGCAGAACAACAAGAGACAGAAGACCAAGAAGCATAAAAACCAAAAGCAGAAGAACATGAAGCATAAGACTAAAAATCAGAGCAAATGATATTATCTAATTTATAAGCAGAAGAAGACTAAGCAGTGTATGGGGGTGAGTCCGTTCCTCCTCATGGTGCCCCTGGAAAAGGCCTGCTGCTGCAGGCCAAACTGAACGCGGACAAATCCTGTTGTAAATCTTTTGTGACAGGCTGAACGTAAGGTGTAATCTTCAAACATTTATAGATAACAGCTACAGGAATGCCTGACGCAAATAAGAATATGATGAAGAGGAATAGGAAGAAGATGAAGAAGTAGAATATGAAGAAGAATAAAAGAAGAAGAATAAAAGAAGAAGAAGAAGAGGATACTGCTGCTGCTGAAGATGATGAAGGAGAAAGTGTGGGAGAAGTAAAAAAGAAGATGAAGAGCATGGAAGTAGTGAAACATACATATCTGACAAAAAATTAAAGACTTTAACATAGTCAATATCTTTGTAACTACGAACGTCTTTAAAAAAAAAAAAAAAAATACTGCAATTCCATTTGATTGGGCTAAACCTCTATGGCTTTAATGTCTCCTACACCTCCCACAATACATTCTACATTATTATTAGTTGTTTTTCTCCATGTAGAATTAACCAAAAGGGAAAGAAAGGGTTTTTTTTAATTCCGATATTTCTGTTCCATTGACTTGAATGGGACTTCCGGGATCGGAATTAGCGATACCCGATACTTTTTTAGATTGGCCGATCCATTCCGATACGATATTTTTCAGTATCGGGTGGTATCGCTCAACACTACTCATGACATTGAGGCAGGACACGATTCTGTGCTGATGACATTGAGGCAGGACACGATTCTGTGCAGGTGACATTAAGGCAGGACACCATTCTGAGCTCATGACATTGAGGCAGGACACGATTCTGTGCTGATGACATTGAGGCAGGACACGATTCTGTGCTGATGACATTGAGGCAGGACACGATTCTGTGCTGATGACATTGAGGCAGGACACGATTCTGTGCTGATGACATTGAGGCAGGACACGATTCTGTGCTGATGACATTGAGGCAGGACACGATTCTGTGCTGATGACATTGAGGCAGGACACGATTCTGTGCAGGTGACATTAAGGCAGGACACGATTCTGAGCTCATGACATTGAGGCAGGACACAATTCTGTGCTGATGACATTGAGACAGGACACGATTCTGAGCTCATGACATTGAGGCAGGACACGATTCTGTGCTGATGACATTGAGGCAGGACACGATTCTGTGCTGATGACATTGAGGCAGGACACGATTCTGTGCAGGTGACATTAAGGCAGGACACGATTCTGAGCTCATGACATTGAGGCAGGACACGATTCTGTGCTGATAACATTGAGGCAGGACACAACTGTGTTAACGTCATTGTGGCAAGACATGATTCTTTGCTGGTCTCATTTAGGCGTGACACGATTCTGTGCTGATAACATTGAGGCAGGACACGATTCTGTGCTGATGACATTGAGGCAGGACACGATTCTGTGCTGATGTCATTGAGGCAGGACACGATTCTGTGCTGATGTCATTGAGGCAGGACACGATTCTGTGCTGATGACATTGAGGCAGGACACAACTGTGTTAACGTCATTGTGGCAAGACATGATTCTTTGCTGGTCTCATTGAGGCAGGACACGATTCTGTGCTGATAACATTGAGGCAGGACACGATTCTGTGCTGATGACATTGAGGCAGGACACGATTCTGTGCTGATGTCATTGAGGCAGGACACGATTCTGTGCTGATGTCATTGAGGCAGGACACGATTCTGTGCTGATGACATTGAGGCAGGACACGATTTTGTGCTGATGACATTGAGGCAGGACACGATTCTGTGCTGATGACATTGAGGCAGGACACGATTCTGTGCTGATGTCATTGAGGCAGGACACGATTCTGTGCTGATGACATTGAGGCAGGACACGATTCTGTGCTGATGACATTGAGGCAGGACACGATTCTGTGCTGATGACATTGAGACAGGACACGATTGCTGATGACATTGAGGCAGGACACGATTCTGAGCTGATGACATTGAGGCAGGACACGATTCTGTGCTGATGACATTGAGGCAGGACACGATTCTGTGCTGATGTCATTGAGGCAGGACACGATTCTGTGCTGATGTCATTGAGGCAGGACACGATTCTGTGCTGATGACATTGAGGCAGGACACAACTGTGTTAACGTCATTGTGGCAAGACATGATTCTTTGCTGGTCTCATTGAGGCAGGACACGATTCTGTGCTGATAACATTGAGGCAGGACACGATTCTGTGCTGATGACATTGAGGCAGGACACGATTCTGTGCTGATGTCATTGAGGCAGGACACGATTCTGTGCTGATGTCATTGAGGCAGGACACGATTCTGTGCTGATGACATTGAGGCAGGACACGATTCTGTGCTGATGACATTGAGGCAGGACACGATTCTGTGCTGATGACATTGAGGCAGGACACGATTCTGTGCTGATGTCATTGAGGCAGGACACGATTCTGTGCTGATGACATTGAGGCAGGACACGATTCTGTGCTGATGACATTGAGGCAGGACACGATTCTGTGCTGATGACATTGAGACAGGACACGATTGCTGATGACATTGAGGCAGGACACGATTCTGAGCTCATGACATTGAGGCAGGACACGATTCTGTGCTGATGACATTGAGGCAGGACACGATTCTGTGCTGATGACATTGAGGCAGGACACGATTCTGTGCTGATGACATTGAGGCAGGACACGATTCTGTGCTGATGACATGGAGGCAGGACACGATTCTGAGCTCATGACATTGAGGCAGGACACGATTCTGTGCTGATGACATTGAGGCAGGACACGATTCTGTGCTGATGACATTGAGGCAGGACACGATTCTGTGCTGATGTCATTGAGGCAGGACACGATTCTGTGCTGATGACATTGAGGCAGGACACGATTCTGTGCTGATGACATTGAGGCAGGACACGATTCTGTGCTGATGACATTGAGGCAGGACACGATTCTGTGCTGATGACATTGAGGCAGGACACGATTCTGTGCTGATGACATTGAGGCAGGACACGATTCTGTGCTGATGACATTGAGGCAGGACACGATTCTGTGCTGATGACATTGAGGCAGGACACGATTCTGTGCTGATGACATTGAGGCAGGACACGATTCTGTGCTGATGACATTGAGGCAGGACACGATTCTGTGCTGATGACATTGAGGCAGGACACGATTCTGTGCTGATGACATAGAGGCAGGACACGATTCTGTGCTGATGACATTGAGGCAGGACACGATTCTGTGCTGATGACATTGAGGCAGGACACGATTCTGTGCTGATGACATTGAGGCAGGACACGATTCTGTGCTGATGACATTGAGGCAGGACACGATTCTGTGCTGATGACATTGAGGCAGGACACGATTCTGTGCTGATGACATTGAGGCAGGACACGATTCTGAGCTCATGACATTGAGGCAGGACACGATTCTGTGCTGATGACATTGAGGCAGGACACGATTCTGTGCTGATGACATTGAGGCAGGACACAATTCTGTGCTGATGACATTGAGGCAGGACACGATTCTGTGCTGATGACATTGAGGCAGGACACGATTCTGTGCTGATGACATTGAGGCAGGAAACGGTACTTGCTATTCTCATTGAGGCAGGACATGACTTCGCTGGTGTCATTTAGGCTGGACACGATTTTGTTCTGATGTCATCGAGGCACGACATACTACTGTACTGATCTCACTGAGGCAGGACACGATTCTGTGCTGATGTCATTGAGGCAGGACACAATTCTGTGCTGATGACATTGAGGCAGGACACGATTCTGTGCTGATGACATTGAGGCAGGACACGATTCTGTGCTGATGACATTGAGGCAGGACACGATTCTGTGCTGATGTCATTGAGGCAGGACACGATTCTGTGCTGATGACATTGAGACAGGACACGATTCTGTGCTGATGTCATTGAGGCAGGACACGATTCTGTGCTGATGTCATTGAGACAGGACACGATTCTGTGCTGATGACATTGAGGCAGGACACGATTCTGTGCTGATGACATTGAGGCAGGACACGATTCTGTGCTGATGACATTGAGGCAGGACACGATTCTGTGCTGATGACATTGAGACAGGACACGATTCTGTGCTGATGTCATTGAGGCAGGACACGATTCTGTGCTGATGACATTGAGGCAGGACACGATTCTGTGCTGATGACATTGAGGCAGGACACGATTCTGTGCTGATGTCATTGAGGCAGGACACGATTCTGTGCTGATGTCATTGAGGCAGGACACGATTCTGTGCTGATGACATTGAGGCAGGACACGATTCTGTGCTGATGACATTGAGGCAGGACACGATTCTGTGCTGATGTCATTGAGGCAGGACACGATTCTGTGCTGATGACATTGAGGCAGGACACGATTCTGTGCTGATGACATTGAGGCAGGACACGATTCTGTGCTGATGACATTGAGGCAGGACACGATTCTGTGCTGATGTCATTGAGGCAGGACACGATTCTGTGCTGATGTCATTGAGACAGGACACGATTCTGTGCTGATGACATTGAGGCAGGACACGATTCTGTGCTGATGTCATTGAGACAGGACACGATTCTGTGCTGATGACATTGAGGCAGGACACGATTCTGTGCTGATGACATTGAGGCAGGACACGATTCTGTGCTGATGACATTGAGGCAGGACACGATTCTGTGCTGATGACATTGAGGCAGGACACGATTCTGTGCTGATGTCATTGAGGCAGGACACGATTCTGTGCTGATGACATTGAGGCAGGACACGATTCTGTGCTGATGACATTGAGGCAGGACACGATTCTGTGCTGATGACATTGAGGCAGGACACGATTCTGTGCTGATGTCATTGAGGCAGGACACGATTCTGTGCTGATGTCATTGAGACAGGACACGATTCTGTGCTGATGACATTGAGGCAGGACACGATTCTGTGCTGATGTCATTGAGACAGGACACGATTCTGTGCTGATGACATTGAGGCAGGACACGATTCTGTGCTGATGACATTGAGGCAGGACACGATTCTGTGCTGATGACATTGAGGCAGGACACGATTCTGTGCTGATGTCATTGAGGCAGGACACGATTCTGTGCTGATGTCATTGAGGCAGGACACGATTCTGTGCTGATAACATTGAGGCAGGACACGATTCTGTGCTGATGTCATTGAGACAGGACACGATTCTGTGCTGATGACATTGAGGCAGGACACGATTCTGTGCTGATGACATTGAGACAGGACACGATTCTGTGCTGATGTCATTGAGGCAGGACACGATTCTGTGCTGATGACATTGAGGCAGGACACGATTCTGTGCTGATGACATTGAGGCAGGACACGATTCTGTGCTGATGACATTGAGGCAGGACACGATTCTGTGCTGATGACATTGAGGCAGGACACGATTCTGTGCTGATGTCATTGAGGCAGGACACGATTCTGTGCTGATAACATTGAGGCAGGACACGATTCTGTGCTGATGTCATTGAGACAGGACACGATTCTGTGCTGATGACATTGAGGCAGGACACGATTCTGTGCTGATGACATTGAGACAGGACACGATTCTGTGCTGATGTCATTGAGGCAGGACACGATTCTGTGCTGATGACATTGAGGCAGGACACGATTCTGTGCTGATGTCATTGAGACAGGACACGATTCTGTGCTGATGACATTGAGGCAGGACACGATTCTGTGCTGATGACATTGAGGCAGGACACGATTCTGTGCTGATGACATTGAGGCAGGACACGATTCTGTGCTGATGACATTGAGGCAGGACACGATTCTGTTTTGATGACATTGAGACAGGACACGATTCTGTGCTGATGACATTGAGGCAGGACACAATTCTGTGCTGATGACATTGAGACAGGACACGATTCTGTGCTGATGACATTGAGGCAGGACACGATTCTGTGCTGATGACATTGAGGCAGGACACGATTCTGTGCTGATGACATTGAGGCAGGACACGATTCTGTGCTGATGACATTGAGGCAGGAAACGGTACTTGCTATTCTCATTGAGGCAGGACATGACTTCGCTGGTGTCATTTAGGCTGGACACGATTTTTTTCTGATGTCATCGAGGCACGACATACTACTGTACTGATCTCACTGAGGCAGGACATGGTACTGTGCTAATCTCGTTAAGGCAGGGCACAGTTCTGTTGTGAGGTCATTTGTCCTAACCCTAAGGAGGTTGATTCGCTAAGGTCAGAGTAAACCACACAGACTGAAGGCTTTGATGCAGCGCTGCAGTAGAAGCAGGATGATCCGTATGTACCTGTAAGGCTGGAGTCACACAGAACGATTAAGAAAACGGTCCGATTTTAACGGTCTGAAATTGCACAAAGGTATCTTAACCAGTGATCCGTTATTGATGCGATTTCTCTTCATCGATGCGATTTTAATCGCATGTAAGGATCCTTTTGACATCTGTCTGGCGAGATTTTCTCGCAGGATAGCAAAATGGACATATAATGGAGCCTAATGACAGGTTTCCGCACACAAACAAATAAATAGCTCTAGACACATTAAATACATATATATATATTTTATACATATCATAGAGACACATTTATATATACACTCACTGGCCACTTTATTAGGTACACCATGCTAGTAAGGGGTTGGACCCCCTTTTGCCTTCAGAACTGCCTCAATTCTTCGTGGCAGAGATTCAACAAGGTGCTGGAAGCATTCCTCAGAGATTTTGGACCATATTGACATGATGGCATCACACAGTTGGCGCAGATTTGTCGGCTGCACATCCCTGATGCGAATCTCCCGTTCCACCACATCCCAAAGATGCTCTATTGGATTGAGATCTGGTGACTGAGGAGGCCATTTGAGTACAGTAAACTCATTGTCATGTTCAAGAAACCAATCTGAGATGATTCGAGCTTTATGACATGGCGCATTATCCTGCTGAAAGTAGCCATCAGATGTTGGGTACATTGTGGTCATAAAGGGATGGACATGGTCAGCAACAATACTCAGGTAGGCTGTGGCGTTGCAACGATGCTCAATTGGTACCAAGGGGCCCAAAGAGTGCCCAGAAAAAATTCCCCACACCATGACACCACCACCACCAGCCTGAACCGTTGATACAAGGCAGGATGGATCCATGCTTTCATGTTGTTTACGCCAAATTCTGACCCTACCATCCGAATGTCGCAGCAGAAATCGAGACTCATCAGACCAGGCAACGTTTTTCCAATCTTCTACTGTCCAATTTCGATGAGCTTGTGCAAATTGTAGCCTCAGTTTCCTGTTCTTAGCTGAGAGGAGTGGTACCCAGTGTGGTCTTCTGCTGCTGTAGCCCATCTGCCTCAAAGTTCGACGCACTGTGCGTTCAGAGATGCTCTTCTGCCTACCTTGGTTGTAACGGGTGGCAATTTGAGTCACTGTTGCCTTTCTATCAGCTCGAACCAGTCTGCCCATTCTTCTCTGACCTCTGGCATCAACATGGCATTTCCGGCCACAGAACTGCCGCTCACTGGATTTTTTTTCTTTTTCGGACCATTCTCTGTAAACCCTAGAGATGGTTGTGCGTGAAAATCCCAGTAGATCAGCAGTTTCTGAAATTCTCAGACCAGCCCTTCTGGCACCAACAATCATGCCACGTTCAAAGGCACTCAAATCACCTTTCTTCCCCATACTGATGCTCGGTTTGAACTGCAGGAGATTGTCTTGACCATGTCTACATGCCTAAATGCACTGAGTTGCCGCCATGTGATTGGCTGATTAGAAATTAAGTCTTAACACACAGTTGGACAGGTGTACCTAATAAAGTGGCCAGTGAGTGTATATATTTCTAATTCATACAGTTCTTCATTGCAGAATAGCCGCTGAAACATTAGCCGGCTTTTGTATAATCATTCTCCTGCTCGACATGAAATGACACATGGTTTACCTATAGTTAACCATTTCATTTCATGTTTTTTTTTATGTCTATCACTATTAATTATATGAGGGCTTGTGGGTAAAATTTCGGAGTTGTAGGGGGTTCATTTAAGGGGTTAATTTGTTGTATTAAATTGCTGGGACTCCCGCTGACGTCACTGAGGCTGCAGGGAGTCCCCGCAATTTAATACAACGAATTAACCCCTTAAATGAACCCCTACAACTCCAAAATTTTACCCACAAACCCTCATATAATTAATAGGGATAGACATAAAAAAAACATGAAAAAAATCGCAAGATGTGAGCTGCCCCATAGAATAACATTGGGACGAATGCAATGCGATTTTATATCGCATTGCATTCGTCCGATTTAATCGCCAGTGTGACCCCGGCCTAAAGTTGGAAATCAGTCACCTTGTTGTTAGAGTGTTGTTAGAGTGTGAGTAGTGCGCCCGAGTAGGAGAGTTGATTAGGCATTTAGGCACCTCGTTAGAGTAGACAGCACATAGAAACAGCGGGTTTCTTTTCTGGATTTGGATGCTCAGTAGCACTTATGAGCAGCTGAACAGACGATCGGGCACCTGGCTGAAGCAGAGTCTATTGACGAGTGTGGTTAACTCCGGGCAAACATATCGCAGCAGTGTGTACTACTACCTGCATATGCAGTTGATGGATAGTAACCTGAGCCACCCTTCTAAACCCTTGGATTATTACAACAGAAGAGCATGCCGGGTTATCATGCTAACCAAGTGTGCCCAAGTATGAAGGGAGCCAGCCATAGGAAAAGGAAGAGTCAAAGCCCAGAGCTGGAGCCTGGACAGGTTAGTGACATCATTATGGCATGACTTGGTTTCATGCTGGTCCCATTGAGACAGGACATTAGATCGATTTTTCCAGTAACATTGTGTAATAAAATCATGCTGGAGTCACAGTCCGCAACTAAAGCCAAGGTTTGACCGAAGATTTCTTTTTAGCAACTAGAGAACTGATCTTCTATAATCTGCAATACATGATCACTTTATAAGTATGGATGATGCAGAGACATACTGTAAATCACACTCATTTGTACAGTGTTTGTGCCGTGATTGGAGGGTGATCTCCATTTTTTGTGGAGTAGTTCTAAGAGTCATTAGATGATGCCCTGAGTCACATATATGTTCTGCTTGTGGCTTCATACTTGGGAGCTGCCTGTTACTCACAACATTTTCTCCTCATCAGAGTCTACGTACCGCCATCAGACAACTATAGATGATGAAGCGGTTACTATGGAGCTGCTGGACACCGCTGGTCAGGTAAAATATCGATCATCTGTCTTATCAATTGAATTTATTACTTGAAAGCCCAAAGTTTTAACTAACCACTTTGTGAAGAAATCCATTATATTTTCTATATTTGTTATAAGCAAGAAATGGTTGAAAGCTGGCCATCAAGATAAAAGCAAAGGGAGTTGAGATTCAGCGTGACGGACGGTATTTGCCTGCATAGATCTTGCAGATGTCAACCTTGTGTTTTGTGAGGCAGTGACCCCTGTTACAGCTAGGGGGCACTGTATGTGCTCCTCAGGATACGTGGAGGCGTAACTGTGATGGTGAGACAGTGACCTGCATTATTGTAAATGGCTGGTATGTGTTGCAGAGGAAGTCTGCGCTGTAAGCCCAAAATGTTGTTGTTCTGGGACTTGTAGTTCCACAAGTGTTTGTGTAGTTTATAAGGGGGGCTTACAGGGTTACTCAGAGAGCTGGGCGGGACTGACTAACCACACACACCACCTACCTATGGGGATGGTTACAGCTACATAATGTGACCAGGGTTTGGGACACATGGTTGTTCTAAGGTCCTGAAAGGTCTATGTGTTGGAAGGTCCCAGGAGGGGATGCACTTCCTGAAGAGCACAGTGTGAGACCATGGACTGGCAGAGTCTGTGACAGCACTGCGTTGGGGAAGCTACCATCTGTCTGAGGGTCTGGAACTGTCAGGTGGCCTGGTGAGCAAGGCATTTTCCGGGACGGTGATCCCAGTTCGGCAGCTTCCCTGGGAACCAGGACTGACAGGAGGTCAGTGTGTGGAGCAGGAGCTCCAGGAAGGTAACTCCAGGAAAGGGGGTTATAATAACGGCAGAGAAGTATCTGCCATTGGAACAGACCGTCGGTGTTATTATGTTCCGTTGATATATGTAATGAACTGTTCGGCATGCAGTCACCCAAGGTAACAGGACGAAGTGAGAAGTCCGGCGTGTTTAGTGACAGCGAGTAATGCCGGATACTATAAAGTACTATGGACTATGTGTTAGGTCTGTGATGTGCAACATGACCTACGGTGCGGTTTATGATGTCTGAATAAACCAAATAGACTGCTTTGTGAGAAAAACGTGCCTGTATGCCTTCATCTCAAGGCCAAATGAGTGTCCCCCAACACACGCACTAAGAGCTGTCTTACAGTTTTTCCTGAGCACCCTAATACTACCAATATAAGACTTTCAAGCCCAACCACATTTTGTAGTCGTCATCCCCGGCATGATGCATCACAACCCTAAATAGTGAGTGGTGGGTCATTAAACCCTAAATAGTGAGTGGTGGGTCATTACTCTAGAGACCACCTCTACACTACTCCAGGCCGGTGGTGGAGTGTTTTATACCACAAGGGCTGTCTCTCAGCTTTGTGAATTGGGATGATGTGTCTTTCAGAGGCAAAATAGTTCTCTGGAGCTAGTGATGCACAAGAGATTAAGCACTCAGCAGCCATGTTCTGTCAATTCTCTTGACCTACTTCTTAAACTTAGGGAATCTAGCAGGTGACACATGTAGCCCAATCTGAGGGCAGCATGTATTAGGTACTAGTTGTATGATCTCTGCCTGGTATGAGTGGCTCTCAGATGCTGCAGTATTTCAGAGAAAAATCTGCTGGGAACTGTGACACATGGGAGACTAGTCGGACAGGCAGGTCCCCGGCAGCCACTTCCTCCTGCTACCCTTGAGTGACTTATCTCTCCCAGCATTCGTATATCAGAAGAGACCTGACACTCACTGGCAGTGACTGGGAAGAAAAATGAATAAAAATTCAAGTGTTTTGGCTGCATCTAACCCTAATTGTCACCTGATGAAGGCTGAATGTAGCCAAAACTCCATACTGCTTGTCTTCTGGGAGCACCAAATTACCTAGTCACCTCTGTAACAGTGTGTCCCTCCCTCGGCCTTTGTCCCTGGACTGCAATGTAACCAGGCCTGGGTCAACAACCAGTGGGGGAGTCTGTCTTTGTTCTCCTTAGCAAATGACTTATCCAATACAAGCGTGTAGCTTCTGGAAACTTCTTAAATTAGCCACATAGTTAAAAGTAGGTGGGAGCCCTTCCCCATGGAGGGGTGGATCCCAGGACACAGAACAATAGATACATGTTTTGCCCAGGCAGTTAGATGTTGATGGGCCAGGGGCTAGGATCTTATGCTGAGGCGAGATCCTAGTGCCAGTGTGTGGAGAGTTAAAAGCTGCAACGTGGAATGGTGTGATGTCTCTCATCTGTTGGATCCATTGAACTCATCCCAGGATTATTTTATATTTTCCCTGGCGTCGAATTACCGAGTGGCACCCCCGGAACTGTTTCCCTCTTTGTGTGGACTCATTGTGGACTCTAAGAGATACTATTGATATTTTATGTTATATGCTCCCTGTCTCAATAAATCCCATTGGATTGATCTTCGGCCTGGTGTCCCTTCATGCTCTGTCTCACACCGTTACAACCTCACTCTTTGATTTCAGCAGTGGAAGGCATATTTAGCTCACAGTAGTCGTTGACTGTGCAGGTTTTTTCAGCCCAGTGGACCACTTCTGACACGAGAAAGCAACAAAGATGGTGGTAGTGGTGAGCTCCGCTCATCTGGTGTGTTCTGCTGCAGGGTGGTGTGAGTAAATGCAGATGGAAGTAAATGTGAATCGACAGTAAAAGTTCAATAGACTAATGGCTGTAGAACCAACATCAGCATATGGATTGTGATGGGAAATGGTGGCAGATTCTTCATACTGGACAGACAATCCAGGTGACACACAATATTGATCATCGAAATAGCAAAAATCTATCAGGAGACACCTGAACACATTTGCTCAATAAGAGAGTTTTTCAGTATCAACCAGAGTCGTGCCTAGTACTCAATATGGCTCCCTTTTTTTTGATCATCACGTGGGAAACTAAAGGTGTGCGTGTAAGGGGGTGAAGCACCGAAGAAGCCGAGGGGAAGTTGCCTTTCAAGCTCCATCCCCAGAACCATCGAGCAGGGCATTAGGTTCCCCGGGGAATGCTTTAAGGGACGGGACAGTAACCAGGAACAGGAAGAGGGCAGGACTGGGAGCAGGAGCAGCACAGCACAGCGACGTGAGGAGGACGCTGACGCAGGAAGGGAGAGTAGATGGGTGCAGGGGCTGGAGACTGAGAGACCGCGGACACAGGCGGTGGGCAGTGAGTACGAGAAGCCTGTCACTGCACTAACAGGAAGGCTGTTCTCTCCCCTCCTTGAAGACACTTGGACACACAGACAGACCGGGTACCTCGACGAGACGCTCCCCTGCAGAGAGACAGGGCCATATGCCGAGACGCTCCTCTGTGATCAAGGGGCGTACAGTAGCGAGACACTGTCCTGTAAAGAGAGACTGTGTGAGGCAGAGCCCCTGACCCTGGTGGGAGAACGCTGCCGTCGTAGCAGAAGGAAGGACCTTGAGTACAGGGGGACATCGCCATCCTCATACACCTTGGGTTCCCGCGTTAACCCCCCATACTCCAGCTGGACTATATCCAGGACCCCAGAGACAGAGGATATCAAGCACCACTGGTGCCTTGGTGCCAACGCTGGACAAGAGTGAACCCTCCAATCAAGACCACTGGGAACTGATAAGTTTTCCTCAAAATAGAATAACTTTTCTACTGTTTGAACCTCGTATATTTCTCTCTGCTGTTGATATAATCTGTTATATCTCATTCTCTGTTATACTGTATGTTTTACCAGTATTATCCCCTGTAAATAAACCTCCCTTTTTACTGTTGGTCTGTCTTTTCCTTGGTGACATATATCTCTCCTGCACGTTATTACATGCGTAGTTAACCATCTCAGCATCACCAGGAGAAAAGTCCATGAGGTCCTATCCTCCTCCAAGCTCAATCTGATTGTCCATCTTTGGCCAGTCTGCCAGATTGTGCATTCATTAAGGCCCACTGCATGGCATAACCATATTACACCACTCTTCCACCCTCTAAGGCTACGTGCACACCCTGCGGAATGGGGTGCGGATTTGGCCGTGCGGATTTTGTAAAATCCGCAGGTCAAAAGACCTGCGGTTTATCTGCGGATTATCCTGCGGTTTGGCCCTGCGGTTTCACCATCTCCACAATAGTGGAGATAGGAAACTGCTGCAGATTCCGCAGAAAGAATTGACATGTCAATTCTTTCAGTGGTTTCAAAACCGCAGGAAAACCGCGCGGAAAAATCCGCACCGTCTGCACTGCGGTTTTGTATAGGAGATAGCAGAAGAAATTTTTGAACCCCTCTCCATAATCTTTGAAAATTCTTGGAGAACAGGAGAAGTCCCAGAAGACTGGAGAAGAGCAAATGTTGTTCCTATCTTCAAAAAGGGGAAGAAGGTGGACCCAGGCAACTATAGGCCGGTGAGTCTGACTTCTATACCAGGAAAGATCTTTGAACAAATTATTAAACAACATGTATGTCAGTACCTGGATAAGAATGAAGTGATTAAACAGAGTCAGCATGGGTTTGTAACTAATAAGTCATGTCAGACTAACTTAATTTCCTTCTATGACGGAATCACTGATTGGGTGGATCAAGGAAATGCTGTAGATATAGTATATCTTGACTTCAGCAAAGCTTTTGACAAAGTATCTCATACAATCCTTATTGAAAAAATGATTAAGTATGGAATGGACAAGGCAACTGTTAGGTGGATTCATAACTGGCTTAGTGATCGGACCCAAAGAGTGGTCGTAAATGGCTGCACATCCAGTTGGAAGAATGTCTCAAGTGGGGTACCACAGGGCTCTGTCCTGGGCCCTGTATTGTTCAACATCTTTATCAACGATTTAGATGAAGGAATTGAGGGTAAACTGATTAAATTTGCTGATGACACAAAGCTAGGAGGGATAGCTAATACTAGAGAAGTGAGAGAGGATTCAAAAAGATATAAATAAACTGGAGAAGTGGGCAGCAACTAACAGAATGGTTTTTAACAGGGAAAAATGCAAAGTACTACATCTGGGCAATAAAAATGAAAAAAGCATATACAGAATGGGAGGAATAGGGCTAAGCAACAGCACATGTGAAAAAGACTTGGGTATACTAACAGATCACAGAATGAATGAGTCAACAGTGTGATGCAGCAGCAAAAAAGGCAAATGCAATTCTAGTATGTATTAACAGAAGCATACAGTCTAGATCACGTGAAGTCATTATTTCCCTCTACTCCTCTTTGGTCAGACCTCATCTGGAATATTGTGTCCAGTTTTGGGCACCACATTTTAAAAAAGACATCAACAAACTGGAGCAAGTTCAGAAAAGAGCGACCAGAATGGTGACCGGTCTGCAAACCCTGTCTTATGAGGAAAGGTTGCAGGATTTGGGAATGTTTAGTTTGCAAAAGAGAAGACTGAGAGGAGACTTAATAGCTGTCTACAAATATCTAAAGGGCTGTCACATTGTAGAAGGATCAACTTTATTCTCATTTGCAAAAGGAAAGACTAGAAGCAATGGGATGAAACTGAATGGGAGGAGGCACAGATTAGATATTAGAAAAAACTTTTTGACAGTTAGTGATCAATGAGTGGAACAAGCTGCCATGAGAAGTGGTGAGTTCTCCTTCAATGGAAGTCTTCAAACAGAGGCTGGACAGATATCTGTCTGGGATGATTTAGCGAATCCTGCTTTGAGCAGGGGGTTGGACCAGATGGCCCAGGAGGTCCCTTCCAACTCTACGATTCTATGATTCTATGATTCTATAGTACTGTACACCGCAGCAAAATCCGCAGCGTGTGCACACACCCTAAATGTGCAGGATAGGAAACCTTATCAGTACTGATTGTACATGAGTGGTGTGGAGCAGTATAGGGAGTAATGCACCATGACAGAAATAAATTGCAGACTTCAACATTTATTAGAAATATCAGAATAGCTACCATCTTTCCCAGACCCAGTGTGACTGTCCCAATATATCAGAGAGCTTCCCTGACTTCCACTCATACTGAGCAATGTCTTCTCTTCTGCCATCTTCATTGCTCTGTAGCTCCTCCTCCTGCTCCTCATGGGTGGGATCAGCATCTTTCTACTCTGCACATACTCATATTTTATTAAATATAATATTGTTTTATGTTTTCTTGATCTCACCGGGATTTGAACACCCAACCTGCATCATTCCAGGCAGTAGCAAAAGCTATGATCCGCATCCTGCACTGAGATTCTTAGGAGAATGTTCTGTACTTGGATTGGATGTAATGGTACATGGAGCTACATCTCTGTACGCCAGTGTATTTATATATACTTGTATTCTACAGGGAAAATAACTAACATTTTTTTCTTCCTATAAAATTATTACAAAAATAGAATGAAAAACAATAATAATAATGATATTTTTATACCACATTCAAAAATAAAAATAAACATCACAAATCACCAAATTTCCCAGATGTTTGGTATAACTGTACCTGTAAAAACCCGTGGAACCCAGTGATCCGATGTATATGGGGATGTGTAAGTAGTGGGAGCGTTTCTCATGTGTCACTAGTAGCAAGAATGAATCTGCCGCATCCAGTTAGCATCTCCGTCCTTTTTGCTCCCCCGCAGAAATCACAGGTTTCTATTGAAATGTCAGCGTCATGTGTCCTTGGGAACAATCAATGGCTTTTTACAGGAAAGTGCACATTGTGTTCTGTCTGCATGTAATGGAGGAAAGTGCCGGCCGTGGGTTGGAAGGTATGGAAACCAGAAATACCTCACCTGAAGGGAACATGTGAATCTATTCACCGCCTGTTGCAATCCGCTGACACATATGGCGCCATCAACACAGCTGTGCACACAATGACTGCTGGCAGAATTTGAGGTGTCTGATCTGAATCCTGAGATGTAGTAAAATACAGAGAATTGGCACAAGTAAATGGTATAGTAGGGTTCTCTACTACCAACTCACCAAGAAAGCAGAAAATCTCACAGGAGATAAAGCACATCGGCTCTTCCCAGACTAATGTTATAGGTTACAGAATGGCGTGAGATTAATTACATGTCTCATCAAATGCCAATCACAAGTCAGAGGAAGGTGGAAGAAGGCCAGAAACAGCAGGAAGGGCGCAGAGATAGAAATCGACACTACCCATAAACTCCGGGAGGAACACAAGCTGATGGCGCCTGCACAATGCCCAAGGTTGGTTGGATGAGCCAATGTTATACGCAGCTGAAGACTCATCCAAGACCATACTGGAAGGCTGCATATTTCAGAAGGACTAAGATAGGCAACCTCCATTATGTGACTGCAGAAGGCTAGAAACAGCTGGAAGGGCGCAGAGATAGAAATCCCCACTAAGGCCCAAGTCTCCCTGCCGAGAGTCGCACGAGTGTAATGCGAGTGTCACGCGAGTACAATCAGACTTTTCACACCTAGCATCCGATCTACATCCGATTGCAATGCGATATTAACATGAGCTTTTATATACAGCAATTCTCTGTGTCATTTACACATCATTTTCGGCAGAAGATACACACACACACACATATATATAAATGATAAATAAATAGAATAAAAGCTGGCAATTCATGTGCCGTGTACAGTAAAATCAGAGTGAGAGGTTAGAATAGAATAGATGATATATACACATAGGAGACATAGATATATTGATGTAAGTGACATACTCACACATATATGTATGTATTTATATTGCATAGATAGATAGTGTTCTGCCCTCTGAATACAGGGCAAATATGTTTTGTATTACAGTATGTGCTATATTATGTGCTGGTTTAGTTATAGCACCATCTAGTGGTGGCTGAATTTATAGCTGTGTCTTAAATAGCATTTACAGCCTGTGTCTTTAACAGAAGTGTTGCACTTTGGATTAAAGCAGTGCATTGTGGGAATGCAGCAATGTATTCTGGGATAAAGATGCCATTTTCTTCTGTGTATTTCATAAGGACACATGTTTTATCTGTCCTCCTGTAACTCCCCAACTTGAGTTCATTATCCGGGTAAAGCATATCTGGTAAAGGTTAATATCTTTTCTTGCAATGCAGTATTACAGAGATGTTATTAAGTGTACAGCAGCCAGTGCTCAGTAGATGTAATTAGACACCTGTGTGTTTCTATGTAAAGTTTGCATCACACTGTATACTTCCTGTAATTGTGTTAGCTGTGTGATCATCTGGCCAATTCTTACCCATGTTGTTTGTATTCTTTATAGTTTTACCGCATGTTCTATACTCTTCACCAATAAACAAGTTAGAATACAGAGAACGGTCTGATTATTTGGAAGACAGAGCAGTGGTTTATGCTGTATGCTAGAGTGCACACCATGTCCACTTGTATGAAGGCAGAACAGATAGATACAAGAAAAGCCGGCAATTTGAGGCTAAGTGCCAGAATTGGTGCATCTTAGAGAAGCGCCTTTCATGGAGCAGCTGAGAGCTGAGGTTTTTAGCCTGGGGGGCCACTATCCATGGCCCCTTCCTAGGCTATTGATATCAGCCTGCAGCTGTCTGTATAGCCGTTGCTGGTTATTAATTATAGGGGGTCCCCATGTCATTTTTTGGGGTTGGTCTCCCATTTTAATACCCAGTAAAGGCTAATTATACAGCTATGAGCTGATTTTAATAGCCTGGGAAGCTCCATGGGGATTACCCCCTTCCCAGGCTATAAACGTTGGCCCCCAGCCATTGGCTTTCCCTCTGCGGGTTCGAAAAATTGCATGGGAGCCCACAACATTTTTTTCCAAAAAATATCTTTTTTTACCGTATATACTCTCATATAAGCCGAGATTTTTTTGGGCTGAAAGTCCCCCTCTCGGCTTATATGCGAGTCATATACCGGGGGTCGCCCGGGAAGGGGGAGCGGGGGGTGTCGGAGATCATACCTCTCCTGGCATGTCTCTTGCAGCCCCCCCGTGCTTATTCCATCTTCTCGGTGCTGTTCTTCCTGCTTTCAGTGGTCACGTGGTGCCGCTCATTACATATGCGCATATGTAATGAGCGACACCACGTGACCGCTGAAAGCAGGAAGAACAGCGCCGAGAAGATGGAATTGTCATGATCTCAGTGCGGGTTTAACTCGCACACGTGGGGTTAATGTCTGGAACCAGTGCTGCTGACTGGCATTTCTGGGGTTAAAGGTTGTGATCCCGATGCAGGCTTACCTGCACACCTGGGGCTATGATTGTGGCCTCTCCCTGGTTCTGGGAGAGGCTTCTTATAGCCTCAGGACGCTCCCATCCCCCGTCAGTTATACTCTTGCCCTTGGCATAGTGTGGTGATCTCTGAGTGTGTTTTTGCTGTGTTCTGGTTGCTTGATAATCTGTGTATGACTCTGTCTGTTCTTTGGATCCTGCCTGGTACCTTCTATGTCTGTTTGGTTTTGACTGCTGCTTGGCCCTGACTATCCGCTCTGTCTCATCCTTGGTTACGGCTATCTCTGTGTATGACCCCCGTTTTGCCTGACTCTGAGTAATTCTGTATAGTGTCTTTCCATCTCACTAAGCAGGATGCTAAGCCCCGCCCCCTTGCAGTCACATGACCGTAGGTCCCGTGTCTGCTTGCTAAACCTCAGCATCCACAGGTCCTGTGCATCAGTACTTTCTGGCTGTACCTGACCCCGGTACCCCTACAGTGCGGGTGAGTCCCTGCTCAGCGGAGGCTGCACGCCGGCGCTGACAGGATCCTGACACTCAGGACATGCGCACTGGCTCAGTGAGCAAGTACAGTGTGGTGTTCCTGACATTATAACTGACCATTAAGTTTTGTTTTGTTTTTTTCTCTGCTGAGAAATATGGATCCCATACAATCTCTTGCTGAGCAAATGAAAAATCTGAGTCAGATGTTTCAGGGTTTATCTCTGGAGCAGCAAGCTCTGGCTCATTCTCAGCAGCAGGTTTCTGAGACAGTGCGGGGAGCTCTAGCTGCTGGGTCTCTGGGGGCTGGGGCGAGGGATGTTGTTTTGGTGTCCCCAGAACCACCTGTTAAACTGCCTGATTTCTTTTCTGGGAACAAAAAGGAGTTCAGGGTTTTCATGGAGGGGTGCAAACTCTTCTTTAGTTTGAGGCCACGTTCCTCTGGGGACGAAAGTCAGAAGGTAGGGGTCATTATGTCTCTGCTAAGAGGGTCCCCACAAGCTTGGGCTTTCTCCCTTCCTCCCACTGCCCCTGAGTGTCTGTGAATGCGTTTTTTGAGGCCCTCGGGCACATATATGATGAGCCGGACCGAGTGCGATTGGCAGAGGACATGGTGATGAGTGTCTGTCAGGGGAAACACTTGGCTGAGTGATTTTGCACAGAATTCCGCCGCTGGGCCGCAGAGGTCTCTTGGGACGACGCCGCACTCCGAAGACTCTTTCGCAGAGGCTTGTCCGAGCGGTTACAGAATGCCTTGGCATTACATCCCCACCTAACTCTCTCGAGGACGCCATGACCCAGCCGTCTGGATGGACCGCAGGCTGCAGGCCAGGGGGGTGATGCAGGCGGAGACTCCATTGTTCCCTAGTGGAAAAGAGACTGTTTCTGTACCCATGGACGTAGGGGCTCTCTCCCTGAAGGAAAAGGAGAGACAACGCCGGAGAGAAAAGCAGTTATGCTTCTACTGTGGTAAAACTGGACATTGGAAAAGGGAGTATCCTGATTGTCCATCCTCAACCCGGTCGACGGGAAACGACTAGGTCTGGGTAGCCAGTGGGTAGACCACTCAGACCCTCAGGTACCCTTTTCCTCGTTTTCTAAATTGTTGCTTCATGTGGAACTGTTAGTGGACGATTGTTGTTTTCCCTCTACAGCCTTCGTGGACTGCGGATCATCCATCAATCTCATTGACTCCCAATTGGTCACACGCTGTAAGATAGGGACAGTTAGACTTAAGGTTCCGATCAAAGTGGTGGCCATTGACTCCTCCCCCCTCACTAAAGAGGGAATTCTCTTTATGTCTGACTTTTTTTCACTCAAAGTGGGCACTACCCATGTGGAAAAGTGTTTGGTTCTGGACAATCTACCAGCAGGATTGGTGTTGGGCATGCCCTGGTTACAACGCCATAACCCAGTCATTAACTGGAAAACGGGGGAGATTGTTCAGTGGGAGTTTAATGATTCGATGTTATGTGATAAGTCTGCACTATTAGTTGAACCTGTTAAATCTGTATCTGTGTCATCTGTCGAGCTGGAAGGTATTCCGGAGTACCTGAAAGAATTCGAAGTTGTGTTCTCTGAAAGCGAGGCCGAGACGTTGCCGCCACATAGACCCTTTGACTGCGCTATCGAGTTAGTCCCGGGGGCTAAATTGCCTAAAGCCCGTCTGTTTAATTTATCTGGCCCTGAGCGCTTGGCCATGAAAGATTACATTGCTGAGAGTCTTCGCAAAGGACACATAAGTCCCTCAGTCTCACCTGTGGCGGCAGGGGTTTTTTTTGTTAAGAAAAAAGATGGTGGTTTACGTTCCTGCCTCGATTTTCGTGAGCTGAACAAGATTACTGTATGAAATACGTACCCCCTTCCGTTGATTCCCGATTAGTGTAACCAACTTTCAGGGGCAAAATGGTTCTCCAAACTGGATCTTCGGGGGGCATATAATTTGATAAGGGTCCGGGAGGGGGATGAATGGAAAACCGAGTTCCTCACGACCGAGGGACTGTTTGAAAATTTAGTTATGCCGTTTGGTTTTACCAATGCCCCAGCCATATTTCAGAATTTCATCAACGTGGTATTCTCGGATCTCATTGGTCGTTTTGTTGTCATTTACTTAGACGATATTCTGATGATATACTCACACGACAGTTAATCTCATCCGAATCATGTACAAACCGTTCTCCAAAGACTGAGGGAAAATCATCTGTATGCCAAATTGGAGAAATGTGTGTTTTTTGTTCAAGAATTGTCTTTTTTGGGATTGTGTCCTGTGAGGGTTTTCGCATGGACCCCAAGAAGGTGCAAGCCATTGCGGATTGGGTGCAACCCCGAAACCTTAAGGGTCTTCAGCGCTTCTTGGGCTTCGCCAATTATTACTGCAAATTTATTCAGGGGTTTTCACAGGTGGTCAAACCACTCACAGATCTTACTTGTAAAGGTGCGGATGTGAGAAACTGGTCCTCGCTCGCAAAAGAGGCCTTTGCGACCCTGAAAAGAAGCTTTATGTCTGCTCCTGTGTTAGCACAGCCAGATCATCCAAACCATTCGTCGTGGAAGTTGACGCCTCTGAGGTGGGGGTGGGGGCGGTGTTGTCCCAAGGGCCTGCCACTCTAACCAACCTCAGACCATGTGCTTTCTTTTCCAAGAAGTTCTCTGCTGTGGAAAGAAATTATGACGTAGGCAATAGAGAGCTTCTTGCGGTCAAATTGGCGTTTGAAGAATGGAGGCACTTTTTGGAGGGGGCCAGTCACCCGGTTACGGTGATCACGGATCACAAAAATTTGTCATACATTGAGTCTGCTAAAAGACTAACGCCCAGACAGGCCCGTTGGTCACTTTTTTTTTCCCGTTTTCAGTTTACGATTACATTTCGTCCAGGGTCTAAGAATGTCAAGGCTGATGCCTTATCGCGGTTTTCAGCCGGTGTCGCCCCCTGAGCCACCGTCCTCCATTCTTCACCCTGGGGTTGTGATAGCAGAGGTCTCATCTGAATTGGACCGGGAGATTCAGGGGGCCCAGTCGCGAGCCCCGGCGGCCCAGCCGGAGGGGAAGTTGTTTGTCCCATAGCAACTTCGCCTGAAACTCTTGCAGGTGTTCCATGAATCCAAGCTGAGTGCTCACCCTGGTATTTCAGCCACACGTCTGGCGGTGGCTAGGATCTTTTGGTGGCCTACCCTTGGTTCGGACGTAAAAAAATTAATTGCTGGTTGTGGGGTCTGCACTCGTTCTAAAAGCTCTCATAGCCGGCCGGCAGGGGAGCTGATGCCCTTGGCAGTGCCCGAAAGACCATGGACTCACTTATCCATGGATTTTGTTACCAATCTCCCTCCATCTAAGGGTAATACAGTGGTATGGGTAGTGGTGGACAGGTTTTCTAAGCAGGCTCATTTTGTACCCCTGTCCGCACGAACGTCAGCTGAGACGTTGTCCAGGTTGTTTGTGCAGCATGTGATCCGGTTGCATGGGGTACCCCTGAATGTGGTGTCTGATCGTGGTGTGCAGTTTGTGGCTAAGTTTTGGCGTGCTTTCTGCTAAAAATTAGGGATGTCTCTGTCCTTTTCGTCTGCATACCATCCTGAGAGCAATGGTCAGATGGAGCTCACTAACCAGTCCCTGGAACAGATCCTCAGGTGTCTAACCTCTGCTAGACAGAATGACTGGTGCGATGCACTGCCGTTGGCTGAATTTGCCTTCAATAGTCGGGTGAGTCAATCCACGGGTATGACTCCTTTTTTGATCAATTATGGGTTCAGTCCTCATTTTGGTGAGTTTTCTCTTCTGGACTCGGGGTGTCCTGGGGCTGAGGGCTCTGTTCAGCAATTACAGAATACGTGGGCAGAAGTTCAGCGGAGTATATCTAGGTCTCAGGGCAGGTATAAGTTTTTCGTGGACAGGAAACGAACACTAGGGCCCACGTTTCAGGTTGGAGACAAGGTTTGGCTCTCCACTCAAAACATTAAGTTGAAGGTTCCTTCAGCCAAGTTGGGGCCCAAATTCATTGGCCCATACAAGATTGTGGAAAAAATCAATCCAGTGGCGTATAGGCTGTGCCTTCCACTCTCTTTCAAGATCCCTAACGTCTTCCACAAATCTCTACTGAAACCTTATGAAGCAGTCCGGGGAGACTCCGAGTCTGCTGCTTCTCCTGTTTTGGTCGAGTGGCAGGTAGAGTACGAGGTTGGTCATATCGTAGATTCCAGGTTGGTATGGCGGTCGGTACAGTATCTGGTTCATTGGAAGGGGTATGGACCGGAAGACAGGTCCTGGGTACCGGCCCGGTTGATGCATGCTGATCACCTGGTGCAGGCTTTCCATGCTAAGTACCCGGGCAAGCCTGGGGGTCCAGAGGCCCCCCGTTGAGAGGGGGGTACTGTCATGATCTCAGAGCGGGTTTGACTCGCACACGTGGGGTTAATGTCTGGAACCAGTGCTGATGACTGGCATTTCTGGGGTTAAAGGTGGTGATCCCGGTGCAGGCTTACCTGCACACATGGGGCTATGATTGTGGCCTCTCCCTGGTTCTGGGAGAGGCTTCTTATAGCCACGGGACGCTCCCATCCCTGTCAGTTATACTCTTGCCCTTGGCATTGTGTGGTGACCCCTGAGTGTGTTTTTGCTGTGTTCTGGTTGCTTGATAATCTGTGTATGACTCGGTCTGTTCTTTGGATATTGCTTTGGATTCTGCTTGGTACCTTCTATGTCTGTTCGGTTTTGACTGCTGCTTGGCCCTGACTATCCGCTCTGTCTCATCCTTGGTACGTTACGGCTATCTCTGTGTATGAACCGGGTTTTGCCTGACTCTGAGTAATTCTGTATAGTGTCTCTCCATCTCACTAAGCAGGGTGCTAAGCCCCGCCCCCTTGCAGTCACATGACCATAGGTCCCGTGTCTGCTTGCTAAACTTCAGCATCCACAGGTCCTGTGCATCGGTACTTTCTGGCTGTACCTGACCCCGGTACCCCTACAGTGCGGGTGAGTCCCTGCTCAGCGGAGACTGCACGCCGCCACTGACAGGATCCTGACACTCAGGACACGCGCACTGGCTCAGTGAGCAAGTACAGTGTGGTGTTCCTGACAGGAATAAGCACAGTGGGCTGCAAGAGACATGCCAGGAGAGGTGAGTATAACGGAGGGAGCCATATTCACCTGTCCCCCGTTCCACCGCTGCGCGTCGCTCTGCTGTCTTCCTCTGGCAGTGACGTTCAGGTCAGAGGGCGCCATGACGTAGTTAGCAGGCGCCCTCTGCCTGAACAGTCACTGCAGAGGCGGCAACGCTGAGGAGCAGCAGCTGCAGCAGCAGCGACAAGGTGAGTATATAATTGTAAGGGGCCACTAATCACCGTGCAGCATTATAAGGGGCCACTAATCACTGTGCAGAATTATAAGGGGCCACCAATCACTGTGCAGCATTATATGGGGCATATGTTATTATGGAGCATGTTATAGGGCCATCATTATTCACTGTGCAGCATTAGTAGGCATATTTTTGTATGGAGCATCTTATGGAACCCATCATGAACTTTATGGAGCATTATATGGGGCCATCGTGAACTTTATGGAGCCCATTTTATTTTTGAAATTTACCAGTAGCTTCGGCATTTTCCACCCTAGGCTTACACGCAAGTCAATAAGTTTTCCCAGTTTTTTGTGACAAAATTAGGGGGGGTCGGCTTATACACGAGTATTTACGGTAAATACATGTACAGCAAGCTGAGCACATACTATACTAACTGTATTTGTAACTGACATCTATACAACTATCTATT
The DNA here is from genome assembly GCF_039654945.1 of Dendrobates tinctorius. Classification (NCBI taxonomy): domain Eukaryota; kingdom Metazoa; phylum Chordata; class Amphibia; order Anura; family Dendrobatidae; genus Dendrobates; species Dendrobates tinctorius. Next base: position 265,018 of record NW_027362126.1, on the reverse strand, counting down.
CTATGTGTATTTACTGTATGCAATCCATCTCTTCTATCCTGTCGGCTCCTCCAGTGATTTTAAAGTACACGGCACATGAATTGCAGGCTTTCTCCTATCTATGTAATATATAATATATATATATATATATATATATATATATATATATGCGTCTGACATCTATAGATCTGTGTATTCCATGTGTATATATCTATTCTATCTGTTCTATTCTAACTTATAACTCTCTGATTTTACTGTACGCGGCACATGAATTGCCGGCTTTTATTTTATCTATCTATCATATACAGTTGTGCTCAAAAGTTTACATACCACGGCAGAATTTTTGCTTCCTTGGTCTTTTTTCAGAGAATATGAATGAATACACCATAACTTTTTCCCCACTCATGGTTAGTGGATGGGTGAAGCCATTTATTGTCAGACTAGTGTGTTTTCTCTTTTTAAATCATAATGGCAACCCAAATGACCCTGATCAAAAGTTCACATCCCCGGGTGATTTTGGCCTGATGGCATGCACAGAAGTTGACACAAATGGATTTGACTGCCTACTAAAGGTAACATCCTCACCTGTTTGCTTGTAATCAGCGTGTGCATAAAAGCTGAGTGAGTTTATGTGATCCAGACAGACTCCACGTCCATTGACTCATCTTGGTCCAGTCTATAGCTTACCTCTTCATAAAAACTGATTAGATTGGTTTGACAGGAGCGATTCCTCATAAACCCATGCTGATATGGAGTTAAACAGTTATTCTCATTGAGATAATCCAGAATAACACCCTTCAGAAACCCTTCACATATCTCACCAACAATAGAGGTTAGACTTACTGGCCTATAATTTCCAGGTCACTTTTAGAGCCTTTTTGAATATTGGTACCACATTTGCTCTGCGCCAGTCCTGTGGAACAGACCCCATCGCTATAGAGTCCCTAAATATAAGAAATAATGGTTTGTCTATTACATTACTTAGTTCTCTTAGCACTCGTGGGTGTATGCCATCCGGACCCGGAGATTTATCTATTTTAATCTTATTTAGCCGGTTTCGCCGCTCTTCTTGGGTTAGATTGGTGACCCTTAGCCCCTTCACCCCCAAGGGTGGCTTGCACGTTCATGACCGGGCCAATTTTTACAATTCTGACCACTGTACCTTTATGAGGTCATAACTCTGGAACGCTTCCATGGATCCCGGCGATTCTGACATTGTTTTCTCGGGACATATTGTACTTCATGTTAGTGGTAAAATTTCATTCAAATAACTTGCGTTTATTTGTGAGAAAAACGGAAATTTGGCGAAAATTTTGAAAATTTTGCAATTTTCCAACTTTGAATTTTTATGCCCTTATATCACAGAGATACGGCACACAAAAAACTTGATAACTAACATTTCCCACATGTTACTTTACATCAGCACAATTTTGAACCAAAATTTTTTTTGTTAGGAAGTTATAAGGGTTAAAAGTTGACCAGCGATTTCTCATTTTTACAACACCATTTTATTTTTAGGACCACATCACATTTGAAGCCACTTTGAGGGGTCTATATGATAGAAAATACCCAAAAGTGACACCATTCTAAAAACTGCACCCCTTAAGGTGCTCAAAACCACATTCAAGAAGTTTATTAGCCCTTTAGGTGCGTCACATGAATTTTTTTGAATATTTAAAAAAAAACAAAACTTTTTTTCACAAAAAAAAATACTTCAGGTTCAATTTTTTTTATTTTACCAAGGGTAACAGGAGAAATTGGACTGCAAAAGTTATTGTACAATTTGTCCTGAGTACGCTGATACCTGATATGTGGGGGGGAACGACTGTTTCGGCGCATGGCAGAGCTCAGAATGGAAGGAGCGCCATTTGACTTTTTCAATGCAAAATTGGCTGGAATTCAGATCGGACGCCATGTCATGTTTGGAGAGTCCCTGATGTACCTAAACAGTGGAAACCCCCTACAAGTGACCCCATTTTGGAAACTAGACCCCCCCAAGGAACTTATCTAGATATGTGGTGAGAACTTTGAACCCACAAGGGCTTTACAGAAGTTTATAACGTACAGCGGTACAATTAAAAAATCAGTTTTTTTCCACAAAAATGATCTTTTCACCCCAATTTTTATTTTCCCAAGGGTAACAGGACCCTAAAAGTTATTGTGCAATTTGTCCTGAGTACGCTGAAACCCCACATGTGGGGGTAAACCACTATTTGGGCGCATGGCAGAGCTCGGAAGGGAAGCAGCGCCATTTGACGTTTTTGGCTGGAATTGAGATCGGACACCATGTCGCGATTGGAAAACCCCTGATGTACCAAAACAGTGGAAACCCCCCACAAATGACACCATTTTGGAAACTAGACCCCCTAAGGAACTTATCTAGATGTGTGGTGAGAACTTTGAACCCCCAAGGGCTTCACAGAAGTTTATAACATACAGCCGTACAATTAAAAAATCATATTTTTTCCACAAAAATTATCTTTTCACCCTCAATTCTTATTTTTCCAAGGGTAACAGGACCTAAAAGTTATTGTGCAATTTGTCCTGAGCACGCTGATACCCCACATGTGGGGGTAAACCACTATTTGGGCGCATGGCAGAGCTCGGAAGGGAAGCAGTGCCATTTGACATTTTTGACTGGAATTGAGATCGGACACCATGTCGCGATTGGAAAACCCCTGATGTACCTAAACAGTGGAAACCCCCCACAAATGACACCATTTTGTAAACTAGACCCCCCAAGGAACTTATCTAGATGTGTGGTGAGCACTTTGAACCCCCCAGTGCTTCACAGAAGTTTATGACGCCCGGGCGTGAAAATAAAAAATTCGTATTTTTTCCACAAACATGATATTTTAGTCACCATTTTTTTATTTTCCCAAGGGTACCAGGAGAAATTGGACCCCAAAAGTTGTTGTCCAATTTGTCCTGAGTATGCTGATACCCCATATGTGGTAGAAAACTACTGTATGGACACACGTCGGGGCTCGGAAGGGAAGTAGTGACGTTTTGGAATGCAGACTTTGATGGAATGGTCTGCGGGTGTCATGTTGCCTTTGGAGAGCCCCTAATGTACCTAAACAGTGGAAACCCCCACAAATGACCCCATTTTGGAAACGAGACCCCCTAAGGAACTTATCTAGATGTGTGGTGAGCACTTTGAACCTCCAAGGGCATCACAGAAGTTTATAATGCCGGGCATGAAAATAAAAAAAATCGTATTTTTTCCACAAACATGATCAATTAGTCCCCAATTTTTTTATTTTCCCAAGGGTAACAGTTGAAATTGAACCCCAAAAGTTGTTGTCCAATTTGTCCTGAGTACGCTGATACCCCATATGTGGTAGAAAACTACTGTATGGACACACGTCGGGGCTCGGAAGGGAAGTAGTGACGTTTTGGAATGCAGACTTTGAGGGAATGTTCTGCGGGTGTCATGTGCGTTTGGAGAGCCCCTGATGTACCTAAACTATTGAAACTCCCCACAAGTGACCCCATTTTGGACACTAGACCCCCCACGGAACTTATCTAGATGTGTGGTGAGCACTTTGATCCCCCAAGTGCTTCACAGAAGTTTATAACGTTCGGACGTGAAAATAAAAAAATCATTTTTTTCCACAAAAATGATATTTTTGCACCCAATTTTTTATTTTCCTAAGGGTAACAGGAGAAATTGGACCCCAAAAATTGTTTTGCAATTTGTCCTGAGTAGGCTGATACCCCATATGTGAGGGTAAAACACTGTTTGGGCGCATGGCAGAGCTTGGAAGGGAAGGAGCACCATTTGACTTTTTCAACTCAGAATTGGCTGGAATTGAGATCAGACGCCATGTTGCATTTGGAGAGCCCCTGATGTGCCCAAACAGTGGAAACCCCCAATTCTAACTCCAACCCGAACCCCAACACACCCCTAACCCTAATCCTAACCCTAGCCCTAACCCTAGCCTTAACCCTAACCCTAACCCTACCCTAACCCTAACCCTAATGGAAAAATGGAAATAAATACATTTTCTTTTAGTTTTATTATTTTTCCCTAACTAAGGGGGTGATAACGGGGGTTTGATTTACTATTTATGGCGGTTTTTATGTTTGGCGGCTGTCACACGCTAAAAGACGCTTTTTATTGTAAAATAGTTTTTGCATCACCACATATTGTGAGCTATAATTTATCCGTATTTTGACCCACTGAGTCATGTGAGGTCTTATTTTTTGCGGGACGAGTTGACGTTTTCATTGGTACCATTTTCGGGCACGTGACATTTTTTGATCACTTTTTATTCCGATTTTTGGGACGCAGAATGAACAAAAACCAGCGTTTCATGAATTTCTTTTGGGGGGGGGTGCGTTTACACCGTTCCGCATGCGGTAAAATTGATAAAGCGGTTTTATTCTTCGGGTCAGTACGGTTACAGCGATCCCTCATTTAGGTCTTTTTTTATGTTTTGTCGGTTTTATGCAATGAAAACTATTTTATATAAAAAATAATAATTTTTGCATCGCTTTATTCTGCGAGCTATAACTTTTTTATTTTTTCGCTGATGATGCTGTATGGCAGCTCGTTTTTTGCGGGACAAGATGACGTTTTCAGTGGTACCATGGATATTTATATGCGTCTTTTTGATCGCGCATTATTACACTTTTTGTTTGGCGGTATGATAATAAATCATGATTTTTTGCTTCGTTTTTTATTTTTATTTTTTAAGGGGTTCGCTAAAGGGGTTAACTAATGGGACAGTTTTATAGGGTGGGTTGTTACGGACGCAGCGATACCTAATTTGTGTACTTTTATTGTTTTGGGGTTTTTTATTTCCAAAAAATGGATTTATTTGGGGGAATATATATTTTTTTTTCTAATTTATTTAGCGATTTTTTTTTTTTTTTTTTTTAATTATTTTAACACTTTTTTTTATTTTTTTTAACTTTATTAAATAGTCCCAGGTGGGACATCACTGTCCTGTGACAGATCGCTGATCTGTCACATCACAGATCACTGTGACAGATCAGCGATCTGTCACAGGCACTGCTGCAGACTTCCTCATGCCTGCGCTTTGCAGGCATGAGGAAGCCAGCTTCCTGCAGGCCCCAGAAGGCCCCCGTCGCCATCTTGGATTCGGGGGCCTGCAGGAAAGGAGCCCCCCGCAGCAGCGCTGCACATTGCGCTGCCGTGGGGGGCTCAGGGAAGCACGGAGGGAGCCCCCTCCCTGCCGATGCTTCCCTTTAACCCCCGGTACACCGCGATCATGTTTGATCGCGGTGTGCAAGGGGTTAACGTGTCAGGGGCGGTCCGTGACCGCCCCTGACACATTGTGCCGGGTGTCAGCTGTGACAGTCAGCTGACACCCGGCCGCGATCAGCGGCGCTCACCACGTGGGCGCCGCTGGTCGCGGTAGACGTACTATCCCGTCCATGGGCATAGGGGCCCGGGTCCCATGGACGGGATAGTATGTCGGATGTCAGGAAGGGGTTAATATCGGGTTTTCTTTGTCTCTCGGCATTTCATTTTCCACTGTGAATACCGTGGAGAAGAAGGTGTGTAATATATTCGCTTTTTCCTCGTCATCTACAACCATTCTTTCCTCAGTTTTATAAGGCTCCTACACTGTCACTTATGATTCTGTTACTATTGATATAGGTGAAGAACAGCTTGGGATTAGTGTTACTCTCCTTTGTGCTCCTCTGTTTCCTTTTTGGCAGCTGTAATTAGTTTTTTAGATAAAGTATTTCCCCCCTATAGTTGTTAGATCCTCAGCGGGGCCGTCCTGCTTTAGTAGTGTAAATACTTTCTTTTTACTGGTAATCGCCCTCTTACTTCTGTGTTTAGCCACATTGGGTTTTTCCTATTTCTTGTCCTTTTGTTCCCACAAGGTATAAACCGCTTACAGCGCCTATTAAGGATGTTCTTACACATTTCCCATTTATTATCTGTATTCTTATTTCTGAGGACATTGTCCCAGTCACCAGATTAAGGGCATCTCTAAGGCTACTTTCACACTTGCGTTTTTGTGCATCATGCGTTTGTGTGCATTTTAAAAAAAAAAACCGCATGTTTTTTTTGCGCATAAGTGTGCATTACAATGCGCACTTATGCGCACCCATAGACTTTAATGGGTGTTTTGCTGTAAAAAAACGCATTGCGTGCGCATGCGTTTTTTGGGGGCAAGTCGGACGGACAAAAAATGCAACAGGATGCATTTTGTGGGCCCGAGCGCACACTGCAAAAAAACGCATGCGCATACAAACGCGTACGTGCGCATATGTATGCGCACATATGCGCACCCATGTTAAAGTATAGGGGAAAAAACGCATGCTTTTTTTGTGCTAAAAAGCAGCGCAAAAAGACGCTAGTGTGAAACCAGCCTTAGCTGGTCAAACTTTGCCTTCCTAAAGTTCAGCATTTTTGTGACTTCCTGACAAGTCCCCCTAGCGAAAGACAAGTGACACTGTACAATATTGTGGTCGCTATTTCCTAGATGCCTGACGTCCTGCAGATCTGTTATTCTGTCCGGTCTGTTAGATAGCATTAGGTGTAAAGTGCGGCTCCTCTGGTCGGATTCTGCACCAATAGTGAGAGATAATTATTCTTGGCTATTAGCAGAAACCTGTCGCCTTTATGGGTTTCGCAGGTCTCTGTTTCCCAGTTAATATCCGGGTAAAGTCCCCCATAACAAGGCCCTCATTATAGGTTGCAGCTTCCTTTATCTGCCTTAGTAGTAAACTTTCCATGATTTCTGTTATATTTGGGGGTTTGTAACAGACCCCAAAGAGAATTTTATTACTGTTTTTCCCTCCATGTATTTTGACCCATATGGACTCGACATCCTCATTCCCTTCACTAATATCCTCCCTTAAAGTGGTCTTTAGACAAGACCTTACATAAAGACAAACCCCTCCTCCTCTCTGATTTTTACGATCCTTTCTAAACAGACTGTACCCCTGTAAGGTAACTGCCCGGTCACAGCTTTCATCTCACCATGTCTCGGTTATTCCCACTATGTCATAGTTACCTGTAGATATTCCTGCTTCTAGTTCTTCCATCTTGGTTGTCAGGCTTCTGCCGTTTGCGAGCATGCAGTGTAGAGGATTTTGTTTTGTTCCAATCTCCTCCCTGTTGATTGTTTTAGACATTTTGTTACCTCCCTTCTGAGTATGTTGTCTTGGGTCTTTTTCGCACCTCATATCCTTCATCAGTATAGTGTATTTCTGGTTTCATGTTGGTGTCTAACATTTTTCTTCTTCTTGTTTAACGCCCTCCTGATGAGTGTAGCGAGTCTTCTGGCCAGTGTGTGTTTCCCAGGTTTGTTGAGGTGTAGTCCATCTCTGGCGAGGAGTCCGTCGTACAGGTAATTCACACCGTGGTCCAGGAATCCGAATCCTTGTTGTTTGCACCATCGTCTTAGCCAGTTGTTCGCATCAAGGATCCTGTTCCCCTGTTCCATCTCCTAGTGCAGTGATGGCGAACCTATGGCACGCTGAACCCTCTCAGCTGGCACGCGGCCTCGCCTCACTGCTCCGGAGCTGCACATTCCTTCCTCTCACTTGTTGAGCGGCGCGGCCGCGGACCTGAATGATGATGTCATCCAGCCGTGGCCGTGTCTCTAGATGTGTGAGAGGAAGGAAGCTACCGGTGTGCGGAGAGGTGAGTGTGGCCGCTCGTATGTGTGAGTGGCCGCTGGTGTGTGTGTGTGTGTGGCCGCTGGTGTGTGTGTGTGTGGCCGCTGGTGTGTGGCCGCTGGTGTGTGTGTGGCCGCTGGTGTGTGTGTGTGGCCGCTCGTGTGTGTGGCCGCTCGTGTGTGTGGCCGCTCGTGTGTGTGGCCGCTCGTGTGTGTGGCCGCTCGTGTGTGTGTGGCCGCTCGTGTGTGTGTGGCCGCTCGTGTGTGTGTGTGGCCGCTCGTGTATGTGGCCGCTGGTGTGTGTGTGGGGCCGCTGGTGTGTGTGGGGCCGCTGGTGTGTGTGTGGCCGCTGGTGGGTGTGTGTGTGGCCACTGGTGGGTGTGTGTGTGGCCGCTGGTGTGTGTGTGTGTGTGGCCGCTGGTGTGTGTGTGTGTGTGGCCGCTGGTGTGTGTGTGTGGCCGCTGGTGTGTGTGTGTGGCCGCTGGTGTGTGTGTGTGTGTGTGTGTGTGTGTGGCCGCTGGTGTGTGTGTGTGAAGGGGAGAGGGCCAGTGATAGGGAGAGGGCCAGTGATGGAGAGAGGGGGTAATGATGGGAGTGATGGGGAGAAGGGAATGATGGGGAGAAGGCTAATGATGGGAGTGATGGGGAGAGGGCTAATGATGGGAGTGATGGGGAGAGGGTCAGTGATGGGGAGAAGGCAATGATGGGAGTGATGGGAAGAGGGAAATGATGGGAGTGATGGGGAGAGGGCAATGATGGGGCTGGTGGAATGGGCAATTTCTACATGAAGGGGATCATGATGGGGCATATTACTACAAGAAGGGGATCATGATGGGGCACATTTCTGCATGAAGGGGATCATGATGGGGCATATCTCTACATGAAGGGGATCATGATGGGGCATATTTCTGCATGAAGAGGATCATGATGGGGCATATTTCTGCATGAAGAGGATCATGATGGGGCATATTTCTGCATGAAGGGGATCATGATGGGGAATATTTCTGCATGAAGGGGATCATGATGGGGCATATTTCTGCATGAAGGGGATCATGATGGGGCATATTTCTGCATGAAGGGGATCATGATGGGGCATGAAGGGGATCATGATGCGGCATATCTCTGCATGAAGGGGATCATGATGGGGCATATTTCTGCATGAAGAGGATCATGATGGGGCATATTTCTGCATGAAGGGGATCATAATGGGGCACATTTCTGCATGAAGGGGATCATGATGTGGCATATCTCTGCATGAAGGGGATCATGATGGGGCATATCTCTGCATGAAGGGGATCATGATGGGGCATATTTCTGCATGAAGGGGAAAATGATGGGGCATATCTGCATGAAGAGGATCATGATGGGGCATATTTCTACATGAAGAGGATCATAATGGGGCATATTTCTGCATGAAGGGGATCATGATGGTGCATATTTCTGCATGGAGGGGGTCATGATGGGGCATATTCCTGCATGAAGGGGATCATGATGGTGCATATTTCTACATGAAGAGGATCATGATGGGGCATATCTCTGCATGAAGGGGATCATGATGGGGCATATTCCTGCATGAAGGGGATCATGATGGGGCATATTTCTGCATGAAGGGGATCATGATGGGGCATATTTCTGCATGAAGGGGATCATGATGGGGCATATCTCTGCATGAAGGGGATCATGATGGGGCATATTTCTACATGAAGAGGATCATGATGGGGCATATTTCTGCATGAAGGGGATCATGATGGGGCATATTTCTACATGAAGGGGATCATGATGGGGCATATTCCTGCATGAAGGGGATCATGATGGTGCATATTTCTACATGAAGAGGATCATGATGGGGCATATTTCTGCATGAAGGGATCATGATGGGGCATATCTCTGCATAAAGGGGATCATGATGGGGCATAGTTCTACATTAAGAGGATAATGATGGGGCATATTTCTGCATGAAGGGGATCATAATGGGGCATATTTCTGCATGAAGGGGGTCATGATGGGGCATATTCCTGCATGAAGGGGATCATGATGGTGCATATTTCTACATGAAGAGGATCATGATGGGACATATTTCTGCATGAAGGGGATCATGATGGGGCATATCTCTGCATGAAGGGGATCATGATGGGGCATATTTCTACATGAAGGGGATCATGATGGGGCATATTTCTGCATGAAGGGGATCATGATGGGGCATATTTCTGCATGAAGGGGATCATGATGGGGCATATTACTACATGAAGAGGATCATAATGGGGCATATTTCTACATGAAGGGGTCATGATAGGGCATTTCTGCATGAAGGGGATCATGATGGGGCATATTACTACAAGAAGGGGATCATGATGGGGCATTTGGCACGTGTTGGCACTTCGTCATAAATAACTGGGTTTTAGGTTGTTGTTTGGGCACTCGGTCTCAGAAAGGTTAGCCATCACGGTCCTAGTGCCATGCCTGTCTAGTGGAAGGATAGAAGAAAAATCTACCTGTGCTTCCAGTTCCTTTTACTTTCTTCCCCAACTCTTTAAAGTCCTTGCAGATTGTCGGTAGGTCCTTCCTTGCCATGTCACTGGTGTCAATATGTATCAGAAGAAATAGGTGGATGTCCTTGGAACTGATGAGCTTTGGTATCCTATCGGTCACATCCTTGATCTTCATACCTGAGAGGCAGCACACTTCTCTTGCGGGTATGTCCGGTCTGCAGATGGTTGCTTCTGTGCCTCTCAGTAGTGAGTCTCCCACCACTACCACTCTTCTTCGCTTCTTGGCTGTACTTTTTGTTGTCACTTCTGGGTGTTGCTGTGTGCCCTTTTCTTCTTTGCTTGCTGGTAGTGCCTCATCCTTAGGTGTGCCATCTTCATCCTCCACAAGGCCTTGGTATCGGTTTCTCAGTTGTGTGGTTGGTGATGTCTCCATGGTCTTCTTGCTTCTTTTATTCACATGCTTCCATCTGCTTTTGGAGGTTCTCTGACACTTTCTTCACCTTCGGTCACCAGTAGAGATGTCTCTGTTGTGTCTAGGAAGTCTTGCTTTTCTTTGATGAGTTTCAAAGTTGCAATTCTTTCTTCCAGACCCCCCGCATTTTTTCTTCTAAAAGGGCCACTAGTCTACACTTCTGGCAGGTGAAGTTGGATTCTTCTTCTGGTCGATCTGTGAACATGTAGCACATGTTCACCATGTAGGTCGTCACATCTGCCATGTTGCTCCTAGATCCTGCTGACTTGCTGTGTGTCTTCCTTCTTGTGTAATCTACTCAATCAGCCAAGCTTTCTTGCAATAAAGTCCTAGAGGCAAAAATTTGCACACCATAAGCCCAGCTGTACCCAATGATCTTCTTGTGAGGGAGGCTCTTCGCTTTTCCCAGAAGGCTCCTGGAATTTGCAAGTCGTCCTCCTCAAGCTTCAATCCCTGGTGTTATCATTCATATTATCTGACAGTATTCTGAATATTCTCTGAATTTAGTTCAATAAGGGCCAACAGTCCTTCTCACATGAACTCTAGCTCAGGTCCTTGGGCCTACTGAAATAATATGTATAGATAATTCAGATTAAATGTGATGTCATCACAGCAAGGTAGAAGAACTGCATAATAAGTAACTTTTAATTTGCATATTAAAATATAAGAAGCTCAAACTGAGATAAACAATAATTCACAAAAAAAAACCCACAAAAACCATGTAAGGTCACACAGAGACCATCACTAATATGTAGAGACTAGATGGAGGCCCGATGCTATCGCATCGGGTGGGCAATAATGTCACGATGAGGGCAGGCTTTGCAGCTTTGAGAATCTCTCCCATGTGCTCACCCACCTTTCCACTCTCTCTTTCCACATCTGCTGACTTCTCCCATCTGTGCTCTCTTCTTTGACCTGTTTACCCCATGTGCACACCTCCCATCGATTGAAGAAGGGAAAGAAGGACAAAGGCTGTGGCGTGAGCAGCGTGCCTTGGCAATTTTTAGGCCACGCCCCTGACCACACCCATTTCACAACTAGTCACACCCATATCCATGCCCCGATCGCACCCATTTAGCACTGCTGATCACACTGACTGGTACTGAGGGCACAGTGGCTGGTACAATAAGCACACTGATTGGTACTGAGGAAAAGAAAGAACAGAGAGAGAAGAAAGAACAAAGAGAAAGAAAGGGAGAGAGAGAAAGAAAGAACAGAGAGAAAGAAAGAAATAACAGAGAGAGAGAAAAAAAGAAAGAGGTGAAAGAAAGAACAGAGAGAGAGAAAGGAAGAACAGAGTGAAAGAAAGAGAGAAAAGAAAGAACAGAGAGAAAAAAGAAAGAGGGGAAAGAAAGAAAGAACAGAGAGAGAGAAAGAAAGGACAGAGAGAAATAAAGAACAGAGAGGGAAAGGAAGAACAGAGAAAGAAAGAACAGAGAGAGAGAAAGGAAGAACAGAGAGAGAAAGAAAGAAGGGAATAAAGAAAGAACAGAGAGAGAAAAAATAACAGAGGAAGAAAGAACAGAGAGAGAAAGGAAAAACAGAGAAAGAAAGAACAGAGAAAGAAAGAAAGAAAGAACAGAAAGAAAGAAATAGGGGAAATAAAGAAAGAACACAGAGAGAAAGAACATTAGAGAGAAAGGAAGAACAGAGAGAAAGGAAGAACAGAGAGAAAGAAAGGGGAAAGAAAAAGAACAGATAAAAGAGATAGAAAGAAAGAACGAGCAGAGAGAGAAAAAGAACAGAGATAAAAAAAAAGAGGGGAAAGAAAGAGAACAGAGAAAGAAAAAGGGAAAGAAAAAGAAAGAACACAGAGAAAGAAAGAACAAACAGAGAGAGAAAGAAAGAAAGAAGAGCGAGAGAACAGAGAGAGAAAGGAACAACAGAGAGAGAAAGAGAAAGAAAGAAAAAAAGAAAGAAAGAACAGAGAGAGAAAGAAAGAGGGGAAATAATTAAAGAACAGAGAGAGAAAGAACATAGAGAGAAAGGAAGAACAGAGAGAAAGAAAGGGGAAAGAAAAAGAACAGATAAAGAGAAAGAACGAACAGAGAGAGAGAAAAAGAAAGAACAGAGATAGGAAAAAAAGAGGGGAAAGAAAGAGAACAGAGAAAGAAAGAAATAACAGAGAAAGAACAGAGAGAGAAAGAACAGAGAGAAAGAGGGGAAATAAAGGAAGAACAGAGAGAAAGAAAGGAAGAGCAGAAAGAAAGAGAGGAAAGAAAAAGAACTGAGAGCAAAAGAAAGAACAGAGAAAAAGAAAGAAGACAGAACAGAGAGCAAAAGAAGGACGGGAAAGAAAGAACAAAGAGAGAAGAAAGAACAGAGAGAGAAAGGAAGAACAGAGAGAAAGAAAGCGGGGAAACAAAAAGGACAGAGCGAAAGAAAGAACAGAGAGAGAAAGAAATAGGGGAAAGAAAGAACAGAGAGAAAGAAATAGGGGAAAGAAAGAACAGAGCGAAAGAAAGACGGGAAAGGAAGAACAGAGAGACAGAGAAAGAAAGGGGAAAGAAAGAAAGAGGGGAAGAAAGAAAGAAAGAAAGAAAGAGAAAAAGAAAGAAGAGAGAGAGAAAGAAAGAACAGAGAGGGAAAAAAGAAAGCACATAGAGAAAGAAAGATTAGAGAGGGAAATTGAGAACAGAGAGAGAGAAGAAACAGAGAGAAAGATTCTATAAAGATACTATAGCAGGCCAGCTCTCATTGTAATGCCAACCTGAGCCTCCCGATGCAAGACATATCATGATCCGCTCACATGGCATCCCCGATTCCAAGGAGATCCCGCCATCCGCGCTGTCGGAGGAGGACACATTGATGGATCTGAAGCATTCCCTGAAGTGCCTCCATGGTTCTGTCACAATCTCCTCCCGAAATTACCTAATTTCTGATCAGCTTCCAGCACGTCACTTCCGGTGGAACATCATGTGCGAATTTTAAAGTGTTCCCCGGGGCTCCACTGTGTAATCCTGTGTCCGCGGGAAAGGTAAGCTCCCGGCCGGGACATTTGGGCAGACTCTCAAAATCGGGACTGTCTCGCTGGATCCGGGACGGTTGGGAGGTATGAATGCTCCCACCATACACCAACCTCGTACATGCATGGCTCTGCACACCTCATACACACATGGTTCCGCTTTGTATGCCTCGTACACACACGGCTCCGCTCCGTACTCCTCGCACAGGCACACATATCCACTCTATACACACATGGCTCCACTCCGTAAATCTCGTACATATGCAGCTCTGCTCCATTCACCTTGTACACGTGCAGCCACGCTCTGTACACCTCGTACACACATGGCTCCTCTTAGTGAATCTTGTACACATGCGGCTCTGCTCCATACACCTCGTACTCATGCAGCTCCGCTCCGTACGCCCTGTACGCACATGGCTCTTCTCCGTTCCGTACACACACGGCTCCGTTCTGTACACCTTGTACACACACAGATCTGCTCTGTACACCTCGTACACACATGGCTCTGCTACAGCCACCCTGTAAACCCCTCCTGACCCCACACATAAACTTCCCCTCATTCAGCACCATGACAACCAGCACAGCAGAGTCCTGCATACATCTGATCATATGACCCTTGACTCCTCCCCTCCTGTGACCTCATCACAGGTCCTGTGAGCACAGAACAGCCATATATGAGCAACCCAAGCAGATGCAGGAGAGGAGCAACTTCAGCTTCAGGACCTGTGATGTCCCCTTCTGAAATGACAGTTGGGCATGGCGGCTGCTTTGCAGTGTGGAAAAACTAAAATCCCATCCGGGACAGCGGGTGGGAGTGTCAAAATCGGGACTGTCCCGCTGGATCTGGGACCACTGGGAGCCCAGCATGTGCTATCCCCCTTGTCTGCTGTCTCTCTCCTTCCTGTGCTATGTTCTCCCCTCATGTGCTGTCTGTATTGTCTTATGCTTCCTCCCCTGCCCAGGAGATGTGGTATGCTCCGTACACGGTCAGACACAAAATTTTTAAAATTAACTTTCATTTGTGGGAAAACTCCTGTAATGTGACCGGCTTCCTCTGCCTGTAGACACATTGCGCATCTGCCGCCGGGATCAGCCGAATGATTCACTGCACCGAATTCGCGTAGGCACAGTGTGATGGTATTCCGCTGGTGGTACCACGCAAGAGGCTGTGAGAGTGTGAGTGTGTGAGTCAAACGAAAAAAGTGGTTTGGTACCGTGTTAGCCAGTAGAAAAAAATATATATAAAGTGCTCTCAGTGAGAGAAACAAAATAGGAATCTTGTGGGTATGATACCTTTTAATGGCTAACAAATAATAGTGAATGTTGTTACAAAGCAAGCTTTCGGGACTGCTTATGTCCCTTCATCAGGCTGATATGTGTGTGAGTGTGTGAGTCAGTCTCAGTGTGTGAGTCTATGAGTGTGAATGTGAGTGTGTGAGAGTGTGAGTCTGAGTGTGAGAGTGTGAGTGAGAGTGTATGAGTTTGAGTGTGTGACTGTTAGAGTAAATGAGTGAGTGTGAGTGCATGTGTGTGAATGTATGAGTGTGAGTGTATGAGTGTGAGAGTGAGTGTGAATGTGAGTATGAGTGTGTGTGAGTGTAAGTGTATGAGTGTGAGTGTGTGAGTGTGAATTTGAGTGTGACTGAGAGTGTAAGTGTTTGTGTGAGAGTGTGAGTGTATGAGTTTGAGTGTGTGTGAGTGTGAATGTGTGTGTTTGTGTGAGTCTGAGTATGTGAGTCTGAGTGTGTGAATGTGTGAGCTAGTGAATGTGAGTTTGAGTGTGAATGTGAGTTTGAGTGTGTGACTGTGAATGTGTGAGTGTATGAGTGTGAGTGTGTGAATGTGAATTTGTGAGTGTATGTGTGTGAGTGTGTTAGTGTGAGTGTGTGAGTGTATGATTGTGTGTGTGTATGAGTGTGAGTATGTTACTGTGAGTGTGTGTGTGTGACGTATAGAATGTGTGTTTGTGTGTGTGGTGTGATGGTGTTCTGCTGGGGGTACCGCACAATGGGCTGGTACCAGCAGCAGTGTTCATATTGAGACACCCATCACTTGGGTGTCCTAATATGGCGGTCGGTGAACTTCCTCCGCTTGGAATTCTGGGATACGGTGACATATGGACAGAACAGGTAATGAAAACATTACATGGCAATTAGATAGATAGATAGATAGATAGATAGATAGATACACAAAAAAAGTGGAACAGCACAACATTTGCTAGTGGGTGCCAAGCCTCCCAGGTAAAAAGTCCTTTACTTGCCCAAACTTGTAGTCAAAATGTAAAACTGAAGGCAGCACTCCATATACTTCAATGTGGAAAAAGGTAAGTATTCAGACCCACATATCTGGGCGACGTTTCGGCTCACACTGAGCCTTTCTCAAAGGCTCCGTGTGAGCCGAAACGTCACCCAGATATTTGGGTTTCACTAAAGACTTACCTTTTCCCACATAGATAGATATAATTTTCCACACAAAGGTAAGGGTATAATTGCATAAAATAATATCAAATCACATATGAGCTAGCGTTTAACCCGATACCCTTGTGAAAACCAAGGAACAAAGTCTTTGTACACACGGTCTGGTATTTGAATCACAAGTGCTGGAGCAGGTGGACCTATGTCCAGGTATGTGACAGTATGGTAGACAATAAAAAGGAGCAATCTCACCCAGTGCAGGAGAGGGAGGACTGGGAGCTTGCATCGCATCCCAATGAAAACCACCCTGGGCTGAGTTCATTAATCCACAGGTGGGTGCACGAATTCGCTGGGGAGCACAGCAGATGTCCACAAGAAGAAGAAAGTTCGTTCGGCACACCGGCATAAATGAAAAAAAAAACCTTTATTAGGCTAATATGCCATATTAAAATGCAAGAAACACCTGACGCGTTTCTGGTGCACAAAGGCACCCTTAGTCATAGGTAAATAAAAACAAGATGTGTAGAAAAATATATACAGGTTACAAACCAATCACAAAGCTTGCAATTAATTACAAAGAGTGGCAACACATGAAAGGAAGAGTGAGCGGTTCCTTGCAATGATACAGATCACTCCAGGATTGAAGTTCCCAAGGAAAAAAAAAAAAAAAAGAAAAGAAATCAATCATACAGGCAAACATATAATTAGTCGATATTAGACAGATCATACACGAATTTTATACAACTGGAGAATTTAATTGTACATAGAGAAGAAGAAAAAAAAAAAAAGAAAAAAGAAATTTTTTTTTTACAATAATATAAATGGATATATCAAAAAGTAATTAAATAACTCCAAAATGATCTTCCAATGGAAAATGGATTTTCTGCGCATAAATAAATGATTCCATGCGAAGGGTGTGAATAAGTACCTACGGACAATATATGGAATTAATAACAATCAGATGGAGTTTTTTGCACATGAAATAAAATATTTCATGCAAAGCGTGTGAATGAGTGCTTGCGAACAATATATAGAATTAGTCACAAAAAAAAAAAAAGGGTTTTTTTGGACTTAAAAAATAATTTATAGATACGCAGGAATAAAAGGTTCCATGCAAGAGGTGTGAATGAGTGCCTACAAACAGTATATAAACTTGGTGAAAATCAAATAGAATTTTTAGCACATAAAAAATAAAAAATAAATTATAGACACATAGCAATCAATGGTGGAACTATTGCAGAATGCTTGATAAACATATGAATAAAATAGGAGCTATGAGATAAATTCTATGCTTTCCTACTATAACAAAATAAATGCGCAAAATAAACTAAATGCGGATCACTGTAAAATTATTTTTGACAGAAAAAACTAATAGGTACATAAATTTCATTAATAAATATAGAACAAATCGTTCCTAAAATTCATACCGTTTGGAGATTTAGGCCGGGGTCACACTGGCGATTAAATCGGACGAATGCAATGCAATAAAAAATCGCATTGCATTTGTCCCAATGTTATTCTATGGTGCTGCTCCCATCATGCGATTTTTGATCGGATCCGATCCTCAGACCCAGACAATCGCAGCATGCTGCGAATGTCACCGATTTTCGGATCGGATTCGACAATACAAGTCTATGGGGGCGAGAAAAAATGGGACTAAAAACGGACTAGATGTGTGACTTGTGATAAAATCGCACCCGGTGTCCTTTAGCAAAAGCCGGCAATTCTTCCAATACAGTAATATCACAGAGACCGGTTAATTAAAGAATGAATAGATCTAGACACAATATAAATATATATATATTTTATACATGTCATAGAGACACATTAATATATATTACAAATTCATACAGTTCATCGTAGCAGAATAGCCACAGAAACATTTTGTATAATTATTCTCCTGCCCAACATGAAATGACACATGGTTTACATATAGTTAACCATGTCATTTCATGTTTTTATTGCTATGTCTATCACTATTAGGCCTCTTTCACACATCAGGTTTTCGCCGTCAGGCGTGATCAGGCACTTTTGACAAAAAACGGATCCGGCGAGATGCAATGCCGGATCCGGTTTCCCCCCCATTGACTTGCATTTGCGCCGGATCGAGCCGGATGGCCATGCGTTTCATCCGGTTTTCGCCGGATCCGGCAATGTGTCGCGATCCGGCGTCTGGAAAAAACGGCTACTGTAACGTTTTTTTGTCTCCGGCGGAAAAGCCGGACACGCCGGATCCGGCGTGTCCGGCTTTTTCACACAATGAAAGCCTATGAGCGCCGCAATGCGCCGGATCCGGTGACAGCTGGATCCGGTGGCCGGATCCATTTTTTTTGGTCTGAGCATGCTCAGTAGCTCTGCCCACAAGACACATATATAAAAGCATGACAGTGGGACTCTCAGCCACACCCAACATGCCACCCAAGACAGCAACCAGGCGCAGGAGAAGGCAGGAGACCACTGCAGCAGCACCATCAGCACCACCCCAAATGGAGCAGCATGCTGAACAACGGGAGGGGAGTCCAGCAGCAGATGAGAGACGGTAATTATCAAATCCCCCATTCCTCCAAACTAGGGCCATGGAATATCAAGATATTCATTGGCCCTTTGTTTCTATTTATTCAACAGCCGCCCAAGAGATGCAGCAGCAGCAGCAGTGGCAGCACTGGCAGCAGCAGTAACACCACCCACAGGCATGGAGTCTGGCCAGTAGGAAGACAGCACATCTTCTTCTGGGAGCCCTCCCTCGCATCGTCAGCGTTTGACGGTAAGTTTTTATTTCCAAAATCCATCATCTCTGTAATATATGTCTATTCATTGCCTTTTATTTCAAAACAGGAATCACAAGATGAAGAGGAGCTCCCAGAAGAAGAAGGAAGGGGTGGACAGACACTTGGAGTGGGCTCACAATTGGTAAGTTTTTTGCATCAAACGCAGAAACACAACATCACACTACACACAACACATAGAAAACAATGTTCTGCAGACCACACACAGCAAACAAATGCCTACATCCAAAGACAGAACATTTTTTGTTTTCTTCTCTAGTCTTCCCAATCTGGTGCTCGGCCAAGAGGTCCTCGCAGTGCCTCCCAGGATCGTCGGCGACAGCAACGCGGCGGTCACCAGCGTGTAAGTATAATATTTAAGTGAAATTTTGGTACACTTTTTATTTCATGTCTTAAGTGTGGTGACTAATTTTGCTATTTTTCTCTTTTACTTTAACAGCCATCACAGCGTGCTCCCGACTCAGACGGTGAGGATGGAGGAATTGATGTGGACCGCCTCATCGATCTCGTCAGAGAAAGGGAGCCGCTATGGAATATGGCTGACTGCCGCCATGCTGACCTGATCGTTACCCGACGACTCTGGGAGGAAATCTGTTCGCTCCTTGTGGCCCGCTGGGAGGACCTCGATGCTCGGGCCCAGATTAAAGAGCGTAAGTATATACAGTACCGGTTGCTTGATGTAAACCAGTGTTTCCCGAACTCCAGTCCTCGTGGTCCCCACGGATCATGTGTTCAGGATTTCTATTTACTATGGAAATCCTGAAAACATGACCCCTGGGGACCATGAGGACTGGAGTTTGGGAAACACTGATGTTGTATACTAACCACTTTGTCCTTTCTCGTTTCAGGGGACATAATTGTGAAGCGGTGGCGGTCTGTGAGGGATCGTTTCAAGAAGGAGTTCAATAAAGAGATGCGGGCCCCGAGTGGATCTGGAGGATGCAGGAGCAAGTACAAGTACGCACGAGCCCTGTCGTTCCTCCGGGAAACAATGGTCACCAGAAGGTAAATATTACACACCACTAGAGTTGAGCGATACCGTCCGATACTTCAAAGTATCGTATCGGATGGTATCGGCCGATCTTTA
Organism: Dendrobates tinctorius; assembly: GCF_039654945.1. Taxonomy (NCBI): domain Eukaryota; kingdom Metazoa; phylum Chordata; class Amphibia; order Anura; family Dendrobatidae; genus Dendrobates; species Dendrobates tinctorius. The sequence goes on along the minus strand of NW_027362126.1, from coordinate 245,216 downwards.
AAAAAAGTATCGGTATCGCCGATTCCGATACCGGAAGTCCCATTCAAGTCTATGGGACTTCCGGTATCGGAATAAGAAAAACCCTTTCCTGCCCTTGTACAGCCTCTCTGGGGTCTGTACGGGCCTTTCGGGGGGCTGTGCCGGCCTGCCAGGGGGTCTGTGCAGGCTCCGGTGGTCTGTGCCGGCCTGCCGGGGGGCTGTGCAGGCTCCGGTGGGCTGTGCCGGCCTGCCGGGGGGCTGTGCCGGCCTGCCGGGGGGCTGTGCAGGCTCCGGGGGGCTGTGCCGGCCTGCCGGGGGGCTGTGCCGGCCTGCCGGGGGGCTGTGCAGGCTCCGGGAATTTCCCACGCAGCAATGGCATAAAGTGAGACTAGGGACTTTTTTTTTTTTAAGTGGCGGAGGAATACAGTGCGGAAGGATACCTACCTTCCGTCATTGGATTCCTGCAGCCCGTAGAGAACGGCAGCATCATCTGATGCTGCAGTTCTCTACCCAAGATCGTCGTGGGACACACTCGTGGACTGCTTCGGATCGTGGGTGAGTATTTTTGTGGTTTGTTATGTTAATATTTATTCCGTAGACGACAATGGCTTCGGGGAACAATGTGACAAGTATTGGTAAGTATGTTACTCTATGTTATATGTACTGTATGTCTATGTATGTATTGTATGAATGTATTGTATGTATGTAGTATATATGTGGTATGTATGTAGTATGTATGTAGTATGTATGTAGCATGCATGTAGCATGCAGTATGTATGTAGCATGCATGTAGTATATATGTAGTATGTATGTAGCATGCATGTAGTATATATGTAGTATGTATGTAGCATGTATGTATGTGGTATGTATGTAGCATGTAGTATGTATGTAGCATGCATGTAGTATATATGTAGTATGTATGTATGTATGTAGCATGTAGTATGTATGTAGCATGCATGTAGTATGTAGCATGCATGTAGTATATATGTAGTATGTATGTAGCATGCATGTAGTATATATGTAGTATGTATGTAGCATGTATGTATGTGGTATGTATGTAGCATGTAGTATGTATGTAGCATGCATGTAGTATATATGTAGTATGTATGTATGTATGTAGCATGCATGTAGTATGTATGTAGCATGCATGTAGTATGTATGTAGCATGCATGTAGTATGTATGTAGCATGCATGTAGTATATATGTAGTATGTATGTAGTATGTATGTGGTATGTATGTAGCATGTAGTATGTATGTAGCATGCATGTAGTATGTATGTAGCATGCATGTAGTATGTATGTAGCATGCATGTAGTATGTATGTAGCATGCATGTAGTATGCATGTAGCATGCATGTAGCATGTATGTAGTATGTATGTAGTATGTATGTAGTATGTAGCATGTATGTAGTATGTATGTGGTATGTATGTAGCATGTAGTATGTATGTAGCATGCATGTAGTATATATGTAGTATGTAGTATGTATGTGGTATGTATGTAGCATGCAGTATGTATATAGCATGTATGTAGTATGTATGTAGTATATATGTAGTATGTATGTAGCATGTAGTATGTATGTAGCATGCATGTAGTATGTATGTAGTATGTATGTAGCATGCAGTATGTATGTAGCATGTATGTAGTATGTATGTAGCATGTAGTATGTATGTAGCATGCATGTAGTATGTATGTAGTATTTTTTTTTTTTTTTTTAACATTTAACACATTAGCCGGATGATGGGACTACTACTGTCCCATCATTGGCTAATGTGTCAATCACTGTCATGGTAGCAGGCATCGCCCGATGGGACTTGTAGTCCCATCGGACGATGCCTGCACAGACCCCCGAAGCCTGCACAGCCCCCCGGCAGGCCGGCACAGCCCCCCGGCAGGCCGGCACAGCCCCCCGGAGCCTGCACAGACCACCGGCAGGCCGGCACAGCCCCCCGGCAGGCCGGCACAGCCCCCCGGCAGGTCGGCACAGCCCCCCGGCAGGCCGGCACAGCCCCCCGGCAGGCCGGCACAGACCCCCACAGGGTGCACAGACCACCGGCAGGCCGGCACAGCCCCCCAGCAGGCCGGTACAGACCCCGGGCAGTCCACACAGCCCCCCCGGCAGGCCGGCACAGCCCCCCGGCAGGCCGGCAGAGACCCCCGGAAGGCCCGAAATGACGGCGCATCATGATGCGCACACACCGCGCATCATGATGACGTCAGTCTGTCAATCAACTTTGAACTTCCGATTCCGATGCCGAATTCCGATATTGAAAAAATATCGGAAGTCGGTATCGGAATTCCGATACAGCAAGTATCGGCCGATACCCGATACTTGCGGTATCGGAATGCTCAACACTACACACCACATGTGAAAAAAAATGTTTAGATGTAACAATTTTTTTTCAGTCAGGGCCATACCATGTCACTATTTTAATTGTTTTTTTTTCTCTTTATTCCACAGCACGGTGAGCAGCACTCGGGAGCCTGCACGATTGGACCCTTCTGAGGCGATCCCTGAGGAGACCGGCACCGAGGGACACTTCGACCGCCCCGGTACATCTGCACCTTCCCAGCCTTCCCACACATTTGACCCATCTGTCCCATCCACCAGCACAGGAGCATTGTGGCCTCCTACATTACATGAAGCTGCTGGTGAGGAGATCGCTTTCCCTTTACCCCACCCTTCTGCCCCTGCCACCTCTAGTACACCTGCGGGTACTGGGCGGCAGCGGCAGAGGGGTCAGGAAAAGACTTATGCGCCAGAGTTCTTGCATCTGAATGCATCTTTCCAGAACTGTCTAAAAGTCTTGTCAGAGCAAATCTCCGCAGGCTTTCAGCAGATCAACTCCAGCATTCTGGAGGTGAAGACACTTCTGCAAACCATGCATTCAGAAGCAAGATCTTCGCCAAACCACACCTTTTTCAGGTCTGTTGTGGAGCGCATGGAAACGCTCTCTCCTACCCAGCAGATGCATGTAATGCATTCGTGCCACGGTGCTCTACAGCAGGTTACCTCCCAACCTCCACCTCCCACCACTGTAGTTCCTCCACCTGCACCCCCTCCAGCCACTTTCCATCCTCCCCCTCCTATTACATCTGCACCCCCTCCAGCCACTTTCCATCCTCCCCCTCCTATTACATACCAGCAACCTCCCCAGCACCAGCCACCTCCCCAGCACCAGCCACCTCCCCAGTACCAGCCACCTCCCCAGTACCAGCCACCTCCCCAGTACCAGCCACCTCCCCAGTACCAGCAACCTCCCCAGTACCAGCAACCTCCCCAGTACCAGCAACCTCCCCAGTACCAGCCACCTCCCCAGTACCAGCCACCTCCCCAGTACCAGCCACCTCCCCACTTCCAGCAACCTGCCCCGTACCAAACTCCTTCTCCATACCAAACTCCTTCCCCATACAACTTGCCATCAACATCATCTGCTCCTACAGTCCCTGCCCAACCCTCCACTCCACCGCCCACCACCTCTTCTGCCTCCCACATGTCCACCCATTCTGTAGCTTTTCCCACACCTTCACCTCTAACTGTTCCTTCCCCACCACGATCCCAGTCCTCTCTCCACACTCCCAGTGTCGAAGTGTCCCGCAGCCCCTCCAGCAGTATTTCCACCCCACACTACACAGATTTATAATGTGTGTTTTTTAATAAAAATGCCCATTGGGTTTAAAACCTTTATTAAAAAAGTTTTTTGCACATTAAAAACATTTTACAAAAAAAAAATATTTTAAATAAAAGTTAAATTATTGTTTACACTGGTTGTCTGTCATTTCTTTCTGCGGCGAACTATGTTTAAAAAAAAGGTTAAATACAGGGTATTTCAAAGGTAAAAAGGTATTCAAAACCAGGTATATAACTGTGGGTAAATTTTAGCTTTTTGCCACAGTTGTGTTCCTGGTTGTGTTTGAAGCAAAGTATTTCACCTAAAAAGTTGTGTTTATTGTTGGTGATTTCCTAACAATGTACACAACTTTTGTTAAAAGGTGAAATACTTTGCATAAAACACAACCAGGTACACACCTGTGGCCTAAAGGTAAAAATAGTAAGACCATGACAAGATAGCCAACTTTGGTTGGCAAAGGTATATACTGTTGGTACAGAAGGTACACAAGTTTGGTTGGGCACAAATCTTTCACACTCTGTCATCCTGCCAGTGTACTCTGCCTTGAGGTGACATAAAGTATAGTGCAAAATTGTCCCTCATTACTGAAACCGTCACAGAACTTCTAGTGGTAATGTCCTGGTAATCTTGCAAGGTGGTTTCTTCAGAGGTGTCCTCAATGGAAATGGGTTCCTTGCAGATAACAAAATTGTGGAGTACCACGCAAGCTTTGATCACCTCGTCCACAGTTTCTGTCTTGAGGTTGATCGCAGTCAATAGGACCCGCCATTTGGCTGTCAGAATACCAAAGGTACATTCAACCATTCTTCTTGCTCTTGTGAGGAGGTAATTATAAATGCGTTTTGGTCTTGACAATCCTCTGCTAGAGTACGGTTTCAAAAGGTGTTCTGACAGCTGGAAGGCTTCATCCCCTACACAGACAAATGGCATAGGTGGACCAGATGTTTGCGGCAGCGGTCTAGGTGTTGGGAACTGGAAGGTGTTTCCATACAGTTTACGCCCCATGGCAGACAGTTTGAAAACTTGAGAGTCATTGGAGCGGCCATAGGCCCCAATATCAACAGCAATAAATTTGTATTCCGCGTCAGCGATGGCCATGAGGACAATGGAAAAATATTTCTTGTAATTGAAATATTCCGATCCCGATCCAGCTGGCTTTACAATGCGGATATGTTTCCCGTCCACAGCGCCCAAGCAGTTCGGAAACTGACATATCTGTAGAAACTTTTCTGAAATTTCAATCCACCTCTCTGTTGTGGGCTCTGGTAAAAACTCTTCAGCTAAGGAGTCCCACAGTGCACGGCATGTGTACTTCACTATTCCAGATATGGTGGAAATCCCGAGTCTGTACTGGAAATGCAGTGACAAAAGGGATTCTCCAGTTGCAAGAAATCTGTGGGGAATTAAAAAACAATCAATTAGTTTAAAATCACAGCATTACATACCAAAACTCAGCTATAACACTTGGAGATACAAACTACCACCAACAAGATTGCAGTGAAAGTGTGCTCTGATGCGAGCACATCCAATAAATGTGGCTTACCTTAAGGTCACCATCAGACGCTCTGCGGGTGAAACAGAGAAGCGGCAATAGGTGTCCGCTTTTCTTATGAGGTGTGCAATGCGCTCCACCAAGTAATCAAAATTCTCCATTTTCATCCTAACATATCCAAAAAATGTATCCGGGTTTCGTCGAAGGTCCATGCAGAGTGTAGAATAGACCCCACGCGTCATTCTCTTGGCTGTGATGGGGTGGATCCACAAACGTTGTCTACGATGCCTGATGCGCTGCTGTCTCGCTCTCTCCTTCTCCAGAACAATCACCCTCAAACGATTCGCCTCCGCTGTAAAATCCGCCAAATTCTTCAAAATATTTCCAATCACAACATCCATCTTCGCCAGTAACTTGCTCTTCTCTCCAACCTGCACTTTCTCCTCTACAACCTGTCAAAGAAGGGCTGTAGGAACACTCTATATATAGTTTTTCAGTAGCCAGTCACGTTCGGAAGGCCACAAGGGGCGATTTTAAAAACCGGATCCGGCGTAATCCGTCGAAAAACGGAACAAAAACCGGATGAACCGGATGAGACGGATCCAGTTTTGTCTGTCAAGAACAAGATGGATCCGGCAGAAAAACGGATCCGTCACATCCGGTTTTGCGAAATATTTGCCTGATCCGGCGCTCCGGCACGACCCCGGAACGCGCCTGACGCCGAAAACCTGATGTGTGAAAGTAGCCTTAATTAGATGAGGGTTTGTGGGTAAAATTTTGGACTTGTAGGGGTTAATTTAAGGGGTTAATTTGATGTATGAAATTACGGGGACTCCCTGCAGCCTCAGTGACGTCAGCAGGAGTCCCTGCAATTTAATACAACGAATTAACCCCTTAAATTAACCCCTACAAGTCCAAAATTTGGATTTGTCTACTGCATATGTGCAAACATTGCACCTGGAACCAGCGCATTTGTAAAATCCAGTGGAAGTCATCCAAGTACGAATTTTTTCTGGTGATTTTAAAAGACAGGGAGAAAGATAATTCGCCAAACTGGTTCCCCTTCGGGTAACATAACGGCAGCCAGATTGTATGACTTGTCTTAATTTAGTGTCTTGGTTTGTGACGGGCAGATATTTTTTCACAATTTCTTTAATTTGATTGAATTGGGGGCTGAATGGCGTTGAAAAAGTCACCATATGATCAGCACAAGCTGAGGATTTTTCCTTTAAACTGGTAAATCTTGGTTTGCTCATCACTTTGTGGAATGCATTGCTGACAATTTGATTATTGTAACCTCGATCAAAAAGACGTTTTTTAATGACTTTACTTTCTTGTAAAAACAAGGCATTGTCTGAACATAAACGTTTTGCCCTATTGAATTCCCCATAAGGGATGGACTGGATGGTATGTTGGGGATGACCTGAAGAAGAAAGTAAAAGTGAATTACCTGCAGTTTCCTTTCTAAAAATGGTAGTGTGAACTTTGTCATTGATAGAATCACCTGTGAGCAATAAATCCAAAAAGGAAACTTGATTCCCTGTACCACTAAGGGTGTGTGCAGACGCTGCGGAATCCGCTGCGGATTAATCCGCACGGATTTTGCAAAAACCGCAGATAAAACCGCAGGTCAAAAGACCTGCGGATTATCTGCGGTTGAGCCTGCGGTTTCACCATCTCCTCAATGGTGGAGATAGGAAACCGCTGCGGATTCTGCAGAAAGAATTGACATGTCAATTCTTTCTGCGGTTTCACAACTGCAGGAAAACCGCGCGGATTTATCCGCACCGTCTACACAGCGGTTTTTGGTTACCATTCATTTGAATGATACTGTACACCGCAGCTAAAACTGCTGCGGGTCCGCAGCGGCCAAAACCGCTGCGGAACCGCAGCGGAATCCGCAGTGTGTGCACATACCCTAATAGTGAATATTACATTTAGATTGTTAGAATTGAGATAAGAATGAAAAAGGGACAAGTCTGTGGAATTACCCTTCCAAACGAACATCAGATTGTCCACATATCTACCGAACCAAAAAATGTCATTAAAGAATGGGTTAAGATCATAAAAAAGAAATTGCTCTTCCCACCAAGCCATATATAATATGGCTAAAGAAGGTGAGAAATTTAACCCCATAGGGGCACCCAAAATTTGAAGAAAAAATGATTTATTAAACATAAAATAATTGTGACTCAGTAGATATGCGGACGATCTGATAATGAAAGATTTTAGTTCAACCCAGTGGTGTTCCTGAATTGGAACCAGACCTCTTCGCTTTACATATAAGATGGGCATGTACCATCACATTAATCTGTTTAAGACCCAAATATCTTTCCAGTCTCCCCTGATGATTTGACATAGGAAACATGTCGGGAGCAATTTGGGGCTTTATTTGATGGATCCTGTGAAGTTTCCTTCGGTGGGGTAATGTGTGGCAAGGATCTACAGCCTCCCTTCCCTAACTGGATAACCAGGATTCTACAATTTTCAGTGGAACACGATCTGGTCCAATTCAGGAACACCACTGGGTGAGATTGTTCCTTTTTTTTGTCTGTCACATACCAGGACATAGGTCCACCTGCTCTAGCACTTGTGATTCAAATAGCAGACAGCGTGTAGAAAGACTTTATCTTTGGTTTTCACAAGGGTATCGGGATAAACACTTTGATATTGTTTTGTACAATTATACCCTTACCTCTGTGTAAAATCTATCCATCTATCTATTACTATATTGTCACGGTTCCACCCCTCAGTGTGTCTGGGATACAGTTACTGACAGCTCGGCCGTCCAATCCAGTACAGGGGTGTGCTGAAGCTGTCAGTGTGTTGACTGACAGCTCGACTGTCCAATCTGAAACTGGGAGGCGTTGGCTGTCTCCAAGTGTTCATTATACCAGGTGACTGCCATGCTACTTAACTGAGGTGTTTCCCCAGACTTCTGTCAGATGTACATTCAACAAGTGAGGCTTGTGCTTCCTGTGCCTTGAGTTCTGTATGCTTGATCTTTCGTTGTCTGACCTTAGACCTCGTTCTGATCATCTGTTTGTTTAACCCCTTCTGCTCTTATTCGCTATTCTACTGGTATTCTGACTTTGGAACGTTACCTGACTATGCTTTTGCTTCTTCCTTCTGTTTAGACGTGCCCTCCTAGCTTCTGACCTTGGACTCTTTGAACATTCTGACTCACGGCTTGGCTGTGTGAGTGACTATGATCACGTTACGTCTGGCCGATACGTTTTTCTTTTTCTCCAGTATGGATCCTGTTCACGCGCTTTGTGACCAGGTGGCGAATTTGACGCAGGTGACTCAGGATCTGGCTAAGGATTGCAAGAGTCTGGAGTCATCGCAGTATCAGATGCAGGGTCAGAGAAATTAATGAAGATCCTGTCATGATCCAGCGTGGATCTGACAGATTAAATGGATAAGTGAATTTTTTTTCCTTTGGCTAGGTGCCAAAGTGATGTGATTGCCCCTGGTGGCCATTAGAATTATTACACGTGGTGTCGTTCATTCTAAGTTGCCCCGGTGATGGTGAGTGGTAGTGCACTTTAGTTTCTTTGGTTTAGTGCACGTAATTATAAATCAAGTGTGAGGCTCTATAAAAGAGTTCAGGTGTGTCTGATGACGGTTGGTGATATTGTGTTCTTCATTTGGGAAGCAAGCCTGGGTGAAAGAAGGAGCTGAACATGAGTCCTGCGCAGCCCAGCCAGAGGGGATGAGTGGCAGCTATGTGGTCTGCAAGAAGGGCTGGCATGGCGTGGTGGAGTCTGTGACATCGGCGGCCGTCCCCGCCGATGCCCCTTCAGCGGCGGTGCCCGCCGCAGCGTCCCCTCACCTGCGCACTCCTGTCCACGCGCACTTCCGCTCTGGTCTCCGCTCTGCTGCGGGTAACCGCGCCGGCCTTAGGCCACGCACGCGCGTTCCCCCGCTCTCTTCTGCTAGTAGGGGGCGTCGCTGAGGGGCGGGTCTGTAGGACGTACTTCCGGGTTCTGGATATATCAGGCGTCCGCTCTATTCTGAGGGCGCCTGGTGATTGTGTGACTTCCCTGCACTCATCGGCCCCATATCTACTCTAGTGAATCCTGCCTGTCCTTCTGCTGTTTTCCCCTGTGTGCTCTGTGCCCTGCTCCACTTCCGTCTGTCTGTCTCTGCCCTGTTTCCCCCTCTCCGATCCTCCTCCTGTGGACTCCTGCCCAGTATTTTCCGCTATCCCGTCCTGCTATCCTTGTTCTGCCTGCCTGTCCATCGAGCCGTCCCTCCTGGTACCGGCTGTCGCGGTTCTGCCCCCTGCGGTCCTGCCCCTAACGATCCCTGTACAGGGGTCGGTCTTCACCAGGTGTGCTCGGCCCAGGGGCTCCTGATCCACGACCCAGAGGGTCCACTCTTGGACGTATTAGACCAGAATTGTCACAGTATCACCAGGCCATGGATCCCGCCGGTGCCGCGGCCGCTACACAAAAGGAATTACTTTTCCTTATAGAAAATCAGACCCGGATAATGTCCTTTATGAAGTCTATGGACACCCGGCTATCCGCCCTGCAGACCTCAGACCCCGGGCACGCCCCCCTCCTGGTCAGCCTCCAGCAGGAGCTCGCGCAGCAGCGCGACGCTCAATCCCACATCTTAAGTTACATGGCATCCGTGGATGATCGATTGCTTGCTCTGCAATCCTCTGCAGCCGCAGCAACTTCCCCCCGAGACATAGTCTCTGCCCCGTCTCCCCGTCTGGGTAAACCCCCCAGGTACAGCGGAGACCCTAAGTTATGCCGGGGTTTTCTGAATCAATGCAGGCTACACTTTGAGCTAGCCCCCCTTCAGTATCCTACCGACCGCGCCAAGGTGGCGTTCATTGTGTCCCATCTCGAGGGTGAGGCCCTGTCCTGGGTGAATCCCTTGTGGGAGAGGGATGACCCCGTAGTGTCAAGCATTCAGACTTTCTTGGAAACCTTTCGCAAGGTATTCGATGAACCGGGTCGCTTAGCATCCACCACGGAGGCCCTTTTTAACCTCCGCCAGGGTTCCCTTACAGTGGGGCAATACGCCATCCGCTTTCGGACCCTGTCTTCAGAGCTGGGATGGAACAATGAGGCTCTTGTGGGAGCCTTTTGGAGAGGCCTCTCCAGTAAGATCAAGGATGAGCTTGCCGGGCGAGACACTCCCACCACTCTGGAGGACCTTATTTCGCTGGCCACTCGTATTGATCTACGCTTTCAGGAGCGCGCTCGAGAGGCGGTCGGAGAGAGAAGGTCCTTTAGGCTGTACCAGGCTCCTGTCCCTCGTTTCCCTGCATCTCCTGTTAGTACCGCTCCTGAGCCCATGCAGATTGATCGTGTCAGACTGTCCGAGCAGCGGCGCAGGGAGAGGATGACCAAGGGACTCTGCCTGTACTGCGGAGGGGCCAACCATTTTGTGCGTTCTTGTCCGGAGAAGCCAGAGAGGTCGGGAAATGCCTCCACCTAGGTCAGGTAAGAGAGGACCCCCTAGGTGATCAAAATTCCTCTCTCCCCCTTACCTTTTCAGCTTTGATAATTGCAGGTCGGGAGCGTGGATCTGTGGAGGCGTATGTGGACTCGGGTGCTGCTGGTAATTTCATCCGCCAGGAGGAGGTTGATAAACTCCGGATCCCGGTGAATGTATTGAGGAACCCTCCGTTGATGGTAAACCTTTACCCGGACTCATCACCACGGTTACCGTCGAAGTAGACCTTCAAATCGGAGCACTCCACCTCGAGAGAATAGCCTTTTATGTCCTGCCACAACTAGCCCATGCTGTTCTTCTAGGGCTACCCTGGCTCAGACGGCACGAGCCGGTGATTGACTGGCGCTCTGGGGAAGTTCTCCGTTGGGGGCACTCCTGCCAGGAGCACTGCCTACGGGCTCTCACTCGTCCCCGTCCATGGTCGAAGCCTGCCGACCTTCCGGGCCTTCCCGCACCCTATCACACGTATGCTGATGTGTTCAGCAAAAAGGAGGCGGACTCCTTACCACCTCATCGCTCCTATGACTGCCCTATCGACCTGGTCCCCGGAGCCACCCCTCCCAGAGGGAGAACTTATCCTCTTTCCCCAGCAGAGACCACGGCTATGACGGAATACATACAGGAGAATCTGGCCAAGGGGTTCATCCGGAAATCCTCGTCCCCTGCGGGCGCAGGTTTCTTCTTCGTTCGGAAGAAAGATGGGTCCCTGCGACCCTGTATTGATTACCGGGGCCTGAACAACATCACTGTTAAAAACCGGTACCCGCTCCCGCTGATTCCAGAACTCTTCGACCGGCTGAGGGGGGCCAGGATCTTCACGAAGTTGGATCTGCGGGAAACTTACAACTTAATCCGAATCCGAGCGGGGGACGAGTGGAAGACGGCCTTCAATACTCGGGACGGCCATTATGAATACTTGGTCATGCCGTTCGGTCTCTGCAATGCTCCGGCGGTGTTTCAGGAATTCGTAAACGAGGTATTCCGGGACCTACTCTATTCCTGCGTGGTGGTGTATTTGGATGATATCCTCGTTTTCTCAGCCGATCTCTCCTCCCATCGGAGAAGTGTACGCATGGTCCTGCAGCGCCTTCGAGAAAATCGTCTTTACGCCAAGATTGAGAAGTGCCTCTTCGAGCAAACAGCGTTACCTTTCTTGGGATATATCATCACGGATTCCGGCCTAAAGATGGATCCGGAGAAGCTGTCCGCGGTACTCCAGTGGCCTCGTCCAGTTGGCATAAAGGCCAACCAGCGTTTCTTCGGCTTCGCTAACTATTACCGACAGTTTGTACCCCACTTTTCTACAGTCACCAAGCCCATCACGGTCCTGACCCGTAAGGGGACGAAGTCTAACGGCTGGTCTTCCGAAGCCGAGGACGCCTTCCTGAAACGCTCTTTTGCCTCTGCTCCGATCCTACACCGCCCAGTGGCCAGTAGGCCCTTCATCCTGGAAGTTGATGCCTCCTCTACTGGAGCTGGGGCGGTCCTTTCCCAACAGGCTCCATCCGGACGTCTAGTCCCCTGCGGGTTCTTCTCCAAATCCTTTTCCCCTGCGGAGTGCAACTACTCCATTGGGGACCGGGAATTGTTGGCCATTAAGATGGCGCTGGAGGAATGGCGATATCTGCTCGAAGGGGCAGTGCATCCCTTTACTATCTTCACGGACCACAAGAACTTGGCCTACCTGCAATCTGCCCAGAGACTCAACTCCAGACAAGCCAGGTGGGCCCTGTATTTTTCCCGTTTTGAGTTTAAGCTCCACTTCCGGCCCGGCAGTAAGAACATCAAAGCTGATGCACTTTCCAGGTCCTTGCAGCCACCTGAAAAGGAGGAGGATCCATCATATATTATCGAGCCGACTAAAGTTATCTCCGTGGCTCCTGTGAGATTCTCTACTCTTTCGCCTGGCAAGACCTTCGTTCCTTTGAACAAACGTCTGGAAGTGCTGCGCTGGGGGCATTCCTCCAAGGTTGCTGGGCACGTTGGGATTAAGAAGACCCTTTTGCTTCTCTCCCGGTATTACTGGTGGCCCTCTCTCCACCAGGACGCAAAGGACTTTGTAGCCTCCTGCAGGACCTGTGCTCAGAACAAGGTTCCAAGGACTCTGCCCTCCGGTCTCCTTCATCCGTTGCCTGTGCCAGAGGCCCCTTGGCAGCAAATCGCAATGGATTTCGTGACTGATCTGCCTCGCTCTGCTGGATGTACTACCATCTTAGTCGTCGCAGACCGCTTCTCCAAGATGGCCCACTTCATTCCCTTGTCCGGACTGCCATCTGCTCCGAAGTTGGCCGAGATCTTTATCCACCAGGTTTTCAGGCTGCATGGTCTTCCTCTACGAATCGTGACCGATCGAGGGGTCCAGTTTACCTCCCGATTCTGGAGGGCTCTCTGTCGGCTCCTGGGCACGTCTCTCGACTTCTCCTCAGCGTATCATCCGCAAACCAATGGCCAAGTGGAACGGATTAATCAAATTTTGACTACCTACTTACGCCACTTTTCTAACGCCCATCAGGATAATTGGGTCTCACTCCTACCTTGGGCAGAATTCGCTCATAATAATCATCCCAGCGAATCAACGTCCAAGACGCCGTTCTTTGTGGTAACTGGGCTAAATCCTGGGGTTCCGTTGCCCTTTTCCGCATCGTCTGGAGTTCCTGCAGCAGATACTCTCGCCAAGGAATTTTCGCAAATTTGGAGGGAGACCAGGGAGGCGCTCGAGGTAGCCAGCATCCGAATTAAGAAACACGCAGACAAGAGACGAAGGGATCTACCCCCATACCATCCCGGGGACAAAGTCTGGCTTTCTACCAAACATATCCGCCTAAAAGTCCCTGCTTACAAGTTAAGTCCTCGATACATCGGGCCTTTTGAAGTACTTGGGCGCATTAACGAAGTAGCCTACAAATTGAGGTTGCCGGCATCGCTCCGGGTCCCTAACGCCTTCCATGTCTCGCTCCTTAAACCTGTAGTTCTGAATCGGTTCCAACCAACCTCCATGTCCCCTCCTTCGCCAATTTGTTCGGACGATGTCTTTGAAGTAAAGGACATTTTGGCCATGAAAAGGGTCAAGGGTAAAACTCTTTTTCTTATCGACTGGAAGGGTTTTAGTCCAGAGGAGAGGTCCTGGGAGCCCCAAGAGAATGTCGATGCCCCCCTTATCATGAAAAGATTTCTGGCCAACCTCAGAAGGGGAGGACATATGGGGGGGGGTACTGTGACATCGGCGGCCGTGCCCGCCGATGCCCCTTCAGCGGCGGTGCCCGCCGCAGCGTCCCCTCACCTGCGCACTCCTGTCCACGCGCACTTCCGCTCTGGCCTCCGCTCTGCTGCGGGTAACCGCGCCGGCCTTAGGCCGCGCACGCGCGTTCCCCCGCTCTCTTCTGCTAGTAGGGGGCGTCGCTGAGGGGCGGGTCTGTAGGACGTACTTCCGGGTTCTGGATATATCAGGCGTCCGCTCTATTCTGAGGGCGCCTGGTGATTGTGTGACTTCCCTGCACTCATCGGCCCCATATCTACTCTAGTGAATCCTACCTGTCCTTCTGCTGTTTTCCCCTGTGTGCTCTGTGCCCTGCTCCACTTCCGTCTGTCTGTCTCTGCCCTGTTTCCCCCTCTCCGATCCTCCTCCTGTGGACTACTGCCCAGTATTTTCCGCTATCCCGTCCTGCTATCCTTGTTCTGCCTGCCTGTCCATCGAGCCGTCCCTCCTGGTACCGGCTGTCGCGGTTCTGCCCCCTGCGGTCCTGCCCCTAACGATCCCTGTACAGGGGTCGGTCTTCACCAGGTGTGCTCGGCCCAGGGGCTCCTGATCCACGACCCAGAGGGTCCACTCTTGGACGTATTAGACCAGAATTGTCACAGAGTCACAGTTTATGGTGTCGGCAGGAAGTGCTTGCATGGCTTGGTGGAGTGATGACTATGGAGAGAGTTGCACTCAGCATGCGGGACTTGGTTGCTGAGAGCTGGACTCAAGCATGCTTGACTTTTTGGGAAGGAGCTGAACTCATCTTTGGGACTCTGTGTTGTGAGCTCATTTTCTCGTTCACCTTTGATGTCCGATGAACTCCCTCTGCTGGTGAAAGGAGGTGGTGAAACTGGTTTGGATGGGAGAAACCTGTCACCTGAACAGGTGGATTGCGATTGGACATCCGGAATCTCTGAGTGGATATAAGGCAGCTGACGCCCTGTAGGGTTGTTATTATTATTATTATTATTATTATTATTATTTATTGTTATAGCGCCATTTATTCCATGGCGCTTTACATGTAAGGAGGAGTATACATAAAAACAAGTACAATAATCTTAAACAATACAAGTCATAACTGGTACAGGAGGAGAGAGGACCCTGCCCGCGAGGGCTCACAATCTTCAAGGGATGGGTGATAATACAGTAGGCGAGGGTAAGGCTGGTCGCGGGTTGCTGGTGATTTCTCTGCTCTGAGCTCTGGCCTCCAGTTCGGTTCCTGTCTTCTAAAGCTAAGTTTTGCTCTGTTATTGTTCCATGAGATTTTGTCTGATTTGCTTAGTTTTGTGTTCTGCCAGCCCCGGCTGGGGCTCTGGTGAATTTCCATTTTTGTCCCTGATCGGTTAAATCTCTTTTGCTCTGTCTTCAGAATATGTTGTTGTGCTGATATAGTGATTTTGAAGTCTAGTGACTTCAGGGCCGTTTTTCCTATCAGACGTGTTGGGACATTTTTGGTAGGGTTGCAGCCAGCATCTTTTCTGTCCTTTCCTATCTAGTTAGTTGGGCCCCATTGTTTGCTCTGCCTGTCTTTCTGTCTGTGTTTGTGTTTTCATCTGTTTTCACCGACAATACATGTTGGGGGCTGTCTTTTGCTTTGGGGTCTGCTCTGGGGCAGTTTAGATTTCCCCTTTCTTTCTTTAGGCTTATTTAGTTCTCCGGCTGTGAAGAGGCGTCTAGGACCACCGTAGGAACGCTCCACGGCTACTGTTAGTTGTTGTGAATAGGATCAGGGGTCTGCAATCTGCTAGCTACCAACCTCTCTGGTTTTCTGGACTTAGCTTGCATTTTTGTTTTTTCCTCCTCCGGTGACTCATTCATAACACTCTGTTACTGGACTTCTGCAATTGGTGGTGGACTCTGCTCCAAGGCTGCACTATGGTGAAGGATCCAGTTATGGTGATGGATCCAGGTGGAGGAGAAGATGCACACAGGTGGTGGGCTCTGTTGATAGGAGCGTACACAACAGAGCAAAGCTAAGTGGTGTTTGCCCTGTATTGTCATTTTCCCTCATGTGTGTTTAGTGCAGTGGTGGGATTAGTTTCTGCACCGACCAATTCCCTAGTGAGGGTTTAGGTTCAGGGCGAGCTAGGGTTTTTAGGTTCCTGTGCGTTGCCCAGTTCGGAACCGGCATAGGGAACGTTAGGAGTGCAGGGACACTGGCTCAAGGCAGTTCAGGAGGTCACCACTTCCCTATTCCCTATTGCAGGGCCCACCATTGTTAATGTTACCTAGGTTCCCCCTTTATTATTTAAATTCGCCTTACTGGAGGCGGGGTTTCCAGACTACTGTATGTATAACGTGTAATACCTAAATTCACCAGTTGGAGGCGGTGTATCCAGCTGCACGTTTTAATATTTAAATTCGCCCCACTGGAGTCACTGTATCCAGGGTCACGGGTGTCTTATGGGTTCGCCTTGCGGTACTCGCTGCGTCCAGACACACGTGACCGTGACAGATCCCTCATAGCCCCCCACTGCCCGCAGTGGCTGTGACGTCAGTACCCTCTGATGTACAGTTGGTCTTTCCTGAACCTAAAATATCCCTCTGTGGAGACACGGAGGTTGGCAGGAGCCCCAGGTCCGCTAGCTGGAACCACATGGACCAGCGTCCCGCCCAACGCCCGCTCTCCCTTTATCGTGAGCGTAATGCTACTCAGACAACACAGGATGAAGGTAAAACAGTGTCACATTGCTTTATTGAACATCAAAACAGGCAGATAACACATAGAACAGTCCCAGCACAGTGCACATTACGGAGTTTCACCCTTCCGCTGACTAGCCTGGATAATGGCAGCTGTGACTTCAGAGCTTCCAGGGTCACTACCCCACCTGTGGCACGCACACAGAGAGGATGTACAAGCATAGGAAGATGACAGTCCATTGAGTCCTTACACTGTACAAGGCCAGTTGATCCGAGAATCATAATTTTGCTTCTCTAAACATCTTCATCGAACCAGGCGACCAGCGGGTCCCAATCCTGGCTTTCTCCAAACTTATCCATGATTCTTTGATGATCAAAGGTGGCAGCTCTGTATTTATTCAGTTGGAGTGATGATGACTTCTGTAATGTAGAGTCTCTGAACACAACCATATCCTCCTTTTTATAGGTCACAAGTTCTCATTCAGTCATTCCACCAATGGCTTGGAGGAAGGTGGTAGGAGGCCATCCCTCACTGCCGGAGTGTGCAAACAACATGCATAGATTGTCACTTATATTTCAGAGCATCAATGGGTCATCCGCATATTAACAAACATTCAAACATTGTGCCTTTGTTTCCCAAAGATTATAGAACACTATTAGGACTGCCATACAATAGCTAATCAGCAGCCAGTCAACAATAATTTACGGACAATAAAGGCCAACAGTCATTCTTATATGAACTCCAGCTCATGTCCCTGGGCCTACTGAAATAATATGTCTGGGTAATTCATATTAAATGCGATGTCGTCACACCCTCCCTGATAAATTTTCGTGAGAAATAGACCAGTTTATGGTGTTCAGAGAGAGCTGTAAGTTATTTTTAGCCTGTGCCCAAGGTTATCAGGGGAGGAGTTCCAGCAGGTGGGAATAATCATGTCCATTATTGCGAGGGGGTCCTCAGACCTTGGCATTTTCTTTGTCCGCACAAGCCTCAGAATGGTTTTCTGTTGACACCTTTTTTGACAGTTTAAGTCTGATATATGACGAACCCGACAGAATCAAGGTTGCTGAGGCTAAAATCATGAACCTGGCACAGGGGGGTAGCACAGCTGAGGACTACTGTACTGAGTTCCGTCAGTGGTCCTTCTAAGTTCTATGGAACAATGCTCTCAGGTGCCATGGAACCCTCAAGGATGCTCTGGTCCTCCATGACGCCCCTTGTTCTCTGATGGAGGCCATGACTCAGGCCATATGAATGGACCACAGAATCCGTGAGAGACGTGGGGAACAGAAGGCTAAGATATTAGTATACCGTAGTAGACCGACCAGACTAACAAGGTAATATGAACAGGAGTAGCGAAAAATTCCAAACATACAAATTAACTCACACATATAACAGAGGAATGCACCAGGAAGTTGATGATGGGGTAAAATCAAAGTAGGAGACCAAGCAGGAGAAAAACCTAGCAACAGAGTCAGATAAATCCACCAAATGCCTTCTCATATAACCACCAACAACCTCCAGCCATGCAGCATAAGCTACTCTGACAATGAGTGCTACCTAGTACCCAGATTATAGAGGAGATGGAAGTGGCTAACAGTGCACAGCTGAGACTGAGAGTCTTAACATTCCAGGAATTCTCAACTCAGCAGATTAACCCCTGCACTGTCAAAAGAAGTTTATATTTAATAAGAATGTGAAGTGCTTCTAATTAGTACAGGAGTAAGAGAAATCAGACGCTGTGGTCTTCTGGCTCCTCTCTGTTGCAGTAAACCTGTGACAGCATATGTGTATGATATGTATGTGTGTACTATTTATATGCCTGTGTTATGCATATGTGCATATTCTATGTGTACTTGTGTATACTATGTATATATGTGATATGTATGTTTTGTGGTAGTTCACTCACGTGACAGCACACAGAAGTAGAAAAAATGGGAGCACCGTCTCTTTAAATCCTCGCTGGTTTATTGTAAGGCAGCATAAACCATCTCGTGGGGAATACAAATCTCAGCCTTTCTGGCTAAAACCGGGAACAAAACAACGAAAGAAAACCAAAAGGCTGCAGCACAGTCCGTATGTTGCGAGTGGTACCCTGCTCTGGAGCAGCAGAGGTTCAGTCTGTGCTCGATGAGCCACAAAGCCTCTGGAGACTCCTCTCTCCACATTAGCTGAACCCCGACTGCCTGTAGAGCTCGGTTATTTAAACCCAAACCTGTGACTTCCCCATCATGTGATTGATCACATGATCACGACCTCAAGCAGGTCCCGGCAGGTCTGCCAGCGGAGATAAAGTGGACTTTCTCCCACCGGCTCTATGAAGGTCCACATAAAACCAGCCCTTTTTATTCAACTAACCCTCACAACATGTAGTGTGCTGGAGAAAAATGCTCTTGTTTTCCTATCACTGACGCGGTTAAGCACAGTGACACATATCTCCCATCTATCACTTTACCAGTGACTCTGTCACAGTGTGTACTATTTACACCTCTGTGTAATGTGTATGTGCATATTTTATATGTGCTTGTGTGTAGTATGTATATGTGTACTATTTATATGCCTGTGTTTTGTGTATGTGAATATTTTATATGTACTTGTTTGTACTATGTATATATGTGATATGTATGTGTGTACTCTTTATATGCCTATGTTATATATGTGTGTGTATATTTTATAAGTAATTGTGTGTACTATGTACAGTCATATGTTAAAGTTTGGGCACCCCTATTAATGTTAACCTTTTTTCTTTATAACAATTTTGGTTTTTGCAGCAGCTATTTCAGTTTCATATATCTAATAACTGATGGACTCAGTTATATTTCTGGATTCAAATGAGGTTTATTGTACTAACAGAAAATGGGCAATCTGCATTTTAATAAAATTTGACCGGTGCAAAAGTATGGGCACCTCAACATAAAAGTGACATTAATATTTCGTAGATCCTCCTTTTGCAAAAATAACAGCCTCTAGTCGCTTACTGTAGCTATTAATGAGTTCCTGGATCCTGGATGAAGGTATTTGTGACCATTCCTGTTTACAAAACAATTCCAGTTCAGTTAAGTTTGATGGTCGCCGAGCATGGACAGCCCGCTTCAAATCATCCCACAGATGTTCAATGATATTCAGGTCTGGGGACTGGGATGGCCATTCCAGAACATTGTAATTGCTCCTCTGCATGAATGCCTGAGTAGATTTGGAGCGGTGTTTTGGATCATTGTCTTGCTGAATATCCATCCCCTGTGTAACTTCAACTTCGTCACTGATTCTTGCACATTATTGTCAAGAATCTGCTGATACTGAGTTGAATCCATGCGACCCTCAACTTTAACAAGATTCCCGGTGCCGGCATTGGCCACACAGCCCCAAAGCATGATGGAAGCTCCACCAAATTTTACTGTGGATAGCAAGTGTTTTTCTTGGAATGCTGTGTTTTTTAGCCTCCATGCATAACGCCTTTTTGTATGACCAAACAACTCAATCTTTGTTTCATCAGTCCACAGGACCTTCTTCCAAAATGTAACTGGCTTGTCCAAATGAGCTTTTGCATACCTCAGGCGCCTCTGTTTGTGGCGTGCTTGCAGAAACGGCTTCTTTCGCATCACTCTCCCATACAGCTTCTCCTTGTGCAAAGTGCGCTGTATTGTTGACCGATGCACAGTGACACCATCTGCAGCAAGATGATGCTGCCGGTCTTTGGAGGTGGTCTGTGGATTGTCCTTGACTGTTCTCACCATTCTTCTTCTCTGCCTTTCTGATATTTTTCTTGGCCTGCCACTTATGGGCTTAACAAGAACTGTACCTGTGTTGTTCCATTTCCTTACTATGTTCCTCACAGTGGAAACTGTCAGGTTAAATCTCTGAGACAACTTTTTGTATCCTTCCCCTGAAAAGCTATGTTGAATAATCTTTGTTTTCAGATCATTTGAGAGTTGTTTTGAGGAGCCCATGATGCCACTCTTCATAGGAGAATCAAATAGGAGAACCACTTGCAAGTGGCCACCTTAAATACCTTTTCTCATGATTTGATACACCTGGCTATGAAGTTCAAAGCTCAATGAGGTTACAAAACCAATTTAGTGCTTCAGGAAGTCAGTAAAAAGTAGTTAGGAGTGTTCAAATAAAAAAAAAAATGATAAGGGTGCCCATACTTTTGCACTGGTCAAATTTTGTTTAAATGCAGATTGCACATTTTCTGTTAGTACAATAAACCTCATTTGAATCCAGAAATATAACTGAGTCCATCAGTTATTAGCTATATGAAACTGAAATAAATGTTGCAAAAAACAAAATTGTTATAAAGAAAAAAGGTTAACATTAATAGGGGTGCCCAAACTTTTACATATG
Organism: Dendrobates tinctorius; assembly: GCF_039654945.1. NCBI lineage: Eukaryota > Metazoa > Chordata > Amphibia > Anura > Dendrobatidae > Dendrobates > Dendrobates tinctorius. The sequence continues at coordinate 224,413 of NW_027362126.1, read as the reverse complement.
ACTGTATATGAGTGATATGTATGCGTGTACTCTTTATATGCCTATGCTATATGTGTGTGTGTATATTTTAAATCTGCTTGTGTATACTATGTATTTGTGTGATATGTATGTTTGTACTATTTATGTGCCTGTGTAATGTGTATATGCATATTTTATATCTGCTTGTGTTTACTATGTATATGTGTGATATGTATGTGTGTACTATTTATGTGCCTCTGTAATGTGTATTTGCATAATTTATATCTGTGTGTACTATGTATATGTGTAATATGTATGTGTATACTATTTAAAGTTGTGCTCAAAAGTTTACATACCCCGGTAGAATTTTTGCTTTCTTGGCCTTTTTTCAGAGAATATGAATGATAACACCAAAACTTTTTCTCCACTCATGGTTAGTGGTTGGGTGAAGCCATTTATTGTCAAACTATTGTGTTTTTGTCATGATCCAGGTTGGATTATGACAGATAAATGCACAAGTAACCTTTTTTTTCCTTAAGCTATGTGCTTAAAGATAGTTTTGCCCCCGGTGGCCATTAGGGTCATTGCACTGTGGTGGTTTCAGTTCTAGTTGTGCCCTCGGTGGCCGTTAGGGTCATTGCACTCTGGTTACTTTAGTTTAGTGCACGTGATTATAAAGCGGGTGTGATTGCTCTGGCTCTGCCATAAAAGAGTGTCAGGTGTTGCAATCACGGTGGGTGATATTGGTCATTTCAACCATCCTTGGTGGAGGAGCTAGAGAGAGTTCCTGGCAGCTCAGTCAGAGTCATGGTGTGGAAGAAGATAGAGTTCCTTGCAGCTCTGACAAAGCTTGGTGAAGTAGCAGCGATTCTGGAGGAAAGCTGCATTCTGGTGGTGGACTCTGTTGCTGGGAGCAAGAGCAACAGAGCAAAGCTAAGTGGTGTTATCCCGGTTTGTGACTTCCCTTATGTGTGTTTCAGTGCAGTGGTGGGATTAGTTTCTGCACTGTCCATTTCACTAGAGAGGGCTAGGTGCAGGGCCAGCTAGGGTTCTTAGGTTCCAGCTCGGCAACAGGTGCAGAGCCTGTATAGGGACTGTTAGGAGTGTAGAGACTGGCTCAGGGGAGTGCAGGAGGTCTCCAAGTCCTCGTTCCCTATCGCAGGGCCCTCCATTGTATCGGTTTCCCTGGTGTTTCCCCTTATTATTTAAATTCGCCCTGCTAGAGGCAGTGTATCCAGTTATACGTGTAATTCTGAAATTCGCCTGCTGGAGGCGGTGTATCTGGCTGCACGTTATATTATTTAAATTCGCCCTACTGGAGGCGGTGTATCTAGGGTCACATGTGCCATAGAAATTCGCCCTGCTGGAGACAATGTGTCCAGTCACACGTTGACCATCACATTATCACCAACCCAAGCATTTTTCTCTGGTGAGCCATGGGCCAAGTTCAGACCAGTGAGCAGTTGCTGCTGGCCCTCACTGAGATTAGTGAGGAGCTGCATGATGTGTTTCAGCAGCACCTGCAGCGGAATTATGGGTCTGAGGCCTATCCTTTGCCTCAACTAGAGGGTCCATATACGGCTTTGGCGAGGAAGTGCCGTGGAGTCCCTGCTGGGGAGCAGGACTTGCTTATAGAGTCAGACGTACCCAGGCAGGTGGGTGGAGTCGGTGTCCCGATGGTGCTGCCTGGTGTTCCCCAAGGTGAAGGGGTATGTCCCTGTAGTGAGCAGACTAATGACTTAGTCCTTGGCACTCACGCCGAAACTTTGGTTATATCACAGAAGCCATGTCCCCCTGGTCGTGTGGAGGAAGATGACCTGGGAGTGTATATTTCCTCCTCGCCCTCAGAAGGTACTGTCAGCAGAGGTGTTGGTTGGTGAGGTACCTGAGGGCATACCGGTGCTTGTGAACAGTGGAGCTGAAGTCAGTCTGGTGGATGCTCAGTTTGACCAGACTCATGGTCTGAGTGGTGAGACGCTGGACAGACCCATAAGCGTCCAGGACATTAACTCTGTCCCACTGAGCCAGGGGGGGTTAAACCAAGTCGTAGAAGACATTGTGCTGTATAGTGAACATCATGATAAGTCCTAGTCATACTATGTCTTGGAGGGAAATCCAGCACCTATCGTTGTGGGCCCCCCTTGGTCTAAAAAACACAACCCGGTTTCAGACTGGCGGACTAGGGAAGTAGTCAGCTGGGAGCAGTCGTGTGAGGGCTGCTGCCTAGGGGCTACTGTCTCTGCCGTCTCTCTACAAACGTCCCCTTCCTCTCCAGTGAGAGCAGTGGAGGTGCTGCAGGAGAGTAGGAGCAAGGCTCCACCCTCGCCATTAGCCAACCCTGAGAGGCGCAGACCTCATAGTAGGAGGTCACAGTTTTCTCATTTTAAATCATAATGACAATCCAAAACATCAATGACAGCTTGAAGTCTTTTGTGGTAGTTATGGATGAAGTTCTTTATTTTCTCAGATGGTAAAGCTGCCCACTCTTCTTGGCAAAAAGTCTCCAGCTTCTGTAAATTCCTGGGTTGTCTAGCATGAACTGCGCACTTGAGATCTCTCCGGAGTGGCTCAATGAAATTGAGGTCAGGAGACTGAGATGGCCACTCCAAAACCTTCACTTTGTTCTGCTGTAGCCAATGACAGCTCAACTTGGCCTTGTGTTTTGGATCGTTGTCATGTTGGAACGTTCAAGTACGTCCCATGCGCAGCAGTATTTTCTGATAACGTGCTGCATTCATCTTTCCTTCAACTTTGACCAAATTTCCTGTGCCATTGTAGCTTACACATCCCCAAAACATCAGCGATCCACCTCCGTTCTTTACAGTAGGAATGGTGTTCCTCTCATCATAGGCCTTGTTGACCTGTCTCCAAATGTAACCTTTATGGTTGTGGTCAAAAAGTTTAATTTTGGTCTCACCACTCCAAATTACCTTGTTCTAGAAGTTTTGAGGCTTGTCTCTGTGCTGTTTTGCGTATTGTATGCAAGATACTTTGTGGTATTTGTGCAGTAGTGGCTTTCTTCTGGCAACTCGACTATGCAGCCCATTTTTCTTCAAGTGCCTCCTTATTGTGCATCTTGATACAGCCACACCGCTAGTTTTCAGAGAGTCCAGTATTTCAGCTGATGTTATTTGTGGGTTTTTCTTTGCATCCTGAACAATTTTCCTGGCAGTTGTGGAGGCAATTTTTGCTATTTTACCTGACCGTGGTTTTGTTTATAAAGAGCCCCTGATTTTTGATTTGTTAATCACAGTTTAAATCTGCTGACTGGAAATGATCAATTTCTTGGATATCTTTTGTATCCCTTTCCTGTTTTATACAGTTCAACTACCTTTTCCTATGGATCCATTTACAATTCTTTTGCTTTCCCCATGACTCATAATCCAGAAATGTCAGTGACTGGATGAAAGATGCAAGAGTCTGTCTGGATCCCAGAAACTCACTTAGCTTTTATGCACACACACTGATTACAAGCAAACAGGTCACAGGTGAGGATGTTACCTTTAGTACGCAGTCAAACCCATTTGTGTCAACTTCTGTGCATGTTATCAGGCCAAAATCACCAGGGTATGTAAACTTTGGATCAGGGTCATATGGATGTTTTGGATTGTCATTATGATTTAAAAAGAGAAAACACAGTAGTTTGACAATAAATGGCTTCACCCAACCACTGACCATGAGTGGAGAAAAAGTTTTGATGTTATCATTCATATTCTCTGAAAAAAGACCAAGAAAGCAAAAATTCTGCTGGGGTATGAAAACTTCAAGCACAACTGTATATACAGTAGATACAATAATCAAAATGCACATTTTATATAGGAAGGCTGACAGCATGATAGAGTTAAGCTCCCCCAATGATAATCATAAAAGTCTAAAAGTGGAATACTCTAACAATACCTTGAAAAACGCAAAGAAAAGGAGTAGTGAGAACCACTGTATATAAAATATAAAAACATCCTTTATTAATAAATTAATAAATTACACAAAATTAATTTCAGACAAAATAATAATAAAACATCATCCAAAAATCAATAGAAGAAAGGAGGAAAACTGCTGTTAAAAAAGAGGGGTTGCAGGTCAAAACGTAAGATTGAGGGAAGCAGAAAAAAGTGTGCAAACACATTGGAATGCTCAAGAGACATGTGTTCAAGTAACATCAAACAAATAGTAGTCATCCAAAGTTTGCTCAAACCTGTGCTGCTATAGAAATAGTTAAATACTTAATTGTAAATCCTGACCTATAACGACCTCCCCAGGGCCCCTGATTTCGCATCTGCTTGCTTTATCAAAGGGTGATGGTAACACATGTCCTGTCTTTTACGAGTTCTTTATGGGACTCAGACTGTGCCGATATCTATGGTGCATGCGACCTGGACCCTGGACACCTAGTATCGTCTACCCTGCCGCAGTCAATATCCAGTGCACATGTGGGTAATGTAACGTTATTGATTTAGCCACATATTACAGGACTGAAATAGACGGGAAAAGGTAAAACAATAATATAAGAGGCATTCCAATTCCAGATAAAGGTTTCCAAAGGGAAAAAAACGTAAAAGAGAAGAAAGGCATAATAACGTCACATCGGTGTGTATGGAGACCCGTCCATGCGTATATAAGATAAGTCCTTGAGGCCACTGGAAATAGGCACCAATTTTCAGAACACGACAAGTCCCACACAAATGAGATGGATCCACCGGAAGTATATAGATTAAAGTACGGTAAATACCAATCAGTATACACTTAATAAATAGACAAAGACAAAACATAAGTGAGAAGTCAAAAAACAGGGAATCTCATTCACGAGAAATATTATACTGCACAAAGCTGTGTGGATAAGGCATATCAATACCCCTAGTAGGGTGAACAGAAGAGCGGATCACAGGGTACAAAGCTCAGCTTTTCATTCAATCCCTTGGGGGATATGGTGTCAAGGGGGAAAATCCACCTACACTCTCGTTGAGCAAGGATGCCTGGGTTATGTGTATATTCATATCTACTTGTGTGTAGTGTACTATTTTATTTGTGTGTAATTTGTATATGTATGTGTTATTAGCTTCTAATAATTTCTCTTCATCTTTATTTTCAGGAAGACCCTTTGCAGAGGGAAGGACACATCCGCTGGGGAGAAGGCTTTATAATTGTCTATGATATAACAGATAGGGGAAGCTTTGAAGACGTCATGATATTTAAGAACCTCTTAGATGAAGTAAAGAAACCAAAAAATGTGACATTTATCCTAGTGGGAAACAAAGCGGATCTGAGTCACTCTCGTCAGGTTCCCACTGAGGATGGTGAGAAGCTTGCCACAGAACTGGCTTGTGCCTTCTATGAGTGCTCCGCCTGCACTGGCGAAGGGAACATCACTGAGGTGTTTTATGAGCTGTGTCGTGAGATAAGACGAAGGAAAATGATTCAAGGAAAGACAAGAAGAAGAAGCTCCACCACTCATGTCAAACAAGCTCTCAACAAAATGTTAACCAAAATCAGCAGCTGAAAACAGAAGGGAGATGGCAGGAGGGCCGCGATGGCATCAGGCACAATGATGAGTGCTGCCGCCTGTAAATCCCATACATTGTAAATATGTATAGTTGTAAGGCTGTGCGCCATGGCCTCTGTCACCGTTATTCATCCATTGTAAGAAGCTAACGTGTCAGCCATTCTGCAGGACACGATGATTATGCCACCTTTGTTTCTCTCCTGATTGCCATGATTGAGTCACATTTAATTACTAATTCGATAATCGTGGCCTTCTGTTGGTTTTCTATTAGGTCATTATGTATTTGCTGTCACCCTTAGTCTTTATACTGAATATTGTATGGCCTCCGTATCTCCATGTATCATCAATAATAAATGCAGTGTCACGATTTCTACTCTCTTGCTGCCTTTTTATTACTTTGTGTCGAGTCTGTCAGTCTGTGCTGGGTCTGTGCTGCAATCATATGTGTTCATTTTCCTTAATCAGGCTTCTACTTAATCATGCTAGTTCCTCCCCAAGTGTCAATTGTACACTTGCTGTTGCCTATGGAACATTGATCCCTCTGCGCTCTGTGCTTGACCCAGCTTGACTTGATTCTCTTCCCGGACTCAGACCCTTTGCTTGTGACCTGACTTTGCTTGTGCCTGCTCCCTGTCTCTCTGGCTTTCTTGACCTCGTCTCGTGTATTGGACTTCGTCTCTGATTTCCCTTTGTCGTACTGAGCCATTTTCTGGACCTGACCTCGGATTGTTTGACCTCCCTTTACTTACAGTAAGTACTATATATATTTACTGTCGTGACTCGCGTCACATTACAAATGACAGAAAAAACTGATGGCACATCTAGAACTAGTCTGAATAGGTGCATACTAAAAAACAGCGTACATATCAAAATAAGGAAATGGTTGCACTCAATTGCTTCAAGGAATATCAAATATGAAATATGTGAAATACGAACAGCATAATGGCTTTTGTAATCTAGAAAAAACATATGAGATACTTAGCACAAATTTGGCCAAAAGATGTGAGCCCATTCCCCAACGTCAAGGTGATCTCATTGAACGGGTCCCTATTCTAGCTGCCTAGTGTGAACTGACCTCTGGCTAATAACATGGTAAAGCCTGTATTTATAGGAAGATAGGAACCAAAATGTGATTGGATGTAATTAAAATCACAGCTTGATGAAGGGCGGAGTGCTCAGTCCGAAGGCTAACATACAAATGACAGAAAAAACTGACGACACATCTAGAACTAGTCTGAATAGGTGCATACCAAAAACCAGCTTACATCGCGTCACATTACGATTGACTGTTAAATTTTTTTCAGTTTTCAACCAATAGATCCGTTACATACTTTTTGTGTGATCATGTCACGATTTCCACTCTGTTTCTGTCTTTTTGTTACTGTGTGTCGGGTCTGTGCTGCAATCACCTGTGTTCATTTTCCTTAATCAGGCTTCTACTTAATCATGCTAGTTACTCCCCCCCATGTCAATCGTACACTTGCTGTTGCCTATGGAACATTGATCCCTCTGCGCTCTGTGCCTGACCCTGTTTGACGTGATTTGCTTCCCAGACTCTGACCCTTTGCTTGCGACCTGACTTTTTTTTTTTTTTTTAAATCAGATACATTTTTATTTAACCAAATTCAAGGTACAAAACAATAGAACAAAAATCGCAATGAGAACATTAACAATGGTCATTAGTTTCAGAAATTCTCTCCTTCCCTTCCCCTCCCCCCATTACATACAAGAGCAGCAAATAATGCATGGTGTAACCTAAGTTAAGGGATAGCTAAGTTAAGGGATAGCTAATACTAGAGAAGAGAGAGAGAGGATTCAAAAAGATTTAAATAAACTGGAGAAGTGGGCAGCAACTAACAGAATGGTTTTTAACAGGGAGAAATGCAAAGTACTACATCTGGGCAATAAAAATGAAAAAAGCATATATAGAATGGGAGGAATAGGGCTAAGAGACAGCACATGTGAAAAAGACTTGGGTATACTAATAGATCACAGACTGAATATGAGTCAACAGTGTGATGCAGCAGCAAAAAAGGCAAATGCAATTCTAGGATGTATTAACAGAAGCATACAGTCTAGATCACGTGAAGTAATTATTTCCCACTACTCCTCTTTGGTCAGACCTCATCTGGAATATTGTGTCCAATTTTGGGCACCACATTTTAAAAAAGACATCAACAAACTGGAGCAAGTTCAGAAAAGAGCGACCAGAATGGTGACCGGTCTGCAAACCCTGTCTTATGAGGAAAGGTTGCAGGATTTGGGAATGTTTAGTTTGCAAAAGAGAAGACTGAGAGGAGACTTAATAGCTGTCTACAAATATCTAAAGGGCTGTCACATTGTAGAAGGATCAACTTTATTCTCATTTGCACAAGGAAAGACTAGAAGCAATGGGATGAAGCTGAATGGGAGGAGACACAGATTAGATATTAGAAAAAACTTTTTGACAGTTAGAGTGATCAATGAGTGGAACAGGCTGCCACGAGAAGTGGTGAGTTCTCCTTCCATGGAAGTCTTCAAACAGAGGCTGGACAGACATCTAACTGGGATGATTTAGCGAATCCTGCTTTGAGCAGGGGGTTGGACCAGATGGCCCAGGAGGTCCCTTCCAACTCTACGATTCTATGATTCTATGATTCTATGATTCTAAGTTCAGGGTCATCTTCTCTCCACCCAAGGTGTCCACAGTGTCTCAAATGTTCTTATGCCTTTTCTCTTAATGTAAATGTCTTTTTCCATATTCACATTAGAGTCAGACTGTCTGAAATATTCCCTCAACGTTGGCGGATCTTCATTTATCCAGTATCTGGCGATCAGTTTTCACGCAATATATAATAATCTAGCTATAGCCACCTTATATTTATTATGTCTCCACATATACCAGTATACAGACCACAGGATCCCTTTCAATCCTACAACCATACGCTCCTCCTATGGCACTAAGCACCGCCGTCCAATATGGGTTCAGATTTGGACACTGCCATAACATATGGAGAATTCCAGCCCTCTCCATTCGGCACCGAGGACACTCAGAAGTCTGTCTCAGACCCGCTCTATACAGCCGTTCAGGAGTCCTATATACTCTATGGAGTACATATATCTGCGAGAGTCTGCCCGGTTCACTCAGTGATAATTGGGGTATATATTCCATAATCACTTCCCATTTATCTTCCTCTATCCTACCCAACTCCTCCTCCCATTTCCCCTGTGCTCTAATAGGATAATTATTTAAAAAAGTATGCATTAGATCCTTATAAATGCCCGACACTACCCCTTTTGTTCCCCCCTCTGCACAGACATAATCAATCAATATATCCTTGTGAATCTCCATATTCATTGTCCTACTCTGCGTAACATAAGCATGCCTAAACTGCCCATATTGAAATCTGCAGACCTCCGGTAGCCCATAATCTTCCTGCAACTTTCCAAAGGGCACCAGTCCCTGTGAGTCCTGCACCTGAACCATGTACTGTATTCCCAGTCTCATCCAATGTTTAAATTCTCCCATTTTAACAAATGGGAAAATGGGTAGAGTCTCGATTTGCCATATCGGGGAAAAATTTGTCAAGTGTTCCAAACCCCTAATCTTTTTAATTGCCTCCCAGACTTTATGCATCAGTGCTAAAGTAGGATACATCAAACACAACTTCCTAAAGCTTCCCGCCTCCAACCCCTGAACCAAGGGGATCCCTAACCATCACCTGAACCAAGACCCTTTGTATTGAACCAGCCCCAGACACATCCCTCCACCCCCTCATCTGTTGGCCCTGAGCAGCTAAGGCTGGTTTCACACTTGCATTTTTTGGCGCTGGATTTTAGCGCTAAAAAACGCATGCGTTTTTTCCCCTATATTTTACATGGGATGCGCTTATGTGCGCATACACATGCATTTGTATGCATTTTTCCGCGCATGCGTTTTTTTGCGGTATGCGCTCGGGCGCACAAAATGCATCCTGTTGCATTTTTTGGGCGTCCGACTTGCCTCAAAAAAATGCATGCGCGCACAATGCGTTTTTTTACAGCAAGACACCCATTATAAGTCTATGGGTGCGCATATGTGCGCATTGGCATGCTTATGTATGCTTTTTTTGTGCATGCGTTTTTTTTTTTTACCATTAGTTAGACAATCGAATTTAGGGGTTTGGGTTAGAGTTAGGGTTAGTTAAGGGGGTTTAGGGTTAGGGTTAGGGTTAGCTAGGGTTTAGGGTTAGGGTTTGGGTTAGGGTTAGTAGGGTTTGGTTAAGGGTTAGGGATAGGGTTAGTATGGTTTGGTTAAGGGTCAGGGTCAGGGTTAGGGTTAGGGTATGGTTTGGTTAAGGGTTAGGGTTAGGGTCAGGGTTAGGGTTAGGGTTAGGGTTAGTAAAGTCATGGTTTGGGTTAGTGTGAGGGGCCACCTAATGTTGGAAATAAATGCAAATGCGGTAAAAAAGCACTAAAAACGCATACAAACGCATAAAAACGCTGCATTTTTTTCATGCATGCTCATAAAAATGCTTGAAAAAAACGCAGCATTTGTATGCGTTTGTATGCGTTTTTCAATGCGTTTTTGTCAGAGACACCGCACTGAACTTGCTCACTGAGCCAGTACGCGTGCCCTGAGTAAAGCGAAAGCGTGCTCAAAGATACCTGTGGAGCGGGCAGCAACCGAATAGATGCGTACTTCAGACCCGCAGGACCTGAAGCACGTGACTGCTAGAGGCGTGGTCTAAACGCCACAGAGCTAGGAGCTGCAAGACAATTCCTAGCAGAGTAACTGCGAGACAAAGTTACCAAGGGGCATAGACAGGGAGAATAGTCAGGACGTAGCCAATGAGTCATACACAGAGATAGCTGCAAGGTATAAGAGGGGCGAGCAGAGAGTAGTCAGATCACAGGCAATGAGTCATACACAGATAATAACACAGTACAAAATCAACAGGCAAACTCACAACGGGAAACAGAATCGGGTCAGAACCATATAAACAAGCTATAGCAATATACAGGCACACGGGGGTCAGCACACTAGGCCAAAGGCAAAAGTATAACTGGCAGGGATAGAAGCTACCCAGAGGTTTATGAAGCTCTCCCAGAACCAGAAAGAGGCCACAATCATTAACCCCAAGTGTGCAGGTCAAAACCTGCACAGAGCTCCAGACATTAATCCCCGGTGTGCAGCTCAAAAACCTGCACTGGAATCATGACAGTACCCCCCTCTCAACGGGGGGCCTCTGGACCCCCAGGCTTCCCCGGGTACTTGGCATGGAACGCCTGAACCAGGCGATCTGCATGTACCGAACGAGCAGGGACCCATGAGCGCTCTTCTGGTCCATATCCCTTCCAGTGGACCAGGTACTGCAAAGAGTGGCGCACCCACCGAGAGTCCACAATATGTCCGACCTCATACTCCAATTGACCCTCCACCAGCACTGGAGGAACAACAGTCTCAGAGTTCTCTTTGACAGATCCTGCTGGTTTCAACAGAGACTTATGGAACACATTAGATATTTTTAAGGAGGCGGGGAGACGCAACCTATATGCCACAGGGTTGACTATCTCCATAATCTCGTACGGACCAATGAACTTTGGTCCCAACTTAACTGATGGTACCTTTAAGTTGATGTTACGCGTGGAGAACCAAACCTTCTCTCCCACCTGAAACATGTCTCCCGAGGCTGTCTTTTTGTCCGCAAAATATTTGTATCTCCCCTGGGCCCGAGAGATATTACGCCGGACTTCAACCCAGAGGTTTTTTAACCACTGAACGGACCCCTCTGCTCCTGGACAACCGGAATCCACATGAGAAAACTCCCCAAAATGCGGATTAAAGCCGTAGTTAATCAGGAATGGGGACATGTTGGTGGACTGACTCACCCGGTTGTTAAAAGCGAATTCAGCCAACGATAATGCATCACACCAATCCTCCTGTCTGGCGGAGGTCAGACACCTGAGAATTTGTTCCAGGGATTGATTGGTGCGTTCGGTCTGACCATTGCTCTCCGGGTGATATGCCGACGAGAAGGAGAGTGAGATGCCCAATTTCATACAGAACGCCCTCCAAAATTTGGCCACAAACTGCACACCTCTGTCAGACACAACATTCAGGGGTACCCCATGCAATCAGACCACATGCTGCACAAACAACCTTGACAATGTTTCTGCTGAAGGTAATGCTGCCAAGGGAATGAAATGGGCCTGTTTAGAAAACCTGTCCACCACCACCAAGATCACGGTATTGCCCCTGGAAGGTGGAAGACCGGTAATAAAATCCATGGAAAGATGAGTCCATGGCCTATCAGGAACTGGTAGAGGTATGAGTTTCCCAGCCGGTCGGTTATGCGAGCTTTTGGAACGGGCACACATGCCACAAGCAGAAACAAATTCCTTGACATCGGACCTTAATGAAGGCCACCAAAAACCCCTGGCTACTGCCTCTCTAGTGGCCGTGATACCTGGATGAGCACTCAGCCTAGAATCATGAAACTCCTGCAGAAGTCTAGACCGCAATGAATTTGGAACAAACAGTTTATCGCTTGGCCTGGTTGCCGGAGCTAGGGCCTGAGCCCTTAGGATTTCTTGTTCCAACTCAGTTGAGACCCCTGCCACTACCACCCCTGGGGGAAGAATGGAGGACGGCGGCTCAGGGGGAGACACGATCAAAACTTCTGGACAGGGCATCCGCTTTAACATTTTTGGATCCCGGTCGAAAAGTAATTGAGAACTGAAATCGTGAAAAAAAAAGTGACCAACGGGCCTGTCTAGGATTAAGCCTCTTAGCAGATTCAAGGTATGCCAAATTTTTGTGATCTGTGACAACCGTGATAGGGTGAGCCGCCCCTTCCAAAAAGTGCCTCTATTCCTCAAATGCCAGCTTGACCGCAAGAAGTTCTCTATTGCCTACATCATAGTTTTTCTCAGCTGAAGAGAACTTCTTGGAGAAGAAGGCACAGGGTTTGAGATTGGTAAGGGTGGCCGGACCCTGGGACAGCACAGCCCCCACCCCCACTTCAGAAGCATCCACCTCCACAATGAATGGTTTGGACGGGTCAGGTTGCACCAACACCGGGGCAGACATAAAAAATTTCTTAATAGCTGAGAAGGATTCCTTAGCGAGTACAGACCAATTTTTTACATCAGCTCCCTTCTGGGTAAGATCCGTGAGTGGTTTAACCACTTGTGAGAAACCTTTAATGAATCTCCGGTAATAGTTCGCAAATCCTAAGAATCGCTGGAGCCCCTTGAGATCTCGAGGCTGAACCCAGTCAGCGATCGCCAGCACCTTCTTAGGATCCATACGAAACCCCTCACAGGACACAATCAACCCCAAAAAAGACAGCTCCTGTACAAAAAAATGAACATTTTTCCAATTTGGCGAACAATTGGTTCTCCCTGAGTCTCTGGAGAACTGTCTTTAGATGTTGCAAGTGAGATTGACTGTCCAGGGAATACACCAAAATATCATCCAAATAAATAATAACAAAACGGCCTATCAGATCAGAAAACACAACATTGATGAAATTTTGGAAAATAGCGGGTGCATTAGTTAACCCAAATGGCATTACCAGGTTCTCGAAGAGTCCTTCTGATGTGAGGAATGCCGTTTTCCACTCGTCCCCTTCCCGAACCCTTATCAGATTGTAGGCCCCCCGCAGATCCAACTTGGAGAACCATTGGGCCCCAGCTAACTGGTTACATAAGTCTGGGATGAGGGGAAGTGGGTAAGAGTTCCTAACCGTTATCTTGTTCAGTTCCCGAAAGTCGAGGCACGGCCGCAAACCACCATCTTTTTTCTTCACAAAGAAGAACCCTGCTGCCACAGGTGACACAGAAGGCCTGATATGCCCTTTGCGGAGACTCTCAGCTATGTACTCCTTCATGGCTTGGCGCTCAGGCCCAGACAAATTGAACAATCGAGCCTTAGGTAACTTGGCTCCGGGTACTAAATCAATGGCACAATTATAGGGTCTATGTGGTGGCAGCGCCTCAGCCTCACTTTCGGAAAAAACGTCTTCGAAATCTTTCAGGTACTCCGGAATACCTTCCAGATCGACAGACGACACAGACACTGATTTAACAGCGTTAACAAGATGTCCCCGGTTACCACATTTACTATTGCATCCCCATTGAGTGATTTTCCCTGTAACCCAATCAATGGTAGGATTATGGCGTTGAAGCCGAGGCATCCCCAGTACCAGTCCTGCAGGCAAGTTATCTACCACCAGACAACTTAGTTTCTCCACATGAGTGGAACCCACTTTTAGAGAAAAAAGTTCAGACCTGCAACAGATACCGTCTTGGGTAAGAGGAGATGAGTCAATTGCCACAAGTTTAACAGGATCATGAAGCCTGACTCTCCCTATCTTATAAAGAGTCATAACCTTGGTATCAATCAGGTTCACAGCCGAACCGCAGTCAATAAAAGCAGTAGTCTGAACAGGACCATAACCAAGTTCCAGTTCCACCTGCAGCACCATTTTTGCACATGAGGAAAATTGTACCTGAAGGTCTGGGTAGCCTCCTCGATTACTACCCAGACCTAGTCGTTTCCCGCCATCTTGGAGGATGACGGACAGGAGGGGCAGTCCTTCTTCCAATGTCCAGATTTCCCACAATAGAAGCACAACTGCTTTTCCCGGCGGCGTCTTCTTTCCTTTCCCTCACAGGTGACAGCGTTCACTTCCATAGCCATAGGAAGAGTCTGGGTCTCATCTTCACTGAAGAATAAGGGCGATTCCCGTTGCATAATGCCTCTAGCCCGCAGCCTGCGATCCATGCGAACCGCTTGGACCATGGCATCCTCCAGGGAGTCAGGCGGAGGATGAAGTGCCAAAGCATCCTTCAGACGTTCACACAGGCCTCTGTGGAACAGCCCCCGCAGGGCGGCGTCACTCCAGGAAATCTCCGCTGTCCAACGTCTGAATTCAGTACAGAACCATTTGGCCGAGTGCTCCCCCTGACAGACACTCATTACTTTGTCCTCAGCCAACCGCACTCTATCAGGCTCATCATAAATAAGCCCTAAGGCTTCAAAAAAGGCATCCACAGACATTCTCTCAGGGGCAGAAGAGGAAAGCGAGAATGCCCAGGCTTGTGGGGACCCCCTAAGCAGGGACATCACCACCCCCACTCTCTGTTTCTCATCCCCAGAGGAGCGGGGTCTCAGAGAAAAAAATAGCTTACAGCCCTCCTTAAATGTCCTGAAATCATCCTTGTTACCAGAAAACATATCTGGTAATTTAACCGGGGATTCAGGTGGGACTAAAATGACATCTCTATTCCCCACCTGCTGGAAGCCAGCGGAAAGTACCCCCTGAACTGAGTCCTCAACCCGCCGTTGGGACTGGGCCAGAGCTTGGTGTTCCAAACTAAGCTTCTGCAGTGACTGAGTCAAGCTTTTCACCTGCTCAGATAAAGCACACATTGGGTCCATGCTGCAGAAGTGAGGAGAGAAAAAAAAAAACTGTAGGCCAGTTATAATGTCAGAGACACCGCACTGAACTTGCTCACTGAGCCAGTGCGCGTGCCCTGAGTAAAGCGAAAGCGTGCTCAAAGATACCTGTGGAGCGGGCAGCAACCGAATAGATGTGTACTTCAGACCCGCAGGACCTGAAGCACGTGACTGCTAGAGGCGTGGTCTAAACTCCACAGAGCTAGGAGCTGCAAGACAATTCCTAGCAGAGTAACTGCGAGACAAAGTTACCAAGGGGCATAGACAGGGAGAATAGTCAGGACGTAGCCAATGAGTCCTACACAGAGATAGCTGCAAGGTACAAGAGGGGCGAGCAGAGAGTAGTCAGGTCACAGGCAATGAGTCATACACAGATAATAACGCAGTACAAAATCAACAGGCAAACTCACAACGGGAAACAGAATCGGGTCAGAACCATATAAACAAGCTATAGCAATATACAGGCACACGGGGGTCAGTACACTCGGCCAAAGGCAAAAGTATAACTGGCAGGGATTGAAGCTACCCAGAGGTTTATGAAGCTCTCCCAGAACCAGAAAGAGGCCACAATCATTAACCCCAAGTGTGCAGGTCAAAACCTGCACAGAGCTCCAGACATTAACCCCCGGTGTGCAGCTCAAAAACCTGCACTGGAATCATGACAGTTTTTTTGCAGGAAAAACGCGCTGCAAAAAAAAAGCAAGTGTGAAAGTAGCCTAAGTATCCATCCTTGGGCCTCTGCAATATCTCAAGTCTGATCCTTGGCTGCTTTTTTCACAAACACAAGATCCCTAAATATAGAGTCAATAGTACGAAACCACCACCTAGGGAACCAGATAGGGGCATTGTGCAAGATGTATAGCAGTTGGGGCATCAAAATCATCTTAATCAGATTAATTATTCCCACTACTGAAAGACACAGTTTACACCATGCCCCTACTTTACTCCTAAACTTACTCAGCAGTGGAATCAGGTTCAAATCTGCATAGCTCAAAACCGGAAGTGACACCTGAATGCCCAGGTATTTAAACTTCAGGTAATAGTGATGACGGTGATGGAGGAGCGCCAGCTGTGCGTAGTTAGGGCAGTACAATGCAGCTCCAGCTGGGTGCCTCAAGGGAGGAAGGTAGGTACGGTGCTAGATAAAAACCCGGCCAGAAGGAGCACAAAGAGAAGGGATGATGAATTTAAAATTCTTCTTTTATTGCATAGTCCACAGCGCATTTCGACAGAATCATCTGTCTTCCTCAGGTGGCAGTACCTTAGGGTTAACCCTAACCCTAAGGTACTGCCACCTGAGGAAGACAGATGATTCTGTCGAAGCGCGTTGTGGACTATGCAATAAAAGAAGAATTTTAAATTCATCTCCCCTTCTCTTTGCGCTCCTTCTGACCGGGTTTTTAACTAGCAGGTATTTAAACTGTCGCACCACTGCCAACCTACTACCCTCCCCCGACACTGGCAAATCAACAACACAATCATCTACAGCCATGACAGTGGATTTTTCCCAGTTAATTTCTAATCCCGATATAGACCCAAATCTTTTAATAATTTCCATTTCTCTCAACAGCGACTCTCCGGAATCGTCCAAAAAAGCAACACATCATCTGCATATAATGACACTCTTTCTTCTACCAAGCCATATCTGAACCCTTTAACCAAAGCCGTCCTCCTACTTGTCTGCGCCAGGGGCTGCACTGCCAAAGCAAAAAGTAGCGGGGACAGCAGACACCCCTGCCTAGTCCCCCTATGAAGCGCAAAACTCCCAGACATTTGCCTATTAACTCTGACCCTACCGGTCGGGGAAGTATATAGCAGCCGTATCCATGAAATAAAGGTTGGCCCAAAACCAAAGCGTTGCAATACCTTCCAAAGATACTGCCACTCAACACTAACAAATGCTTTACGCGCGCCCAATGATACCACAACCCTACTGCCCCTGTTGTCTGACGGCAGCTGCAAATTCAGAAAAATTCAGAAAATTAATCACTGTAGACTTATTTGGCATAAATCCGGATTGGTCCGGATGATCAAGATCCTGAACCACACTCGCCAAATGGCTAGCCAAAATTTTATCCAAAATCTTTACATCCACCGTCAGCAACGAGATGGGCCTATAAGATTCTGCCAACCCCGGATCTCTTCCCTCTTTTGGAATGACCACCACCACCGCCTCCCTCATGGATGCCGGTAATTCACCTTCCCGAAGAGCCTCTTCAAAAACCTTTTGCAGTCTAGGTGTTATCATCTCAATTAATTGCTTGTAAATTTCACTCGGGATACCATCTGCCCCCGAGGCCCTATTATTAGCCATAGATGTAATAGCCATTTCTATCTCTTCTTTTGTTATGGGCAGCACCAGTCTCCCCCTATCACTGTCTTTAATACTCGGGAACCCTGCTTCCTGAAGAAAACCTGCTATGTCCCCAAATGAGTATCCCGATCCCCAACAATATAACTGATTATAGAATCATCTAAATTCCCCCAAAATACACTCTGTGTTCCTCACCTCCCTTCCCTCCTCAGTCTTCAATTTATATACATGAGACATAGTAACATAGTAACATAGTTAGTAAGGCCGAAAAAAGACATTATTCCATCCAGTTCAGCCTATAAAATTCTGTCAGAATAAATCCCCAGATCTACGTTCTTCTAAAGAACCTAACAATAACTGTAAGATACAATATTGCTATGCTCCAGGAAGACATCCAGGCCTCTCTTGAACCCTTCGACTGAGTTCGCCATCACCACCTCCTCAGGCAGGGAATTCCAGATTCTCACTGCCCTAACAGTAAGGAATCCTCTTCTATGTTGGTGGAAAAACCTTTTCTCCTCCAGACGCAGAGAATGCCCCCTTGTGACTGTCACCTTCCTTGGTATAAACAGATCCTCGGAGAGATATTTGTATTGTCCCCTTATATACTTATACATGGTTATTAGATCGCCCCTCAGTCGTCTTTTTTCTAGACTAAATAATCCTAATTTTGCTAATCTCTCTGGGTATTGTAGTTCCCCCATCCCCTTTATTAATTTTGCTGCCCTCCTTTGTACCCGCTCTAGTTCGATTATATCCTTCCTGACACCAGTGCCCAAAACTGTACACAGTACTCCATGAGTGGTCTAACCAGAGATTTGTACAGAGGCAGTATAATGCTCTCATGTGTATCCAGACCTCTTTTTCACTGGCTGCTCCAGGTAAGTTTATCATTGACTAGGATCCCCAAGTCCTTCTCCATGTCAGATTTACCCAGTGGTTTCCCGTTCAGTGTGTAATGGTGATATTGATTGCTTCTTCCCATGTGTATAACCTTACATTTATCATTGTTAAACTGCATCTGCCACCTTTCGGCCCAAGGTCCCAACTTATCCAGATCCATCTGTAGCAGAATACTATCTTCTCTTGTATTGACTGCTTTACATAGTTTTGTATCATCTGCAAATATCGATATTTTACTGTGCAAACCTTCTGCAAGATCAGAATACGTTGAAGAGAAGAGGTCCCAACACCGACCCCTGCAGTCCCCACTGGTCACAGCGACCCAGTTAGAGAATATACCATTTATAACCCCCCTCTGCTGTCTATCACTCAGCCAGTTACTTACCCATTCACACACATTTTCCCCCAGACCCGGCATTCTCATTTTGTGTACCAACCTCTTGTGTGGCACTGTATCAAACGCTTTGGAAAAATCAAGATATACCACATCCAATGACTCACCTTGGTCCAGTCTATAGCTTACCTCTTCACAAAAACTGATTAAATTGGTTTGACAGGAGCGATTCCTCATAAACCCATGCTGATATGGTGTTAAATAGTTATTCTCATTGAAATAATTCAGAATAACATCCCTCAGAAACCCTTCACATATCTCACCAACAATAGAGGTTAGACTTACTGGCATATAATTTCCAGGTCACTTTTAGAGCCCTTTTTGAATATTGGTACCACATTTGCTATCCGCCAGTCCTGTGGAACAGACCCTGTCGCTATAGAGTCCCTAAATATAAGAAATAATGGTTTGTCTATTACATTACTTAGTTCTCTTAGTACTCGTGGGTGTATGCCATCCGGACCCGGAGATTTATCTATTTTATTCTTATTTAGCCGATTTTGCACCTCTTCTTGGGTTAGATTGGTGACCCTTAATATAGGGTTTTCTTTGTCTCTCGGCATTTCATTTTCCACCGTGAATACCGTGGAGAAGAAGGTGTTTAATATATTAGCTTTTTCCTCATCATCTACAACCATACTTTCCTCACAATTTTTTAATGGGCCTACACTTTCACTTTTGATTCTTTTACTATTGATATAGTTGAAGAACAGCTTGGGATTAGTTTTACTCTCCTTTGCAATGTGCTTCTCTGTTTCCTTTTTGGCAGCTTTAATTATTTTTTTAGATAAAGAATTTTTCTCCTTATAGTTTTTTAGAGCTTCAGCGGGGCCATCCTGCTTTAGTAGTTTAAATGCTTTCTTTTTACTGTTAATTGCCCCTCTTACTTCTTTGTTTAGCCACATTGGGTTTTTCCTATTTCTTGTCCTTTCATTCCCACAAGATATAAACCGCTTACAGCGCCTATTAAGGATGTTCTTACACATTCCCATTTATTATCTGTATTCTTATTTCTGAGGACATTGTCCCAGTCACCAGATTAAGGGCATCTCTAAGCTGGTCAAACTTTGCCTTCCTAAAGTTCAGTGTTTTTGTGACTCCCTGACATGTCCCCCTAGCGAAACACAAGTGAAACGGTACAATATTGTGGTCGCTATTTCCTAGATGCCCAACAACCTGCAGATCTGTTATTCTGTCCGGTCTGTTAGATAGTATTAGGTATAAAGTGCTGCTCCTCTGGTCGGATTCTGCACCAATTGTGAGAGATAATTATTCTTGGCTATTAGCAGAAACCTGTGGCCTTTATGGGTTTCGCAGGTCTCTGTTTCCCAGTTAATATCCGGGTAGTTAAAGTCCCCTATAACAAGGACCACATTATGGGTTGCAGCTTCCTCTATCTGCCTTAGTAGTTGACTATCCATCATTTCTGTTATATTTGGGGGTTTGTAACAGACCCCAAAGAGAATTTTATTACTGTTTGCCCTCCATGTATTTTGACCCATATGGACTCGACATCCTCATTCCCTTCGCTAATATCTCCCCCTAAAGTGGACTTTAGACAAGACTTTACATAAAGACAAACCCCTCCTCCTCTCGATCCTTTCTAAGCAGACTGTAACCCTGTAAGGTAACTGCCCAGTCATAGCTTTCATCTCACCATGTCTCGGTTATTCCCACTATGTCATAGTTACCTGTAGATATTTCTGCTTCTAGTTCTTCCATCTTGTTTGTCAGGCTTCTGGCGTTTGCGAGCATGCATTTTAGAGAATTTTGCTTTGTTCCAATCTCCTCCCTGTTGATTGTTTTAGACATTTTCTTACCTCCCTTCTGAGTATGTTGTCTTGGATCGTCTTTGCCGCACCTCATATCCTTCATCAGTATCTAATTTTACAAATTTTTTTACTAATGTATGCTACATAGTAACATAGTTTTGAAGGCTGAAGGAAGACCTTATGTCCATCTAGTTCAGCCTATTTTTAGTGCAGCTGTTCTGCATTGTTGATCCTGGGGAAGGTAAAAAACCCACAGAGTAGAAGCCAATTTTATCCATAGGGAAAAAAATTCCCCTAAGCTGGGTCAACCATCTACCTATAATATTCTGTTATTCGTAACCATCTATACTGTTACTTACAAGAAAAGCCTCCATTCCTTTCTTACATTCATTCAGTGAGTTGGCCATCATCACTTCCTCAGGAAGAGAATTCCAGAGTCTCACTCCTCTTACCGTGAAGAACCCTCTTCTATGCTGGTGCAGAAATTGTCTTTCCTCCAAACGAAGAGAATCCCCCCTTGTTCTTGTCACAGTCCTTGGTACAAACAGTTCATTGGAGAGATCTCTGTATTGCCCTCTGATATACTTGTACATATATATTAGGTCTCCCCTAAGTCTTCTCTTTTCTAGAGTAAATAGACCTAATTTTGATAACCTTTCTGGGTATTGTAGTGAACCAACTCCATTTATCATTTTAGTAGCCCGCCTTTGAACCCATTCAAGTTCAGTAATGTCTTTCTTGAGCATCGGCGTCCAAAATTGCACACAATACTCCAAGTGTGGTCTGACGAGTGATTTGTACAGAGGGAGAATTATGTTTTCATCTCGTGTCCCCAGACCTCTTCTAATGCATCCCATGACCCTATTTGCTTTGGTGGCAGCTGCCTGACACTGGGCACTCCAATTTAGATTCTTATTGACTAAGATGCCCAAGTCTTTTTCCATGTCTGATTTCCCCAGAAGTTTCCCATTTAGTAAGTAATTGTAGCATCTGTTTCTCCTTCCCATGTGCAGAACCTTACACTTATCTGTGTTAAACCTCATTTGCCATTTTTCAGTCCAGTTATCCAATTTACTCCAATCTGTCTGTAGTTGCAAATTGTCCTCCTTTGTGTTAACTACCTTACATAGTTTTGCATCATCTGCAAATACTGATATTTTACTGTGTAAGCCATCCACTAGATCATTAATAAATATATTAAATAGTAGAGGGCCCAATACAGACCCCTGTGGTCCCCCACTAGTGACCCTGGCCCAATCTGAGGATGCCCCATTAATAACCACTCTTTGGTTTCTATCACTAAGCCAGCTACCTACCCATCTACACACGTTTTCCCCTAGCCCAAGCTTTCTCATTTTACTTACCAATCTTTTATGTGGGACAGTGTCAAATGCTTTAGAGAAGTCGAGATAAATGACATCCAATGATTCTCCTTGGTCCATTTGAGAGCTTACATACTCATAGAAGCTGATCAGGTTAGTCTGACAGGAGCGATCCTTCATAAATCCATGTTGATATGGAGTTAAACATTTATTAATATTGAGATATTCCATAATGGTATCCCTTAGAAACCCTTCAAAAATTCTACCCACAACAGATGTTAAGCTTACCGGCCTATAGTTTCCAGGTTCCCTTTTACACCCCTTTTTGAATATTGGTACCACATTTGCCGACAATCAAAAGGAACAGACCCTGTTTCTATAGAGTCTTTAAATATAAGGAATAGAGGCCTGTCTATCACATTACTTAACTCCCTTAATACCCGAGGGTGAATGCCATCAGGGCCTGGTGATTTGTCAGTTTTCATCTTACTAAGGCGGTTCTGCACTTCTTCCTGGGTTAGGCAGGTAATACTTAATGGGGAGTTTACATTATCACTCTGCATTTCCCCTGGCAAATCCTTTTCCTGTGTGAACACTGTTGAGAAAAAAGTATTTAAAACATTTGCTTTTCCCACATCGCTCTCTATGATTTCACCCTCATTGTTCTTTAAAGGGCCGACACCATCAATTTTAATCTTTTTACTGTTTATATAATTAAAGAATAGTTTGGGGTTTGTTTTACTTTCCTTAGCAATGAGTCTCTCAGTTTCCACTTTTGCTAAATGTATTTGTTTTTTACACATTTTATTTTTTTCTCTATAACTTTTTAATGCTTCTTCATTGCCTTCTTGTTTTAGCTTCCTAAATGCCTTGTTCTCGTTATTTATTGCCCTTTTTACATCCTTATTTAGCCACATTGGTGTTCTCCTGTTCCTAGCCCTTTTATTTCTGTATGGTATGGCTAGCTCGCAGTGGGGGTGTAAAACTGATTTAAATATTTCCCATTTATTTTCTGGGCTCCTATTTTTGAGGACATTGTCCCAATCAGTTCGGGGAAGGTCCTCTCTAAGCTGATCACACTTTGCTTTCCTGAAATTCAGCGTTTTCGTGACCCCCTTCCAGGGCACCTTACTGAAGGACAAGTGGAATTGTGTTATATTGTGGTCACTGTTCCCTCGGTGCCATCGCCTCGGACTTCTGTTATTCTATCTGGCCTGTGGCTTAACATTAAGTCCAGAAGGGCCGTCCCTCTAGTTGGGCCCTGCACAAGTTGTGACAGATAATTATCCTGGTATATAAAAAGAGCAAGCGGGCACTATCACAACAGTAATAATTAGAGTCTATAGTCACTGGGGGATCTCGTGCATGACAAGTATGGAAACCAAAAAAAGAGAAAAAGAATCATGCAAAAAAAATAGGATCACCACACAGTATCAATAGGTACAAACTATGAGCAAATTTTATTAATGACAAGCCAAAAAAACAGCACACATTTAAAAACATTTAAAAATCCAAAAGATCATAAATGGACTTCCAAAAGATGATAGAATATAACATAATAGATTTCAATATATCAATAGACCGCAAATGCTGAAAGTGCACTCTCTTTTGGAGAGTCCATTTATGATGTTTTGGATTTTTAAATGTTTTTAAATGTGTGCTGTTTTTTTGGCTTGTCATTAATAAAATTTGCTCATAGTTTGTAACTATTGATACTGTGTGGTGATCCTATTTTTTTTGCATGATTCTTTTTCTCTTTTTTAGATAATTATCCTGGGTTACTGACAGAAATTGGTTTCCTTTCTGAGATACGCAGGTTTCAGTTTCCCGGTCTATGTCGGGGTAGTTGAAGTCCCCCATAATAATCACCTCATTGTGATTTGCTGCTTTGTCTATTTGTTTCAATAATACATTTTCAGTGGTTTCTGTTATATTTGGTGGCTTATAACAAACCCCTATGAGGATTTCATTACTTTTTTCTCCTTGTATCCTGCCTGGAGGGTGGCTGGAGCCCTGACCTGGAGAACACAGTACGGAGGCAGGCAGTGGTGTGAACTGCAAACAGTGAGTAAAGCTTTGGAATCGCATACTCGGGTGTCCTCCAGTTATTCCAGCACTGCTACATCTGGGTAACATCATCCATACCATTCTGCGCCTCTTCTCATCCATTGCACCTACACTGCCCTGGGACTACAGCTCCACCTGTGGGGAGCTATACCATCTCTGCTGCACCACACCATCAGTCCCAGCGGATCTGTATGCAGCGTTGGCTTACCACCTTGCTTGCCAAACAGCACGGGTGGCGTCACGAATAGTGTTGCGCATTCCGATACTGCAAATATCGGGTATCGGACGATATTCGCTGTATCGGAATTCCGATACCGAGTACCAATATTTTTTCAATATCGGATACCGGAATCGGAAGTCCCCATAATGCAATGAGCCACTGTTGTGGCTGTCATTGGCTGCTGAAATGATGTCATCATGATGCGCGGTCTGTGCGCATTATGATGCGCGGTCTGTGCCAACTGCGGGGGGTCTGTGCCGACTGTTGGGGGTCTGTGCGGGCTGCCGGTGGTCTGTGCCGGCTGCCAGTGGTCTGTACGGGCCTCTCAGGGGTCTGTACAGGCCTGTTGGGGGCCTGTGGCGGCTGCCGGTGGTCTGTACGGGCCTCTTGGGGGCCTGTGCCAGCTGCCGGTGGTCTGTACGGGCCTCTCGGGGGTCTGTACAGGCCTGTCGGGGGCCTGTGCCGGCTGCCGGTGGTCTGTACGGGCCTCTCGGGGGCCTGTGCCGGCTGTCGGTGGTCTGTGCCGGCTGCCAGGGGCCTGTGCCGGCTGCCGGTGGTCTGTACGGGCCTCTCGGTGGCCTGTGCCGGCTGTCGGTGGTCTGTGCCAGCTGCTGGGGGCCTGTGCCGGCTGCCGGTGGTCTGTGCGGGCCTGCCGGGGGTCTTGTGTGTGTGCAGGCATCATCCGATGGGACTACAAGTACTACATATATACTACATTCATACAACATACATACATACTACATACATACTTCATATATACTACATTCATACAACATACATACTACATACATGCTACATATATACTATATTCATACAACATACATACATACTACATACATACTACATATATACTACATTCATACAACATACATACATACTACATACATGACCGGGACTATTTTTTTACAGTGGCGGAGGAATACAGTGCGGAAGGATACCTACCTCCCGTCACTGGATTCCTGGAGCCCCGTAGAGAGTGGTCGCATCAGCTGATGCTGCTGTTCTCCATGGGAGATCGGCGTGGGACACACACGCGTGGATTTCTGCGGATCAGGGAGTATATTGTTTGTTTGTTATTTTCATATTTTTCCACAGATGACACTGGCTTCAGGGATCAAAGTGACAAGTGATGGTGAGTATATACTCTATGTTATATGTACTGTATGTAGTTATGTATGTATTGAAAGAATGTATTGTATGCAGTATGTATGTAGTATGTATGTATGTATGTTGTATGTCTGTAGCATGTTGTATGTATGTATGTATGTAGTATGTATGTACACTCACTGGCCACTTTATTAGGTACACCATGCTAGTAACGGGTTGGACCCCCTTTTGCCTTCAGAACTGCCTCAATTCTTCGTGGCAGAGATTCAACAAGGTGCTGGAAGCATTCCTCAGAGATTTTGGACCATATTGACATGATGGCATCACACAGTTGGCGCAGATTTGTCGGCTGCACATCCCTGATGCGAATCTCCCGTTCCACCACATCCCAAAGATGCTCTATTGGATTGAGATCTGGTGACTGAGGAGGCCATTTGAGTACAGTGAACTCATTGTCATGTTCAAGAAACCAATCTGAGATGATTCGAGCTTTATGACATGGCGCATTATCCTGCTGAAAGTAGCCATCAGATGCCTGTTCTTAGCTGAGAGGAGTGGTACCCAGTGTGGTCTTCTGCTGCTGTAGCCCATCTGCCTCAAAGTTCAACGCACTGTGCGTTCAGAGATGCTCTTCTGCCTACCTTGGTTGTAACGGGTGGCAATTTGAGTCACTGTTGCCTTTCTATCAGCTCGAACCAGTATGCCCATTCTCCTCTGACCTCTGGCATCAACAAGGCATTTCCGGCCACAGAACTGCCGCTCACTGGATTTTTTTTCTTTTTCGGACCATTCTCTGTAAACCCTAGAGATGGTTGTGCATGAAAATCCCAGTAGATCAGCAGTTTCTGAAATACTCAGACCAGCCCTTCTGGCACCAACAATCATGCCACGTTCAAAGGCACTCAAATCACCTTTCTTCCCCATACTGATGCTCGGTTTGAACTGCAGGAGATTGTCTTGACCATGTCTACATGCCTAAATGCACTGAGTTGCCGCCATGTGATTGGCTGATTAGAAATTAAGTCTTAACACATAGTTGGACAGGTGTACCTAATAAAGTGGCCAGTGAGTGTACTTCACAGTAAAACATTCAACAGTTATTCTTGTAAGGTGCTGGACACCGCCCCCAGCCGGGATCTCTTGCAGTGTCCTTTGAGGTAGACATCATCTTCGAAAAGTGTTCATGCAAAAAAAAACATTATCTTCGCAAAGAGTCTCTAAATGTAAAACCAAGAAAGGGCACCTAAAGAGGTGCAAACTATTTACAATAAAAGTTTTTGGATCACTCCAAGTTCATGATCGTTAGTTCAAATGGTGAAAACGCTGCCATTGCAAAAACTAGGCAACAAAAAGTGCTACCAGAAAAAACATGATAACAAAAAGGCACAACTGGTGCAACAAAACCCTCCTGGGTAACAAGATTTGAAAAGTTTACTTTACTTGTGGTCCCCTCCTGGGGTTCTGGAAGCTGAACTGGAACTGTACTCAGAGGTGGTAACATCGTGATTCTGGTTTCTTATTAAAGGGTCTTGAAGCTGTGGCAAATGGAACCCATGATGTATCTCAACGCCCATCAACTGTTCTTCCTCAATAGGTGGTTCCACTGTTCTGGTATGAAGTCTAGCTCCTAGGGCTTCTGCAGCTTGCCGGCTCTGACAGGCCACTACTTGGGGACTTGGCAGTGAAGGAATCCCGAAATCACTGTCCCAAAACGATCCAAACCCCCTTCTGGCCTGTAGATGTCGAATCGGGCACGCCGGCTCCAACCGTACCCCCACCAGCATTGTCCTCCTCCTCCCCATCAACACATTAGGAAGGCCGGTGTATATACCTGGGAGTTCCCGGTGGTGCGGCCTCTGCTCCGGTGCAGGCGTGGTGGTAGTGGGTGCTGCCCGGTGAGATGCCGGGGATGGCGGTGGAGCCAATGGCAGCTCTGGTTCCGCGGGGGTTGCTGGCGGGACCTGCGCAGCCACGTCAGGTCCAGACAGGGGCCTCTCTTCATCTGCTTCAGCTCCCTGGGCCGCGTACAGCTCCTCCGGTATTAGCGGCAAAGAGGGGACAGAGTACGCTGCTGGTGACATGGCAGCGGCTCCAAGCTCCGCAAGGTTGGTCAGGAAAAGATCCAGTGCAACAGCGGCGGGTACGAGTGTCGCGGGTACCGCGGGCGTAGGCCCCTCCTGGGCGCGCTGCAGGCACAGTCTCCCCAAGGCCTCCTGCCTCAGCTGCAGCCGGGTGGTCAGCGTGACTATTTCTTCTTCCAAATGCCAGCAGTTCATCTCGCGGATCGGGTTGGAGCCGTCAGCCATGGCGCCAGGGAGATCCATTTCCTCGCGCTCCACAGGCCTCCTTCCCTCACTCTCCAAAATGGCGTTCTGGCGTTCTTCTTCTGCCTGCCTCGGCCCCTTTCCCGCCACTGGCTTCTTCTCCCCCTCCTTCCGGGGGCAGCGCCTTCTTCCAGTGCCTCCATACCAAGCCAGTATGCGTACCCCTCGGGGGTGGGCCATGTATCTGTCACATAGTAATTCAGGCAGGGAAGGCCCAATACTCTTCGCAGTCTTTTCCTAGGACCTCCCATCTCTTCACGCACTTCTTCTCCGCGCCAGCGGCCATTTCTAATGTCCATTTTACAGTCTATTAAATCACGTCTTCTGCACATATTCAAAAGCACAAAGTCTCACAAATTTCAGGCATACAGAACCCGATGGTATCGGGTCTCGTCATCCTGTTCGTGACGCCAAAATTGGGTCGCCCTCACACCCAGGGCAGCGGGGTACTTGGTACCGGGCCAGTGTCAGGGGGAATGTGTCACAGCAGCAGTGACCCGGTCCATGGCCCTGGGCGCCCAATATCAATGGCGGTGATGTTTGTAATATAGTTTATATGGATAGTTCGTGACGCCACCCGTGGTGTTTGGCAAGTAAGATGTTGAGCCAACGCTGCATGCAGATCCACTGGGACTGATGGTGTGGTGCAGCAAAGATGGTGTAGCTCCCCACAGGTGGAGATGTAGTCCCAGGGCAGTGTAGGTGCAATGGACGAGGAGAGGCACAGAATGGTATAGATGCTGATACCCAGATGTTGCGGTGCTGAAGGTATTAGCGGCAAATGAATGGAGGACACCAGGGCTTGCAGTTTCAAAGCTTTACTCACAGTTCGTGGTACCCACTGGTGCCTGCCTCCGTGCCGTGTCCTCCGGGGTAGAGACTCAATCACCCTCCTGGGCAAGTCAGGGTTCTACTCTCCACACTCCGCCAATATGTACCTTACTGAATGACTCCTCCAATGCGCCTTTAGGTGCGAAGCACTCCAGTACTTAGTTACCCTGGAATGCCTCTCTCTAGGTGTTCCTAGTCTCTACTTGTATGACAGACAGCTGTAGCCTGCTTCGGGGACTCCTCTCTGCGTGCCGGCTCACTATCCAAGTGCTGTTGTGCCCCAAGTCTATGATGGGAGTAAGGCGTTAGTGGCTCACTACTCCTCCGGTGTCTGTTGCCGGACATAAAGATCCAATCAACCTCGGGGACCGGGCCCCGGCCTTTGTGCTCTGGACTGGAAGGGTTATCTCTCTTTCTCAACCTGCTTCCCACCGTCCTTCTAGTCTCCTTCATTCCGATCTTTTCTCTCTCTCTTATGGAAGCTTAGGTTGCAGTTCTACGTCTTTCTCCTTCGGTTCTCTTTCCCGTGCCAGCTGTCTCAGGTCACTGAGGTAGCTGCAGCACTCCTTCCTCCATCCCTCTTCCAGGGATCCTCACTCCTGTCTCAGTGACTTCCTACTCCTCTGACCTTCTGTCAGACTGACCTACAATTCTCCACTTTCCCCCTCTTTTATACTAACTCCACCCACCTCCCAGCACATCTCGTGTTACGAAGCAGGGCTCCACAAAGGGTGCTCTGCTACCCCCAGCCTGAAGCTGTTAGGCGGACCTACTGAACTATCCAGTGTGTGGGATGCAGGTGTTGGAGTGTGGAAAGGAGTTCCCAACCTACCTAGTTGGTGGGGCACTACACCTTAGGAGAAGGTGCAGTACCTCTGTGGCGACTGAGCCTCAGGGGCGCCACATTAGCGCTATATAAAAATAAAGATTATTATTGCACACAAGTACATAATCCTATACTAGCGCATGGCCGGTAGGCCATGCAAAGCTTTTATAGTTGCAGCCTTCCGGGACCTTCCTAGTGGTCCAATTGGAGCAGCAACAGGACCTGAGCATGTGACCTCCGACCTCCAATGAGAGGTCGTCCCACGGGCATGCCAGCACTGCTTAAGGTTAGGACGCATAAATTGGAGTGCATATGCACATAATGTCTAGCTGTATTCAAAAATGAGATATTTAGCAAAAAAAATTGATCAATTCAATTGAGCCACCCCGCCGCGCCAAGGCAATCTCATATGGGGGGTCCTACTCTATATAATTTTAATGAATGCTGTGCCATTACGGCCTCCTAAATACAATTAGAGCATGACCACATCAAGTGCAATCTGTACCTGAACATTACTGGATCGCTCCCATGAAGCCAGATGAAGCAAGTGCAGATGAAGGCCAACCAGGTCTGAACACAGACATATCAAGAATGGCCTCCACACATTGCCTGACCAGCAAACATAGATGAAGGGCGATGTTGGTCCAGACACAGGTGCACAATTAAATAAAGCTTGGGGCAGGGTGGGGCTGCCGTGTGTGTGCACAGCAGCCTAATCCATCACAATGAACACAGAAAAATTATGGCGGACATAACCAAGCGTGCACGGCAACAGTGGTGGTGAGCCACAAACCAACCAAAGTTCCAAGTCGCCATCAGTCCATCTGGATTTCCTCCAACACTGATCTGCTTTCTAGAATTCAGCATCTCATAAGCATATTGTACTTTGCCCTTTATACGGACACGTGCGTTTTTGGCAACATATTTCTTATGGGCATCGTTTGTGCTGAGCTTCAGGCATGCATCTGTAGTACTCGTAGGTACAGGGGATGCAGTGACGAGGCGCAAGACAGTTTGAGCTTTAAGGTGTAACTTTTATATCTATAGATGCCTTTGGGGCTGTCTTGAGCAACCAAACAAGCTAACAATAACTGCCCACGCAGGGGATCAATACAAGAAACACACGGTAATGCAAACATGATTAACCCGGCAAAAGCTGGTCACTATAGGGCCGCGATATGGCCAACTATGGGTCCTTAATTATAAAAGTGTCACTTATCCTCTCTGACGTCCGGAAGGGTCCTGAACGATGATGCTTCGGCGTTGCAGCCGCTGGGCCCAGCCGACGAGGATCTGACGAAGACTTTGGGCGTTCTTGTGCCCAGGCGAGGTGGGGGCACAACAGGCGCCAGAAGAGTTCCGCAAGATGGCGCCCCCCCGACAGAGGCAATGCAGTGCCGCTTGGGGGCTGAAGAATGGAGGCCGCAGCCCCAAACAGTGCTGCAGGGACCGCGGCTGGCAGCGGACAGGCCGCAGCCGCGAACTGGAGTGAGGCTGCTGCAATGTCGCTACTTGGAGGGCCCACGGATGTGGCTGGGAAGTCCTCTTCGTCATCCAGGTCCCAGACCGTTGACGGGGGATCGGGGACCTGAGGGATCGGCTCGGGTCGCATGGGATCAGTGGACGCACAGGGGCGCAACATATTTCGTTGCACAGTACGAGTGAGAGGTGTGTCGTTTCCTTCGGATTGTATTTCATACACAGGCCCATCGGGACTTATCCCGTGCAACACTCGGTGCGGGTTCTCCTCCCACCGTGGTTCTAACTTGTTTTGGGGGCGTTGATCTAGTACGAGTACCCGATCCCCAGTCTGGAAGTCAATTGGTGGGGGCAGCGCTCCCCCCCGGGTGTTCTAGATCCTGGAGCTTTGTATGGACGATTCGGTGGAGGGTCTGCAGCCGGTGCCAGTGGTTTCGGACCCACGAGGATACTCCATTTCCGTGATTCCTTTGCCTTCCCGTCCAAACAGCAATGAGTAGGGGGTGTAACCAGTCACCCGGTGCACCCGGTTATTATATACCCACACGAGCTCAGGGATGTATTCAGGCCAGCGGGCCTTTCCGTCACTCTCCAGGGTACGCAGCATTTGGATTAGTGTCCGATTGAATTGTTCGCAGGCTCCGTTTCCCTGCAGGTGGAATGGTGTAGTCCGAGACTTATCGATACCGTAGAGATGATGTAGTTCTTCCATGACTCTTCCTAGGAAGCATGCTCCGTGGTCCGAATGTATTTGTTACGGGCAGCTGTACACTTGGATAAAGTTTTCACAAATCGCATTGGCGGCCGACTCCGCTGTCTGGTCTCGGGTGGGGGTGACCACGGCGAACTTGGTGAAATGATCCACCATAACAAAACAATGTTCATACCCCTGGTAGGCAGGACATATGGTCAGATATTCCACCGTGAGGCGCTCGAGGGGAGCTGATCTTACAATTGTCTGCACCAGAGCTCGTTGCACGGGAGGTTTAGGGAGCTCGCACGGGCGACAGGTTCGGCAAACTTCTTCCACAGCAGCGTGCAAGCGTGGATGATACACTATCTGCTGCAACCATTGCAAAGTCTTTTGAGCACCAAAGTGAGCCCCCTTTTCGTGGGCTTCCCGAGCCAGTTGGCTGAGATGGGTTCTGGGCACGATCACCTGCCATGTTGTAGCAGACGTTGTTTGTTACATGGCTCTCCGATATAAAAGTCCCTTTTTGATGATGAGTTTCTCCCACTGGCGCAACATAAGCAACATATCCTGGGTCAAAGTCTGTCTCTGTGAGCCAGTGGGCAATTTGCCGGTGGCCACCCATCGGTGCAGGAGTCCAATTTCTCCATCTTCCTGCTGCTGCTGGATCCACTTGTCGCGTGGCTGTTCCAGCATTCCCTCTAAGGGTCCCGGATGAGGCGCTTCTTGCGCGGTGGCTGTAAGCGCGGCGGTGGTGAGAGCAAATGGCATCTCTTCTCCTTCTAATCGTCTCGATTCTTCCCTGGGGTGGTGTGTCAGATTCTGGAGAGTGCGTCAGCATGCACGTTTTCAGCTCCTCTTTTGTAGATGATCTTGTAGTTAAACTTGGCCATCTGAGCCACCCACCGTTGCTCCAGGGCCCCCAGTTTGACATTCTCCAAATGGGCTAGTGGGTTGTTGTCAGTCCGCACCACCACCTCGGAGCCCGCCAGGTACTCTGCAAACCGCTCCGTCATTGCCCACACTACCGCAAGGAGCTCGAGCTTAAAGGAGCTGTAATTGTCCGGGTTGCGTTCGGAGTAATGCAGCGACCGGCTACCATAGGCGATCACTTTCTCTCAGCCGTCCTGCACCTGTGACAACACAGCTCCTAGTCCCTGGAGGCTCCTGTCGGTATGCAGGATGAATGGTTGCGAGAAATCCGCATACGCCAATACCGGGGCTTCCAAGAGTGCAGCTTTGAGATCTTGAAACGCATCCTCTTGCGGTTGCTGCCACTGGACCTTCCGTCCATTCGCCCCGACTGGAGTCCCCTTTAGCAGGTCCTGCAGGACTTGGGCTCAGCGTGCAAAATTCTTCACGAACCGACGGTAGTAGCCGGCCAACCCCAGGAAGGCCCGCACGTCTTTCACCGTCTCGGGGGTAGGCCAACCCTTTATGGCAGCAACCTTTTCCAGGGATGGTCTTACACCCTCCGCCGAGACGGTATGCCCCAGATATTCGATCTGGATGCGGAACAGGTGGCATTTCTGGGGCTTTACCTTCAACCCGTACTTCTGCAGCCGGCCGAGCACCTGGCCCAACCGCCGCAGGTGGTCCTCGAACGTGGCGGAATAGATGATGATATTGTCCAGGTATATCAATGTGGCTTCAAAGTTGAGGTCTCCCAGACACCGCTCCATCAACCGCTGGAAGGTTCCTAGGGCGTTGGCCAGCCCAAACGGCATCCGATTAAACTCGAACAGTCCCATGGGAAGGATAAATGCCGTCTTGGCTCTGTCTTCCTCCGACATTGGCACCTGCCAGTACTCACTGGCCAGGTCTAGAGTCGAGAAGTACATTGTGTTCCCCAAGGCGGACAGAGATTCTTCTATGCGGACCAGCGGATACGAGTCCTTGATGGTGCAGGCGTTCAACTTTCGGTAATCCACTCAAAAACGCAGAGTGCCATCTTTTTTGCGAACCAGTACAATGGGGGCCGCCCAGTGGCTCTGGCTTTCTCGTATGACCCCATTCCGAAGCATTTGGGCTAATAGGGTTTTCACTTCCTGGTATAGCTGCGGTGGAATTTGCCGATATCGCTCCCGAATGGGGGCCGCTCCTGCCGTGGGGATCCCATGCGTGATGGCCGTGGTACATCCAAAGTCATCCTCATGACTGGCGAAGGCACTGTAATATTGTCCGAGAAGTGTCTCTACCTGGAGAAGTTGGGCTGGCGCTAGGCCGGAAAGTTCGGCCCGCATTCTCTCCAGGATGGCTTGACCTTTCTCCTGGGTTGAGGATACGGCATTCTGTAGGGCCCGTATCGC
Organism: Dendrobates tinctorius; assembly: GCF_039654945.1. NCBI lineage: Eukaryota > Metazoa > Chordata > Amphibia > Anura > Dendrobatidae > Dendrobates > Dendrobates tinctorius. The sequence goes on along the minus strand of NW_027362126.1, from coordinate 190,975 downwards.
TACTGCCCAAGGATCTTCAGGCTGCACCTTCAACTGGACCGCGGGGTCCGGGCAGCATCTCCTCCAAAGGCCTAACTATTTTGGCCATTTCGGCCCGGGGCTTCAAGGTGATATCTTGGTCTTCCAGGTTCACACAATGCACCAGGACGGTCTCTTCCCGCACCATGGCCAGGGAGCGGGCTACCAGTATGCCAGGGTGCAGGCGCTCTGAGTAGCATGGTTCCACCTGCACCTCCACGCCCTCCAGTGGCATCGGGGCACGGATCGTCAGGGCCATCACTGTCTGCCCTGGAGGAAGCACGAGCGGGGGAGCCACCAGCATGATGACTTTGCCCAGCGCCTCACCCTCCTGGCACTCCTGGAGCACTCGCGCCTCCCGTACCAACCGCTGGAAGACCTGCCCTTGGGCCGTGCGAGAACCCCACTGGTTCAGGGTCTTTTGCGTGGGGTCATTGAGGAGTAGATTGCCAAACTCCCACAGTACATTCATGCCCAGGATAACTGGATGATGGTGGTAGTTTCTCCTTGGGTCAGGACCACTCCCCGGCGGCCGATAGATTTACCACACAGCGTCATTTGTAGCCATACCACTCTGGCGACAGGTACAGGAAGTTGGATAGCGGCTACCAGTCTTATCATGGATCCCCACTGGGGCCTTGCGGCTTCAGGGAAATGCTGCCGAAAATAAGTTGCCGGCATGGTCATTACTTGCGACCCTGTGTCCACTAGGCACCGTACGGAACGGCCCTCGACCTCTGCCCTTACCACTGGACATTTCGTGACCAGATTTTCGGGACTTCCACCCCCCCTCGTTGTGGTTTCTGGCTCCGAGCGGCATCCCCCCTGCCCAGAGCCCCCTAGTGGGCATCTTCCCACGCCGTGGACACTCTCGTGCGAAGTGGCCCGGCTCCCTGCACTCATAGCACAGGAATTGTGAGGTACGGCCACTCCGAGCAATGAAATCAGGCCGCCCAGTTGTGGACTCGGTTCTCCTTTTCACTTCGGCCAACTCACCTCTGATGTTCTTCAGCTCTTGTCTCATCTCTTCGATCCACTGGGGTTCTTCAACAACACTTACGGAAGCCTCCATGCCCCGGACCTTTCCCACGGGGACCGTCATTCCCCGCTCCTGCTATCATATTCATGCCTGACTCCCCACCTCAGAGAAGGCCATACGTGGGTTCACCCGGATCTGCTCACGCAATGCCTGCTTAATTGATGGGTCTCGGAGTCCAGTCACTAACAGGTCACGTAAGGTAATGTCGATGGGTCCTACCCCTACACCGTCCTTCCGTTCTATGGCTCTTGGAGGACATTCATTTACTGGGTGATGGTCTCCCCCTCTCCCTGCATTCGACTGAACAACCGGGTCCTCAACTCTCCCACATTGGTTGGATCCCCATGGGTCTCTTCCAGAAACCGCAAGACCCTAGCAAAGGTGTTATGGTGTCCCGGGGGCCTCAACATTACTGAATTCTGGGCCTCCCCATCTAAGGCCATGAGAGCTACCTCAGCTTCTAAATCAGGGGTCATCGGATGCATGCGCTCGGTCCAGCTCCATGGCATGGTATTAGAGCCCGAAAGCCGTGACAGGTTGCTTTGCATAGCCCCTAAAGAAATGCTGGATCGGGGGCCTTCGTTACCTGCGCCACCTACGGCCCCACCTTGGTCAGGTGTGCCGCTGTCTGCGCTCGTAGACTGCATCCTGCCAACTACGCCAAATGTAGTCCTCGCAGGTACGGGGGATGCAGTGACGAGGCGCGAGACGGTTTGAGCTTTAAGATGTAACTTTTATATCTATAGATGCCTTTGGGGCTGTCTTGAGCAACCGAACAAGCTAACAATAACTGCCCACGCAGGGAATCAATACAAGAAACACACGGTAATGCGAATACGACTAACCCGGCAAAGGCCGGTCACTATAGGGCCGCGATATGGCCGACTACGGGTCCTTAGTTATAAATGTGTCACTTATCCTCTCTGACGTCCGGCAGGGTCCTGAACGATGATGCTTCGGCGTTGCAGCCGCTGGGCCCAGCCGATGAGGATCTGACGAAGACTTTGGGCGTTTCTGTACCCAGGCGAGGTGGGGGCACAACAGGCCCCGGAAGAGTTCCGCAAGACGGCGCCCCGTGGCGAAGGCGATGCAGTGCCGCATGGAGGCCGCAGCCCCGAACGGTGCTGCAGGGACCGCGGCTGGAGTGAGGCGGTGTCGGCTGCGGGTGGCAGCAGGTAGGCTGCAGCCGCGAGCTGGAGAGGGGCATCTTCTGCTGCGGGAGCTGACGGGCCGCACCCGCGGGGTGGAGTCGGGCAGCGGCTGCCGCGTGCAGGAGCACACGGGCCACACCCGCGAGGCGGAGTCAGGCGGCGGCTGCCACTAGGAGCGTGGCAGAACGGTCGGCGTCTCCCTCCTGGACGGCTAGGTACCGTCTCCCTTCTGCCTGTGGTGAGTCTCCCTGCGGTCTCTCTGGTGGTTGCTCTCCACGCTCTGCTCTGGCTCTGGCTTTTGCTCTGGCTCTCTGGCGCTTCCTGACTTCCTTCCTCCACCTCTCCAGTTCTGCTGACTCACTGTGACTAGCGTTCTCCTCCCCTCTTATATTGGCTCCTCCCCCAGCTCACCTGTCAGTCTCCACAGTCCGTCCTTGAACTCTGTCCCCCAGAAACAGTTTTCCCTGGAACCCAGGTGATGGTCCCATTGGTTCCGACCCGGACACTCGGTGGGGACCCTCTCTCCCACACATCTGTTACACCGATCTTCTGACTGGCATGAAGCGCATTCTGGTAGCTAAATGACTAATCATTGTAGACTGTATCCTGGATCTAATACCTCCCATAGCCACCGCTGTTATTAATCCTGTACGTTCCCATTCCTGTCATCACCATGCCCCTTTTCCTGATCACTTCATCCAACAACTCGTCAGCTATATATTTGCTAAAAACCTGCACCTTCCCAGCAGCAACTGTGTAGGAAACCACGTTACTGTTTTTCAGAGTGGTTATGATGCCCGTAAAAAAAAAGATTACACACTATGTTGATGTGTACCCCCCAGGGGGAAATGTTTGTCTGCCCATACACTTGGTGTATGGGCATTCCAAGTATCGGAGACCTGCTCCTTTGTAATGGGAAAAAAAATTTATGAAGCCCTCCTGCACGTTTCTTCCAAGGGGGATTGGGGTGCATGCAAATTTGGGCCAGGCCTTGCATTCACTTCATGGGCAAACTTTATGGTAGTAAAAAAAATAATAATAAACGGAACTTTTGTCTCATGTGGCCATCCAGTACGTTATTTCAAAGGGTTATTGGGGTGCGTGTAACTTTGTGGCAGGGCAGGCCTTGCATTCAATGCAAAGGCTAACAGTATGGCAGTACCAAAAGAATAACGTGAACTTGGTTTTCCTGTGGCCATCCAGTATGTGGGTTCAAAGACTTATTGGGGTGCATGTGAATTTGGTGCAGGGCAGGCCTTGCATTCAATGCATAGGCAAACAGTATGGCAGTACCAAAAGAATAACGTGAACTTGGTTTTCCTGTAGCCATCCAGTACGTGGGTTCAAAAGCTTATTGGGGTGCATGTGAATTTGTCGCAGGGCGGGCCTTGCATTCAATGTATTGGCTAACAGTATGGCAGTACCAAATGAAAAATAATGGAAACTTTGGTTTCATGTGGCCATCCAGGATGTCTGTTCCAAGGGTTATTGGGGTGCGTGTAACTTTGGGCAAGGCAGCCCTTGCATTCAATGCATAGGCAAACACTATGGGAGACCTACTTTCTTATAATGGGAACATTTTTTCAGGAGACCTTCTTGTACATCTCGTGAAGGGGGTATTGGGGTACGTCCTAATTTTTGGCAGCCCAGCCACTCAATCCATAGGCAATAACAGTAGAGGAGACCCACTGTTTAATTATGTTTAATTATTTTAATTATGTTTAATTATGGCCCTTTAAGAATAGTAATGCCGACTAATGCCCCTATAAAAATAGGCTTTGTGACTATAAGAGTCACTCTCTCATAAACGAAACAAGACGTGTCTGATGATGTGCCACACACCACATGGCCAGCTAAGGTTAAAAAAGGATCCATTTCCATTTTTTGTAACAAACGGATGTCAGCGGTCGTTATTTTGGACGGATCCGCTGAAGTTGCAAAGTGCCGGAGATTTAACCCCTTCACGACCATTGACGCCACGTAGGCGTCATGAAAAGTCGTGACAATACGACCCATGACGCCTATGTGGCGTCATGAATTGATTGCCCCCCCTGCGGGTTGGGTGACCGGGGTCACTGAAAGGTCACCCGACCCGCACACAAAGGACCCTTCAGAGTTAACACCTGGGGGTGTGGCTTAGCCCCCACGTGCCTACGATCGCTCTGATTGGCTGTTAAAAGTGAAACTGCCAATCAGAGCGATTGTAATATTTCACCAATGAAAATTGGTGAAATATTACAATCCAGCCATGGCCGATGCTGAAATAGCATCGGACATGGCTGGACACCGAGACCCGACCCCCCCCACACCGACTGACGGCACCGATCGACTGCCGCCACCGTCTGACGGCACCGATCGGCAGCCGCCGTCATAATCTGCCCCCCCGCCTTCCCTCCGCCCCCCCAGCCCTCCGATCGCCCCCTCAGCCCTCCGATCACCCCCTCTCACCCTCCTTTGTGCCTCCGATCTCCCGCTATCCATCCCGGTGTCCCGCCGTCCAGCGTCATGGGCGCCGCCATCTTGGAAGATGGCGGGCGCATGCGCAGTGCGCCGAATCGAATCTGCAACGCTGCAGATTCATTCATTTATTTTGATCACTATAATAAACTTTCATAGTGATCAAAATAAAAAAAAAGTAAATCACCGCCCCCCTTATCACCCCCATAGGTAGGGACAAATAATAAAAAAAACAAAATATTTTTTTTTTTTAATTTTTCCTTTAGGGCTAGGGTTAGGGCTAGGGTTAGGGTTAGGGTTAGGGTTAGGGCTAGGGTTAGGGCTATGGCTAGGGTTAGGGCTGGGGTTGGAATTAGGGTTAGGGTTAGAAATAGGGTTAGGGTTGGACTAAGGGTTAGGGTTAGGGTTAGAGTTAGGGTTGGACTAAGGGTTAGGGTTGGACTAAGGGTTGGAATTAGGGTTAGGGTTATAATTGGGATTAGGGTTAGGGTTGGGTTGGGATTACGGTTAGGCTTGTGGTTAGGGTTAGAGTTGGGATTTCGTTAGGGGTGTGTTGGGATTAGGGTTGAGGTTAGGGTTATGATTAGGGTTGGGATTAGGGTTAGGGGTGTGTTGGGGTTAGGGTTGGAGATAGAATTGAGGGGTTTCCACTGTTTAGGCACATCACGGGGACTCCAAACGCGACATGGAGCCACCATTTATTCCAGCCAATTTTGCGTTCAAAAAGTCAAACGGTGCTCCCTCCATTTCGAGCCCCATGTGCCCAAACAGTGGTGTACCCCCACTTATAGGGTATCAGGGTACTCAGGAAAAATTGCTCAACAACTTTGGGGGTCTAATTTCTCCTGTTACCCTTGGGAAAATAAAAACATGGGGGCTAAAATAATTATTTTTGTGGAAAAAATTTTTTTGATTTTTTATTTTCACGGTTCTACGTTATAAACTTCTGTGAAGCCCTTGTGGGTTCCAAGTTCTCACCACACATCTAGATAAGTTCATTGGGGGGTCTAGTTTCCAAAATGGGGTCACTTGTGGGGGGTTTCCACTGTTTAGGTACATCAGGGGCTCTGCAAATGTAACATGACGCCAACAGACCATTCCATCAAGTCGGCATTTCAAATGTCACTACTTCCTTTCCGAGCCCCAACGTGTCCCTGAACAGTGGCCCCCCCCCACATATGGGGTACCAGCGTACTCAGGACAAACTGTACAACAACTTTTGGTGTCCAATTTATCCTGTTACCCTTGTGAAAATAAAAAATAGTGGGCTAAAATTAATTTTTTGAGGAAAAAAAAAAAATTTTTTATTTTCACAGCTCTGCGTTATAAACTTCTGTGAAGCACTTGGGGGTTCACAGTGCACACCTCACATCTAGATTAGTTCCTTGGGTGATCTAGTTTCCAAAATGGGGTCATTTGTGGGGGGTTTGCACTGTTTAGGTACATCAGGGGCTCTGCAAACGTAACATGATGCCCACAGACCATTCCATCAAGTCTTCATTTCAAAGCGTCACTACTTCCCTTCCGAGCCCCAACATGTGCCCAAACAGTGGTCCCCCCCACTTATGGGGTACCAGCGTACTCAGGACACACTGGACAACAACTTTTGGGGTCCAAAATATCCTGTTACCCTTGTGAAAATAAAAAATAGTGGACTAAAAATCATTTTTTGAGGAAAAAAATATGTTTTATTTTCACGGCTCTGCGTTATAAACTTCTGTGAAGCACTTGGGGGTTCAAAGTGCTCACCTCACATCTAGATTAGTTCCTTGGGTGATCTAGTTTCCAAAATGGGGTCATTTGTGGGGGGTTTCCACTGTTTAGGTACATCAGGGGCTCTGCAAATGTAACATGACGCCCACAGACCATTCCATCAAGTCTTCATTTCGAAGCGTCACTACTTCCCTTCCGAACCCCAACGTGTGCCCAAACAGTGGTCCCCCCCACATATGGGGTACCAGCGTACTCAGGACAAGCTGGACAACAACTTTTGGGGTCCAATTTATCCTGTTACCCTTGTGAAAATAAAAAATAGCAGGCTAAAAATTTATTTTTTGAGGAAAAAAAAATATTTTTATTTTAATGGCTCTGCGTTATAAACTTCTGAGTAGCACCAGGGGGTTCAAAGTGCTCACTATGCATCTAGATAAGTTCCTTAGGGGGTCTAGTTTCCAAAATGGGGTCATTTGTGGGGGAGCTCCAAAGTTTACGCACACAGGGGCTCTGCAAACACGACATGGTGTCCGCTAACGATTGGAGCTAATTTTCCATTCGAAAAGTCAAATGACGCTCCTTCCCTTCTGAGCCATGCAGTGCGCTCAAACAGTGATTTCCCCCCACATTTGGGGTACCAGTGTACTCAGGACAAACTGGACAACAACTTTTGGGGTCCAATTTATCCTGTTACCCTTGGGAAAATAAAAAATAGCGGGCTAAAAAATCATTTTTGAGGAAAAAAAATATTTTTTTATTTTCATGGCTCTGCATTTATAAACTTCTGTGAAGCACTTGGGGATTCAGAGTGCTCACTACACATCTAGATAAGCTCCTTGGGGGTTCTAGTTTCCAAAATGGGGTCACTTGTGGGGGTTTCTACTGTTAGGCACACAGAGGCTCTGAAAACGCAACATGACACCCGCAGAACATTCCATCAAAGTCTGCATTCCAAAATGGTGCTCCTTCCCTTCTGAGCTCTCCCGTGCTCCAAAACAGTGGTTCCCCCCACATATGGGGTATCGGTGTACTCAGGACAAATTGCACAACAACTTTTGTGGTTCAATTTCTCCTGTTAGCCTTGTGAAAATAAAAAATAGCGGGCTAAAAAATCATTTTTGAGCAAAAAAAAATGATTTTTTATTTTCACTGCTCTGCGTTATAAAGTTCTGTGAAGCACATGGGGGTTCAAAGTGCTCACCACACATCTAGATAAGTTCCTTCAGGGGTCTAGTTTCCAAAATGGGGTCACTTGTGGGGGAGCTCCAATGTTTAGGCACACAGGGGCTCTCCAAATGCGACATGGTGTCCGCTAACGATTGGAGCTAATTTTCCAATCAAAAAGTCACATGGCGCTCCTTCCCTTTCGGGCCCTGCCATGCGCCCAAACAGGGGTTTATGACCACATATGAGGTATTGGTGTACTCAGGAGAAATTGCCCAACAAATTTTAGGATCCATTTTATCCTGTTGCCCATGTGAAAATGAAAAAACAGGCTAAATAAAATTTTTGTGAAAAAAAAAGTACTTTTTTTTTACGGGTCAATTTGTGAAGCACCTGGGGGTTCAAAGTGCTCACTAAGCATGTAGATAAGTTCCTTGGAGGGTCTAGTTTCCAAAATGGGGTCACTTGTGGGGGAGCTCCAATGTTTAGGCACACAGGTGCTCTCCAAATGCGACATGGCAACCATTAAATATTCAAGCATATTTTAATTTAAAAAGTAAAATGGCGCTCCTTGCCTTCTGAGCCCTGCCGTGCGCCCAAACAGTGGTTTATGACCACATATGAGGTATCGGTGTACTCAGGAGAAATTGCCCAACAAATTTTAGGATACATTTTATCCTGTTACCCATGTGAAAATGAAAAAACTGATGCTAAAAGAAAATTTTTGTTGGAAAAATTAAAATGTCCATTTTTTCATTCCATGTTGCTTTAGTTCCTGTGAAGCACCTGAAGGGTTAATAATCTTCTTGAATGTAGTTTTGAGTAGCTTGAGGGGTGCAGTTTTTAGAATGGTGTCACTTTTGGGTATTTTCTGCCATATAGACCCCTCAAAGTGACTTCAAATGTGAGGTGGTCCCTAAAAAAAATGGTTTTGTAAATCTTGTTGTAAAAATGAGAAATTGCTGTTCAACTTTTAACCCTTATAACTTCCTAACGAAAAAAAAAATGTTGTTTCCAAAATTGTGCTGATGTAAAGTAGACATGTGGGAAATGTTATTTATTAACTATTTTGTGTCACATAACTCTCTGGTTTAACAGAATAAAAATTCAAAATTTGAAAATTGCAAAATTTTCACCAAATTTCCATTTTTTCACAAATAAATGCAAAAATTATCGACCTAAATTTACCACTAACATGAAGCCCAATATGTCACGAAAAAACAATCTCGAAATCGCTAGGATGCGTTGAAGCGTTCCTGAGTTATTACCTCATAAAGGGACATTGGTCAGAATTGCAAAAAATGGCCAGGTCGTTAAGGTCAAAATAGGCTTGGTCATGAAGGGGTTAAAGGAACTGCGGTCTGGAAAAGGAGAGAGAGAGATTTTTTAACGCCACTGCCAGAACAGTATTCAGGGTTAAAATGCTTCCCTGAACAAATCTTCTTGGCATTCGCACTTGCAAATAGCAGACTGTCGTTACAAAAAACGTTTCAGAGTCCGTCTGCTCCGCCCGGGAGCCGCTAGAATTCTAACGGTCCGTCCAAATACGGATGCAACGGACAACCGTCAGTCAAAATCTGCCACTAATGCAAGTCTATGGGGGAAAAAACGGATCCGCCAAAAAAGGGGCGGATCCGTTTTTTTCTAAAACTGGCGGATTTTGACTGACGTAAAAAAATGGAAATGTGAAACAGGCCTAAGGTTGTTAACCCCTTCACCCCCAAGGGTGGTTTGCATGTTCATGACCGGGCCAATTTTTACAATTCTGACCACTGTACCTTTATGAGGTCATAACTCTGGAACGCTTCCATGGATCCCGGTGATTCTAACATTGTTTTCTCGTGACATATTGTACTTCATGTTAGTGGTAAAATTTCATTCAAATAACTTGCGTTTATTTGTGAGAAAAACGGAAATTTGGCAAAAATTTTGAAAATTTCGCAATTTTCCAACTTTGAATTTTTATGCCCTTAAATCACAGAGATATGGCACCCAAAAAACTTGATAACTAACATTTCCCACATGTTTACTTTACATCAGCACAATTTTGGAACCAAAATTTTTTTTTGTTAGGAAGTTATAAGGGTTAAAAGTTGACCAGCGATTTCTCATTTTTACAACACCATTTTATTTTTACAGACCACATCACATTTGAAGCCACTTTGAGGGGTCTATATGATAGAAAATACCCAAAAGTGACACCATTCTAAAAACTGCACCCCTTAAGGTGCTCAAAACCACATTCAAGAAGTTTATTAACCCTTTAGGTGCGTCACAGGAATTTTTTTGAATATTAAAAAAAAAATGAACATTTAACTTTTTTTCACAAAAAAAATACTTCAGGTTCAATTTTTTTCATTTTACCAAGGGTAACAGGAGAAATTAGACTGCAAAAGTTATTGTGCAATTTGTCCTGAGTACGCTGATACCTGATATGTGGGGGGGAATGACTGTTTCGGCGCATGGCAGAGCTCAGAATGGAAGGAGCGCCGTTTGACTTTTTCAATGCAAAATTGTCTGGAATTCAGATCGAACGCCATGTCACGTTTGGAGAGTCCCTGATGTACCTAAACAGTGGAAACCCCCTACAAGTGACCCCATTTTGGAAACTAGACCCCCCAAGGAACTTATCTAGATATGTGGTGAGAACTTTGAACCCACAAGGGCTTTACAGAAGTTTATAACGTACAGCGGTACAATTAAAAAATCATATTTTTTCCACAAAAATGATCTTTTCACCCCAATTTTTATTTTCCCAAGGGTAACAGGACCCTAAAAGTTATTGTGCAATTTGTCCTGAGTACGCTGATACCCCACATGTGGGGGTAAACCACTATTTGGGCGCATGGCAGAGCTCGGAAGGGAAGCAGCGCCATTTGACGTTTTTGGCTGGAATTGAGATCGGACATCATGTCGCGATTGGAAAACCCCTGATGTACCAAAACAGTGGAAACCCCCCACAAATGACACCATTTTGGAAACTAGACCCCCCTAAGGAAATTATCTAGATGTGTGGTGAGAACTTTGAACACCCAAGTGTTATGATTGAGTCACCATAGGAGGCAAAAACAGAAATGCTAGCTAAGTCCAGAAAACCAGAGAGGTTGGCAGCTATCGGATTGCAGACCCCTGATCCTATCACAACAACTAACAGTAGCCGTGGGGGGTTCCTACGATGCCCTAGACCCCTCGATGACAGCCGGAGAATTAAATAGGACTAAAGAAAGAAAGGGGAAATCTAAACTGCCCCAGAGCAGACCCCAAAGCAATAGGCAGCCCCCAACATATAATGACGGTGAAGCAAGATGAAAACACTAACACAGACAGAAAGATAGACTGAGCAAAGACGGGGCCCAAGCTAACTAGGTAGGAAAGGACAGGAAGGCTGCTGTCTGCAATCCGTGAAAAACCCTATGAAAATAAGAGCCAACAGACTGACAGTGAAAAAGGCCCTGAAGACGCTAGGCTTCAAAAAAGCTATGTCAGTACTCAGGAATTTTCTGAAGACAGAGCAACCGGCAAAAGGAGATTCAGCTCATCCCAGAAGGGAATGGCAGAATCCAGAAAAGCAAGGAAAGCAAAAACACAAATGCTAACAGGCAAAGCAGAAAACTTAGCTTTAGAGGAGCAGGAATCAGACTGGTGTCCTAGAAGTCCACAGAGAAATCACCCGCAGGGCAGAAGGGCATCGGCAGCCTTATATCCAGTCAGTGACTCCACTCAGCCAGTCATCCTCATTAGGCTCAGGTGCCTGATAATCAGGCTCATTACCTTCCTTTACCAGAATAGGGAGTTCACCAGACCTCAGTGACGAAGGGGAAAATGAACTCACAACAGTACCTCCCCCTTGAGGAGGGGTCACCGAACCCTCATCCATGCCACCAGGGCGATCAGGGTGAGCCCGATGAAAGGCACGCACCAATCTTTTGGCATGAATATCAGAGGCAGAGACCCAGGAATTATCCTCCTGACCATAACCCTTCCACTTAACCAAATACTGGAGTCTCCGTCTAGCCAGACGGGGATCCAGTATTTTCTCTACCTCATATTCCATGTTACCTTCAACCAATACAGGGTCTGGAGGTGCCACCCCAGGAACAACTGGTTCAACAAACCTCTTCAACAAGGACTTATGGAACACATTATGGATTTTAAATGTGACAGGAAGAGCCAAACGAAAAGAGACCGGATTAATAATCTCCAAAATCTTGTAAGGTCCAATAAATCTAGGCTTAAACTTAGGAGAAGCCACCTTCATAGCAATATTTTTTGATGATAACCACACCATATCACCAATCTTAAACTGGGGACCAATGGTCCTATGTCGATTGGAAAACCGCTGGGCCTTTTTCTGGGAGAGAGATAACTTATCCACCACTTGGTCCCAGATCTGGTGCATTCTCTCCACCACAGTGTCAACCGCTGGGCAGGCAGAAGGCTCCACCTGCCCTGAAGAAAATCGAGGATGAAACCCAAAGTTACAAAAAAAAGGTGACATCAAAGTGGCAGAACTAGCTCTATTATTTAAAGCAAATTCGGCCAAGGGCAAAAATGAAACCCAATCATCCTGATCAGCGGAAATAAAACATCTCAAATACGACTCCAAGGTCTGGTTTGTTCTCTTTGTCTGCCCATTGGTCTGAGGGTGAAAAGCAGAGGAGAAGGACAACTGAATTCCCAGCTTGGAACAGAAAGTCCTCCAAAATCTAGACACAAACTGAACTCCTCTGTCAGATACAATGTTCTCAGGAATCCCGTGTAAGCGAACCACCTGTTGCAAAAACAGGGGCACCAACTCAGAGGAAGATGGCAACTTAGGGAGTGGTACAAGATGAACCATCTTAGAGAACCTATCACAAATCACCTAAATAACAGTCGTTCTTTGAGAGACCGGCATATCAGAGATGAAATCCATTGAAATATGGGTCCATGGCCTCCTGGGGACCGGCAAAGGCATCAACAACCCACTAGAGCGAGAACAAGATTTAGACCGGGAGCAAGTCCCACAGGACTGCACAAAATTCCTGACATCATGAGACAAGGTGGGCCACCAAAAAGAGCGACTCACCAGATCTCTAGTACCAAAAATGACCAGCCAATGCAGAGCAATGAACTTCAGACATAACTCTCTTCTTCCACTGGTCAGGAACATACAACTTTCCACTGGGACAACGCTCAGGTTTGTCCTCCTGGAACTCTTGCAGAGCAAGTCTCAAATCGGGCGAGATGGCAGAAAGAACTACCCCTTCGCCTAAGATGGTAGCAGGCTTGGTCACCACAGGAGAATCAGCAAAGAAACTCCTAGAGAGGGCGTCTGCCCTGACATTCTTAGTTCCAGGAAGAAAAGAGACCACAAAATCAAAACGTGTAAAAAACAAGGCCCATCTAGCCTGTCTAGGGTTCAAGCATTTAGCCGACTCTAGGTAAATCAAATTCTTGTGGTCAGTGAGGACCACAACTTGATGTTTAGCTCCCTCCAACCAATGTCTCCACTCCTCAAATGCCCATTTCATGGCCAACAGTTCCCGATTCCCCACATCATAGTTACGTTCAGATGGAGAGAACTTTCGGGAAAAGAAAGCACAGGGATTCATTTTAGATGTTACAGGATCCTTTTGGGACAAAACAGCTCCTGCAACAATCTCAGAAGCATCCACCTCTACCTGGAACGGGAGTGAGACATCAGGTTGCCGCAAAACCGGGGCGGAGTTAAATCTTCGCTTCAGCTCCTGAAAGGAAGCAACAGCCTCCGGAGACCAATTCAACACATCAGCACCCTTCTTAGTCAGATCAGTCAATGGCTTGGCAATACTAGAAAATTTTGCTATAAATTTCCGATAAAAATTAGCAAAACCCAAAAACTTCTGGAGGGCCTTCAAAGAAGTGGGCTGAACCCAATCATAAATGGCCTGTACCTTGGCCGGGTCCATGTCAATAGTTGACGGAGACAAAATAAATCCCAAAAATGAAATCCTCTGTACTCCAAAAAGGCATTTCGATCCTTTGACGTACAGGGAATTCTCCCTCAAGATCCGGAACACAGTCCGAATATGTTCCACATGAGAATCCCAATCCTTGGAGAAGATCAAAATATCATCCAGATAGATAATCAAAAATTTATCGACAAAGTCTCGGAAAATATCGTTCATGAAGCACTGGAAGACAGAAGGGGCATTAGTGAGCCCAAAAGGCATCACCAGGTACTCAAAATGTCCCTCCGGAGTATTAAACGCCGTCTTCCATTCATCCCCCTGCTTAATGCAGATAAGATTATACGCCCCCCTGAGGTCAAGCTTGGTAAACCAGCAAGCACCTCTAACTCTAGAGAATTGATCCGAAATCAGGGGTAACGGATACTGATATTTAATAGTAATTTTATTGAGGGCACGATAATCAATACAAGGCCTTAAAGAACCATCCTTTTTGGCCACAAAAAAAAAACGGCACCTAAGGGTGAAGAGGATGGTCTAATATGACCCTTCTCCAATGCCTCCTTAATATAGGACCGCATAGCCTCGTGCTCGGGTACAGATAAATTGAAGAGCAGACCCTTGGGAAATTTACACCCCGGGCTTAGTTCAATTGCACAGTCATAACTCCTATGAGGAGGCAAGGACGCAGACTCATTCTCACTAAAAACATCATAAAAGTCCACCAAATAGTCAGGAACATCATGCGACTGAGGAGAGGTGGAAAAAACCGGAGCCTCACTAAAGGCACACCGACAACCCCAACTCACCACAGACACAGATTTCCAATCCAAAACTGGATTATGAATTTGCAACCAGGGAAACCCCAGAACAACGGCATCATGCAGACCATGCAACACCAAAAATCTGCAATTTTCTTGATGGTCTGGGGCGACCCGCATGACCACCTGGGTCCAAAACTGAGGTTTATTTTTAGCCAAAGGAGTAGCACCAATCCCCCTCAAAGGGATAGGCGTCTGCAGAGGTGTCATCAGAAATCCACAACATTTAGCAAAATCCAAGTCCATTAGGTTTAGCGCTGCTCTCGAATCCACAAAAGCCTTGGCGGAAAATGTGGACAGGGAGCAGATCAGAGTAATTGCCAGAAGAAACTTAGGTTGAACACCACCAACAGAAAACGTGTGTGCAAAGCGTTTCTCTCGTTTAGGACAAACAGAAATAATATGCGAGGCATCTCCACAGAAAAAACACAGCTTATTACGCCTTCTGAACTCCTGACGTTGCGCCTTAGACAAAACTCTATCACATTGCATAGGTTCAGACGTCTGTTCAACCAGTGGCAACACCTCTCGCGCAATCCTGCGTTCACGTAAACGCCGATCAACCTGAATGGCTAATGACATAGAATCGTCCAGACCAGAGGGAACAGGAAATCCCACCATAGTATCTTTTACGGCTTCTGACAAACCCTTCAGAAAGAGAGCAGCCAAGGCATTATCATTCCAGGTAGTAAGGACCGCCCACTTTCAGAACTTTTGACACTACAACTCTGCAGAATCTCGACCCTGGTTCAATGCCAACAGGGTCTTTTCAGTCTGATCAATAGCATTAGGTTCGTCATACAAAAACCCCAAAGCTTGAAAGAATGAGTTCACATTAGTCAGAATAGGATCATCTGGTTTCAAAGAAAACGCCCAATCCTGGGGATTGCCACGCAGCAAAGAGATGACAATTTTAACCTGCTGCGCGGAGCTCCCTGACGAGTTAGGCTTCAAGGCAAAAAATAATTTACAATTATTTTTGAAACTCAAAAATTTAGATCGATCCCCAAAAAATACATCAGGTGTAGGGATCTTTGGTTCAACAGCATGCAAACGAGCAAGGTAGGCGGAAATTCCCCACACTTCCGCAGCGAGCTGCTCCACACGATCAGACAATAGATCTCTCTATTGAGAGAAAAAAAAAATTCCCCCTACGGCCTCAGAGATATAGAGGAAAGAATATACACACACTTTTTTTTTTTTTTAAACACAATTCTTTCCTGCTATTGAGTACCCTATGATCTGCGGTATGGCGGGTGATTCTGTTATGATTGAGTCACCGTAGGAGGCAAAAACAGAAATGCTAGCTAAGTCCAGAAAACCAGAGAGGTTGGCAGCTATTGGATTGCAGACCCCTGATCCTATCACAACAACTAACAGTAGCCGTGGGGGGTTCCTACGATGCCCTAGACCCCTCGATCACAGCCAGAGAATTAAATAGGCCTAAAGAAAGAAAGGGGAAATCTAAACTGCCCCAGAGCAGACCCCAAAGCAATAGGCAGCCCCCAACATGTAATGACGGTGAAGCAAGATGAAAACACTAACACAGACAGAAAGATAGACTGAGCAAAGACGGGGCCCAAGCTAACTAGATAGGAAAGGACAGGAAGGCTGCTGTCTGCAATCCGTGAAAAACCCTATGAAAATAAGAGCTAACAGACTGACAGTGAAAAAGGCCCTGAAGACGCTAGGCTTCAAAAAAGCTATGTCAGTACTCAGGAATTTTCTGAAGACAGAGCAACCGGCAAAAGGAGATTCAGCTCATCCCAGAAGGGAATGGCAGAATCCAGAAAAGCAAGGAAAACAAAAACACAAATGCTAACAGGCAAAGCAGAAAACTTAGCTTTAGAGGAGCAGGAATCAGACAGGTGTCCTAGAAGTCCACAGAGAAATCTCCCGCAGGGCAGAAGGGCGTCGGCAGCCTTATATCCAGTCAGTGACTCCACTCAGCCAGTCATCCTCATTATGCTCAGGTGCCTGATAATGAGGCTCATTACCTTCCTTTACCAGATGTCATGATCCCAGTGCAGGTTTTTGAGCTGCACACCTGGGGTTAATGTCTGGAGCTCTGTGCAGGTTTTGACCTGCACACTTGGGGTTAATGATTGTGGCGTCTTTCTGGTTCTGGGGTAGCTTCAATCCCTGCCAGTTATACTTTTGCCTTTGGCCTAGTGTGCTGACCCCCGTGTGCCTGTTTGTTGCTATTGCTTGTTTATATGGTTCTGACCCGGCTGTGTTTCCCGTTGTGAGTTTGCCTGTTGATTTTGTACTGCGTTATTATCTGTGTATGACTCATTGCCTGTGACCTGACTACTCTCTGTTCGCCCCTCTGGTACCTTGCAGCTATCTCTGTTTGTGACTCATTGGCTATGTCCTGACTCTTCTCCCTGTCTATGCCCCTTGGTAAATTTGTCTCGCAGTTACTCTGCTAGGAATTGTCTTGCAGCTCCTAGCTCTGTGGGGTTTAAGCCACGCCTCTAGCAGTCACGTGCTTCAGGTCCTGCAGCTCTGAAGTACACATCTATTCGGTTGCTGCCCGCTCCACAGGTAGCTTTGAGCACTGTTTGCTTTACTCAGGGCACGCGCACTGGCTCAGTGAGCAAGTTCAGTGCGGTGTCTCTGACACCAGAATAGGGAGTTCACCAGACCTCAGTGACGAAGGGAAAAATGAACTCACAACACCCAAGGGCCTCACAGAAGTTTATAACATAAAGCCGTACAATTAAAAAATCATATTTTTTCCACAACAATGATCGTTTCACCCTCAATTCTTATTTTTCCAAGGGTAACAGGACCCTAAAAGTTATTGTGCAATTTGTCCTGAGTACGCTGATACCCCACATGTGGGGGTAAACCACTATTTGGGCGCATGGCAGAGCTCGGAAGGGAAGCAGCGCCATTTGACGTTTTTGGCTGGAATTGAGATCGGACACCATGTCGCGATTGGAAAACCCCAGATGTACCAAAACAGTGGAAACCCCCCACAAATGACACCATTTTGGAAACTAGACCCCCTAAGGAACTTATCTAGATGTGTGGTGAGAACTTTGAACCCCCAAGGGCTTCACAGAAGTTTATAACATAAAGCTGTACAATTAAAAAATCATATTTTTTCCACAAAAATGATCTTTTCACCCTCAATTCTTATTTTTCCAAAGGTAACAGGACCCTAAAAGTTATTGTGCAATTTGTCCTGAGTACGCTGATACCCCACATGTGGGGGTAAACCACTATTTGGGCACATGGCAGAGCTCGGAAGGGAAGCAGCGCCATTTGACGTTTTTGGCTGGAATTGAGATCGGACACCATGTCGCGATTGGAAAACCACTGATGTACCTAAACAGTGGAAACCCCCCACAAATGACACCATTTTGTAAACTAGACCCCCCAAGGAACTTATCTAGATGTGTGGTGAGCACTTTGAACCCCCCCAGTGCTTCACAGAAGTTTATAACGCCCGGGCGAGAAAATAAAAAATTTGTATTTTTTCCACAAACATGATCTTTTAGTCACCATTTTTTTATTTTCCCAAGGGTAACAGGAGAAATTGAACCCCAAAAGTTGTTGTCTAATTTGTCCTGAGTACGCTGACACCCCATATGTGGGAGAAAACTACTGTATGGGCACACATCGGGGCTCGGAAGGGAAGTAGTGACGTTTTGGAATGCAGACTTTGATGGAATGGTCTGCGAGTGTCATGTTGCCTTTGGAGAGCCCCTAATGTACATAAACAGTGGAAACCCCCCACAAATGACCCCATTTTGAAAACTAGACCCCCTAAGGAACTTATCTAGATGTGAGGTGAGCACTTTGAACCCCCAAGGGCTTCACAGAAGTTTATAATGCCCGGGCATGAAAATAAAAAAATCTTATTTTTTCCACAAACATGATAAATTAGTCCCCAATTTTTTTATTTTCCCAAGGGTAACAGGAGAAATTGAACCCCTAAAGTTGTTGTCCAATTTGTCCTGAGTATGCTGACGCCCCATATGTGGGAGAAAACTACTGTATGGGCACACGTCGGGGCTCGGAAGGGAAGTAGTGACGTTTTGGAATGCAGACTTTGATGGAATGTTCTGCGGGTGTCATGTTGCCTTTGGAGAGCCCCTAATGTACCTAAACAGTGGAAAACCCCCACAAATGACCCCATTTTGGAAACGAGACCCCTAAGGAACTTATCTAGATGTGTGGTGAGCACTTTGAACCCCTAAGGGCTTCACAGAAGTTTATAATGCCCGCGCATGAAAATAAAAAAATCATATTTTTTCCACAAACATGATCAATTAGTCCCCAATTTTTTCATTTTCCCAAGGGTAACAGGAGAAATTGGACCCCAAAAGTTGTTGTCCAATTTGTCATGAGTACACTGACACCCCATATGTGGGAGAAAACTACTGTATGGACACACGTCGGGGCTCGGAAGGGAAGCAGTGACGTTTGGAATGCAGACTTTGATGGAATGGTCTGCGGGTGTCATGTGCGTTTGGAGAGCCCCTGATGTACCTAAACTATTGAAACTCCCCACAAGTGACCCCATTTTGGACACTAGACCCCCCACAGAACTTATCTAGATGTGTGGTGAGCACTTTGAACCCCCAAGTGCTTCACAGAAGTTTATAACGCTCGGACGTGAAAATAAAAAAATCATTTTTTTCCACAAAAATGATATTTTTGCCCCCAATTTTTTATTTTCCTAAGAGTAACAGGAGAAACTGGACCCCAAAAATTGTTTTGCAATTTGTCCTGAGTAGGCTGATACCCTACATGTGGGGGTAAAACACTGTTTGGGCGCATGTCAGAGCTTGGAAGGGAAGGAGCACCATTTGACTTTTTCAACTCAGAATTGGCTGGAATTGAAATCAGATGCCATGTTGCATTTGGAGAGCCCCTGATGTGCCCAAACAGTGGAAACCCCCAATTCTAACTCCAACCCAAACCCCAACACACCCCTAACCCTAATCTCAGCCCTAACCCTAGCCCTAACCCTACCCTAACCCTAACCCTAGCCCTAACCCTAACCGTAATGGAAAAATGGAAATAAATACATTTTCTTTTAGTTTTATTATTTTTCCCTAACTAAGGGGGTGATAACGGGGGGTTTGATTTACTATTTATGGCGGTTTTTATGTTTGGCGGCTGTCGCACGCTAAAAGACACTTTTTATTGTAAAAATAGTTTTTGCATCACCATATATTGAGAGCTATAATTTTTCCATATTTTGACCCACTGAGTCATGTGAGGTCTTATTTTTTGCGGGACGAGTTGACGTTTTTATTGGTACCATTTTCGGGCACGTGACATTTTTTGATCGCTTTTTATTCCGATTTTTGGGACGCAGAATGAACAAAAACCAGCGTTTCATGAATTTCTTTTGGGGGGTGCGTTTACACCGTTTCGTGTGCGGTAAAATTGATAAAGCGGTTTTATTCTTCGGGTCAGTACGGTTACAGCGATACCTCATTTAGGTTGTTTTTTTATGTTTTGTCGGTTTTATGCAATGAAAACTCTTTTATATAAAAAATAATTATTTTTGCATCGCTTTATTCTGCAAGCTATAACTTTTTTATTTTTTCGCTGATGATGCTGTGTGGTGGCTCGTTTTTTGCGGGACAAGATGATGTTTTCAGCGGTACCATGGATATTTATATGCGTCTTTTTTATCGCGCGTTATTACACTTTTTGTTTGGTGGTATGATAATAAATCATTATTTTTTGCTTCGTTTTTTATTTTTATTTTTTAAGGGGTTCGCTAAAGGGGTTAACTAATCAGACAGTTTTATAGGGCGGGTTATTACGGACGTGGAGATACCTAATATGTGTATTTTTATTGTTTTGGTTTTTTTTATTTTCAAAAAATGGATTTATTTGGGCGAATATTTTTTTTTTTTCTAATTTATTTGGCGATTTTTTTTAAATTATTTTAACACTTTTTTTTTATTTTTACTTTATTAAATAGTCCCAGGTGAGACATCACTGTTCTGTGACAGATCGCTGATCTGTCACATCACAGATCACTGTGACAGATCAGCGATCTGTCACAGGCAGTGAAGAAGGCTTCCTCATGCCTGCGCTTTGCAGGCACTGAGGAAGCCAGCTTCCTGCAGGCCCCCGAAGGCCCCCGTCGCCATCTTGGATTCGGGGGCCTGCAGGAAAGGAGCCCCCCGCAGCAGCGCTGCACATTGCGCTGCCGTGGGGGGCTCAGGGAAGCACAGAGGGAGCCCCCTCCCTGCCGATGCTTCCCTTTAACCCCCGGTACACCGCGATCATGTTTGATCGCGGTGTGCAAGGGGTTAACGTGTCGGGGGCGGTCCGTGACTGCCCCTGACACATTGTGCTGGGTGTCAGCTGTGATAACATAGGGGCCCGGGTCCCATGGACGGGATAGTACGTCTGATGTCAGGAAGGGGTTAAATGCTACAATGACATTTCCCAGTGAATGCATTTGTATTGGTTGAAAGCAATGGTAAAGTTGAAAAACGCATCAAAAACGCTACGTGTGAACATAGCCAAAGTGGTGGAGGAGCATTTTTGGGGGGGTTATTTCCTTTGCCTTACATACAAATTATTACCCTGGAAAGGATGTCCCTTAACATATTTCCCTGTAAAATCCATTTTGGTTTTGTTTTTGTATGTTTAACTGTGCGCTTGTAAAAGTGGCATCATACTCTGACAATATTGGTCACAGCAGTGACCTAGGAGTAAGTAATGCTTCCAGGGGCCTTCCCCATGATGCTCCCATGTTGTTTGTGCACTGTTCCCATAGATTTCCGAAGTTTTGATACCCTAGAAAAACCTCCAGGGGAAGTCGCGGCAAAAAGCTTGGGTTTCCCATAGACTTACATTGGGCTCGTTGCTCGGGTTGAGTACCCGAGTATTCCAATTTGATCGACCCGAGCAATAAGCACCTGAGCATTTTAGTGCTAGCTCATCACTAATAATGATCAACGACAAGACATCTTAAAATTTGCTCCAAAGGCTGATTTGTCCTCTGTGACCGTTAGTCTCATGGTAATAAGCAGAGGAAAAGGACAAATAAATCCCCATTTTTCTGCAGAAAGCCCTCCAAAATCTAGAGACGAATTGTAGAACCCTATCAGATATAATATTTAGAGGAATCCCATGCAATCATACCACATAAATAATAAACAGTTATCCCCCCAGACCGCGGTAAATCTGAAATGAAATCCATGGACAAATAAGTCCATGATCTTTCTAGAATTGGCAAAGGAGCCAATTCCCCGGCCGGCCAGCAAAGCTGTACTTTGGTGCGTGCATAAGTTTCACAAGTAAACACAAAATCTCTAATATCCTTATGCATAGTGGACCACCAAAAGTGTCTAGCAACTGCCTTCTGGGTGGCAGTGACCCCAGGATGACCACTCAACACAGAATCATGGAATTCCTGCAAGAGGCGTAATCTTGGATACACAGAGACAAACAGCTTGCATTCAGGGGTATTGGAAGGAGCCAAGGACTGAGCAGTACGAATCACAGCTTCCAGCTCCGAGGAAACCATGGCCACAACAACACCCTGAGGAAGAATGGAGGAAGGAGGTTGTGGAGGAGACACAGAATCAAGACTACGAGACAGGGCATCAGCCTTCACGTTCTTAAACCCTGGTCGGATCATAATAGAGAAATTTAATCGTGAAAGAAATAAAGACTATCGGGCCTGTCTAGGTGTCAACAGCTTGACAGATTGACTGGATGAACAGCTCCCTCCAAAAAATGCCTTCAAAGGCCAACTTGACCGCAAGCAACTCCCGATTACCCACATCATAGTTTCTCTCAGAAGAAATTTTTAGAGAAGAAGGCACATGGTCGCAGGTTAGTTAAAGTCTCAGGACCTTAAGACAATACATCCCCCACACTGACCTCAGAAGCATCTACCGCCACAATAAACAGCTTCTGGAGGTCTGGTTGCACAAGAACAGGAGCAGACATAAAACATTTCTTTAAATTTTCAAAAGCCCCAACCCCTTCCGGCGACCAAACCTTTAGCTCCACCCCTGAACGAGTGAAGGTCCGTAAGAGGTTTGGCGATCTGAGAATATCCTCTAATAAATTTTCTGTAATAATTTGCGAATCCGAAGAAGCGCTGCAGAGCCTTAAGGTCACTGGATTGAACCCAATCAATTATGGCCTGAACTTTCCCAGGATCCATCTTAAACCCGGAGGCTGACACAATGAAACCCATAAGTGATATTTCTTGAACAGAAAAAGTACATTTATCAATTTTAGCGAACAATTATCTCTCAACCTTTGCAAAATCAAACGGACATGTTTATGATGTGAATCCAGGTCAGGAGAGAAAATCAGAACGTCATCCAAATAAATCACAATAAATCTCCCAGTATAATCAGAAAAAATATCATTCATAAAATTTAAAAAAACTGCAGGTGCATTCGTTAGACGAGACGAGATGACAAGATTTTCAAAGAGACCTTCAGACGTTAAAAATGCTGTCTTCCACTCATCACCCTCACGAATCATTTCACGAATCTGTTTCAGATTATTTGGCCGTATAAGATCGAGTTTGGAAAGCAATTTGGCCCCGGAAAGTTGATTATGTAGATCGGGGATAAGTGTAAGTGGATAAGTATTTTTAACCGTTATTTTGTTTAATTCTCGGAAATCAAGGCAGGGACGAAGATCTCCACCTTTCTTTTTAACGAAAAAGAATCCGGCAGCTACCGGCGATGAGGAAGGGTGAATGTGACCTTTTTATAAACTCTTGCTAATATACCCTTTCATGGCTGCCCGCTCAGAGCTAAACATGTTCTACAAGCGAACCTTGAGTAATTTGGCATTAGGAATGAGATTAATTGCACTGTTATAGGAGCGATGAGGATGTAATATCTCAGATTCTTTTTCCGAAAAAACATCTCGGAAGTCTTTCAGGTATTCCGGAAGACCTTCCAGACTAATGGAACAAACATGCACAGACTTAAGACATTTTTCAATACAATAAGGACCCCATTTGACAATATCTCTCTGATTCCTGTCAATAATCGGATTATGATTATGCAACCAAGGAATACCCAACACAATTCCAGCAGGTAAATTGTCCAAAACATAACAGGAGATAAATTCTGTATGAAGAGACCCCACCTTGGGTGTGAACTCCACTGTAACTAACCGAACCAGATTTTTGAGCAACATTGTTCTGTCAATGGCCACGATTTGAATAGGGCTTTCTAGCTTAACTGTCCCTAATGCTAATTTCAGAACCAGTCTCGCATCAATGAAATTAGCAGCAGATCTGCAGTCAATAAAGGCAAATGTGAACAGACACAGATCTTGAAAAAGAAGTTCAGCATTCAACAACACCTTATCATAGGAGTAAAAGGGTACCCGTAAGTCTGAGTGACCTCTTCAACAATCACCCAGAAAGGCATTTTCCGACAGCTTGCTTGCTGCAAGTCGTGCCAAGCAAACTTTTAAGAAATGTCCAGCTTGTCCACAATAGAGACAAAGTCCAAGTTCCCGATGGTGTCTCCTCCTTAATCCTTGAGCTGGCAGCATAAACCTCCATAGGTTGCAACTCAGGTGCACAAACCGGGCCAGTTGAACAAAATGAGCCTCTTTTGGCACCTCGTGTCTCTCCCGCATCCTCCGATCCACACGGATAGCCTGAGTCATGGCCTCCACCAAACAACCAGGTGGAGCATGTAGAGCCAGAGCGTCCTTAAGAGACTCTGAAAGACCCCTCAGGAATTGGCATAAGAGCTGCGTCATTCCACAGGACCTCAGAAGACCACTGACAAAACTCAGTACAATAGTCTGCTGTGCGGTTCCCTTGTGTCAGATTCATGATCCTTGTCTCTGCCACCTTGACCCTGTCAGCTTCATCATAGATCTGTCCTAAAGCATCAAAAAAGGCGTCCACTGAAAGATGTTCAGGAGCAAGAGGGGATTAGGAAAATGTCCACGTCTGAAGACCCCCGCCCCCCCCCCCCCCCCCGCAAAAGTGACATTATAATTACCACCCGCTCTAACTCATTCCTTGATGACCGGGGCACAAGGCAAACAACAATTTGCAACTCGCTATAAAAATTCTGAACTGGTCCTTTTCTCCTGAAAACTTGTCAGGGAGTGCAATAGCAGGTTCAGTGGGACTGAATGAGACTTCAGATTGTACAGGCGTCATAACAGCGGACTGAGGAGGAGGGATTCTGAGGGGCAGTAAGAGTACCAGAAATCTGGCCCTGTAACTGAGCATGTGAGGAAGCCAGTTTGTGTTGTTCCAAGGCTAAATCTTGGACTAACTGAGTGAGATCCGCCACCTGATCACACAAAGTATGTAAAGGATACATAAGTGGGAAACTGAAAAATTTTTATTGATCAGTCATAATGTGACGTGAGTCACAGCAGTAAATATGTATACTACTTACTGCAAGTATAGGGAGGTTAAAAAATCCAAGGTCAGGACCAGGAAATGGCGCAGTATGACAAAGGGAAGTCAGAGACGAAGTCCAATACACGAGCCAAGGTCAGAAAAGCTGTTACGGCGGCGGAACACGCTTAAAAAATATAAATAAATGTGTTCGTCGCCCGGGGTCCACCGTGCGGCAGGTGTGATAACCACTGCTAAAATGGCAGAGCACAGGGACGATAATGTGCACAGGGTTTAACTGCACCTAGTGCACAAAAGTAGCTCTGTTAAGGTCACAGAGCTGCACATGAAAAAGTAATGCAGAAGCAGGCTGTTTCACAGACAGAGCTGCAAGCAAAACAAAAATACAAAGAACGCTGAGTCTGTATCAGCTTCACAGACCATCAGCGGCACACGTGCGGTAGCCAGGGATCGGAGTAGTTCAAGACAACACTACAACTGGATAGACTTACTGTGGCAGACCGTGTGCACGGCGTCGCAACTGCGGACGCCAAAATGACTGCAAGAGCGAATTTAGCAGGCGCAATGCAGAACGCTGGCTGCTGTAACGAATGATGCTTGAGCGCGCTGGCGCTAGCGCAATACTGGCTGTCCCAATAACTCACACAAACATAATATCCGAGGGAAGGGGTTTCATAATAAGTCATCCACCAGACCAAGCATCCATCACCAAACACACAGCAGCAAGTATAGAAAATACTAGCGCATGGCATAACGGCCATGCGCACTTTTTATAGCGTACGGGACCTGCCGGAAATCTCCAGAGCCCCGAGCATAACCAATCAAATCAGGAGCAGGACCTGAGCACCTGACTCCTGAACTCCAGTGAGAGCTCGTCCCGTGAGTATGCTCAGTAGCTGGGAAAAAGGACAGCCTCTGGAGACAAATGTGAGAATCTGGGTTGCTGCATAAGCATAGACTGACCCAGATTCCTAACAAAAGCAAGAGAGACAAAAACAGTTACAGGGATCAAGCACAAGCAAAGTCAGGTCACAAGCAGTGTGGCCTAGCAGTCGATGTGAGCAGACGGCTCCTGTGACCTCTCTGCTGTATATCTTCGTTTATCCTGTTCAAAGTCCCTCTGGAGTGCAGATAACGATCTGAGCTGGTGGGGGAGAGTGGAGGAAGACACACACGCTGTGCTGTGGTGACCCGCGGTCATGGGAAGAAGATGACAGCAAGATGCCAGGACAGGAGCTGGGAGCCGGGCTGAAGATGGCGCCGACAGCGTGGAGGCAGCTAAGAAGGCAGATGAAGCAAATGCCTCCTATGCACAGAGACTCGAGATAGCAGCCAAATTGGAGAAGTTTGCGAGGCTGGAAGGAACAGAAAAGGTGATGTTTAAAGGGAGAGAAGAGGAGACAGAGGAGAAAGAGAAAGAAGACTCAGAGGCTGATTCGGTACAGGAGGGGTTAATGGGTGAGAATGAACGGCGGGAAAAGGAGAGTGTGGAGCAGGAAGACATTGTGGAGCCTGTCGTAGGGGAACCGACATTGAAGGATGTATATGACTTGGTTAGAAGACTGCACTAACGACCCTTAAGGGGGTTTTACACATAGCGATATCGCTAGCGATATCACCATAACGTCACCGATTTTGTGACATTATAGCAATATCGCTAGCAATATCGTTATGTGTGATACCTCCGACCGGCTCCCCCGCTGTCCATCGCTGATCGCGCGAGAATGTCCGGCTCCATTTCTCGTCGGGCGCTTCCTGCTGGGGCTTCCTGCTGTGACGACGAGCGCCGTGTGGAGGCGGGCGGGAGGACGCCAGGATCGCTGTGTGTGAAAGGTGAGTATCGTGCGCTGCGTCGCTGCTGCATCGCTGTGAGGTCTGCCTGTGTGACAGCTCACTAGCGATCATTTAGCGATGCACCAGCGATCCTGACCGGGTCGGATCGCTGGTCGGATCGCTGGTGCATCGCTAAATGTAAATGGGCCTTTACACAGAGAGTTGGGGTTAAAGAAGAAATGTCCAGCATGAAGGCAGCCATAAATAAAGCTGATGCCAGGGTGGGGGCAGTAAAGGAGAGAGTGAGTGTGCTGGAGGATCAACTTGCTAAAATGCAGAAGTCGCACACTCAATGTTTGCAGAGAGGTGCTGCCCTGGCTGATAAAGATGATGACTTGGAAAACCGCTCAAGGTGGAATAATGTGAGATTAGTGGGCATCCCCGAGAAGGCGGAAGGGACCGATCCTACAGCATTTATTGAGGACTGGCTCCGCACTAAAATTGGCGCCGATAACTTGACCAAACTTTATGCAGTGGAGAGAGCGCACCGCGTCCCCATGAGACACCTCCCGCTGGGACCCCCCGCCGTACTATCCTTGCTAGGATCCTTAATTATAGAGACAGAGATATTATACTAAGGAAAGCAAGAACGGCGAAAGATCTGCGCTTTAATGGCCAAAAGATTTCCATTTACCCTGATTACTCAGCCAAGGTGCAAAAGCAGAGGATGCAATATGGTGCAGTGAAGAAAAGACTGAGAGACTTGGCTTTGGCTCTACCTTATATCCAGCAAAGCTCAGGGTTGTGGCCCTGGGAACAGTGCATTTTTTCCAAACACAGGAGGAGGCCGTGAAATGGCTTCACTTAAACAACAAGCGGCTCCAGGCGGATAAGGACAGAGGGAAGTGAGCGGAGTGAAATGCCGCACTGCGTCATGTCGTTTTTTGACAAGAAGAAACTAAAAGACGGTGCTGTTATATGGAGGTTTCTGGTTCCTGCATATAAATTCATTTGAACTATGGAGGGACTGATTGTAATAATAATGCCTATATGCGGAGGAGGTGTGGAGGAGTTTGGATAGTGGTTCAGAGGTATTGTTTATAGGGTAACTAGACGTTGGAGGAAAAAATACAACGGGAGAACTGTTATGGTTTGTTGGGTTACTGTATATGGGGGGAGGAGAGGGGTTAATTGTTTAGGGAAGAGTTTTACTGCATACGGAGAGCTGCAAGATATTTTCAAGGGTCGCGAACTTGTATGTATAGAATTGTATGATGGGTGATAGAATTAAAATCCTTAGTTGGAATGTAAGAGGACTGTCAGAGGGAACACGAAGAACGGCGATCATGGAATATGCTAGGAAGAGGAGGCCGGATATTCTATGTCTCCAGGAGACTCATTTACTGCGGGAAATTGGGAGAGCATATCATGCCACATATTCTTCATATGTGTGACGCCCGGGAGACCATGGAATACCCAGCACCGGATCGGTGGTGTCCTTGCTTCACCTCTGGGGAATGTCACGGGTGGCTTGACCCGGTGCTGTGGCCTCAGGCGATGCACAGTGCAAAAGGGGGTATTATGAGGGGACTTGAAGAGCACGGGCACTTACTTGTTCAGCAGCGGATTCTCTCAGCGGTAATGCTCCCGATCTTGGGTAGATGGCTACTGTCCAAATGAAAGTCTGAGACACTGGAAACGGTTAACCAGTTTACTTCAACAAATAGGGGGTTACAATAAGTCCTGTCACCGGAGTCTGTATGGGAACTTTTGGGTTACTCTGGCCCTGCCGGGGCTTTTACCTCCTATTTTGCGCTGTTTCTGTGTGGCCCTGCTGCTGTGTGTGAACTGGCTGCTGGCCCAATCTGTCCTCTCCGGGTCTTGATTCAACGGGCAACTCGAGTCCTTTCCTGTTCTTACCCCCTCCGGGAGTGCCGCTGAACTCTACACCTGTTGCTGCGTCTGACCCTAGTGAGGCTGGTATCACCTCACGTTTTCCGGTTGCTGTATTATATATAATGAATGCAGCCACGGATCCGGTATTCGTCTCTGCGCCTGTTCTGGGTAGTAATTAGTGCTACCCGGTTCTTAAAATGTCCTCTTTCTCTGTCCCTTTTTCCTCAGACCGGTGTTCTGTTGGCCCTGAAATTGTCAGTCAGTCCTTCAGGAGCCTGATACTGCTCCTCACACTCTGACCCTCCAGATCTGAACTCCTGGGAATAACTCCCTCCTTTTCCTCATGTCAGAATTGATATAGGGGAGTCTCTGGAGCTCCCCCTTCTGGCCGGAGGTGGTAATGCAGTGTGTAATGTATAATAATTAGATCTGTCTCTTTAAGCAAGCCAGACTTATGGGACTTGGGGGGTGGAGACAAGAGGGATGAGAAGGGAAGTTTCAGTTTCACTTCTGTGTAGCATGGGAATGCAACTGTTATGCTGTGTGCTGGAGGACGAAGAATAAAACATATCTAAAGTTTAATACCTTGAATTCTTCATAACGTGTGGATATTACAACTGGCGACGAGGATGGGATATAATCACCTACTGCTGTGAGTACGGACTCTATTTTACCGCTTCACACGCCAGCACCACTGAGAGACTCTATCATGGCTGACTACTTGCACACATTCCCATAGTTTGATATGACTGATGTCATTAATCTCTCCCATAACTGGAGAAAATGGCTAAACAGATTTGAGAATTTCCTAGAAGCCAAGGACATAAAGGAGGAGAAAAGAAAGAGAGCTTTGCTCCTGCATTGTGCAGGCACAGGAGTCTATGACATATACAGTACGTTACCTGCAGCAGAAACAGACACATACAACAACTGCACTAAAGCTCTCACTGGCTACTTCAACCCCAAACAGAACATCAGATATGAAAGATATAAATTCAGGATTGCCAAGCAGCTTCCAGAAGAGTCCATAGACACTTATGTCACACGGCTGAAAGAGTTAGCACATGGATGTGCCTTTACAGATGTAGATGATGAAATCCTAACTCAAATGATTGTCACCTGCTCGTCTAATAACCTAAGGCATAAGGCTCTGCAGCAGGATATCTCTCTACATGATTTACTCAAAATGGCCCGTGCTATAGAAATAGCAGATCATCAGGCTACCGTAATGGAGAATGGGGATAAATTACATGTGCATAATCTCAAACAGAAAAATTTACCAGACAAACAAGCCCAGAAACAGAAGAAATGTTATAGATGTGGACAGGATTTCCCTCACCACCAGAACAAATGTCCAGCTATGGGACAAACCTGCAGTAAATGTGGAAAAGGGAATCATTTTGCAGCTGTTTGCAAATCAGCGCACTACAAGCCTCCGCTGCCTATGACAAAATCTGCAGATGTAAAAGTGATAAATCAGGACACAGAAGAAATGTCTGCGACTGAGAACTATGTGTTCACTACCTCTGTCACTGGTTCAGTGCAGTCTCCCTGTGTTACACTCTCAATCTGCAACACTGACATTACCTTTACAATAGATACAGGAGCTTCAGTGGATATCATAGATGGCACTACATATGAACAATTGAAAACAAGGCCAGTTTTACAACAAGTGCAGACTAAAATCTTTCCTTATGGATCTAAAACACCTCTAGCTATAATGGGACAATTTGATGCTGAAATTAGATATAAAGAAAACAGGCAGAGAACCACTTTCCACACATTACAAGGATTGGGAGGCTGTCTTCTCAGCTATCACACTGCCTTGGAGCTAGGGCTCATCCAGATTATTCATACCATAACTGACCCTGCGGATATGGATGTACAAACTATGGTGAACAGCTTTCCCTCCCTATTTAGTGGTTTGGGAAAACTAAAGGACTCTCAAGTACACCTTCATGTGGATGACAATGTTCGTCCAGTAGCCCAGCCTCACTGGCGGATTCCATTTCACCTGAGACAGAAGGTAGAAAAGGAACTCCAATTGCTCATGGATGAGGACGTTATTGAAACTGTTACTGGTCCCACTCCATGGGTCTCTCCTCTTGTGGTAGTTCCAAAACCAAAGACTCCTGATCAAGTGAGACTGTGTGTTGACATGCGCCTGCCCAACACCGCTATCCAGAGGGAAAGACATATCTCACCTACGATTGATGACATCATTCATTTATTAAATGGAGCCACCGTCTTCTCAAAGCTTGACCTCAATAAGGGATATCATCAATTAGAACTGAGTCCAGAGTCCCGATACTTGACCACATTTTCCACCCATGTGGGCCTCAGAAGATACAAAAAACTGACTTTTGGAGTCTGCTCAGCAGCAGAAATTTTTCAGGATGCAATAAGGAGTGTCATTCAACACATCCCAAATGCCTTTAATTACAGTGATGACATATTGGTTTTTGGTAAAACTCAAGCTGAGCATAATCGTGCTCTATATGCTATCTTCGAATGTCTGCTTTCTGCTGGACTCACTTTAAACAAAGAGAAGTGCGAGTTTGACAAGGGTTCATTAGAATTCTATGGTCACATCTTCTTGGCAAAAGGAGTACAACCAGACCCCAAGAAAGTGGAAGCTATCAGAACAGCCTCAATTCCACAGGATGCCAGTGAAGTGCGTTCTTTCCTTGGAATGGCAAGTTACTGTGCTAGATATATTCCGAATTTTTCAACAATCAGCAATCCACTACGGGAACTTACAAAACAAAGTTGTATTTTTCAATGGTCCCAAGACTGTCAGGCCTCTTTTGAAACAATTAAAAATGAACTCTGCTCGACAACTACTATGGCTTATTTTGATCCAGCTCTTCGAACTGAACTGATTGTGGACGCCAGTCCCGTGGGACTGGGTGCTATTCTAGCGCAGTACAAGGATAACAATCAAAATCCTCACATCATTTCTTATGCAAGCAAGAGCTTAACAAACACTGAAAGAAAATATTCTCAACCTGAAAAAGAAAGCTTGGCAGTTGTCTGGGGATGTGAACACTTTCACTTATTTCTCTATGGAGCTCCCTTCACCATTGTCACAGATCATCAAGCACTTCTTACAATTTTTGGAAATCCAAGAGCTAAAATGCCTGCACGAATTGAACGATGGGGCCTACGTCTACAGGACTACAACTATAAAATTGTTCACAAACCTGGAAAATACAGCAATCCGGCTGATTATCTTTCAAGACATCCTACTAATGATGATATACCTGTGCATTCCTCCATTGAAGAATACCTATGTTTTGTTACAGATCATGCCGTGCCAAAAGCACTTTCTCTTGATCAATTTATAAATGAAACAACAAAAGACAAGACACTCTGTGCCCTAATACAAATCATCCAAAATCGAAGGTGGCATGAAATTCAAAAGGAAAAATCTCCTGATTCTGAGATTGATCTGAAAGAGTTAAAACTATTCTCAAACGTACGTGAGGAATTATCAGTCACTGAAGAACACCTCATTCTTCGAGGTACCAAACTAGTTGTACCTAAGACTTTGCGTAACTTAGTCATACAGATAGCACATGAAGGTCATTTAGGAATTGTTGGCACAAAGAAGTTACTCAGAGAAAAAGTGTGGTTCCCAAATATGGATCACTTGGTGGAAGAAAAGATTAGACGCTGTTCTACTTGTCAATTAATCACTCCATCATCAACCTTAGAGCCATTACAAATGTCTCCGTTACCCACTGCTGTCTGGGAGGAAGTGGCAGTCGATATATATGGACCATTGCCAAATGGCCAATACATTCTCGTAACAATTGATGAATATTCTCGATACCCTGTCATTTCATTTATCTCTTCAACATCTGCTAATAATGTTATACCAGAGCTGGACGACATTTTCTCGGCATATGGTATTCCAAGAGTGGTCAAAACAGACAATGGACCTCCATTCAATGGACATGTGTTTACACAATTTTCTGAATACTTGGGATTCAATCACAGGAAAATCACACCTTGCTGGCCGCAAGCCAATGGAATTGTGGAACGTTTTATGCGCACTCTGGGGAAACGTATCAAGGCAGCGAGTCTGGAGCACATCCCACTGAAACAGTCATTATACAAATTCATGCGTAATTACCGCAATACGCCACACTCCACTACTAATGCTGCTCCAGCTCATTTAATGTTCAGCAGAACCCTGCGTATACGTCTCCCTGATGTGACCAGCCATCCCCGACTGAGTGACTCCTCAGTGAGATCCACAGATTTCTCCAACAAACAAGCCATGAAACGTTATGCAGACAGAAGGCGAAGGACACAGTCAAGTGCCATCGAAAGAGGGGATGTCGTGGTGGTACGTCAAAGACCAACCAACAAGACCTCACCTGTATATGGTCCTGCAAAATATTATGTTACTAAAAGGAAAGGCAGCATGATCACAGCTGAACGAGATGGACACTCCATAACGTGAAATTCTTCATATTTTAAAGTCATACCGCAGAATGATGACAATGAACTCTCTTTGGTGGAAGATTTGGTATCCGATGGTGGAGAGGACCAACAAGAGGTAGCTGGTCCATCAATAATGAACCCTCTCAATGAGCCCAGACGTTATCCTACATGAGAGAGAAGAGCTCCATCGAGGCTTATTGAAGAAGTGTAATTACAGTTTTGGTTTGGTTTTTTTTTGTTTGTTTTCTCTGGTTTTGGAATTGAACAAATAAGACAAAACGGACATATGATTTCTTTGGACGTTTTCATGTTGTTGCATTTATCAGTAATATGGGTTATTTATGGAAAAAAAAAAAAAAAAAGGGGATGATGTAATGTATAATAATTAGATCTGTCTCTTTAAGCAAGCCAGACTTATGGGACTTGGGGGGTGGAGACAAGAGGGATGAGAAGGGAAGTTTCAGTTTCACTTCTGTGTAGCATGGGAATGCAACTGTTATGCTGTGTGCTGGAGGACGAAGAATAAAACATATCTAAAGTTTAATACCTTGAATTCTTCATAACGTGTGGATATTACACAGTGTCCCTATTCTTGTTTGTGTCTTGTGTCAGTAACTCTGTGGTGATCCCACTTTTGTGGCAAATACCCCTAGGGGTGCCACATTCCCCCTTAGTTAAGAACAGTACTCCGGGACTGTGGGACAATAAACATTTGAAATAACAACTAATATATACAGAGTCTTAAAATGAAAAGTCACAAAAACCATTCAAAGATCAAAAATAGAGTTCTGTAAAAAGTCACTTCAAATAGCGTCCATTAATACAGTTCTATCCTTGAGGGTTATTAATTTGTTAGGAAAGGCACTGCAATTAGTGTCCATGAATTTAGTTCCATTTTTTTTCCAACAGAGTCTAAAGATAAAGTTCAAAGAGAAAGTTCAAGAATATGCAAGAAGTTCATACAGAAGAGTCTCTGTAGATACTGGGCTTAAACGTGGCAAACTGATAACAAATGGCTAAGCTAGATTTTCTGTTCAACTATAAATGGTATAACATATATTCAATTCTCATAAATGGTATTCACATTTGGTAATCCGTATACCTTTCCGATAATTGACCCTGAGTACTACGTTGTGATCTACGTAATAACGGTGTCTCTTCAGGTGGCGTACTACGGTCTACTGCTAATATGGTGTCTGCCCGTTCTGCTAAAGATAATTCCACAATTATGGGGTTGGTAAGTCCACCGTGAATGGGATCACCATGACCAGGAATCTGTTCTTCCTGTCTTGGGACTTCTTGTGGTACGGGGTCAACTTCTTGTCTTGGGGCTTCTGGTACTACGGGTTCTGGTGTTGGGTAAAAGGCCATCACTGGAACTATTACTGAGCAATAGTAGGTTGGCCATGTCTTAGTAAAGTCTCCTAATGCGGTATGATACACTTCTTCCTCTTCCTTAGCAGGTTGAACCTGTATGGGTTGAATGACTTCTGGTTCCGGTTGGACAATTTCTGGCTCTTTCAATGTTTCCGGACATAGTTTCAGATTGTCTCTAGATACTAGTACTGATGTTAGTCCTCCGTTTTTGCTGATAAGGCCCATTTTTGGGTTGTTCACTCTTGTGGGTAAAACTGTATAGGGAACGGTTTCCCACTGATTGTCCAATTTATTGGTACGACGATTTCTCTTGAGCACTTGGTCACCCGGTTTTAATGGGGTTGCTAGAGCATTCCGGTTGAAAGTTCGCTCTTGTCTTTCTCTAGTTTGCTGAAGGCTTCTTTCCACACTTTCTTGTACTTGGCGATACTGCTTTTGCCGTATGGTATCCCAATTTGAGTCTTGAACGTCTACGTCTGGTTTTAGAATTCCCATTTCTAGATCGATTGGTAGTTGGCCGGGTCTTGCACGCATAAGGTAAGCTGGGGTGCAGTTGGTGGAGCTTACCGGGACATGGTTATATAGATCTACCAAGTCAGGCAATTTCTCCGGCCACTGATTTCTCTCCGATTCTGGTAAAGTTTTCAGTAGATCTATTACAATGTGGTTCATCTTTTAGCATAAGCCGTTTGTTTGTGGATGGTAGGCCGTCGTCCGGATCTTTTTGCAACCATACATATTACAAAATTCTCTGAAGATCTCTGATTCAAAGGCTGTACCTTGGTCTGTGAGTACCTGTTCTGGGTATCCATGGGGTCTACAAAAGTACATTTGGAACGCCTTGGCTGCTGTTTTTGCTGTCAGATCTTTTACAGGTACTACTACCAAGAAGCGTGAATAATGGTCCACAATGGTCAAGGCATAAACATAGCCGGACCGGCTTGGTGTCAACTTCACGTGGTCTATGGCAACAAGTTCAAGTGGCTGCTTGGTGATTATGGGCTGCAGTGGTGCTCTTTGGTTTCTTTGATCTTTTCTTCTAAGGTTACAAGGGCCACAGTTTCTGCACCATTGTTCAATTGATTTTCTCATTCCGACCCAATAAAATCTTTCTCTTAGGAGTACTTCGAGCTTTTTCCATCCGAAGTGACCGGCACCATTGTGGTAAGCCTCTAGGACCATTTTCACATCTTGTTTAGGCACGATGATCTGCCAGACCAATTCATGCGTTTTTGGATTAGTGTACCTTCTGCAGAGCTTCCCTTGGTACAAGAACATTTTGCCTCTCTCCTTCCAGAGTTGATGCGTCTCTTCTGGAGCATTCTCATCGGGGTATGCACTTTGCTCAGTCAACAGTTCTTTCACCAACTTCACAGCCGGATTGCTATCTTGTGTGTCAGCCCATCTATGGTGTGCCAACGGGTTAAAATTCACCTCTTGTTGTTTCTGGTAAGTACTTGACTGATGTTGTTTTGCCTTGGGATGATGGAAGGCTGGTAGCTCAATATCCAAGCTCTTCCGGTTCTTCTTCCACGTCCCTCAAGTGTGGCATCCGGGATAGGGCATCGGCATTTCCATTCTTGCGGCCTGCTCTATACTTGATCAAGAAGTTGTAATTGGACAACCGGGCTATCCATCGCTGTTCTAGCGCACCTAATTTAGCCGTATCCAGGTGGGTCAACGGGTTGTTGTCAGTATAGACGGTAAATTCTGCAGCGGCCAAATAGTGTTTGAAACGCTCAGTCACAGCCCAGACTACTGCCAGTAGTTCCAACTTGAAGGAGCTGTAATTTTCCGGATTTCTTTCAGTAGGCCGGAGCTTCCTACTTGCAAAGGCGATGACTTTCTCCTTGCCTCCCTGCTTCTGAGACAGTACGGCTCCTAGTCCCACATTACTGTCATCTGTGTAGAGGATGAAGGGTTGATGGTAATCTGGGTATGCTAGAACCTCTTCTCCTGTTAATGCCTTCTTTAGCTTCTCAAAGGAGTCTTCCCTCTCATCACTCCACTGGAAAGGAGGATTTCGGTTTGAAGGCTTCTTCGTCTGCCCTACCAGGACGTCTTGTAGGGGTGCTGCTAACTTCGTGAACCCTCTTATGAATCTGCGATAGTAACCCACCAGTCCCAGGAATTGCCTCACCTCTTTCACATTGGTGGGCCTTGGCCAATCCCTTATTGCGGCTACTTTCTCAGGATCCGGTGCTACTCCCTCTGAACTCACAACGTGTCCCAGGTACTGTACCTTTGGCTTGAGAAGGTGACATTTGGATGGCTTGATCTTCATGCCATATCTGGATAATGCTTCGAACACTTCTGCCAGGTCTTGTAAGTGTTGTTCGTAAGTTTTTGAGTAGACAATCACATCGTCCAGGTACAGGAGGATGGTCTCGAAGTTCTTGTGTCCGAGGCAACATTCCATCAGCCGCTGGAAGGTACCGGGTGCGTTGCAGAGTCCAAACGGCATACAATTGAATTCACAGAGACCCATTGGTGTGGTGAATGCTGTCTTTTCTTTATCTCTCTCAGCCACAGGGACTTGCCAATACCCACTTGTTAAGTCTAGGGTGGAAAAATAATTAGCAGATCTTAAAGCAGATAAGGACTCTTCTATCCTAGGCAAGGGGTAGGCATCTTTATGGGTAATGTTATTAATCTGCCGGTAGTCTACGCACATTCTCATGCTTCCGTCCTTCTTTTTAACAATCACTAGAGGGGCCGCCCAGGGGCTACAGCTGTCTCTTATTACCCCGGCCTGTTTCATCTCCCTGAGCATATCTTTTGCACATTGGTAGTGAACGGGTGGTATGGGCCTATATCTTTCTTTTATTGGTGGGTGGTCACCAGTGGGGATTGTGTGTTCTACCCCTTCTATCCGTCCGAAGTCCAATGGGTGTTTACTGAAGACCTGCTCATATTCCGTCACTAGCCTATACACCCCTTGTTTTTGATGGGTAGGGGTTGAATTTGTGCCCACATGCAGCTGTTGGCACCAATCCTCCAATTCTCCATCTGAGCCGTTGTCTTCCACCTGACAGGTTGGATCTAAGGGCCCAATGGTCGTAATGGCATTGTTGTCAACAGTATATAGCTTTGCCACTGTAGCATACCTTGGCAAGGTGACCTCTTCCTCTCCACAGTTCAAGAGCCGTACCGGCACTCGTCCCCGGTGTACCTTGGCTACCCCTCTTGCCGTGAGTATAGTGGGACTACTGTCAGTGTACACTGGTTCTACCAAGGCTTGATAATTTTGTCCCTTCGTACCAATGGCTGCTCTACACCATACCAGCATTTCTGTTTTTGGTGGAATTACAATGGACGTTGGATCACTTACCCTCACACTGCCAATTTCTCCACCTGCAACCTCTACCTGTTGCTTTAGCATCAATACTTTTATTTCCATCCGGAGAACTCTCTGCTGGCAGGATTGGGCAGTTTCAACAATTTGCTGTAAGACAGAAATAACATCGGAAAAGCAGTTTTCTAACACATTCATTCCTATCAGTACAGTTGGTTCACAGTTCCGCTGGTCAACATCAACAACAATTATACCCTGTTTCTTCAATTCTACTTTACCAATCTTTACAGTCATCTCTCGGAATCCTAGTTGCGGTACCAACTTACCATTACTGGCCCATATATCTAGCCCAACATCAGAGGGTCCTTTATCAATATTTGCATCAGCCCAGTACCTCTTATAAAGAATATATGGTATAGATGAAATCTGGGAACCGGTGTCCAGCAAAGCGTTGAGGGGGATTCCGTCCAGTACAATAGGGATAACGGGACGTCCTCCGATGTACTTGTCGTGCCAAGGTGTTGGGCCTTGAAAGTTCATTCCTGTGAAGCGGCCCGCATTCCCAGGGGATCCTTGTTTAAATCAAAATCTCGTGCAAAGTGGCCTGGCTGCTGGCAACGGCGGCAGATGGGCTGTCCATCCGGTTGGTAGCGGTCGCTGGGTCGTCCTCTCCACGTTGGGTATCTCCGGGGTCTCATCCATGGAACATCCTCTCTATGGTTCGCCAACTCCTTCTGGGGTCCTCTCATCTCCTGCATGGTTTTAGCCATTGAAGCAGCAACATCAGTTAAAGAGTCAAGTTTTTGTTGAAGAGCCTCATTGGTGCTGGGCTCCAGGGACTTAGCACTGGCCCCGGACATAGCTGATGTCACTAGTACACCCGGTTGCTGAGATGCTTCTGCCATGGGGTGCGCAGGATCCTGATCCCAAGGTGCCTCTGCCAGCTGGAGACGTATAGCACTCTCTTTTAACTGGGCAAATGTCAATTCAGGGTCCTTAAAAGCCAGCATGCTCACATGACCCCTGTGAGAAGGGGCGTAGAGTCCTTCAATGAATTGATCTTTTAGCAGCTTATCCGCTCCGGTGTTAAAAATGGGTTCAGCCAGTATACTGTAAGTGCTTTAAGGGCTTCCTGCAGGTTTAAGGCAAAGTCTCTCACGCCCTCATTGGCTTTCTGTTTGCAATTAAAGAATTGTGCTTTAGCTTTACCACCAGCTGTGGGTTCAAATGCTGCTTTTAATCCAACAAATATACGTTCAACAGTGTCTCTGAGGTCAGCTGCCCATGCTGTGACTTCCCGCTTGGCATTGCCTCCTAACTGTGCTATCAGATAACCAACACGCTGCTGTTCTGGCATGGGGAATATGTTGAAATGGGCCAGCATCTGTTCCTTAAAATCATCGAGGGTATTTGGCTTACCTTCATACCTCGGATGCCACGGGGCGCCCGGGGTATATGGCATCAGCAACGGCATAATGAGCGCTGCTCCTTGCGCCGCTGTACCATCGGGCGCTTTGTTTACATTCTGCCCTTCAGCTGCAGTTGCGTCGCCGGGTGCTTCAGCGTCCCCGTGCTGCGACATTCTGTGCCCCCTTAGTTAATCTGGACCCTTTCGGTCCTCTGCTTCCGTCGGGATAGTGTAGAATCGTTCCGCTGTGCAGCCGGATTCGTTTTCCCCTTCCTCTGGCGTCAGAGCACTCAGCTGAGTGCCGCCCACAATGACACACCCCTTTTTGCTCCCGCTCGCCACTCGCTCTGTAATGGCGGATTCTGAAATTTTTCTGTCAGATCAGGGTTCAGGCTGTGGCGCAGTTCAAACAGCAGTCTCGCGCCCTGGCAGTTATGAGGTATTTACCTCAGAGGCTGGCAGCCATTTTAACTCCATGTTAGTCAATGGGAAAAAGTCAGATTCAATGATTCTCAATGGGGACAGCAATTTTTTTCTAATAAAGTCAATTTTAGGTCTTTTTCTTCCGAATTTTCACAATTTTGGGCTCAAATCACAGCACACAATAACCGGTTAGCGGGCACGGTGAATCCTGTTCGTGACGCCAATTTGTGACGCCTGGGAGACCATGGAATACCCAGCACCGGATCGGTGGTGTCCTTGCTTCACCTCTGGGGAATGTCACGGGTGGCTTGACCCGGTGCTGTGGCCTCAGGCGATGCACAGTGCAAAAGGGGGTATTATGAGGGGACTTGAAGAGCACGGGCACTTACTTGTTCAGCAGCGGATTCTCTCAGCGGTAATGCTCCCGATCTTGGGTAGATGGCTACTGTCCAAATGAAAGTCTGAGACACTGGAAACGGTTAACCAGTTTACTTCAACAAATAGGGGGTTACAATAAGTCCTGTCACCGGAGTCTGTATGGGAACTTTTGGGTTACTCTGGCCCTGCCGGGGCTTTTACCTCCTATTTTGCGCTGTTTCTGTGTGGCCCTGCTGCTGTGTGTGAACTGGCTGCCGGCCCAATCTGTCCTCTCCGGGTCTTGATTCAACGGGCAACTCGAGTCCTTTCCTTTTCTTACCCCCTCCGGGAGTACCGCTGAACTCTACACCTGTTGCTGCGTCTGACCCTAGTGAGGCTGGTATCACCTCACGTTTTCCGGTTGCTGTATTATATATAATGAATGCATCCACGGATCCGGTATCCGTCTC
Source organism: Dendrobates tinctorius (assembly GCF_039654945.1). Lineage (NCBI taxonomy): Eukaryota > Metazoa > Chordata > Amphibia > Anura > Dendrobatidae > Dendrobates > Dendrobates tinctorius. The sequence continues at coordinate 150,874 of NW_027362126.1, read as the reverse complement.
TGCGCCTGTTCTGGGTAGTAATTAGTGCTACCCGGTTCTTAAAATGTCCTTTTTCTCTGTCCCTTTTTCCTCAGACCGGTGTTCTGTTGGCCCTGAAATTGTCAGTCAGTCCTTCAGGAGCCTGATACTGCTCCTCACACTCTGACCCTCCAGATCTGAACTCCTGGGAATAACTCCCTCCTTTTCCTCATGTCAGAATTGATATAGGGGAGTCTCTGGAGCTCCCCCTTCTGGCCAGAGGTGGTAATGCAGTGTCCCTATTCTTGTTTGTGTCTTGTGTCAGTAACTCTGTGGTGATCCCACTTTTGTGGTAAATACCCCTAGGGGTGCCACATTTGCTAGAGGGGTCTCGCCTTTAATAGGAGCGTCTACGCCATTTGAAGAAATTGAAAGCCTTGTTGATAGTGAAGGACAGTATATTTTTGCTGTTTGTAAAATCTATGGGCAATCACTATGTATAGTAGCTATGTACATACCACCGCCATATAGCGGGAAAACGTTATGTGAGGTTATGGAATTATATAAGCGGTGTACGGGATTACCATTACTTATTATTGGTGATTTCAATAATGTTATAGATGAGGGGTGGGATAGGCATAAACAGAGTGCAGGTAAAAGCATTAGGGAATGGACGGCATTTGGGAATTATAGTAAAGAGATTGGAATGATGGACCTGTGGAGGGTGAGAAATGAGAATGTGGTTTGCTACTCTTGTTAGTCTGCGACGCATGGGTCTCTCTCACGAATAGATATGGCACTGGGGAATGAACTAATGACACAACTGGTCTGTGGAGTGGAATACCTCCCAAGGGTGATTTCGGACCATAAGCCTATAGAATTGTCTATTAGACGGATGAGAGGGAAGAATGAGAAGGGAGGTGGGTGGAAGTTGAACCCAGTATGGCTGGAATATATTGATATGAATATTATAAAGGAAGAATTGGAGGAATATTGGCGGAATAATGAAGGGAGTGCTGATAGTCGAGTGGTGTGGGACGCTATGAAAGCAGTCCTAAGGGGTCTCTTGTTTCGAGAGATTTCCAGGTGTAGGTCAAAATCTCAGCTAGAAGACAGGAAAATAATAGAAACCTTAGAGAGGGTGGAGAAGGATATGGTACTGGACCCGTCAGCAGAAAATCAGAGCATGCTAAGGGGTGCACAGGAAGAGGTTAATAAGGTGTATCTGAGGAAAGCAGAGAGGAGGGCCTTCCAGAAAACGCAATTTTATGATGACGGTGAAAAAGAGGTGGTAGTGGCACATGAAACCGGATATTATACTGGTTTCTCCAAGGATTGGAGAAGCAGGAAGCTCATCTGCATATTTCCGGTGCATTCTGGGAAGAGGAGAAGAGTCGCCTTAAGCTGATCAATCGCTGGGACTTGCCAGGTCTCGCTGTTTGAGGACATTGCAAAACCACCCATCATAGCCTGCATCAGCAATATGGAAGAGAAGAAAATCCACATGGTCACCTGCAACACATGCTGCATGTTTACGGATCTTCCGGCCCAAAAACTCAACTTTACCTGTCAGAAGTGCAAACTTGTTGCCCTCTTAGAGGAAAAGGTGCAGGGACTGGAAGAAAGAATAGCAACATTGAAGGTAATTAAAGAACATGAGGACTTCTTGGATGAAGCAGAAGCAACCATTCAGGATTTGGAAAGTGAGAAACGCTTCAGAGCACATACAGAGGCTGAAAAGTGGAGCCATGTGATGAAAAGAAGCAAATGGATCAAGTGGTCATCACCACCCACACAGCTTAGCAACCAATATGAAGCCCTCATGCTGGAGAACGAAAATGGCACAGCTCAGGATGATACCGTATCTACAAGAGAAGACACACTATCAACAAAAGTTATTCTGTCAACAAAAGTGGAAACAAATGACACTCAAAAACACTCACGAGCAACAAGCAGTGCGTCCGGAAAGAAAAGAAGAGTGGTAGTTGTGGGCGACTCACTACTAAGAGGCACGGAGGCAACTATCTGCAGGCCGGACATAACCGCACGAGAAGTATGCTGCCTCCAAAAATCAAGGATGTGGCCAACAGGATTCCAACTATCCTCAAATCCAAGGACGACTACCCTTTCCTACTGATACATGTAGGCACAAACGACACGGCAAGAAATGACCTACCAACTATCTGCGAAGACTTTGAAATTCTGGGGAAGAAAATAAAGGAACGGAACGTACAGGTTGTTTTCTCATCAATCCTCCCAGTCGATGGCCATGGCATCAGAAGATGGAATAGGATAATAGAGGTGAACAACTGGCTACGACGGTGGTGCAGGCAGCAAGGATTTGGATTCTTGGACCATGGCGTGAATTACCTCTACGATGGACTTCTCGCAAGAGATGGGATACACCTAACAAAACCTGGGAAACACACATTCGCCAAGAGACTTGCCACACTCATCAGGAGGGCTTTAAACTAGAAGAAGAGTGGATGGGAGGAAAAACAGCAGACAAGAACATGCAGCAGAAGAACAAACTAATCAAGGATACTAGATGTGGTAAAGAGGACCCAAGACAGGGTACTCAGAAGGAAGCTAAGAAAAATGAAGCAAAACTTCTTTCCTGCATGCTGACCAACGCAAGAAGCCTGAGCAATAAGATTGAAGACCTGGAGTTGGTAATGTATGAGAAAAAATACGACCTAGTAGGAATAACTGAGACATGGTTAGACGACAGCTATGACTGGGCGGCTAACTTGCAACTATATGATTTGTTTAGGTGGGATCGTAAAAAAAGGAAAGGGGGTGGAGTCTGTCTATATCTAAAGTCCACTTTAAAGCCCACACTAAGAGAAGATATACAAAAGGGAAATGAAGTGGTGGAGTCTCTATGGGTGGAGATATGGGTCGCCCTCGCACACCCAGGGCAGCAGGGTACTCGGTATCGGGCCGGTGTCAAGGCGGGAATGTGTCACAGCAGCGGTGACCCGGTCCTTGGCCCTGGGCGCCCAATATCAATGGCGGTGATGTTAATGGTGTTAGAGTTTATTTGAATAGTTCGTGACGCCACCCGTGGTGTTGACAAGTAAGATGGTAAGCCAACGCTGCATACAGATCCGCTGGGACTGATGGTGCGGTGCAGCAGAGATGGTATAGTTCCCCACAGGTGGAGCTGTAGTCCCAGGGCAGTGTAGGTGCAATGGATAAGGAGAGGCGCAGAATGGTATGTATGATGTTACCCAGATGTAACGGTGCTGGAATAACTGGAGGACACCAGAGTATGCGTTTCCAAAGCTTTACTCACTGTTTGCAGTTCACACCACTGCCTGCCTCCGTACTGTGTTCTCCAGGTCAGGGCTCCAGCCACCCTCCAGGCAGGATAGGATTCTCCCTTCCACACTCTGCCAACATGTACCTTACTGAACGACTCCTCTAATGCGCCTTTAGGTGTGACGCACTCCAGTACTTAGTTACCCTGGAATGCCTCTCTCTAGGTGTTCCCAGTCTTTACTTGTATGACAGACAGCTGTAGCCTGCTTCGGGGACTCCTCACTGCGTCCCAGCTCTCTATTCATTTGCTTTTGTGTCCCAAGTCTATGATGGGAGCAAGGCGTTAGCGGCTCACTACTCCTCCAGTGTCTGTTGCCGGACATAAAGATCCAATCAACCTCGGGGACCAGGCCATCGGCCTTTGCGCTCTCTGGACTGGAAGGGCTCTCTCTCTTTCTCAACCTGCTTCCCACCGTCCTTCTATTCTCCTTCGTTCCGATCTGTTCTCTCTCTCTTATGGAAGGTTAGGTTATCAATCTTATCAGTCTCTTTCTCTGGTCTTTCTCGTGCCAGCAGCCCAGATCACTGGGACCTGCTGCAGCACGTCCCTCAGACACCCATCTTCTCTCTTCTCTCTCCTCTAACCAACTACCCAATAACTTTCACTCTTCCCACTCTTTTGTATCATCTTACTCCACCCACCTCCCAGCACATCTCGTGTTACGAAGTAGGGTTCCACGAGGGGTGCTCTGCTAACCCCCCAGCATGAAGCTGTTAGGTGGCCCCACTGAACTATCCTGTGTGTGGAATGCAGGTGTGGAGCATGGTCAGGAGTTCCCACCTTACCTGGATGGTGGGGCACTACACCTTAGGAGAAGGTGCAGTACCTCTGTGGCGACTGAAGCCTCAGGGGCGCCACATACCCCCCGTTAAACACAGCACGTCCGCAGGCTGTAAGACAACAAAAGGTATAATACAGGAGCACACAAAAGTTTTTAAATGCTATTCAACAATACTTATCTAATCTTCCTAATGTAGGAGGTACATTTCTTAAACGTTACAAACAGGTCAACTTCCTATCTTAGCATCAAAAATTTACTTAAGTGAAATTCTTAATTCAAAGTGCTATACTCAACACATTTTCTTTATTACATTTTCTATAAATTATTCTCTTTTTCTTTTTCTCTTCTACTGGACGCAAGACACTGACCATCTACTCTTGGCCTGTCACCTGTCACTTTCAATTCTGTATTCTTTATTCAATTCTCACATTCTATCTAAAAGCATTTGTAATTCTCTGTATCAAACATGCTATAAAAGACATTTACTTTTCATAAGACACAACATTATCAAATACGTTATCATAAAACATTCAAAATTCTTGTAAGGTGCTGAACGCTGCTCCCAGTCGGGATTTCTTGCAGTGTCCCTTGAGGTAGACCTCATTCTTTGAAAAGTGTCCATGCAAAAACATTATCTTCGCAAAGAGTCTCTTTATATGTAAAACCAAGAAAGGGCACCTAAAGAGGTGCAAGCTATTTACAATAAAAGTTTTTGGATCAATCAGCGTCTATGATCTCCACAGTTCCATTTGTAGAAACAGGCAGCAAAAGTGCTACCGGAAAAACATGATAGCAAAAGCAAGAAAGCACAACTGGTGCAACAAAACCCTCCTGGGTAACAAGATTTACTTTAGGTTACTAGTGCTGTTCCCCTCCAGGGGCTGGTATCCCGGTCCCAGACCAGATCTAGGATGACCTGGCCAGCCGCAGCAACGGTGGGGCAACCCCGGGTCTTCTCAGGGGAAGGAGCACCGGACATACCTGAGGTCTCCCGGCGGTGCGGCCTCAGCTCCGGTGCAGAAGATAAAGGAGCAGTTGCGGGTTCTGGATCCACAGGGGTCTCTGTGGGGAGCGGCGCAGCCGCGCCAGGTCCAGGCGGGAGCTCTGCTTCCACTCCCGGGTCCTCCGGTAACTTCTCCGGGCCGGTGGTGCTCAACCGCACGGTCAAAGTAGATGTGTAGGTCAGCGCCGCCCGGGGACAGTCCAGTGCGGTAGCAGCGGGTACCAATGGAGAGGGTGGTACCGCTGGTGTAGGCCCCACCGGGGCGCGCTACCGTCTCAGCTTCTCCAGCGCTTCTCTTTGTAGCTGCAGACGGGTAGTCAGTTCGGTGACTTCGTCTTCCAATTGCTGGCGGTTCATTCCGGAGCTTGGGTTGGAGCCATCAGCCATGGCACCGGGGAGATTCAGTTCCCCGCGCTCCGCAGGCCTCCTTCCCTTGCTCTCCAAGATGGCATTCTGGCGTTCTCCTTCTTTCTCCGCCCTTCTGCTCGCCACTGGCTTTCTCTGCCCCTCCTTCCAGGGGCGGCGTCTTCTTCCCACGCCTCCATACCAAGCCAGTATACGAACCCCTCGGGGGTGGGCCATGCATCGGTCACATAGTAATTCAGGCAGGGACGGCCCAAGACTCTTCGCGGTCTCTTCTTAGGACCTCCCATCTCTTCACGCCCTTCTTCTCCGCGCCAGCGGCTATTTCTAATGTCCATTTTACAGTCTATTAAATTTGGTCTTCTGCACATTTTCAAAAGTTGTAAATCCAAGGCACACAGAACCCGATGGCATCGGGTCTCGTTATCCTGTTCGTGACGCCAAAATTGGGTCGCCCTCGCACACCCAGGGCAGCAGGGTACTCGGTACTGGGCCAGTGTCAAGGCGGGAATGTGTCATAGCAACGGTGACCCGGTCAGTGGCCCTGGGCGCCCAATATCAATGACGGTGATGTTAATGGTGTTAGAGTTTATATGAATAGTTTGTGACTAGTGTTGAGCGATACTTTCCGATATTCAGAAATATCGGATCGGATTGGATCGGCCCGATACACAAAAAGTATCGGGTATCGCCGATTCCGATACCGGAAGTCCCATTCAAGTCAATGGGACAGAAATATCGGAATTAAAAAAAATCCTTTCTTGCCTTGTACATCCTGTTCCGGAGGGGGGAAGAGTGTGGGCGATGCGTGGGCGGACACTGTGCGTGTCTGTGTGTGCGGGCGGGGTCTGGGCGGGCCTCTCGGGGGTCTGTGCCGACTGTCGGGGGGCCTGTGCCGGCTGCCGGTGGTCTGTACGGGCCTCTCGGGGGTCTGTGCCGACTGTCTGGGGCCTGTGCCGGCTGCCGGTGGTCTGTACGGGACTCTCGGGGGTCTGTGCCGACTGTCGGGGGCCTGTGCCGGCTGCCGGTGGTCTGTACGGGCCTCTCGGGGTCTGTACAGGCCTGTCGGGGGCCTGTGCCGGCTGCCGATGGTCTGTACAGGCCTCTCGGGGGCCTGTGCCGGCTGTCGGTGGTCTGTGCCTGCTGCTGGGGGCCTGTGCCAGCTGCCGTGGTCTGTACGGGCCTCTCGGGGGCCTGTGCCGGCTGCCGGTGGTCTGTGCAGGCCTGCGTGGGGGTCTTGTGTGTGTGCAGGCATCATCCGATGGGAATACAAGTCCCATCGGGCTATGCCTGCTACAATGACAGTGATTGACACATTAGCCAATGATGGGACAGTAGTTGTCCCATTATCCGGCTAATGTGTTGAATGTAAAAAAAAAAAAAATACTACATACATACTACATATATACTACATTCATACAGCATACATACATACTACATACTACATACATGCTACATATATACTACATTCATACAACATACTACATACAGTACATGCTACATATATACTACATTCATACAGCATACATACATATTACATACTACATACATGCTACATATATACTACATTCATACAACATACATACATACTATATACTACATACATGCTACATATATACTACATTCATACAACATACATACTACATACATGCTACATATATACTACATTCATACAATATACATACTGCATACATGCTACATATATACTACATTCATACAACATACATACTACATATTACATACATGCTACATATATACTACATTCATACAACATACATACATACTACATACTACATACTACATACATGCTACATATATACTACATTCATACAACATACATACATACTACATACTACACACATGCTACATATATACTACATTCATACAATATACATACATACTACATGCATATTACATATATACTACATTCATACAATATACATACATATTACATACATGCTACATATATACTGCATTCATACAACATACATGCTACATATATACTACATTCATACAACATACATACATAGTACACTCACTGGCCACTTTATTAGGTACACCTGTCCAACTATGTGTTAAGACTTAATTTCTAATCAGCCAATCACATGGCGGCAACTCAGTGCATTTAGGCATGTAGACATGGTCAAGACAATCTCCTGCAGTTCAAACCGAGCATCAGTATGGGGAAGAAAGGTGATTTGAGTGCCTTTGAACGTGGCATGATTGTTGGTGCCAGAAGGGCTGGTCTGAGTATTTCAGAAACTGCTGATCTACTGGGATTTTCACGCACAACCATCTCTAGGGTTTACAGAGAATGGTCCGAAAAAGAAAAAAAATCCAGTGAGCGGCAGTTCTGTGGCCGGAAATGCCTTGTTGATGCCAGAGGTCAGAGGAGAATGGGCAGACTGGTTCGAGCTGATAGAAAGGCAACAGTGACTCAAATTGCCACCCGTTACAACCAAGGTAGGCAGAAGAGCATCTCTGAATGCACAGTGCGTCGAACTTTGAGGCAGATGGGCTACAGCAGCAGAAGACCACACTGGGTACCACTCCTCTCAGCTAAGAACAGGCATCTGATGGCTACTTTCAGCAGGATAATGCGCCATGTCATAAAGCTCGAATCATCTCAGATTGGTTTCTTGAACATGACAATGAGTTCACTGTACTCAAATGGCCTCCTCAGTCACCAGATCTCAATCCAATAGAGCATCTTTGGGATGTGGTGGAACGGGAGATTCGCATCAGGGATGTGCAGCCGACAAATCTGCGCCAACTGTGTGATGCCATCATGTCAATATGGTCCAAAATCTCTGAGGAATGCTTCCAGCACCTTGTTGAATCTCTGCCACGAAGAATTGAGGCAGTTCTGAAGGCAAAAGGGGGTCCAACCCGTTACTAGCATGGTGTACCTAATAAAGTGGCCAGTGAGTGTATTTGATAATGTGTTTTATGAGTATTAGTAACTGAGAAATGGCTTTTATAGAAGAATTAGGAATGTCTGATTTAGAGATGAGTGATGTGAATAAAGAATTGAAAATAGGCAGGTGACGGACCGGGTATTTGTGGTCAGTGTCTTGCGTCTAGAAGAGACAGTGAAAGTAGAAAAATAAATGTGTACTAGAGAAGGAAAATGAGGGAAGATGTGTTGCAGAGAATAGCACTTTGAATTGAGAATTGCACTTAGAATTAAAAATTTTAGATAGGATTTAAGATAGAATTGTTTCTATACCATTCTGTGCCTCTCCTCGTCCATTGCACCTACACTGCCCTGGGACTACAGCTCCACCTGTGGGGAGCTACACCATCTTTGCTGCACCACACCATCAGTCCCAGTGGATCTGCATGCAGCGTTGGCTCAACATCTTACTTGCCAAACACCACGGGTGGCGTCACAAAACTATATTACAAACATCACTGCCATTGATATTGGGCGCCAAGGGCCACGGACTGGGTCACTGCTGCTGTGACACATTCCCCCCTGACACCGGCCCGGAACCGAGTACCCCGCTGCCCTGGGTGTGAGGGCGACCCACTAACATAGTCCGCAACGCTTTACAGTTTGCACACATTATCACACTATCCCTGATAGGGCTCACAATCTAAATTCCCTATCAGTATGTCTTTGGAATGTGAGAGGAAACCCACGTAAACACGGGGAAACCATACAATTTCCTTGCAGATGTCATCCTTGCTCGGATTCAAGCCCAGGACCCCAGCGCTGCAAGGCTGCAGTGCTATCCACTGAGCCACTGTGCTGCATGAGATGTTGGTTGCATGTTTCTGATGACTGACTCCTTATGATTCCCTCCCTTTGGTTGTGCATGTTATTGCGTTATCAGAATTAGAGTCAGCGCCTAGTGGTGGCATTGCCTATGTGCCACAGTGCACCCAGTTCTCTGCACACATGTTAGCGCCATATTTTGCCATCCAGCACAAGGCACGACTATACCGCATTCACAGGAGCATCCATCAGAGTGGCACCGTGAGCAATTAGGGCGCTTTCCGCTCCTAAGCTTAGGCTGTATGCACTTCGTGCGGTTAAACCTTTAGTTGCTTTTTCTGGCACCGCGGTTGCAGCGCCGAACGCTAGTGGGTCTAGAGGGACTCTGACCAATACACTAGCGCTCTCCCTGCAGTACTGTGGCCCTATGAAGCAACAGGGTTCACCTTTTACACACCGGGTGAGGTTATTATTATTATTTATTAACTCGCGTGTGTTTGTTATACCGCCATCTTGTTTCCGCCATTACCTGGCAGCAGGTAACATCTCTGCACGGTGGCCCCCTGGCTGCGAACGCACCTTGTCTTTACTATAATATAATTTGGTGCGTTCCGCAAGCCCATAACAGTGTGTACTACTAGCTAACGGACTCTCTGCAGGCTCCCTTGTGCAACGTTTTCTGGAGGTCGCTGTAAGATTCATAAATCCCTCACAGGCCTTGTAGAGTTCTGGCTTTTCTATTCTCAGTTTGGTGGCCCTCATTGGATAGAGGGTGAATCTCTGTATATGTTTTAGCATTCTGAGGGAGGTCAGGTTCGATAGCTGGAGATTTCCAAGTTTTTCAAAAAATTCATTGACTTTGCTTGGCCTCAGTAGGTACTCAAGAGTTACACGTCTTGGGTTCACAAAGAAGAGGAACCGGGATACGTTTGACACCTCCTGTTGACAGTTTGGGACCCCATGGGTAACTGTTAGGTACGAGCGGAAAGCCTTTAGCACAGGGTGGGTCATTGAGAGGCGCTTATACAATCCGGCAGCCTTTGTGGCGGTACGATTTTTGTCCTTCCATTGCCTTTTCTGAATTCTTAAATCGCTTCCGTCAGCGACCTTCTCGTCTTCTATGGGGTCAGAAGCGGTCCCTGTGTGCTCAGACTCGGAGCAAGGGTCTGTCTTAAAACTGTCTAGATGCCGAAGGCTCATCCGTCGCATCTGGATCTGGCTCTGCCAGGGGCAGGGGGCATGGGGGACTGTCTACAGGCCGAAAAAGCATAGGGATATCCATCTCAACCAAATCTAGCTCCGCCAGGGGCATGGAGCTTGGGCAGAGCTCCTAATTGTCTGGTGGTACCTTAGCAGGCCCTTCAGAGCTCAGTGGTGGGATTTGATACTCAAGCCTAGGCTTGTTGGCTTTTAAAAATCAGTGGCTTTCTAAGAAGGCTACGGTCTCCTCCAAGGACTGGAAAGGCTTGATTTCTTTGAATTGGATCGTTGTGCCTTTTTCCACAATACATTTAAGCTGGTACTTGGCCGAGGCTAGGACAGTTCTTATGTCGGAATCACTCTGGGGTCTCAGACATACCCTTCTCAGATGTGTGGACAGATATTTGGTTACACTGTGGCATACGGGGCATGTAAGCGGTGTCTGTGGGTGACTGCGGGGACACAAGCGATAAAACCGTTGACCTTGTCTGCAGGTATGCAGGTAATCATATGTCTATATGTGGCAGACGAATGTCTTCTACTCACCGGTCCATTTTGAATTGTTTTCCGCATTCACATGGAGCATAACAGTCTGGCAACAGTTGATTTAAACGCGGCGTTCCCCTACATCTGGATCTGCAGCACACGTCTTTTCCTCTGCGATGAGGCACGCACCCCGGGGCGTGAGTCAGCCACACATGAAAGATGCTGGCAGAGGTGATTGGAAATAACCGGATGTAATTTGCCGGAATTCCGCATACGTAATTGCGTGGGTTGAACCAGCCACTGCGGTGACACCTGCATGGATGCCGAGCATTCATAGTGCTTGCGTAAAGATCCCAGCTTCAAGCCATCTGTCTTGATCACCTATACGGCATCACGGGGGTTGACTCACCAACAGGGGTGGCACATACATGGCTGATGATCATCCATAGCGTTTGCATAACGATCCCTAACCCTAACTCTAACCCCTAACCCTAACTCTAACCCCTAACCCTAACCCCAACCCCAACCCTAATCCCCTAACTCTAACCCTTCCGTGTTTATTCATCTTGAAAAGACCCACAGAGGTGCTGAGCTTCTGTCACCGGCCATTCTAGGCTGAATGTGACTGCTCTCATCAGGTGGCAGCTGCTAAGCAGCTTGAGATAGGACATGTACCAGAATGGGAGACCAGCTTGAAGTCCTGTTGATGTTTTTTCAAAACTTGCCCTTCTGAGTTTATTCCTCTTGAAGACTCACAGAGGTGCTGAGCTTCTTTCACGGTCCATTCTAGGCTAAATGTGACTGCTCTCGTCAGGTGGTAGCTGCTAAGCAGCTTGAGGCCGGGCAAGTACCAGAACAGGAGACCAGCTGGAAAGCCTGGTTCTGTCAATGTTTTTTTCTAAATGTTTCTTTTCCGAGTTTATTCCTCTTGAAAAGACCCACAGAGGTGCTGAGCTTTTGTCACCAGCCATTCTAGGCTGAAAGTGACTGCTCTCGTCAGATGGTAGCCGCTAAGCGGCTTGATACTGGGCAAGTGTCACGCCGCTCCCACCTGGGGGCGGGACCATGGGTTCCTCATCACTACCTCCGGTGCCGCGGCCGCTTCTTGGGTCCCGTCGGGTGTGCACACGCACCTCTCGTACTTAGGTTCATGTTTGCACCATGTTCTGTGTGCGCACGCACGCTCTCCTCTGCTCTGTCTCCGGGCCTGTCCTCTCTATGGTATTGGAGGACTAGACCAGGAAGTCCTAGTGATCATGTGCTATATCAGGCTACCTCTTCCTATGGGAGGTTCCTGATTATTGTTGTGCTTCCTGGCTTGGTCTTGTTAGTCCTTGCCTGGCAGTGTGCTGTATTCGGGTCCTCTGCCTTTTGCTCTAATCCTGAACTCTGTCTTGTACTCTGTTCCTATGCTGTGCCTAGCCGTGCTTCCCAGCACATGCTCCATGCATACACTCTGCTCTGTATATGTCACGGTCACGTGTGTCTGGACGCAGAGAGTACCGCAAGGCGAACCCATATGACACACGTATAGAATCATAGGATCATAGAATCGTAGAGTTGGAAGGGACCTCCTGGGCCATCTGGTCCAACCCCCTGCTCAAAGCAGGATTCGCTAAATCATCCCAGACAGATATCTGTCCAGCCTCTGTTTGAAGACTTCTATTGAAGGAGAACTCACCACCTCTCGTGGCAGCCTGTTCCACTCATTGATCACTCTGTCAAAAAGTTTTTTCTAATATCTAATTTGTGTCTCCTCCCATTCAGTTTCATCCTATTGCTTCTAGTCTTTCCTTGTGCAAATGAGAATATAGATGATCCTTCTACAATGTGACAGCCCTTGAGATATTTGTAGACAGGTATTAAGTCTCCTCTCAGTCTTCTCTTCTGCAAGCTAAACATTCCCAAATCCTGCAACCTTTCCACACAAGACAGGGTTTGCAGACCGGTCACCATTCTGGTCGCTCTTTTCTGAACTTGCTCCAGTTTGTTGATGTCTTTTTTAAAATGTGGTGCCCAAAACTGGACACAATATTCCAGATGAGGTCTGACCAAAGAGGAGTAAAGGGAAATAATGACTTCACGTGATCAAGACTGTATGCTTCTGTTAATACATCCTAGAATTGCATTTGCCTTTTTTGCTGCTGCAACACACTGTTGACTCATATTCAGTCTGTGATCTATTAGTATACCCAAGTCTTTTTCACATGTGCTGTTGCTTAGCCCTATTCCTCCCATTCTGTATAAGCTTTTTTCATTTTTATTGCCCAGATGTAGTACTTTGCATTTTTCCCTGTTAAAAACCATTCTGTTAGTTGCTGCCCACTGCTCCAGTTTATTTATATCTTTTTGACCCTGGATACACCGCCTCCAGTTGGGCAAATTTAAATAATAAGATGTGCAGCTGGATACACCGCCTCCAACTGGCAAATTTAGATATTACACATATATATGCAAAAGTCTTGAAACCCCGCCTCCAGTATGGCTAATTTAAACAATAAAGGGAAAATCTGGGTAACAATAACAATGGAGGGCCCTGCGATAGGGAAACGGGGAAGTGGAGACCTCCTGCACTCCCCTGAGCCAGTGTCCCTGCACTCCTAACGTTCCCTATGCCGGTTCCGCACCGGGCGACGCACAGGAACCTCAAAACCCTGACTCGCCCTGCACCTAAACCCTCACTAGGGAATAGGTCGGTGCGGAAACTAATCCCACCACTGCACTAAACACACATAAGGGAAAATGACAATACAGGGGGACACCACTTAGCTTTGCTCTGTTGCTTATGCTCCCCGCAACAGAGCCCACCACCTGCGTGCATCTTCTCCTTCAACCGGATCCATCACCATAACCGGATCCATCACCATAGTGCAGCCTTGGAGCAGAGTCCACCACCAGTTGCAGCTGCCCAGTAAACAGAGTCCCAAAGATGAGTCCAGCTTCTGCCAAAAAGTCCAGCATGCTTGAGTCCAACTTTTCTGCCCATAAGTCCAGCATGCTCTTGAGTCCAGTATTCAGCAAGCAAGTCCAGCATGCTGAGTGCAACTCTCACCATAGTCGCCACTCCACCAAGCCATGCAAGCACTTCCTGCTGACACCATAAACTGCGACTCCACCACGCCATGCCAGCCATACTTGCAGACCACATCGTTGGTCTCCACCAATCCATGCCAGCACTCCATGCAGACTCCATAGCTGACTCAACCCCTCTGGCTGGGCTGCCCAGGACTCTCATTCAGCTCCTTCATCACCCAGGCTTGCTTCCCAAATGATGAACTATTAATATCTCCAAACGTGATCAAACACACCTGGCACTCTTTTATAGAGCCTCACACCTGATTTGTAATTACGTGCACTAAACCAAAGAAACTAAAGTGCACTACCACTCACCACCACCGGGGCAACTTAGAACAAACGACACCACGTGTAATAATTCTAATGGCCACCGGGGGCAATCAACCCACTTTGGCACCAAGCCAAAGGAAAAAAATTCACAATGTCCATTTACTTGTCAGATCCACCTTGGATCATGACAGTACCCCCTCCTTAATGAGGGGCCTCTGGACCCTCAAGACCACTCCTCATAAGGGAAACACCTACAGCGGGTATGCCCAGATCCTGGGTTCACCCCACCACCACCTGAAACGTCAGGTTTATGACAAACGCACCGCTGGTATTGACAATACATGTTCTGGAGGCACCACTCATCTCCACAGCGCTGACCTGGGGAACGGGTTTATGTATGTGTATGTTTGCTATTAGCTGATCAGACTCCACAACACACTTCCACAAGATGTCCCTTGGTGGCCACCCACACACAGGTCCGGACCCGTACGCCCACCACCACACATTCATTTGTCATATTTTGGTGAACTCATTCTGGACTCGACAACAGAGGTGTCCCCCCGTGTCACCACACCCACACCCCCGCCATTCACCAAGGGACACCACCCTCCAACCCCTTCACCATAAGGTCTGTGCCTCCCAGGGTTGGCCAATGGCGAGGGGCGAGACCTGTCCCTACTCCCCCGCAGCACACCTGCCGCTCACACCTGGAGGTGAAGGGGACAGGAATATGGAGGAAATATACACTCGCTGGTCACCTTCCTCCAAACGACCAGGAGTGGCGGCTTCTTCGGTGGTATTGAAGATTTGGCGTGAGCCCTGCGGACTATACACTGCTCACTACATGGACGCACCCCTTCACCTCGGGGAACCCCAGACAGCACCATGGGGACACCAATTCCACCCACCTGTCTGGGTACATCCACCTGTATGAACAAGTCCCGCTTCACAGCAGCAACTCTAGGGGGCTTTTTGCCAGCGCCGCAGGGATATGAAGGAGAAATACACTCGCTGGTCGCATCCACACGACCAGGAGGGGTGGCTTCTTCGGTGGTATTGAAGATTTGGCGTGAGCCCCGTGGACTATACACTTGTCTGCTCACTACATGGACGTACCCCTTCACCTCGGGGAACCCCAGACAGCACCATGGGGACACCAATTCCACCCACATGTCTGGTTACATCCGCCTGTATGAACAAGTCGCGCTCCCCAGCAGCGACTCTAGGGGCTTTTTGCCAGACCGCAGCTTCCATTTGATTTTCTGGTGAAGCCAAAGGGAAGGCCCCAGACCCTGATAACTACTGCTGCAGCGGCTCTAACACACCATGCCGCTCCTCACTCACCTCAGTGAGGCCCGGCAGCAATTACTCACAGGTCTCCACATGGCCAGGGCTAACCAGAAAAAAAATGTAGGGTTGGTGATAATGTCACGGTCACATGTGTCTGGACGCAGCGAGTACCGCAAGGCGAACCCATATGACACACGTGACCCTGGATACACCGCCTCCAGTTGGGCGAATTTAAATAATAAGACGTGCAGCTGGATACACCGCCTCCAACTGGCGAATTTAAATATTACATGTATATATGCAAAAGTCTGGAAACCCCGCCTCCAGTAAGGCGAATTTAAACAATAAAGGGGAAACCTGGGTAACAATAACAATGGAGGGCCCTGAGATAGGGAAACAGGGAAGTGGACACCTCCTGTACTCCCCTGAGCCAGTGTCCCTGCACTCCTAACGTTCCCTATGCCGGTTCCGCACCGGGCGACGCACAGGAACCTCAAAACCCTGACTCGCCCTGCACCTAAACCCTCGCTAGGGAATAGGTCGGTGCGGAAACTAATCCCACCACTGCACTAAACACACATAAGGGAAAATGACAATACAGGGGGACACCACTTAGCTTTGCTCTGTTGCTTATGCTCCCCGCAACAGAGCCCACCACCTGCGTGCATCTTCTCCTTCAACCGGATCCATCACCATAACCGGATCCATCACCATAGTGCAGCCTTGGAGCAGAGTCCACCACCTGTTGCAGCTGTCCAGTAAACAGAGTCCCAAAGATGAGTCCAGCTTCTGCCAAAAAGTCCAGCATGCTTGAGTCCAACTTTTCTGCCCATAAGTCCAGCATGCTCTTGAGTCCAGTATTCAGCAAGCAAGTCCAGCATGCTGAGTGCAACTCTCACCATAGTCGCCACTCCACCAAGCCATGCAAGCACTTCCTGCTGACACCATAAACTGCGACTCCACCACGCCATGCCAGCCATTCTTGCAGACCACATCGTTGGACTCCACCAATCCATGCCAGCACTCCATGCAGACTCCATAGCTGACTCAACCCCTCTGGCTGGGCTGTCCAGGACTCTCATTCAGCTCCTTCATCACCCAGGCTTGCTTCCCAAATGACGAACTATCAATATCACCAAACGTGATCAAACACACCTGGCACTCTTTTATAGAGCCTCACACCTGATTTGCAATTACGTGCACTAAACCAAGGAAACTAAAGTGCACTACCACTCACCACCACCGGGGCAACTTAGAACAAACAACACCACGTGTAATAATTCTAATGGCCACAGGGAGCAATCAACCCACTTTGGCACCAAGCCAAAGGAAAAAAAGTTCACTTTGTCCATTTACTTGTCAGATCCACCTTGGATCATGACAGTATAACTTTGCACTCCAGCGGGCTCTCCGTACATGCTCTGTCTGACTCTGTACTGTGGCGTGCACCTTTACACGTGCCCTGCGTTGCTCACACCCAGGCGTGCTTTTCCCTTCAGTCCGCTGCCTCCGCTTCGGCCCCGCACCTGCTGCCACACTTGTACAAACCACCCCGATACAGTGGTAACCCTAAGTTTTGTCGGGGTTTTTTGAACCAATGCCGAACTGTCAAATAGAAGTACGGCTCCCTCCGTCCCTGCATAGACTATCGAGGGCTGAACGATATCACAGTCAAGAATAAGTACCCACTACCACTGATCCTGGAGCTCTTCGACCAGCTAAGAGGAGCACAAATTTTTACCAAGTTGGATCTTCATGGGGCCTACAACTTAGTCCGTATTCGCTCCAGTGACAAGTGGAAGACCGTCTTTAACACCCGAGACGGCCACTATGAGTACTTGGTCATGCCCTTCGGCCTTTGCAACGCCCCAGCAGTATTCCAGGAGTTTGTGAATGACGTCCTCCGGGATATGCTGTACTTCTGAGTGGTAGTCTACTTGGACGATATCCTGCTTTCCTCTGATCTGTCTGCTCACAGAAAAAACGTACGCCAAGTCCTCTTGCGCTTGAGGGAGAACCGCCTTTACGCCAAGCTCGAGAAATGTGTCTTCAAACAGACATCCTTGCCATTCCTGGGGTACATTATTTCAGACTCCGGTCTACAAATGGATCCAGCAAAAGTGTCTGCCGTTCTCGATTTGGCCAAGACCCCATGGAGTGAAGGCAATCCAACGTTTCCTTGACTTTGCGAATTACTATCGGCAGTTTGTTCCCCATTTTTTTTCATTGGTTCGCCCTATCTCATCCCTAATCCGCAAAGGGGCTAACCCAAATGCTTGGTCCCCAGAGGCAGAAGAAGCTTTCCAGTCCTTGAAACGAGCTTTCAGCTTTGCTCCAGCGTTCATTGTCCTGAGGTTAATAAACCTTTCACTCTCAAGGTGGACGCATCCTCTGCCGGGGTTGGCGCAGTCCTTTTGCAAAGATAATTTCTGGACCCCTAGTCACCCGTGGCTTCTTTTCTAAAATTTTCTCCCCGTCTGAGCGAAGCTACTCCATCGGCGATAAGGAGCTGATGGCCATTAAATTGGCTCTGGAGGAATGGAGATATTTACTGGAAGGCGTCATACATCCGTTCAAGATCTATACAGACCATAAGAACCTGGCATACATCCAGTCCGCTCAGAGACTTAATGCCCGGCAAGCCAGGTGGTGTTTACTCTTCGCCTGCTTTGACTTTGAACTTCATTTTCGGCCCGGCGATAAAAACATTAAAGTGGATGCGTTGCCAAGGTCTTTTCAGTCAACTGATGCTGGAGAGCCTTGTCATATCACCGAAGGTGCTTACCGTGGCTCCCATCAGGTTGACCACGTTACCTCTGGGAAGAACCTTTGTGGCTGAGAACAACCGGAGACGAGTGTTGAACTGGGGACATTCGTCCCAGATTGCCGGCCACATTGGTGTCAAGAAGACACTCTCCCTGATTTCTCGCTACTATTGGTGGCCATCCCTTTCCCAGGATGTCAAAGACTTTGTGGCTTCTTGTCCTTCCTGCACTCAGAACAAAGTACCCAGGCAGCCACCCTCCGGTCTTCTGCTTCCGCTTCCTGTACCTTTGGTTCCATGGCAGCACATAGCCATGGATTTCATCACCGATTTGCCTATTTCCTCTGGGTGCACTGTGGTCCTGGTGATTGTAGACTGATTCTCGAAAATGGCCTATTTCATTCCTCTTCCCGGTCTACCCTCGGCCCCTGAATTGGTGAAGATCTTCATTTCCCACGTCTTCAGAATCCACGGTTTCCTGCTGCACATTGTATCTGACAGAGGGGTTCAATTCACGTCCCGGTTTTGGAGAGCTCTTTATAGACTCATGAAGGTGACATTGGACTTCTCTTCCGCCTATCACCCCCAAAACCAATGGGCAGGTGGAACGTACCAACCAGATCCTTACATCCTATCTCCGGCACTTTACTAATGCTCATCAAAACGACTGGGTCGGTCTACTTACTTGGGCTGAATTTGCCTGCAATAACCACTCCAGCGAATCGTCCACCAAGTCTCCCTTCTTCATCGTTTACGGACAGCATCCCAGTGTGCCTCTTCCGGTACTTCCTGTCTCAGGGGTACCTGCAGCTGACTCTCTATCCGTGGAGTTCTCCAGGGTATGGCAGGAGACCAAAACCGCTCTTGAGAAAGCACGTGACAGGATAAAACAACACGCTTACAAGAGGCGCCTGGATGTTCCCCTGTATCTTTCTGGTGACAAGGTGTGGCTTTCTTCCAGATACATTCGCCTTAAGGTACCATCTTACAAACTGGGTCCCCGTTAGCTTGGTCCTTTTGATGTTATCAGGCGCATTAATGATGTTGCGTACAAACTGAAATTACCCCCTTTGCTCCGTATTCCCAATTCCTTCCATGTGTCCGTCCCCAAACCTGTGGTACTGAACTGGTTCCATCCTTCTACTGGCCACACTCCCCAGCCTGTTGGATGGGGGATGAGTTTGAGGTAAACGACATTCTGGCCATGAGGAAGGTAAGAGGGAAAACTCTAATTGATTGGAAGGGTTTTGGCCCTGAAGAAAGGTCATGGGAACCCAGAGAGAATATCCATGCTCCTCAGATTTTGTCTAAGTTTCTTTCCGGCATTAGAAAGAGGGGGCGTAAAGGGGGGGTACTGTTATGCCGCCTGTCACGCCGCTCCCACCTGGGGGCGGGACCCTTGGTTCCTCATCACTACTTCCGGTGCCGCGACCACTCCGGGGGTCCCGTCGGGTGCGCAGGCTCACCTCTCGTCCTTAGGTTCATGTTTGCACTATGTTCTGTGTGCATACGCGTGCTCTCCTCTGCTCTGTCTCCAGGCCTGTCCTCTCTATGGTATTTGAGGACTTGACCCGGAAGTCCTAGTGATCATGTGCTGTATCAGGCTAGCACTTCCTATGGGAGGTGCCTGATTATTGTTGTGCTTCCTGGCTTGGTCTTGCTAGGCCTAGGGTTAGGGAAGTTTGGTGCAAAGAGGGTCCACTCCAGGAGTCGTCACAGCAAGTACCAGAATGGGAGACCAGCAGTCAGAGATGTACCTACCATGAAGCAAGTTGAGCGGTTAGGGGTTAACCTAACCATATGCAAAACTAAAACCTGCATTCACACACACCCATTCATACTTATTTTATAGGAAAAAAAACAAAACAAAAAGTTTGGCCCATGCTGCCCAAAAAGAAAAGAAAGGAAAAGAAAAGGCCTCCTTGGCCATAACACTTAACTATATACTATCTGCACACCAAACCAAACACTTTTTTTTCCCACAACCCAGGTTCATGAGTTCATGCCTTTTTTTAATCCACCACGGGTCCATGAAAGTTTATGCCCTTACAAACTATTTTTCACGCTACCCCCGGGTCCATGAGAAAGTTTTTATGCCCCTTTCTTTTGGGTCCATATGCCCTTATTTACCCTTTACCAACACACACACCCCACCCAACCTAAACTACTCCCCCCCACATCATACTAACTAAAGAAAAATGCACCTGCATACTACCATGAAGCAAAAACAATTAACATTACCTACATTATTATATTACATTAACCTACCATCTACAAACCAATCACAATAACAATATCAATATCTTTACAATAGCAATACCAACATTAACTGAAACCTACAAGGCCCAAGTTCAACACCTGAAAGCCCAATATCCATTATATACTCGTTTAAAACAAAACAAAAAGTTAAACGTGCCACACAGTAGCCCACCACCAGGAAGCTGGAGTCTTAAGAGGCCCCATCACTGACCAGCAACACAAGCACCCAGTCCCTCTCCAACTAAAGCTGTCCCTAAAAAAGCTTACCCTAACTATCCCTACCTGTCCCTGCTCTACCTAACTTAGCAAAAACTAACTATCTACCTATCCCTAAACTGCCCCTCCCTGTCCCTATCTGTCCCTACTTCTCTCCCTCATCAGCCACACCACCTTATCTTACCCTGCCAACAATCACACGCAGACCAGCTCTCCCTAGGGCACGTTAAAGGAGAAGCCCCTCCAAAGCCAAGAGGCCCTCCTCACACCCAGCCTCTCAAACTCCAAAGAGCGCACCTTCCCCAGGTCACCCAAGATGTTGCTAACCACCTCATCCCGGGGGAGGGCTTTCTTCTGTGTGGAAATGTTGGAATAATGCATATTGATCTGTATGTATTGCAACAACTACTACTGTACTGTTTTATATATTGTGCATATTGTGAGATTGTTAACAAAGTTCAGTGACAAAAAAAAAACGGACAGGATGCCCCCTCCTTCTCTTCCCTTCTTGTTGTTGTAATGCTCCCATGCTGCAAGCCACAGCAGATACCAGACTGATCACATTTCATGCTGTAAGCTGTTCAACCTGGATATGAATAAATCTACATTCTGTGTTGCTGACTCTGGATGTTACGCTGATTAATCCGCTGCTAACAGGTTATGGGCCCAGAGTCCTAGAGTACCAGATCCCCAGAGCACAGAGAAAAGAAAAGAAAGGAAGACAGCAAAGATGGCCACCAGCAGCAGCAACTCCATGACATTTACAGTACCAAGTCTCACTAACCAGAATTATCAATCCTGGAAATTCAAAGTGAAAATGCTGCTGATAAGAGAAGGTACGTGGAAATACACACAGGAGCCTAAACCTGACCCAGTATCACAGGAGTGGATAGAGATGGATCAGAAAGCACAAAGTACCATATCACTCAGTATAGATGATGATCAGATTGTGCATGTGTGTAAAAGTGAAACTGCAAGAGAAATGTGGGAGCAGCTGCAAAAGGTGCATGAGAGGATAAATTTAAGCAATAAACTTTATCTCATGAGAAAATTGTACCAGTCTAAACTACAGAATGGCCAGGATATGCAGGACTACATAACCAGCATTCTAGAGATTGTAGAACGCCTGAGAGGCATTGGGGAAGATTTGAAGGACTTTCATTTAGCCGCATTACTGCTTAGTGGTCTTCCAGAAAACTATGATACGCTTGTAACCGCACTAGATGCGCGCCCAGATGATGAGCTTACATTGGAGTATGTCAGAGGGAAGCTCATAGATGAATATAAGCGGAAAGCGGAAAGTGTAAACAGCAGGACATGCGATGCAGAATCTGCTTTACAGACACAAAATCTAAATGATAACAGAAAGCACCTAAAAGAAACACGTGAATGTTTTGTTTGCAAGAAATCAGGACATTTGAAAGCCGACTGCGAGTCTGGAAAGCTAGAATGAATCAGCTGAAAAAGCAAAGCAGTCTTCAAAGGGTTAAAAGTGCTGTGTCTGCAGAAAATGATTCTGTGAATACTGAAACTGCATTTACTGTCAGTGTAAATACATCAAAGCATGCATGGTGTATAGACTCTGGAGCAACTAGTCACATGACTAATAACAGGGACTTCTTTTCTAAGCTTAACCAAAGTAAGTCAGGGCAGCACGGTGGCTCAGTGGTTAGCGCTGCAGCCTTGCAGCGCTGGAGTCCTGGGTTCGAATCCCACCAAGGACAACATCTGCAAGGAGTTTGTATGTTCTCCCCGTGTTTGCGTGGGTTTCCTCCGGGCACTCCGGTTTCCTCCCACACTCCAAAGACATACTGATAGGGAATATAGATTGTGAGCCCCACCCGGGACAGTGATGAAAATGTGTGCAAACTGTAAAGCGCTGCGGAATATGTTAGCGCTATATAAAAAAAAATAAAAAATAAATAAATAAGTCAGAGAAAGTGATTATGGCTAATGGTCAGTACATGACTTCACAAGGTATAGGAGATGGTTATAATGATTGTCAAATCATACCAACACAAAGCAAGAAGATCCCAGTAAAAGATGTGCTCTATGTGCCTAGTCTTGAGAGTAATTTACTATCTGTGAAGAAACTCACAAAACAAGGAAATGAAGTTACATTTAAGCATGATAGCTGCATCATCTCAAAAGAGGGCCACACACTAGCAGAAGGAAAAATCACAAATGAACTTTACCAGCTTAAATGCAAAGTGTGTGTACACTGCTCAGGAAGAAAGGCACAATAACTGCATTCATGTATGGCATAGGCGCCTAGCACACAGAGACCCAGAAGCAATAAGGAAGTTAGCTCAAAAGCAATTAGCTGAGGACATTACAATTGATCTATGTAACCAGATAATGAAATGTACTAGCTGCATCAAAGGGAAAATGTCTAGAAAAGCTTTTCCTAAGAGGAGTACTACGAGAACAGAACAGACACTAGATTTAATACATACAGATGTCTGTGGTCCAATGAGCACTCAGACTCCTGGGAAGAAGAGATATTTTCTCATATTTATTGATGATCATTCAAGATATACAGTTGTCCATCTGCTTCACAGCAAGAAAGAAGTTCCAGAGAATCTTGAAGTATATCTAGCTGAGGTATATAATAAATTTGGGAGAATGCCAAAGATTCTACGTTCAGATAATGGGACTGAATACACAAGTAATGAGACACAGAGCATTTTAAAGAAAAATGGAATCCTATTTCAGACCACTGTACCGTACAATCCTGAGCAAAATGGTGTCGCGGAAAGAAGGAACCGAACACTCTGTGAAAGTGGAAGAAGTATGTTGTTTGATGCAAATCTGCCCACAGCATATTGGGGTGAAGTAATCATGACAGCTTGCTATCTTCAGAACAGACTACCAGGTAAAGCTACAGAGAAAACTCCGTTTGAGCAATGGAACAGCAGAAAGCCAAAACTACATCATATAAGAATATTCGGAAGTAAAGCACTTGTACATGTTCCCAAAGAAAGGCGAACTAAGTGGGTATCTCACACTAAGGAAGGGATCCTGGTAGGCTACAGTGAAACCCAGAAAGGTTATAGGAGTCTACACCCAGAAACAAACAAGGTCACAATAAGTAGAGATGTAGTGATTGATGAGAACTTTGTGTCCCCCAAGTTTTGTGACATCATGCCAGTAGTCCAGCTGAAGTCACAATTACCAGACAATAACAAGGAGGATGTAGAGGTCAGGCTGGATTCTTCAACCACTGAAGGAACAACAGAATAAACAGGTGAATCTGAAATCAGGAGATCTTCAAGATCAAACAGAGGCATACCAGCTAAACGGCTATCCTACATAGTCAAGACACTACCTGAATCAGAGCCGCAGTCATGGGATGAAATGCAAGAACTACCTCTCCATGAAAGAACAAAGTGGATCAATGCTGCTAATGAGGAAATCAAATCGCTTCATCAACTTCAAACTTGGAAACTCATCAAGCTGCCACAGGGCAAAAAGGCAATCAAGTGCAAGTGGGTCTTCAAAACCAAATATGACTCTGAAGGTAAAGTCCACAGATTTAAAGCAAGGTTGTTGGCAAAAGGATATTCTCAAAAGTATGACAAAGCCATTGCCGTTCCAAGAATTGAGGACCACACTGGGACTAAGAGGATAAGTAGTTGTTGATTGGGGGTGTTGGAATAATGCATATTGATCTGTATGTATTGCAACAACTACTACTGTACTGTTTTATATATTGTGCATATTGTGAGATTGTTAACAAAGTTCAGTGACAAAAAAAAAACAGGATGCCCCCTCCTTCTCTTCCCTTCTTGTTGTAATGCTCCCATGCTGCAAGCCACAGCAGATACCAGACTGATCACATTTCATGCTGTAAGCTGTTCAACCTGGATATGAATAAATCTACATTCTGTGTTGCTGACTATGGATGTTACGCTGATTAATCCGCTGCTAACAGGAAGCTAAACACCATGCATTCCAAGTGTAGAACCTGACGACTATGCTAACTAGAAATAAAGTGCCCCGATCTCGGCCACCCAGGGATCTGAATGCCCCATAAGCCCACTCTGGATAGGAAAGGGATGCCAGCCTAGGCCAGCCTATGGAAGCATCCACCCTGTTATAGACTCCTGTATTACAGGGACTCTGAAAGAGGAAGTGCTCCACGCTTTCCAGCATGTCGCCACACTAGTCACGGGGATTGTCCCTCACATACAGTTTCCCATGGAAGCAGCACCAGGCCAAGTCCCAAAACTTCAAGGGGATCCGCTTGGAATTCAATAACCCAAGCCCCACCCCCAGATCCCAGCCTGGGCAATCCTTGAGCACCAGGATCTTCTGGAAATGGGTCAACAGAACCCTACTGTCAAGGGATTTCCTCAACATGGTCCTGATTTCCCACATTCCCAGACCCCACCAGGCGGATCACCTTCAGAATCAGGGTAGCATAAGCCGAGAGATCTCCATCCGGTGTGCGCAGGTCCTTCACCTGCCCTCCTGTCTCCCATTCCTGGAAGAAAGGCCTAAACCAACCCCTGCAGGAGAATACCCATGGAGGAACTCTCTCTGACCAGAGGTTGGCAATATTGATCTTAAGAAATGTGTTTGCTAAAAACATCACCGAGTTGACCATACCCAACCCACCTAGTCTCGTGCGGTACGTAACCTCCCCCTTAATTAGGTTAAGCCTGTTCCTCCATAACAGCTGGAAAAACAGGCTAAAGACCCATGTCCATAGAGGTTCTGGCAAGATGCAGACACTGCCCAAGTATATTAATAACGGAAGCAAAAAGCCTTTGGCCACGTTGACCCTTTCCGTCAGGGTTAAAGACCTCTGCCCTCCCAATTTTGCTGGGGGTAGTCCCTGGGGCCAAATTCGATGCCTAGAATTTTTGCGGAGGTCTGGGGCCCTGGAAGGTTGTCTGGGAGATCAAAACTAGGATCTCCCCTTCCCAGCCAGAGACTATCGCATTTTTCCCGGTTGATTATGGACCCGGATGCCTCCGAATAGCTTTCGACCTCAGACATGACCCAGTCTGCCTCCTCTCTCGAGGAAACAAAGAGGGAGACGTCGTCTGCCTTTGGTAGGTGGTAAAATAGGGCCTGATTCGGGTGTTTATTAGTCAAAAAAGTTTTTCATTTTTGCTTAAGATGTTTTGTTTGAAGGCATTGTAATCAAGCTATCATAATCCTTAAAATCTTTTGAGGGATCTATACAGCATAAGTATCACTGAAGCAAGATACTTATCTTGAAGCTGCAGCTATTTCAACGGCTGAGAATCAACATCCATCTCCTCTCTTCACACAGGTGCAATCTCTGCTACAATGCCTGCTTGCTGTCATCTGCAAGAACATTTCCTTTAATCGTACAATCTCTACTACAATCCCTGCTTGCTGTTATCTGCTGCAATATTTCCTTTAAAGGGAATCTATCACCCTTTTTTTGCCCTATGAGCTGCTGGCATTGACATCAGGGGCTTATCTACAGCATTTTGTAATGCTGTAGATAAGCCCCCGATGTAACCTGAAAGATAAGAAAAACACTTGGGTGTCGCGGTCTGGTCTGACACCTCCCATCTTCATACGATGCCGTCCTCTTCTTCCCTTCCTGTAGTGGCTCCGGCGCAAGCGCACTGCAATGCCCTGTTGAGGCAGATGCCGGCAGCTGATAGGCCAAAAAAAGGGTGACAGATTCCCTTTAATGGTACAGTCTCTGCTACAATCCCTGCTTGCGGTCATCTGCTGCAAAATTTCCTTTAATGGTACAATCTCTGCTACAATCCCTGCTTGCTGTCATCTGCTGCAACATTTCCTTTAATGGTACAATCTCTGCTACAATCCCTGCTTGCTGTCATCTGCTGCAGCATTTCCTTTAATGTGCCTGCTGAATGTTTGCTAAATTCATTTGCTGCATTGTACTCAATAGTTACTGCTGTATATCCATGTTGGGGCCAGTAGAGATGTTATCAGGTGCAAGGTGTTACCAGCATATGGATGTAGCCAGGCCCTATGCCTTTGATTGTCTAACCTCCCATGGTGTGCCAGCCAATTGCTAATTTATCCCAAATTAGTTCCCACAATCCCTCTCACCTGATCCTCTACTCAGTCTTATATATTTAGTAGCATCCCAAGTAGTCTTCTTGTCTTTAAAGACTCTGCCGAAAACCCCAAAAAGGATATTTGCACCACTGGCCATGGCCGCATCTGCAGGGGTATTAAAACTACCAGCCTTACCATCACCAGCATGATCAGGCACATGGCAGCAAAGCAACAGACTTTGTTGGTTGAACACCAGGCTCCATGAACAGTGTTTGCGGGTGATACCACTGCTTCTTCTGCTGTTGTGTGTGCAAGCCAATCCCCTGTCCACAGAGCATGCGAAGATGCCTCCTTCCCTGCACCTACCGTTGACCACAGTCAAATAGCACCATCATGAAGCCCATCCACGTCCTTGTCCCAGCACAGGCGTCAGTTGTTCATTGGACTGTAAGCGGAAAGACTCAGCTAACGGCCATCAGGCCACAGTACTAAATGAATATATTTCTCATCTGCTTGCGCTCGAAATGTTGCATTTTAGGCTCATGGGAAACTGACGCTTTCCACAACCTGAGACGAGGTCACAGATGTATGGAGGACTCAGGTTGTGAATGGCTTTGTATGTCATGGTTAGGGTTTTGAACTGGAGTCTTTGGGTAATGGGGAGCCAGTGAAGGGATTGACAGAGGGGAGAGGCTGGGGAATAGCGGGGGGACAGGTGGATTAGTCGGGCAGCAGAGTTTAGAATAGATTGGAGGGGTGCGAGAGTGTTAGAGGGGAGGCCACAGAGCAGGAGGTTGCAGTAGTCAAGGAGATGATGAGGGCATGGACTAGGGTGTTTGCAGATTCTTGGTTGAGAATGTACGGATCCGTGAAATATTTTTGAATTGAAGTCGGCAGGAAGTGGAAAGGGCTTGGATATGTGGTTTGAAAGAGAGATCAGTGTCAAGGATAACCCCGAGACAGCGAGCTTGTGGGACTGGAGAGAGTGGGCAGCCGTTTACTTTAATGGATAGGTCCGTTAGGGGGTCACGTGAGATGGGGGAAAGATGATTAATTCTGTTTTGCCCATGTTAAGTTTTAGAAATCTAGCAGAGAAGGATGAAATAGCGGACAGACATTGAGGGATTCTGTTTAGTAGGGAGGTGATATCTGGTCCAGAGATGTAGATCTGTGTGTCATCAGCATAGAGGTGATACTGAAAGTCATGAGATTCTATGTGCTGTCCGAGGCCGAAGGTGTAAATGGAGAGCAGGGGCCCTAGGACTGAATATACACACATATAAAAAGCGGTCTGAAAAAAAAGCCCTAGCCAGCTCACCAACCACAGCCGGAGCACGGAACCTCGTCTGGTTCCAAACGAAAGTTGATTGTAGACAAGGAAAGAAGAAAAGTTCCAGCTTCCAGGATAATAAGCATAGCTGTGATAAAGATCCATTAAGGATCGAAACGCGTAGCTGATTCAGTGCCCGACACACATCCATCTGCATAGGGGAGAAAGCTGTGTATGGAATTTTTTATCTATATTTTGGAATAAAAATGTATTATCCTGGAAGCTGGAACTTTTCTTCTTTCCTTGCCCTAGGACTGAACCTTGCGGGACTCCGACAGATAGGGGACGAGGTGAGGAAGTGGTGTGCGAGTGGGAGACGTTGAATGTCCAGTCTGTTAGGTATGACGCAATCCAAGATAGGACCAAGCCTGTGATTGCAAGAGATGAGAGGGTCTGTAGTAATAGGGAATGGTCCACTGTGGCATAGGCAGAGGACAGGTCCAGGAGGAGGAGGACAGAGTAGTGTCGCTTGTCCTTGGCGGCTAATAGGTCATTGGTGACCTTAGTTAGGGCAGTTTCAGTGGAGTAGTGGGGCCAGAAGCCAGATTGTAATCGGTCAAGGAGGTAGCAAGAAGAGAGGTGGGAGGACAGTTCAAGATGGACGTGTTGTTCCTGTAGTTTTGAGGCATAGGGGAGAAGTGATATAGGGCGATAGCTAAATACAGAGGATGTTTAAAGCTTGAGGGGAAAACACCAGTTGTTAGTGATAGGTTGAAGAGGTGAGTTAGGCTACTTTCACACATCCGGTGTGTGGGGTCCGGCGGCGTGCGGCGAAAAGCCGGGCCGCCGGATCCGGCCTGCAGCCGTGACACCGGATGTGTGTGCGGCGAGACGATACGGCTCGGACATTATTAAAGGAGCCGCAGGACGAGGTGGACAGAGGCAGCCAATGAGACAGCTGCTGAAAGGGAGGTGAGGGGAGGAGAGGATAGGAGAGGGGAGGGGAGGAGAGGGGAGGGGGGTGGAGAGAGAGAGACATGGGGGGTTAACACTTAGTGTCCAGGCAAGAGAATCTCTCTCTCTTGCCGGGCACTTGTGGGGTTAACCCCACAGAGAGATCTCTCTCTCTCACCCAGACACTGTGAGTGTTAACCCCACAAGTGCCCGGCGAGAGAGATCTCTCACAAGTGTCCGGGTGACAGAGAGAGATCTCTCTCTCTCTCGCCGGGCACTTGTGGGGTTAACATTCACAGAGTCCGGGCATGCGCTGTGGAAAAAGCCGGTCCGGCGCTGCAAAAAAAGTTACATGGATCGTTTTTTCCAGACACCGGACAGGCTGTTTTTGCCGGATCAGGCAAAAACCGGATACGCCGCATAGGTATCCGGCGCGATGCGGCAATAATGAAACTGAATGGGGGAAAAACCGGATCCGGTGGCAACCGGCGCCGGATCCGGTTTTTACACTTTTCGCCGCATCGCGCCTGATGCTGAAAACCGGATGTGTGAAAGAGGCCTTAGGGTTGGGAAGAAGGCTGTGGTGAGGTTTGGTATGAAGTGGGATGGGATCAGGTCAAGTGCACAGGTAGTGAAATGTGATCTTGACAGCAGAGTAGAGAGTCAATCTTCTGTAATGGTGGAGAAGTTGGTTTTTGGAGGAGGGCAGGGCAGTTAGGAGGAAGGGCTCTGGGGGTTGTTGACCAAAACTGTCTCTGATGTTATCAATCTTCTCCTTGAAAAATGAGGTAAAGTCTTCAGCTGAGATGTGTGGGGAGGGAGGTGGTGCTGGGGGGTGGAGGATAGAATTGAAGGTGTTGAATAACTGTTTAGGGTTGTGACACAGGGAGGATATGAGAGATGAGAAGTAGGTTTGTTTTGCTGCAGTGAGTGTAGCCTTGAAAGTAGTGAGGGACTGTTTGAATGCGATGAAGTCCTCATTGGAGTGGGATCTTTTCCATCTCCGCTCAGCAGCCCTGGAAGCCTGCCTCAGTTCTTTGCAAAATAGACAAAGCGTCTCTCATACCAGCAGCACTTGCGTCCAGCCACAGACCTAGCGCTATTCCTCTGCACCCTCAGTGCTTCTCCTGAACAGTGCGTTCACTCTCCCTGTGACACACTTGCCTCCCTGGGCAGGACAGACCATTTGGATAATCACAGCACCCTTTTGTGGACATTCATGCCTGCAGGGCTGCCACTAGGAATTTTGGGGCCCCATACTGGCAAAATTTTCAGGGCCCCCTTGAGACTCCACCCAGGCTCCACCCCAGCCCCGCCCTCCACCCCTCAAACTGTCCACAGCCCCACCGCTCTCTCTTAGAAAAATTCCACTTCTCATCAATCACACATTAACAGTTCCCAACTCCAGATCACACACATAGCCAGCAGCTCTTGTTATGACCAAAAGATTTTTTAAATCTGCCACCACAAGGTAGACTCTTTAGGCTGAGCCCTATTCTACTCTAACCTATTAAACATTTGCTAAAATATCCAATACAATTTAGGTATATTTTTTTTATTTATTTTTCAATTTTTAAAATGACCAATAATATCACATCCAAAGGGACAAATACCACCACTCCATGCCCAGACACCATATTACCACCACATGGTGACCAATAATACCACATACAGGGAACAAATACAGCCATACCATGTCCAGGCCACATATTACCACCAGTGACAGAATAATAGCACATACAAGGGACAAATACCACCGCACCATGACCAGACCACATATTACCAGCACATGGTGACTGAATACTACAATACTGATCATTAATAAAAAAACATATTACTATCACCATAAGTGCCATTATACACAGGAGATCTGTACTTAGTATGTAGTGTCTGTGTACAGGTAATACAGTGATCACCAGTGACATTATACACAGGTACTCTGTATATAGTGTCAGTGTACAGGTAATACAGTGATCACTGGTGACATTATGCACAGGACCTCTGTATATAGTGCCAGTGTACAGGTAATACAGTGATCACTGGTGACATTGTACAAAGGCACTCTGTATATAGTGTATAGTGTCATTGTACAGGTAACACAAACTCACCAGTGATGTCTCTAGGTGAAGTCCTTCATCTTTGCTTTTCATCTTTCATCCAGCACAGATCGCCATCACGTCTTCCAGCCAGGGCTTGTCTCTGCAGGAAATAACACAGTTATCTAGAGCTCCACTTGCAGAACACATTACTTAATTTTTTTCCCAACTTCTACACTACACCAGATGAAGAAAAAAAGGCGACATAGTGTCGCTCTGCACAGTAACAGAACCTCCCCCCATTTAAAACAGTATCCTCAAAAAAATAAAATAAATACATCACTGCAGTAATAATATCCCTTAATTAGCCCCTATGGTAATAATATCCCCCATCCTGGCTCCAGCCATATTTTCTCTCATCCTGCCCTCATGAGTATCCATTCTGCCCCCAAATGATCTCCAGATCCTGCCCCATCTGTCTACATCGTATCCATCCTGCCCCATGATCCTGCACCATGTGTCTCCCATCCTGTCCCCTGTGTCTCACATTCTGCCCCCTCCTGTGTCTCACTGTCACATTCTGCCCCCTCCTGTGTCTCACTGTCACATTCTGCCCCCTCCTGTGTCTCTCTGTCACATTCTGCCCCCGTGCCTCACATTCTGTCCCCTCCTGTGTTTCACTGTCACATTCTGCACCCTCCTGTGTCTCACTGTCACATTCTGCCCCCTCGTGTCTTACTGTCACATTATGCCCCCATGTCCATTCTGACCCCGTGTCTCACATTCTGCCCCCTCCTGTGTCTCACTGTCACATTCTGCCCCCATGTCTCACATTCTGCCCCCTCCTGTGTCTCACTGTCACATTCTGCCCCCCGTGTCTCACATTCTGCCCCCTCCTGTGTCTCACTGTCACATTCTGCCCCCATGTCTCACATTCTGCCCCCTCCTGTGTCTCAATGTCCCATTCTGCCCCCCCTGTGTCTTACTGTCACATTCTGCCCCGATGTCTGCATTCTGCCCCATGTCTGCATTCTGCCCTCATGTCTCACATTTTGCCCCATGTCCATTCTGCCCTTAAGTCTCACATTCTGCCCCATGTCTCACTGTCACATTCAGCCCCCTCCTGTGTCTCTCTGTCATATTCTGCCTGCCGCCATGTCTTGCATTCTGCCCCCATGTCTGCATTCTGCCCCCATCATGAGTGCATTCTGCACCCATGTCTGCCATGTCTTGCATTCTGCCCTCATGTCTTGCATTCTGCCCCCATGTCTTGCATTCTTCCCCCATGTCTTGCATTCTACCCCCATGTCTACATATTTGGCCCTGTGTGTCTCTAATCCTGCCCCCTGTCTCCATATTTGCCCCTGTGTGACTCCAATCCTGCCCCCTGTCTCCATATTTGCCCCTGTGTGACTCCAATCCTGCCCCCTGTCTCCATATTTGCCCCTGTGACTCCAATCCTGCCCCCTGTCTCCATATTTGCCCCTGTGTGTCTCCAATCCTACCCCGTCTCCATATTTGCCCCTGTGTGACTCCAATCCTGCCACCTGTCTCCATATTTGCCCCTGCGTGACTCTATTCCTGCCCCCGTCTCCATATTTGCCCGCGACTCCAATCCTGCCCCCTGTCTCCATATTTGCCCCTGTGTGACTCCAATCCTGCCCCCTGTCTCCATATTTGCCCCTGTGTGACTCCAATCCTGCCCCGTCTCCATATTTGCCCCTGTGTGACTCCAATCCTGCCCCCTGTCTCCATGTTTGCCCCTGTGTGTCTCCAATCCTGCCCCGTCTCCATATTTGCCCCTGTGTGACTCCAATCCTGCCCCCTGTCTCCATATTTGCCCCGTGTGACTCCAATCCTGCGCCCTGTCTCCATATTTGCCCCTGTGTGACTCCAATCCTGCCACCTGTCTCCATATTTGCCCCTGTGTGACTCCAATCCTGCCACCTGTCTCCATATTTGCCCCTGTGTGACTCCAATCCTGCCCCCTGTCTCCATATTTGCCCCTGTGTGACTCCAATCCTGCCACCTGTCTCCATATTTGCCCCTGTGTGACTCCAATCCTGCCACCTGTCTCCATATCTGACCCTGTGTGTCTCCAATCCTGCCCCGTCTCCATATTTGCCCCTGTGTGACTCCAATCCTGCCACCTGTCTCCATATTTGCCCCTGCGTGACTCCAATCCTGCCCCCTGTCTCCATATTTGCCCGTGACTCCAATCCTCCCCCCTGTCTCCATATTTGCCCCTGTGTGACTCCAATCCTGCGCCCTGTCTCCATATTTGCCTGTGTGACTCTAATCTTGCCCCCTGTCTCCATATTTGCCCCTGTGTGACTCCAATCCTGCCCCCTGTCTCCATATTTGCCCCTGTGTGTCTCCAATCCTGCCCCGTCTCCATATTTGCCCCTGTGTGACTCCAATCCTGCCCCCTGTCTCCATATTTGCCCCTGTGTGACTCCAATCCTGTGCCCTGTCTCCATATTTGCCCCTGTGTGACTCCAATCCTGTGCCCTGTCTCCATATTTGCCCCTGTGTGACTCTAATCCTGCCCCCTGTCTCCATATTTGCCCCTGTGTGACTCCAATCCTGCCACCTGTCTCCATATTTGCCCCTGTGTGTCTCCAATCCTGTCCCCTGTCTCCATATTTTCCCCTGTGTGACTCCAATCCTGCGCCGTCTCCATATTTGCCCCTGTGTGACTCCAATCCTGCCCCCTGTCTCCACATTTGCCCCTGTGTGACTCCAATCCTGCCCCGTCTCCATATTTGCCCCTGTGACTCCAATCCTGCCCCCTGTCTCCACATTTGCCCCTGTGTGACTCCAATCCTGCCCCCTGTCTCCACATTTGCCCCTGTGTGACTCCAATCCTGCCCCCCTGTCTCCTTATTTGCCCCTGTGTGACTCCAATCCTGCCACCTGTCTCCATATTTGCCCCTGTGTGACTCCAATCCTGCCCCCTGTCTCCATATTTTCCCCTGTGACTCCAATCCTGCCCCCTGTCTCCATATTTGCCCCTGTGTGACTCCAATCCTGCCCCCTGTCTCCATATTTGCCCCTGTGTGACTCCAATCCTACCCCCTGTCTCCATATTTGCCCCTGTGACTCCAATCCTGCCCCCTGTCTCCATATTTCCCCCTGTGTGGCTCCAATCCTGCCACCTGTCTCCATATTTGCCCCTGTGTGACTCCAATCCTGCCCCCTGTCTCCATATTTGCCCCTGTGACTCCAATCCTGCCCCCTGTCTCCATATTTGCCTGTGACTCCAATCCTGCCCCCTGTCTCCATATTTGCCCCTGTGTGTCTCCAATCCTGCCCCCTGTCTCCATATTTGCCTCTGTGTGACTCCAATCCTGCCCCCTGTCTCCATATTTGCCCCTGTGTGACTCCAATCCTGCACCCTGTCTCCATATTTGCCTGTGTGACTCTAATCTTGCCCCCTGTCTCCATATTTGCCCCTGTGTGACTCCAATCCTGCCCCCTGTCTCCATATTTGCCCCTGTGATTCCAATCCTGCCCCCTGTCTCCATATTTGCCCCTGTGTGACTCCAATCCTGCCCCCTGTCTCCATATTTGCCCCTGTGTAACTCCAATCCTGCCACCTGTCTCCATATTTGCCCCTGTGTGACTCCAATCCTGCCCCCTGTCTCCATATTTGCCCCTGTGACTCCAATCCTGCCCCCTGTCTCCACATTTGCCCCTGTGTGACTCCAATCCTGCCCCGTCTCCATATTTTCCCCTGTGTGACTCCAATCCTGTCCCCTGTCTCCATATTTGCCCCTGTGTGACTCCAATCCTGCCCCCTGTCTCCATATTTGCCCCTGTGACTCCAATCCCGCCCCCTGTCTCCATATTTGCCCCTGTGTGTCTCCAGTCCTGCCCCCTGTCTCCATATTTGCCCCTGTGTGACTCCAATCCTGCGCCCTGTCTCCATATTTGCCCGTGTGACTCCAATCCTGTCCCCTGTCTCCATATTTGCCCCATGTGACTCCAATCCTGCCCCCTGTCTCCATATTTCCCCCTGTGAATCCAATCCTGCCCCCTGTCTCCATATTTGCCCCTGTGACTCCAATCCTGCCCCCTGTCTCCATATTTGCCCCTGCGTGTCTTCAATCCTGCCCCCTGTCTCCATATTTGCCCCTGTGTGACTCCAATCCTGCGCCCTGTCTCCATATGTGCCCCTGTGTGACTCCAATCCTGCCCCCTGTCTCCACATTTGCCCCTGTGGACTCCAATCCTGCCCCCTGTCTCCATATTTGCCCCTGTGTGTCTCCAATCCTGCCCCCTGTCTCCATATTTGCCCCTGTGTGACTCCAATCCTGCCACCTGTCTCCATATTTGCCCCTATGTGACTCCAATCCTGCGCCCTGTCTCCATATTTGCCCCTGTGTGACTCCAATCCTGCCCCCTGTCTCCATTTTTGCCGTGTGTCTCCAATCCTGCCCCCATGTCTCTATTCTGCCAGGGATACATATTGCCCCTTTCAAAAATAAAAACTTTTTTCTTACCTGACCTCGCTCCTGCGCTGAAGATGGAGCTGCTGCTGTGTGAGCTGAAAGGACCTGTGGTGACATCATCGTCATGTGATCAGGGGGCAGATCTGATCAATGCTGAAGGCCTGTGATAATGATGACGTCACCACAGGTCCTTCAGCACTTCTCTATCTTTCGGATGTCGGGCGCTGTGGCGGCTCTGCTGATGTGTGCGCTGCAGGCTCGACAGATGCCCCTGTCTCGCCGCCGCCACCTCTCCCTGTCACGCCACCTCCTCCTGAGCCCCGGAATACTTACCTGTCCTCGGCTTCCCAGCACATGCCCGCGCAGGTCCCTGCTCCGGCTCCTGTCTCCTGTCAGGGGCGCGCGTGCACCGAGTTCAGCAGCGCACGCGCACACTGTCCCTAGTAGCCGTCCCTAATAACCTTGCCACTCCCTCCAGCCTTCTCTAAGGTCTGGAGGACTCTGACCCAGAAGTCCTCTGCGCACTTATCAGGCCGCCACTTTCATTTGTGCTACACAAGTGATCCTGGCCCCACGTCTCCCTGAGCTCCTTGTCTTCTCTGCCTCTAGCCTTTCCCGCCTAGCCTCTGACCTTACGCCCTCCGTGTGCTTTCTCCTAGTGTCTCCAAACCTGCCCATGTTCCCGTGTCTACGCCGTGTCTACCAGCCAGTGTCTCCCAACTTGTCCATGTTCCTGTGTCTCAGCCGTGTCTTCCTGCCAGTGAAGCCAACCGGCCCGTGTTCCTGTGTCTCAGCCATGTCTTCCTGCCAGTGTCGCCAACCTGCCTGTGTTCCCGTGTCTTAGCCGTGCTTGGCTGTCAGTGTTTCCATCCCATCTGTATTCCCGTGTCACAGTCGTGCCAGCCTGCCGCCAGTCCGCCTTGTCTTTCGCTGAGGCTCCTGTTGTTCTTCCCCGGGTACCAGCTGCCGTGGTGATAGTCTCACTCGGGCCTGCTCCTAACGCTCCCTGTATAAGGGGTGGTCCACCTGGTCAGCTCGTCTGAGGGAGGTTCGTTGCCATAGTCCAGCGCGTCCACCCTTGAAGGTCCACTAGTCGTCACAGTACAGTCAGGCCCTGGACTCAGCTGGTACCTCAGCCCCTGCCCAAAAGGAACTGCTGTTCCTACGGGAAAACCAGACCCAGATCATGGCTTTTCTAAAGTCCATGGAGTCTCATATATCAGCATTACAACCCTCTGATCCAGGGAACAGTCTCCAGCAGTAACTTGCCCAGCAACGCGACACCCAGGCCCACATTCTTAATTATATGGCCTCGGTGGATAATCGACTTTTATCCTTACAGTCTGCTGCCTCGACCCCCGCCCAGGCTCCTGCTCCACACCCACTGCCCCGTTTGGCCAGACCTCCGCGGTATAGCGGAGATCCCAAATTGTGTCGGGGATTCCTGAACTAGTGCCAATTGCACTTTGATTTGCTGCCACTACAATACCCCACCGATCGGGCCAAGGTGGCCTTTGTGGTGTCCCACCTGGAGGGCGAGACCCTGGCCTGGGTGAACCCCCTCTGGGAATGAAACGATCCTCTGGACTCCCAGCTCGCCACCTTTCTTGAGACTTTTCGCAAAGTCTTCGACGAGCACGGACGCTTGGCCTCTACCACCGAGTCCCTTTTTAATCTCCACCAGGGCACTCTCTCCGTTGGCCAGTATGCCATTCACTTCAGTACTTTGTCCTCCAAGCTGGGATGGAACAAGGAGGCCTTGGTGGGAGCTTTTTGGCGGAGTTTGTCTGCCCGGATCAAGGACAAGCTGGCGGGTCGGGACACGCCAACGTCTCTAGAGGATCTCATTTCCCTGGCAACTCGCATTGACTTTCGTTTCCAGGAACGCTCCCATGAAGCTGCCAGGGAGAAAAGACTTCCCCGTCTATCTTCGGCCACACGCAGTCCCCCCCGTTCGCGACTCACATCTGCCTCGGCACCAGAACCCATGCAGGTAGACCGTCTCAAACCGGCAGAGCAGCTCCGCAAAGAGTGAGTTGCACAGGGTCTATGCTTCTACTGTGGCAGCGCCTCCCACCTTCTACATTTCTGTTCGGAGAGGCTGGGAAACGCCTCCGCCTAGGCCAGGTAAGAGAGGCCTCCCTAGGTGTCAGTGATAGCTCTCTACCCTTGACACTCTCTGTCTTACTGAATCTGGGCTCTTGTCGCTTCTCGGAGGTTGCCTATATTGATTCTGGGGCAGCAGGGAACTTCATTCAGCTCGGGGTGGTCAAAAGACTTCGGATTCCTGTCAGGTCCTTGGAGACTCCTCGGCAGATAGCTTCGTTTGACGGCAGATCTTTGCGGGAGACCTTCACCCTGGTCACCGAGGAGGTGGAGCTACAGATCGGAGCCTTGCATCAGGAGAAGATAGCCTTCTACATGCTGCCCTCATTGTCCCATACGTTACTATTAGGCCTTCCTTGGTGGAGAGTCCACGAACCCATCCTTGACTGGCGATCTGGTGAAATTCTACATTGGGGTCAATCCTGCCAGACCAAGTGCCTGCTCCCCGTTCAGAAGTTAAAGTCCCCTCGGCCCGCCACACTACCTGCAGATTTGCCTCCACCTTGCAGGTCCTTCGCGGACGTCTTCAATAAAAAGGAAGCGGAGAGTCTGCCCCCGCATCGTACTTATGATTGCCTGATCGACCTTCTTCCAGGCTCCACTCCGCCCAGAGGCCGATTTTACCCGTTAAATTCTCTCGAGTCCCAAGCCATGACCGAGTACGTCCAGGAAAATCTGGCCAAGGGTTTTATTCAGAAGTCTTCGTCCCCCGCAGGCGCGAGGTTCTTTTTTGTTAAGAAGGACGGATCTCTTCGTCCTTGCATCGACTACCGGGGTCTCAATGTTATTACCGTTAAGAACAAGTATCCGCTCCCTCTCATTCCTGAGTTTTTTGACCGGCTGCGGGGAGCACGAATCTTTACCAAACTGGATGTCCGTGGAGCCTACAAATCATATCCGTATCCACCCCGGAGATGAGTGGAAGACTGCTTTCAACACCCAGGATGGGCACTATGAGTATTTGGTGATGCCATTTGGCTTGTGCAATGCCCCCCAGTGTTCCAGAAATTTGTGAATGATATTTTCCGAGATCTGCTGTACTCTTATTGGTGGTATACCTGGACGATATTCTAGTTTTCGCTCCAGATCTGCCTACCCATAGAAGGAACGTCCATCTAGTACTGCTGCGCCTGAGGGAGAATCGCCTCTATGCCAAGCTTGAAAAATGCACTTTTGAGCAGTCGTCTCTCCCGTTCCTGGGTTACATCATCTCTGACCCCGGCTCGTGCATGGACCTGGAGAAAGTGTCCGCCGTGCTCAATTGGCCGCGTCCTCACGGTGTCAAGGCAATTCAGCGATTTCTTGGTTTCACGAATTACTATAGACAGGTCATCCCTCACTTTTCTTCGCTGACCGGTTCCATCTCCTCTCTAATTCGAAAGGGGGCCAATCCTCATGTCTTGTCATCGGATGCCAAAAATGCTTTTTTGTCCCTTAAACAAGCCTTCGCCAGAGCGCCCATCCTCCACCGTCCAGAGGCTAACAAACCTTTCGTTCTGGAGGTGGATGCCTCAGCCACCGGGGCCAGAGCGGTACTTTCTCAGAGGTCTACCACCGGTCGGCTTGTCACCTGCGTTTTTTTCTCCAAGTCCTTTTACACCTCAGAACGGAACTACTCCATTGGTGACAGAGAGCTGTTGGCCATCAAGCTGGCATTGCAAGAATGGAGGTACTTACTGGAGGGGGCTGTACATCCTTTTAAGCTCTTTACGGACGATAAAAACTTGGCATATATCCAATCGGCACAGAGACTTAACCCCTGGCAAGCTAGGTGGTCCCTATTCTTTGCCTGGTTCGATTTTGAGCTCCTCTTCTGTCCCGGCAATAAGAACCTCAAGGCACTGTTCAGGTCGTTTTTGTGAGTGGATACAGAGGAGGAACCCATGCACATCTTGGACCCTTCCAAGGTCATCACACTAGCACACATCAGGTTAACTTCCCTACCTCCGGGTAAGACTTTTGTTCCTTTGAACAACAGAAGGCGAGTCGTGCGCTGGGGTCATGCCTCCAAACTGGCAGGTCATGTAGGCCTCAGAAAAACTCTCATCCTCGTGTCCCGCTACTACTGGTGGCCAACCCTTCCCTAAGATGTCCGTAGCTTTATAGTCTCCTGTCTGGCTTGTGCTAAGAACAAGGTCCCCAGGCAGCTTCCCTCCGGTCTTTTACAATCGCTCCCAGTCCCATCGGCCCCTTGGCAGCACATTGCTATGGACTTTATTACTGATCTGCCTCGGTCTGCGGGCTGCAAAGTCATCCTCGTGGCTGTGGACAGATTTTCCAAGATGACTCATTTCATCTCGCTTTCTGGTTTACCATCGGCACCCGAGTTAGCGAAAATTTTCATCCACCGTGTTTTTCATGCTCATGGCCTTCCTCAACATATTGTTTCAGACAGGAGTTCCAATTCACCTCTCGGTTCCCGGAGGGCTCTCTGCAAAAGTATGAATGTCACGCTTGACTTCTCCTCTGCTTACCACCCGTCTTATGATTCAGTCACTGAGGAGAATTCCCGGGGAATTAGCTAAGCAACCAGGAAACCAGAAAGGTTGGTAACTTAGCGAATTGCAGACCACTAAACCTAACAACACAACTAGCATTAGCCGTGGGACATGCCTACGATGCCCTAGACGCCTCGGCACAGCCAAAGAGCTAACCCTAAGCCTAAAGTAAGAAAGGGGAAAGCTAAACTGCCCCGGAGTAGAACCCCTAAGGAATAGATAGCCCCCAAACATATATTGTCGGTGAGACAAAATGAGGCACAAACGCCGGCAGAAAATAGAGTGAGCAAATGATGGGGCCCAAACTGTCTAGATAGGACAGGACAGGAAAGATACTGTCTGCAATCATGCAAACACCCTAAAAAAATCAACACGTCTGATATACAAAAACACTGAGGACACATGACCTTTCCCCCACTAGATCAGCATTCTGGTGTGAACTGGAAGCAAAGCAAAAGATACTAATATAACAGGGGATTAGCAATACTGAACAGAATGACTTAAGCTGTGACATATGAGTGGGGTCCAGCACAAATCCCAGCAGGGAATAATGCTGAACCAACACAGCAAAGCAGAAAGCAGAGAAAGGCAAAAACTATATCAAATGCAAAAGATTCCAGCAAACAAATAACTTATCTGAATGATGCAAGACCAAGGAGGGGAAAAAGCAGACTTCACAATGCACAGGAAGAAAACCAAATCACCAGCAGCAACTGAGGGAAGCTTGCTCACTTAAATCCTCCCAGTCTGTAACCCCTGACTTCCAATCATCGTCTTCAGGTGATACACTTCTGTCAACCCGACCAGCTCCCCTACCCTCAGCAGCCACCAGAGGGAGCCCTAACTCAGAAGTCAGCTCAAGAGAGTTCACCAGTGATCCTACGCCGGTTGGCAAACTGTTTGGCGTTCTCCTGAGAATGAGACAACTTATCCACTACTTGATCCCAAATCAGCTGCATTCTCTCTTCCACAAAATCCACACCTGGGCAGGCCGAAGCCTCCTACTACCCTGAAGAAAAACGAGGATGAAACCCAAAGTTGCAGAAAAAAGGAGACATCAAAGTGGCAGAACTAGCCCTATTATTTAGAGCAAATTCGGCCAAGGGCAAAAATGAGATCCAGTCATCTTGATCAGCAGGTATAAAACATTTCAAATAGGTTTCCAAAGTCTGGTTTGTTCTCTTAGTTTGCCCATTGGTCTGAGGATGAAATGCAGAGGAGAAAGACAACTGAATTTCCCGTTTAGAATAAAAAGCTCTCCAAAATCTGGAAACAAACTGAACTCCTTTGTCTGACACAATGTTCTCAGGAATACTGTGCAAATGAACCTCCTGTTGTAAAAACAAGGGCACCAACTCAGAAGAAGATGGCAACTTTGGGAGTGGTACAAGATGGACCATCTTCAAAAATCTATCACAGAACACCCAAATAGTCATTCTCTGAGAAACAGGGAGATCAGAAATAAAATCTATTGAAATATGGGTCCATGGCCTCCTGGGCACCGGCAGGGGCATTAGCAAACCACTAGAACGAGAACAGCATTTGGACCGAGAACAAGTCCCACAGGACTGCACAAAATTCCTGACATCATGAGATAAAGCAGGCCACCAAAAAGACCGACTCACCAAGTCTCTGGTACCAAAAATACCAGGATGATCAGCTAACGCAGAGCAGTGAATTTCAGATATTACTCTTCTCCTCCACTGGTCAGGGACATACAATTTCCCCATAGGGCATTATTCAGGTTTGTCCTCCTGAAATTCCTCCAGGGCAAGTCTCAAATCAGGTGAAATGGCGGAAAGAACCACACCCTCATCTAGAATGGTACTAGGTTCCATCACATCAAGAGAATCAGCAAAGAAACTCCTAGAGAGGGTGTCCGCATTAACATTCTTAGTGCCCAGAAGAAAGGAGACCACAAAATTAAAACACGTGAAAAACAAGGCCCACCTAGCCTGTCTAAGGTTCAATCGCTTGGCTGATTCGAGATAGATCAGGTTCTTGTGGTCGGTAAGGACCACAACTTGATGTCTGGCTCCATCCAACCAATGTCTCCTCTCTTCAAAAGCCCACTTCATGGCCAGCAATTCCCGATTCCCCACATCATAGTTATGTTCAGATGGGGAAAATTTTCGAGAAAAGAAGGTACAAGGATTCATCTTAGAGGTTACCGGATCTCTTTGAGACAAAACGGCTCCTGCACCAATCTCAGAAGCATCTATCTCCACCTGAAATGGGAG
This sequence comes from Dendrobates tinctorius, assembly GCF_039654945.1. Lineage (NCBI taxonomy): Eukaryota > Metazoa > Chordata > Amphibia > Anura > Dendrobatidae > Dendrobates > Dendrobates tinctorius. The sequence goes on along the minus strand of NW_027362126.1, from coordinate 108,590 downwards.
TGAAACATCAGGTTGCCATAAGACCGGAGCAGCAGTGAATCTCCGATTAAGCTCCTGGAACGCCGAGACTGCCTCTGGAGACCAATTCACCACATTAGCGCCCTTTTTGGTCAAATCCGTCAGTGGTTTTGCAATACCAGAAAGATTACTTATGAATAGTGTTGAGCGATACCACCCGATACTGAAAACTATAGTATTGGAATGGATCGGCCGATCTAAAAAAAGTATCGGGTATCGCCGATTCCGATCCCGGAAGTCCAATTCAAGTCAATGGAACTGAAATATCGGAATTAAAAAAAACCCTTTCTTTCCCTGTAGGTTAATTCTACATGAAGAAACACAGCTAATAATAATGTAGAATGTATTGTGGGAGGTGTAGGAGACATTAAAGCCATAGAGTTTTAGCCCAATCAAATGGAATAGCAGGAATTAATTTTTTTTTTTTAAAGACGTTTGGAGTTACAAAGATATTTACTATGTTAACCTCTTTTATATTTTGTCAGATATGTATGTTTCACTACTTCCATGCTCTTCACCTTCTTTTTTACTTCTCCCACACTTTCTCCTTCATCATCCTCAGCAGCATCTTTTTCATCAACTTCTTCTTCACCTTATTCATCTTCTTCTTCTTCTTCTTCTTCTTCACCTTCTTCCTATTTAATTTTTATTTTAAATTCTTCATATTCTTCTTATTCAACTATTATTCTTCTTCATATTCAACTTCTTCAGCTTCTTCATATTATTCTTCATCATATTCTTATTTGTGTCAGGCATTCCTGTAGTTGTTATCTATAAAAGTTTGAAGATTACACCTTCCGTTCAGCCTGTGACAACAGATTTACAACAGGATTTGTCCGCGTTCAGTTTGGCCTGCAGGAGCAGGCCTTCTCCAGGGGCACCACGAGGAGAAACGGACTCACCCCCATACACTGCTTAGTCTTCTTCTGCTTATAAATTAGATAATATCATTTGCTCTGATTTTTATACTTATGCTTAATGTTCTTCTGCTTTTGGTTTTTATGCTTCTTGGTCTTCTGTCTCTTGTTGTTCTGCATCTTGGTGGTTGTCTTCCTGTTCTTTGTCCTCTTGTTCATCTTCTTCAGGGTCATCTTTTAGGTATTCTTCTGTGTGGTCTTCATGGTCGTCGTCTTCAGGGTCATTGTCAGAGAGATCCAGAGTGAGAATCAAAAACCATTTCCACAAGCTTGAACTTGGAAAAGTAGCAGAAGGTACAAGAAGGCTGAGGAACTGCCGAGAACCAGCTGACGGTACTGGAACCCGGAGGAGCAGCAGAATGAACAAGAGCCAATGGCACAACCGTGGACCAGCTGACGTTGCTGGAACACGGTAACTAAGCAGGAGGTACCTGTGCTCCAAAGCACTACCAAGGACCAGCAGATGTTCCTGGAACTCGGATACCAAGAAGGAGGCACCTAGGCCAAAGGCACTGCCGAGAACCAGCTGACGGTACTGGAACCCGGAGGGGCAGCAGAATGAACAAGAGCCAATGGCACAACCGTGGACCAGCTGATGGTGCTGGAACACGGTTACTAAGCAGGAGGTACCTGTGCTCCAAAGCACTACCAAGGACCAGCAGACGTTGCTGGAACTCGGATACCAAGAAGGAGGCACCTAGGCCAAAGGCACTGCCGAGAACCAGCTGACGGTGCTGGAACCCGGATGGGTAGCAGAAGCTGCAAGAGCAAATAACACTAGCGAGGACCAGCTGACGGTGCTGGAACCCGGAGGGGCAGCAGAAGGAACAAAAGCCAATGGGACAACCATGGACCAGCTGACGGTGCTGGAACACAGTTTCTAAGCAGGAGGTACCTGTGCTAAAAAGCACTACCAAGGACCAGCAGACGTTGCTGGAACTCGAATACCGAGAAGGAGGCACCTAGGCCAAAGGCTCTGCCGAGAACCAGCTGATGGTGCTGGAACCCGGATGGGTAGCAGAAGGTACCCATGAAAAACAAAGTTGCAAGGCCGCGAGCAGGACGCAGTTTCCGAAACCCACAGTCCAACAGGGGGTGCTTGTCCTATTGGCACTATGGAACCAGCCTTTATTACCAGAACCCTCAGCCCACATAGGAAGCAACAAAACTGCAGGCACCATAGACTCGGCTAACCCGACCGCAACACGACAGGGCAACGTATCGGTGGCAAAGTGACGTTGACACTACCCGAAAACAGCAGGCGGGCTGGAACCAGGCTGGGCAGGAGGGAGTACCTGTGCCAAAGACACTGCCGAGAACCAGCTGACGGTGCTGGAACCCGGATGGGTAGCAGAAGCTACAGTACTCTATGGCACTACCGAGAACCAGCTGACGATGCTGGAACCCAGAGTGGCAGCAGAAGGAACAAGAGCCAAAGGCACAACCGTGGACCAGCTGACGGTGCTGGAACACGGTTTCTAAGCAGGAGGTACCTGTGCTAAAAAGCACTACCAAGGACCAGCAGACGTTGCTGGAACTCAGATACCGAGAAGGAGGCACCTAGGCCAAAGACTCTGCCGAGAACCAGCTGACGGTGCTGGAACCCGGATGGGTAGCAGAAGGTACTCATAATCAACAAAGTTGCAAAGCCGCGAGCAGGACGCAGTTTCCGAAACCCACAGTCCAACATGGGGTGCTTGTCCTATTGGCACTACGGAACCAGCCTTTATTACCAGAACCCGCAGCCCACATAGGAAGCATCAAAACTGCAGGCACCATAGACTCGGCTAAACCGACTGCAACACGACAGGACAACGTATCGATGGCAAAGTGACGTTGACACTACCCGAAAACAGCAGGCGGGCTGGAACCAGGCAAGGCAGGAGGGAGTACCCGTGCCAAAGACGCTTCTGAGCTCCAACTGGAGATGTTGGAGCCCAGGGGTCAATCATGCAGCAGGCTGAGGCCTACTTGGAGCGAGTTTTATATTGGTTGTACACAACTACTGATTTTAACTGGGCTCCACTTAGGCCTCTGGCTCTACTGTCTCTAGTATTTCCCCTGGCCTCCAACCCCGCCAGTCGCTGCTCTGAAGTGGCGTGTGCACAATCCACACTTGTTCCTGTGTGACTGGGGCTCATTTACATCAGTTGATCCACTGATGTGTGTTCGGCAAGGTCTCCTGCTCTGTCCACATTCCCACTACTAGTAATGGGAATGGGGACAGAGCGGGAGACATTGCCGGACACACATCAGTGGATCAACTGACATGCCTGAGCCACAGTAACACAGGAACAAGAGTGGATTGTGCAGACGCCACTTCAGAGCAGCGACTTTCGGGGTTGGAAGCCAGGGGAAATACTAGAGAAAGTAGAGCCAGAGGCCTAAGTGGAGCACGGTTAAAAATCAGTAGTAGTGTGACTGTGTAGGCAGCAGGAGACTTTGCCATCCACACAGCAGGGGAACAGCTGGCGTTACTGAACCCCACAGACACCGGAGCGAGTGTTTCACTCTGTGCGGACGGCACTGCCAGGCTAAAACTGGCTGTGTTGTAGCCCAGGATCAATGCTCCTAGCAGGCTGAGGCCTACTTGGAGCGAGGAGAAAATACATTGTAGTGTGAGTTTGGAGTCAGCAGGAGACTTTGCCATCCACACAGCAGGGGAACAGCTGGCGATACTGAACCCCACAGACACCGGAGCGAGTGTTTCAATCTGTGCGGACGGCACTGCCAGGCTACAACTGGCTGTGTTGTAGCCCAGGATCAATGCTCCGAGCAGGCTGAGGCCTACTTGGAGCGAGGCGAAAATACGATGTAGTGTGAGTTTGGAGGCAGCAGGAGACTTTGCCATCCACACAGCAGGGGAACAGCTTGCGTTACTGAACCCCACTGACACCGGAGCGAGTGTTTCAATCTGTGCGGACGGCACTGCCAGGCTACAACTGGCTGTGTTGTAGCCCAGGATCAATGCTCCGAGCAGGCTGAGGCCTACTTGGAGCGAGGAGAAAATACGATGTAGTGTGAGTTTGGAGGCAGCAGGAGACTTTGCCATCCACACAGCAGGGGAACAGCTGGCGTTACTGAACCCCACAGACACCGTAGCGAGTGTTTCAATCTGCGGACGGCACTGCCAGGCTACAACTGGCTGTGTTGTAGCCCAGGATCAATGCTCCGAGCAGGCTGAGGCCTACTTGGAGCAAGGAGAAGATACGATGTAGTGTGAGTTTGGAGGCAGCAGGAGACTTTGCCATCCACACAGCAGGGGAACAGCTGGCGTTACTGAACCCCACAGACACCGGAGCGAGTGTTTCAATCTGTGCGGACGGCACTTCCAGGCTACAACTGGCTGTGTTGTAGCCCAGAATCAATGTTCCGAGCAGGCTGAGGCCTACTTGGAGCGAGGAGAAAATACGATGTAGTGTGAGTTTGGAGGCAGCAGGAGACTTTGCCATCCACACAGCAGGGGAACAGCTGGCGTTACTGAACCCCACAGACACCGGAGCGAGTGTTTCACTCTGTGCGGACGGCACTGCCAGGCTAAAACTGGCTGTGTTGTAGCCCAGGATCAATGCTCTGAGCAGGCTGAGGCCTACTTGGAGCGAGGAGAAAACACGATGTAGTGTGAGTTTGGAGGCAGCAGGAGACTTTGCCATTCACACAGCAGGGGAACAGCTGGCGTTACTGAACCCCACAGACACCGGAGCGAGTGTTTCAATCTGTGCGGACGGCACTTCCAGGCTACAACTGGCTGTGTTGTAGCCCAGAATCAATGTTCCGAGCAGGCTGAGGCCTACTTGGAGCGAGGAGAAAATACGATGTAGTGTGAGTTTGGAGGCAGCAGGAGACTTTGCCATCCACACAGCAGGGGAACAGCTGGCGTTACTGAACCCCACAGACACCGTAGCGAGTGTTTCAATCTGTGCGGACGGCACTGCCAGGCTACAACTGGCTGTGTTGTAGCCCAGGATCAATGCTCCGAGCAGGCTGAGGCCTACTTGGAGCAAGGAGAAGATACGATGTAGTGTGAGTTTGGAGGCAGCAGGAGACTTTGCCATCCACACAGCAGGGGAACAGCTGGCGTTACTGAACCCCACAGACACCGGAGCGAGTGTTTCACTCTGTGCGGACGGCACTGCCAGGCTAAAACTGGCTGTGTTGTAGCCCAGGATCAATGCTCTGAGCAGGCTGAGGCCTACTTGGAGCGAGGAGAAAATACGATGTAGTGTGAGTTTGGAGGCAGCAGGAGACTTTGCCATTCACACAGCAGGGGAACAGCTGGCGTTACTGAACCCCACAGACACCGGAGCGAGTGTTTCAATCTGTGCGGACGGCACTTCCAGGCTACAACTGGCTGTGTTGTAGCCCAGAATCAATGTTGCGAGCAGGCTGAGGCCTACTTGGAGCGAGGAGAAAATACGATGTAGTGTGAGTTTGGAGGCAGCAGGAGACTTTGCCATCCACACAGCAGGGGAACAGCTGGCGTTACTGAACCCCACAGACACAGGAGCGAGTGTTTCAATCTGTGCGGACGGCATTTCCAGGCTACAACTGGCTGTGTTGTAGCCCAGGATGAAGCATGCAGCAGGCGGAGGCCAACTTGCAACTGATTTTATAGAGGTTGTAGATTACTACTGATTGTAACCGTGCTCCACTATGGCCTCCGGCTCCACTGTCTCTAGTATTTCCCCTGGCCTCCAACCCCGCCAGTTCCTGCTCTGAAGTGGCGTCTGCACAATCCACACTTGTTCCTGTGTAACTGTGGCTAAGTCACGTCAGTTGATCCCCTGATGTGTGTCTGGCAAGGTCCCCTGCTCAGTCCTCATTCACACTACTAGTAATGGGAATGTGGACAGAGCAGGAGACCTTGCCGGACACACATCAGGGAATCAACTGACGTGACTGAGCCACAGTAACTCAGGAACAAGTGTGGATTGTGCAGACGCCACTTCAGAGCAGGAACTGGCGAGGTTGGAGGCCAGGGGAAAAACTAGAGACAGTGGAGCCAGAGGCCTAAGTGGAGCACAGTTACAAATCTGTTGTAGTTTGCATGTGGATGGAGCAGGAGACTTTGCCGTCTACACAGCAGGGGAACAGCTGGCATTTCTGAACCCCACAGACACAGTAGCAAGTGTGTTTGTCTCTGCGAAGACGGCACTTCTGAACACCAACTGGCGTTGTTGGAGCCCAGGATGAGGCATGGAGTAGGCTGAGGCCTGATGGTGTTGACATGTGGATGGAGCAGGAGACTTTGCCGTCTACACAGCAGGGGAACAGCTGGCATTACTGAACCCCACTAACACAGGAGCTAGCGTGTGTTTCTCTGCGAAGACGGCACTTCTGAAGACCAACTGGCATTGTTGGAGCCCAGGATGAGGCATGGAGCAGGCTGAGGCCTGATGGTGTTGGCATGTGGATGGAGCAGGAGACTTTGCCGTCTACACAGCAGGGGAACAGCTGGCATTACTGAACCCCACTAACACAGGAGCTAGCGTGTGTTTCTCTGCGAAGACGGCACTTCTGAACACCAACTGGCATTGTTGGAGCCCAGGATGAGGCATGGAGCAGGCTGAGGCCTGATGGTGTTGGCATGTGGATGGAGCAGGAGACTTTGCCGTCTACACAGCAGGGGAACAGCTGGCATTACTGAACCCCACTAACACAGGAGCTAGCGTGTGTTTCTCTGCGAAGACGGCACTTCTGAACACCAACTGGCATTGTTGGAGCCCAGGATGAGGCATGGAGCAGGCTGAGGCCTGATGGTGTTGGCATGTGGATGGAGCAGGAGACTTTGCCGTCTACACAGCAGGGGAACAGCTGGCATTACTGAACCCCACTAACACAGGAGCTAGTGTGTGTTTCTCTGCGAAGACCGCACTTCTGGACACCAACTGGCGTTGTTGGGGCCCAGGAAGAGGCATGGAGCAGGCTGAGGCCTGATGGTGTTGGCATGTGGAGGCAGCACTAGACTTTGCCGTCTACACAGCAGGGGAACAGCTGGCATTACTGAACCCCACTAACACAGGAGCTAGTGTGTGTTTCTCTGCAAAGACGGCACTTCTGAACACCAACTGGCATTGTTGGAGCCCAGGATGAGGCATGGAGCAGGCTGAGGCCTCATGGTGTTGGCATGTGGATGGAGCAGGAGACTTTGCCGTCTACACAGCAGGGGAACAGCTGGCATTACTGAACCCCACTAACACAGGAGCTAGTGTGTGTTTCCCTGCGAAGACGGCACTTCTGAACACCAACTGGCATTGTTGGAGCCCAGGATGAGGCATGGAGCAGGCTGAGGCCTGATGGTATTGGCATGTGGATGGAGCAGGAGACTTTGCCGTCTACACAGCAGGGGAACAGCTGGCATTAATGAACCCTACTAACACAGGAGCTAGTGTGTGTTTCTCTGCGAAGACAGCACTTCTGAACACCAACTGGCGTTGTTGGAGCCCAGGATGAGGCATGGAGCAGGCTGAGGCCTGATGGTGTTGGCATGTGAAGGCAGCACTAGACTTTGCCATCTACACAGCAGGGGAACAGCTGGCATTACTGAACCCCACTAACACAGGAGCTAGTGTGTGTTTCTCTGCGAAGACGGCTCTTCTGAAGACCAACTGGCGTTGTTGGAGCCCAGGATGAGGCATGCAGCAGGCTGAGGCCAACTTGCAGCACGTTTTATAGAGGTTGTAGACTACTACTGATTGTAACCGTGCTCCACTTAGGCCTCAGGCTCCACTGTCTCTAGTATTTCCCCTGGCCTCCAACCCCGCCAGTGACAGCTCTGAAGTGGCGTCAGCACAATCCACACTTGTTCCTGTGTTACTTGGGCTCAGTCCCGTCAGTTGATCCCCTGATGTGTGTCCGGCAAGGTCTCCTGCTCTGTCCTCATTCACACTACTAGTAATGGGATCTCTGCCTGCTCTGCATCACCCCACCCTCGCTGTACATACTGACTAGAGCTTTGTGTACCTCCCTCCTGTGGAGAGATGTCTTCCTCCTACATCGACTCCTCCTCATCCTCCTCACAAAGTGTCCCCTGCCTAGGCCTTTGTGAGGAAGCACGTAGCGCAGACTGTCCAGAAGCAGATGGCATTTGGGACTCCTCATCCTCCACCTCTTCCAAAACCTCATCCCTTAGTGCTTGCAGTGTTTTTTGAAGCAGGCAGATAAGGGGGACAGTCATGCTGACTAGTGCATCATCTGCACTCGCCATCCGTGTGGAATCATCGAAGGCACGCAAAACGAGGCAGATGTCCTTCATAGAGGCCCACTCAGTGGTGCTGAAGTGTGACCGGCGCACAGTGCGACTTGTTTGCGCCTCATGCAGCTGGTACTCCATGACTGCTGCCTGCTGCTCACACAACCGCTCCAACATATGTAACGTTAGAATTCCACCTGGTGGGTAGGTCACATATGATGCGATGTTCCGGAAGGGGTAATCAGCGCTGCAGAGCAGCAAGGCGCGACCTTGCCGTGCTGGAACGGCGCAAGTGAGCGCACTCTATGCGGACCTTGTGCAGCAGTGCATCAAGATCCGGATAGTCCCTCAGAAAGCTCTGCACGACCAAGTTGAGCACATGTGCCAGACATGGGATGTGAGTGAGGTTGCCTAGGCCAAGAGTTGCCACCAGATTTCGGCCATTGCCACACACTACCAAGCCCGGCTGGAGATTCGCTGGCACAAACCACACGTCGCTCTCCTGCTTGATGGCATTCCAGAGCTCCTGCGCTGTGTGGCTTCGATTCCCCAAAGAAATTAATTTCAGTACGGCCTGTTGACGTTTGGCCACGGCTGTGCTCATATCGGTCGTAACAGGCTCCTGCTGCGCTGTTTCAGAGGAACTTGAGTAGGAGGAGGAGTCAATGTGTACAGACTGGATTCCTGCAATCCGTGGAGTTGGCAGAACACGTAGAGCGCCACTCTCCAGATCTGTACCCGGCTCCAAAACATTGACCCAATGGGCAGTGAGGGAAAGGTATCGTCCCTATCCATGGTTACTGGTCCACGCATCAGTGGTCAGGTGGACCTTGCTACTGACGGCGTTTAGTAGCGCATGTTTTATGTTTTCCTCCACATGTTTCTGCAGGGCAGGGACGGCTCGCCTGCTGAAATAAAAGCGGCTGGGCACGGTGTATTGTGGGACTGCCAATGCCATGAAGTCCCGGAAGGTGTCAGTCTCCACCAGCCTGAAGGAGAGCATTTCAAGTGCCAGTAGTTTGGCAATGCCAGCATTCAGAGCCTGTGCTCGGGGATGGTTTGCCGAGTATGGCCGCCTTTTCTCCCATGCCTGTGCTACTGATGGCTGTCGAGTGGCCTGGGAGTGTGAGGATGACTTGGAACGTGGTGCTGTGGGTGGAATGTCACAGGGTCTCCGGACAACAGTGCCAGATGTTCTTCCTTGGCGATCCTGTGAGGAAGCCGAACTAGCTGTGTGTGAGCTGGAGGAAGAGGCCCCAACACGAGCTGAAGAGGTGGTAGGTGGTGCTGTACGTTGGCCTACGTCTTCAGTGTGTCTGTGTAACTCCACCTCGTGCTTGGTCCGCACATGTTTCCACATATTAGCGGTATTGAGGTTGCTGACATTTTTCCCTCTTTTGACTCACTGATGACACAGCTTGCATTTGACAAAGCAAATGTCATCTGCAACTGTGTCAAAAAAGGACCACGCACTGCAAGTCTTGGGAGTGCCCGTTTTGCCTTTTGAAAGTGGAATGCTCCTAACGGGTGCCGAAGTGGAGGCTACAGGCAACCAAGTCTGCCCCCTCCCTCTCCCTCCGGTTTTGGCCGTTCGGGGAATCTCTTCCTCAGAGCTGCTCCCACCACCTTCCTGTTCCTCACGCCATGATTGGTCAAGGACCTCATCATCTACACATTCCCTCTTCAAACACCTGCTTCTCCTGGGTTGTCTTGCCAGCACCGTACGCAGCAGAAAGTGGCACCTGTGTCTCGTCATCATCTGATGCGTACTGAGGTGTGCTGACCATAGGCACTGGCCCACCCGCCTCTTCAGATTCAGAGGGACAAAGAAGTTGCGCATCACTGCATACTCCCTCTTCTTCACATTCTGGAATGCTGCTTGGCTGGCCCCCTCTTTCCAAACCCACAGATTCCGAGAACAGAAGTAGAGACTGTGATGGCTCCAGTCCAGGGCTCTCTGACTGCCTGGGCACTTTGGCAGGTGGTGAAGAGACAGATGGTTGCTCTTCGGTGCTCTGGCCCTGAGAGGATGTGGAAGTAATTGAAGTCGATGCGTTAGCTGCCATCCATCCGACAACGGCTTCAATTTGTTCCTCCCGCAGCAGTGGGGTACGGTGAGGTCCTACAAAGCTGCGCATAAAGGACTGTTGCCTGCTAAAACTGGGGGATGCTGACTCACTGGTGCCAACAGCAGGCACAAAATCCCCACGTCCTCTCCCTGCAGAATCCCCACGTCCTCTCCCTGCAGAATCCCCACGTCCTCTCCCTGCTGAAACTCCACGAGCACGGCCATGTGCCTTACTCCCTGCCTTCTTCATCTTGCTAGACTGAAAAAGAGAGGCAGAAAAGTACAAAGGGGGGCCTTAGTGTGCTTATTCCTGAACAGCTGGTTACAGGTATAAGAAACACTAATTTTATGAAGTGTGTGTGTCGACTACACTTTAATGGGAGCTAATGTGGCCTACACAACTTTCAAATGTAGTGTTTGGTGAACTTTGTTGTTTTTTTTGGGGGGAAAAAAACTAAAAGGATGTGACCAAAGATTTGAAAGTGAGAGTATCACCAACTTTCTGGAGCTATTACAATGCAGGCAGGTTACCTACAATGCAAAAGATGAGGCTCCAAAAAAATTGGGTAATACTAATCTGGCTGCAGCTGAAGGGCACAAGCCAGAAAAAAGGCTCCTCTATCGACTCCTATATAGTGTTTGCAACCAACCAATGTAGATGGATATGGATGGATGCACACTAATAGGAGAAGAAAAAATGAGCTGCAATTAAAGAAATATATGTGTGAGGCAGTGACGCTCGCTGAGCGGTCTACAACCAGACGTAGCTGCAGGACACACTACTCAGCGTGAGCTGCACTCACACACAGTCAGAGACCTCTCAGACAGCCGTGAACAGTGCAGCTAAGTGGGCACTAGCACTGACAGGCTGCAGAAAGGCTCCGCTGTGTACTCCTAGAGTGTTTGCAACCACCGTATATGGATACGGATGGATGCACACTAATAGAAGAAAAATGAGCTGCAATTAAAGAAAAATATGTGTGAGGCAGTGATGCACACTGAGCAGCCTACAACCAGACGTAGCTGCAGGACACACTACTCAGCATGAGCTGCACTCACACACAGTCAGAGACCTCTCAGACAGCCTAGAACAGTGCAGCTAAGTGGGCACTAGCACTGAAAGGCTGCAGAAAGGCTCCGCTGTCTACTACTAGTGTTTGCAACCAACGTATATGGATACGGATGGAAGCACACTAGATAGAATTTAAGAAAAATAAGCAGCTCAAAAAGAAAAATATGTATGAGGCAGCAGTGAGGCACGCTGTGCATCCTACAACCAGACGTGGCTGCAGGACCCACTCCACAGCGTGAGCTGCACTCACACAGCCCTTGCAGACAGCTGTGAACACTGCTGCTAGGGAAAAGCAAGCTACAGTGGTGGTTTATGTAGCCTGGGTTAAGCACTATATGTTTTGTGGAATCGCTATTTCTAACTGTCCCTCACAGTCTTCAACAGCAGCCTGTCCCTAACTGAATTCACAGCAGAGTGACCAGAAATGGCGGCGGCAGTAGCTTTTATAGTGCATCATGACATCATTTCAGCAGCCAATCACAGCCATGCCAATAGTTAACATGCCTACATGCCTAACAGGATGTGCCCACACTTCTGAGGATTCCCATTGGCTGAATCAAAGCGAGCGGGCTGATAGCACTATGGGAACTTCCGATTCCAGTATCCGATATGAAAAAAGTATCGGAAGTCAGTATCGGAATTCCGATACAGCTAATATCCTAACCCTAACCCATTCATAAATGGCCTGGACCTTGGCCGGGTCCAGTTCAACAGCAGACGGGGACAAAATGAATCCCAAAAACGAAATCTTTTGTACACCAAAGAGACATTTCAATCCCTTACCATACAGGGCATTTTCTCTCAAAATCCGGAACACAGTCCGTACATGTTCCACATGAGAATCCCAATCACTGGATAAAATCAAAATATCGTCCAAATAAATGATCAAAAACGTATCCACAAAGTCCTGGAAAATATCGTTCATGAAAGATTGGAAGACGAAAGGGGCATTAGTGAGCCCAAAAGGCATCACTAGGTACTCAAAATGTCCCTCAGGATTATTAAACGCTGTCTTCCATTCATCACCGTGCTTGATACGAATAAGATTATACGCCCCCCTAAGGTCAAGCTTGGTAAACCAACTAGCACCTTTAACTCTGGAAAATAAATCAGAAATCAGGGGTAACGGATACTGATATTTAACAGTGATTTTATTAAGAGAACGATAATCAATACAAGGCCTTAATGAACCATCTTTCTTGGCCACAAAAAAACAGCACCTAAAGGTGAAGAGGATGGTCTGATATGACCCTTCTCCAATGACTCCTTGATATAAGATCACATAGCGTCATGTTTGGGTACCAATAAGTTGAAAAGCCAACCCTTGGGAAATTTACAACCGGGCACTAAGTCAATCGTGCTATCATAACTCCTATGAGGAGACAAAGACGCAGACTTACTCTCACTAAATAAAAAAAATCAGCCAAATAATCAAGAACATCATGAGACTGGGGAGAGGTGGAGAAAACAGGAGTGTCACTAAGAACACATTGACAACCCCAACTCACCACAGACACAGATTTCCAATCCAAAACAGGATTATGGTTCTGCAACCAAGGAAAACCCAGTACAATAATGTCATGAAAATTTACAATTCTCTTGGTGGTCCGGGGCGACCCGCATTATCACCTGGGTCCAAAACTGGGGTTTATTCTCCGCCAAAGGGGTAGCATCAATACCCCTCAAAGGAATTGGGGTCCGCAGAGATATCATGGGAAACCCACAACGTTTGGCAAAGTCAAAATCCATCAGATTCAGAGCTGCTCCTGAATCAACAAAACTTTAGCAGAAAATGAAGACAAGGAGCAGATCAAAGAAACCGCCAAAAGAAATTTAGGCTGTACACTGCCCATAGCAAATGAGTGGGCAAAACGTTTTTCCCGCTTAGGGCGGACAGAAATAGCATGAGAGGCGTCCCCACAAAAGAAGCATAACTTATTACGCCTTCTAAATTCTTGACGTTGCGCCCTAGACAAAACCCTATCACATTGTATGGGCTCAGAAGTTTGTTCAAAAGGCAGCACTGCCTTTCGCATAGATTTACGTTCACGCAAACATCAATTTGAATGGCTAGTGACATAGAGTCGTTAAGACCAGAGGGGACAGGAAATCCCACCATAACATCTTTTACGGTTTCTGCCAAACCTTTCCGAAAGAGAGCTGCTGAGGCGTCATCATTCCATTTAGTAAGGACTTTTGGAATTTTTGACAATATAACTCTGCCGCATCCTGACCTTGGTTCAATGCCAATAAGGTTTTCTCAGCTTGATCAATAACATTAGGTTCATTATACAACAACCCCAAAGCTTGGAAAAACGCATCCACGTCAGCCAAAATAGGATTCCCAGGTGTCAGAGAAAAAGCCCAGTCCTGGGGATCACCGCGCAGCAGGGAGATGACAATTTTAACCTGCTGCACCAAGTTCCCAGAGGAGTTAGGTTTCAAGGCAAAAAACAGTTTACAATTATTCTTAAAGTTCAAAAATTTAGACCGACCCCCAGAAAATACATCAAGAGTAGGAATTTTTGGTTCTACAGCAGACGATTGAGCGAGATAGGCAGAAATTCCCTGAACTTCAGCAGCGAGCTGCTCAACACTATCGGACAATTGCTCAGTCTCCATTGAAGAAAAAATCCTCCTATAGTCCTCAGAGAAAAAGAGGAAAAAATATATAAAAAATTCTAACACTTTTTTCATACAATTTTTCCCTTCTTTAGAGTATCCTGGAGTGTACAGTTTTGGCTGGTGATTCTGTTATGATTCAGTCACCAAGGAGGTTTACCGGGGAATTAGCTAAGCAACCAGGAAACCAGAAAGGTTAGTAACTTAGCGGATTGCAGACCTCTAAACCTAACAACACAACTAGCATGAGCCGTGGGACGTGCCTACGATGCACTAGATGCCTCAGCACAGCCAAAGAGTTAATTAAGTCTAAAGCAAGAAAGGGGAAAGCTAAACTGCCCCAGAGTAGAACCCCTAAGGAATAGATAGCCCCCAAACATATATTGTCGGTGAGATAAAATGAGGCACAAACGCAGGCAGAAAATAGAGTGAGCAAATGATGGGGCCCAAACTGTCTAGATAGGAAAGATACTGTCTGCAATCACGCAAAAACCCTAAAAAAATCAACATGTCTGATATACAAAAACACTGAGGCCACAACCTCTCCCCCACTAGATCAGCATCCTGGTGTGAACTGGAGGCAAAGCAAAAGATACTAATATAACAGGGGATTAGCAATACTGAAGGGGAAGAAGGTGGACCCAGGCAACTATAGGCCGGTGAGTCTGACTTCTATACCAGGAAAGATCTTTGAACAAATTATTAAACAACATGTATGTCAATACCTGGATAAGAATGAAGTGATTAAACAGAGTCAGCATGGGTTTGTAACTAATAAGTCATGTCAGACTAACTTAATTTCCTTCTATGACGGTATCACTGATTGGGTGGATCAAGGAAATGCTGTAGATATAGTATATCTTGACTTCAGCAAAGCATTTGACAAAATCTCTCATACAATCCTTATTGAAAAAATGACTAAGTATGGAATGGACAAGGCAACTGTTAGGTGGATTCATAACTGGCTTAGTGATCGGACCCAAAGAGTGGTCGTAAATGGCTGCACATCCAGTTGGAAGAATGTCTCAAGTGGGGTACCACAGGGCTCTGTCCTGGGCCCTGTATTGTTCAACATCTTTATCAACGATTTAGATGAAGGAATTGAGGGTAAACTGATTAAATTTGCTGATGACATAAAGCTAGGAGGGATAGCTAATACTAGAGAAGAGAGAGAGGATTCAAAAAGATTTAAATAAACTGGAGAAGTGGGCAGCAACTAACAGAATGGTTTTTAGCAGGGAGAAATGCAAAGTACTACATCTGGGCAATAAAAATGAAAAAAGCATATATAGAATGGGAGGAATAGGGCTAAGTGACAGCACATGTGAAAAAGACTTGGGTATACTAATAGATCTACCTACCATCGAAACCTTCAAAAAGAGCCTGAAGACCCACCTCTTCCGACAAGCCTATAACCTGCAGTAACCACCGATCGACCAAACCGCTGCACGACCAGCTCTACCCTCGCCTACTGTATTATCACCCATCCCTTGAAGATTGTGAGCCCTCGCGGGCAGGATCCTCTCTCATCCTGTACCAGTTATGACTTGTATTGTTTAACATTATTGTACTTGTTTTTATGTATACCCCTCCTCACATGTAAAGCGCCATGGAATAAATGGCGCTATAACAATAAATAATAATAATAATAATAATAATAGATCACAGACTGAATATGAGTCAACAGTGTGATGCAGCAGCAAAAAAGGCAAATGCAATTCTAGGATGTATTAACAGAAGCATACAGTCTAGATCACGTGAAGTCATTATTTCCCTCTACTCCTCTTTGGTCAGACCTCATCTGTAATATTGTGTCCAGTTTTGGGCACCACATTTTAAAAAAGACATCAACAAACTGGTGCAAGTTCAGAAAAGAGCGACCAGAATGGTGACCGGTCTGCAAACCCTGTCTTATGAGGAAAGGTTGCAGGATTTGGGAATGTTTAGTTTGCAAAAGAGAAGACTGAGAGGAGACTTAATAGCTGTCTACAAATATCTAAAGGGCTGTCACATTGTAGAAGGATCAACTTTATTCTCATTTGCACAAGGAAAGACTAGAAGCAATGGGATGAAACTGAATGGGAGGAGACACAGATTAGATATTAGAAAAAACTTTTTGACAGTTAGAGTGATCAATGAGTGGAACAGGCTGCCATGAGAAGTGGTGAGTTCTCCTTCAATGGAAGTCTTCAAACAGAGGCTGGACAGACATCTGACTGGGATGATTTAGCGAATCCTGCTTTGAGCAGGGGGTTGGACCAGATGGCCCAGGAGGTCCCTTCCAACTCTACGATTCTATGATTCTATGATTCTATGAATGACATAAGCTGTGACATATGAGTGGAGTCCAGCACAAATCCCAGCAGGGAATAATGCTGAACCCACACAGCAAAGCAGAAAGCAGAGAAAGGCAAAAACTATATCAAATGCAAAAGATTCCAGCAAACAAATAACTTATCTGAATGATGCAAGACCAAGGAGGGGAAAAAGCCGACTTCACAATGCACAGGAAGAAAACCAAAGCCCCACCAGCAACTGAGGGAAGCTTGCTCACTTAAATCCTCCCAGTCTGTAACCCCTGACTTCCAATCATTGTCTTCAGGTGATAGACTTCTGTCAACCCGACCAGCTCCCCTACCCTCAGCAACCACCAGAGGGAGCCCCGACTCAGAAGTCAGATCAAGAGAGTTCACAACACACCGGCAAACCAACGGTCAAGTAAAACGCACTAACCAGATTCTGGTAACCTATCTCCGACATTTCTCTAACGCCCACCAGAACGACTGGACCGACTTACTCCCGTGGGCTGAATTCGCATGCAACAATTACGCCAGCGAATCTTCTTCCAAGTCACCCTTATTTGTCGTCCACGTGCAGCATCCTGGTGTACCTCTGCCGGTGCCTACTGTCTCGGGTGTGCCAGCGGCTGATCTACTGTCCGGGGAGTTCTCCAGGATCTGGCAGGAGACCAAGACCACTCTCGAACAAGCATGTGACAGAATGAAGAGACACGCGGACAGGAAGCACTTAGACCCTCCACTATATCATCCTGGAGATAAGGTCTGGCTGTCTTCTAAATTCATCCGCCTAAAGATCCCCTCGCATAAACTGGGTCCCCGGTACATTGGACCCTTTGAGGTCTTGGCTCGCATCAGTGATGTCTCTTACAAGTTGAGGCTATCCGCCTCGCTCCGTATCCCCAATTCATTCCACATTTCTCTTCTGAAACAGTTGTCCTCAATCAGTTCCATTCCTCTGCCACTCTTTCGCCTCAGCCAGTCTCCACTGATGATGTTTTTGAGGTTAAGGACATCCTCGCCATGAAAAAACAAAGATGCAAGACCTTTTTACTAGTTGATTGGAAGGATTTTAGCCCTGAGGAGAGATCTTGGGAGCCCCGGGAGAACATCCAGGCTCCTCGAATCTTGGCTAAATTTCTTCCTGGCCGTAAGAGGCGGGCACGTAAGGAGGGGGGTACTGTAACGCTGCTGCCATCTGCCCCTGTCTTGCCGCCGCCTCCTCTCCCTGTCACGCCATCTCCCCCCGAGCCCGGCATACATACTGGTCCTCAGCATCCCGGCGCGTGCCCGCGCAGGCCCCTGCTCCAGCTCCTGTCTCCCGTTGGGGGCACGCGCGCACTGAGTTCAGCGGCGCATGCGCACACCATCCGTAGTAACCTTGCCGCTCCCTCCAGCCTGCTCTATGGTCTGGAGGACTCTTACCCGGAAGTCCTCTGCGCACTCTGCTTATCAGGCCGCCTCTTCCTCTTGGCTGTGCCTGTCATTTTTGCTACACAAGTGATCCTGGCCCCACGTCTCCCTGTGCTCCTTGTCTTCTCTGCCACTAGCCCTTCCCGCCTAGCCTCTGACCTTACGCCCTCCGTGTGCTTTCTCCTAGTGCCTGCCCACCTGTGTCACCAAACCTTCCCATGTCTCTGCCGTGTCTACCAGCCAGTGTCTCCCAACCTGTCCGTATTCCTGTGTCTCAGCCATGTCTTCCTGCCAGTGACGCCAACCGGCCCATGTTCCTGTGTCTCAGCCGTGTCTTCCTGCCAGTGTCGCCAGCCTGCCTGTGTTCCCGTGTCTTAGCCGTGCTCGGCTGCCAGTGTTTCCATCCTGTCCGTATTCCCGTGTCACAGCCGTGCCAGCCTGCCGCCAGTCCGCCTTGTCATTCTCTGAGGCTCCTGTTGTTCTTCCCCGAGTACCAGCTGCCATGGTGATAGTCTCCCTCGAGTCTACCCCTAACGCTCCCTGTATAGGGGGTGGTCCACCTGGTCAGCTCGTCCGAGGGAGGTTCCTTGCCACGGTCCAGCGGGTCCACCCTTGGAAGTCCACTAGTCGTCACAGGTGTTATATAGAGTGGCAGCGGCATCCGCATTGTTTAGGGAACTCATTTCATGTAAGAGGGAGGAGGGATTCAGACAGTGAGTGTAGATCGAGGTGTTGAAGATTTCTGCGAGGGTGTGCAAGTTTTTGAGGTCGGGATTGTGGACCTGAGGAGGAGAGGGAAGAAAATGTAAGTAGGTTGTGGTCAGAAAGAGGAAGAGGTGAGTTAGAAAGGCTAGATAGGGAGCTGAGGCAGGTGAAGATGAGGTCTAGCGTGTGGCCATCTTTGTGAGAGGCTGCATAAGACCATTGAGTGAGGCCAAAGGAGGAAGTGAGAGATAGAAGTTTAGTGGCAGCTGAGAGGGAAGTGTCAATGGGGATGTTGAAGTCACCAAAGATGATAGTGGGGATATCAGTGGCAAGGAAATGAAGTAGCCATGTAGTGAAGTGGTCAAAGAAGGTGGTGGCTGGCCCTGGAGGGCGGTATATGACAGCTAGTTGGCGGTTGGAGGGGGAGTAGATGCGCACAGAGTGAACCTCAAAGGAAGGGAGGGTAACAGAGGGTGGCAGTGGGATTGGGGTGAAGGAGCAGTTATCTGACAGGAGAAAACCAACTCCTCCACCATGCTTGCTGCTGGGGTGGGGGGGGAAGGTGGAATCCACCATACGAGAGCGCAGCAGGAGAGGCTGTGTCAGAGGGGGTGAGCCAGGTTTCAGTGATGGCGAGGAAGGAAAGTTTGTTAGTAATAAAAAGATCATGGATGAAGGAAAGTTTGTTGCAGACAGAGCGAGCGTTCCACAGAGCTCCTGTTAGTGGGACTGGGGAAGCTGGGGCCGGTCGAATGTGTATAAGGTTGGAATGGTTAGGGAAAGTTGTGATTGGGCATGGATGGGAGGTAGAAATGACTGTGGGAATGTGGTGAGGAGGGCCAGGATTTGGAGAGATATCGCCGGCAGTGAGGAGCAGAGAGAGTGTTAGCAGGAGGGAGCAGGAGAGGGCATGAGGGTGCTGTCTGTGTTAGGAGACAGAGGATTATATGTTGAGGAACAGATCTGAGGAAGAGGTGAGATGGATTGGAAGGATTTAAGAAGAGATGAACAGTTCTTTTCTTGGTGTAGGGATTAGTGGGGTTATCAGAAAGTGAAGGATTATAGGGGTCAGAGTGGAAACAAACAGAAACATTGTTTACAGTGACTCTTTCCAGTTACCTTCTGTTCCCTTCTGGTTCAATTCTGGATTAATTCATATATTCATATCATCTCACACTTTTAAGATACACACTTATAAGATGCACACTGCAGACTAAAGTCTTAGCAGACTTGTGCTATGCAATATATGTGCTACAAAGTGCATTCAGGTGTGAAGCAGAGAGGAGTGGTCTGTGCTCATTTTGGTCAGACAATTAAGAGTGGACCAGATGCATATGATCAAGCCAAAGTAAACAAGGTCATAACACTGGGGTAAAGCAGGGAGTTAGTTGAGAGACATATCGAGTGGATACTAGGAGCAGAGGTAAGAAGTCTGTGTGGAAAGCTGGGTGACGTACCGAGTGAATACTAGGAGCAGAGGTAAGAAGTATGTGTGGAAACCTGGGTGACGTACTGACTGAATACTAGGAGCAGAGGTAAGAAGTCTGTGTGGAAAGCTGGGTGACGTACCGAGTGAAGACTAGGAGCAGAGGTAAGAAGTCTGTGTGGAAAGCTGGGTGACGTACTGACTGAATACTAGGAGCAGAGGTAAGAAGTCTGTGTGGAAAGCTGGGTGACGTACCGAGTGAATACTAGGAGCAGAGATAAGAAGACTGTGTGGAAAGCTGGGTGACGTACCGATGGGCAATAGGAAGGCAGTGAAGGGCATGGCAGAGAGGAGAGGCTGGGGAATAATGGAGGGACAGTTGGATTACTCTGGCAGCAGAGTTTTGGATAGATTTGAGTGGGGCAAGAGTGCTAGAGAGGAGGCTAGAAAGTATAAGGTTGCAATAGTCGAGGAAGGAGATCATGAGGGCGTGCACAAACATTTTTGAATTTTCTTGAAATTACTGGATCCAGGAAATGTTTTTGAGTTGTAATGGGCAGGAGGAGGCAAGGACAGAATCCAGTATCACCCCTAGGGCACGAACATGTGGGAATATTTGTCCCGGTGTGCCATCCCATAATTACACAGGCACATGTCCCACAACATTACCCGTGCCCTCCACTATGCTGTTACTCGAAAAGTCCACCTAACCACAAACACGTGGACAAGTGCTTGTGGTCAGGGATGGTACATCTCACTGAGGGCTGAATTGGTTAACAGAGTGGAAGGCGGGACCCACACCAACCTTGGTATGGTGTACGTCCTCCCAAACCCCGAGTATTGCAGGCCCTATGTCTATCTGGGTGGCCCCCACAGTCTACAGCTCCTGCACTTCCTCCTTCACCTCCTCTTCAGCCTCCAGCGAGAAAAAATAGCACATCAGTCACAAGCTGGAAGCACAGCAGCACTGCCAAATAAAAGTGGGAACAGGCTATGCTGAAGCTAATATGCTTCTGTGACAAACCCCAAAATGCTGAAGAGTTTTTGACTGCTCTGAAAGAGCAGGAAGATCGGTGGCTGAGATGCCTGAAGCCACAGTCAGGCATGGTTGTGTGTGACAATGGCTGGAACCTGGTATCTGCTCTTTGGCAAGGTGAGCTCACACACGTGCCATGCCTGGCTCATGCGCTTAACCAAATTGGTCAACGTTTTTGGAAAAGTGACACGGAGCTGGCAGATCTGCTTGGAAAAGTGCAACGCTCAAAATACCCATTTTCGAAAGTCAGCTACAGCTCCATCCGCCCTTGCCGTGATTCAGCAGCGCTTACAGCTTATGGCTCAATGACTGGTGTGTGATGCCCCCAGCCCTTGGAACTCTACACTGCAGATGTTGGAAAGGATTTGTGAGCAGAAGAGGGCAGTTGGTGAATAGTCTACCATCATCAACAAGTTTGTAGGTATTCAGTTCTGTCTTTACACATAACATGTGAGGAATGGACATGGATGTCTGACATACAGTATGTAACACCCTCCAAAACTTTGACGAATCTACAAAGAGGGTGAGCATCATTATCGTCTCCATCCTGCTTATCTGTGTTCTAATTTGAAGATTGATAGTTATTATAGAGCGAAAACATATTTACAGTTTAACAGTTTCAAACACAACAGTCCTAAGTAACAACGATAACAATAATCCAATAATTAAACCAAAACAAAACTACCCTGATGGTGACAGCTTACAATCTACACTAAGTAACAAATATAACAAGAATGAAACCAAAACAAAACAATCCTGCTCCTGACAACTTACAATCTAAAATGAGGTGGGGAGAAAAAAAAATTCAGGGGTGTATTTACAAGAAAGTATTTACAGTGATGTTTGTACAATGATATTACTGAGGTTAGTTCTAAGTGTTGGAGGCCTGAGGACAACGAGGAGGAGGAGAGCATGGTCAGTCGTCCTCTTGGTGAGGACACGGAAGTATTGACTGTTAGCAGTCTTGCACACATGGTTGAGTTTATGTTACGCAGCCTTTCCTGTCACTCTCGCGTTATCAAAATTTTGGGTGAAGGGAAATACTGATTGGTGACACTTCTAGACCCATGCTACAAGGAGAACTTTACATCTCTTATTCCAGAGGCAGACAGGTGTACTAAAATGTTGGAGGAACACAGGGCTCTTCTTGCGGAATTATTAAAAAAATTAACATCTGAAAATGTTGGCAGCAGAGGTCAAAGTTTGTTGGCTAAGCAAGGACTACAGGTGAGGGAGACAACTCCAAGCCAGCAAAGGCAGTGGAACACTGGCAAAGTTTGGGGAGAGTTTTCTCAGACCCTCCCATCACCCTGTCCCTGAGGCGCAGGGGACTCTCACATGGAGTGCAAGTTTTTGAAAATGCCGAGGGAGTACCTTGCTGACTGTACCAACTTCCTTTGTCATTCCTCAGTGCCATCTAATTATTGATTATCCACGCTGAACGCGTGGCATGAACTGGCTCTCTCTACTGTAAGGTCAAGGAGCGCACGGCACCTCGCTCTCTGGCGGTTACTGGCCAAACAGCGCCTTGGTAAATGGCAGTACCGCTTTTAGTGATAGGAGACAATGGCAACTGACCTTTGCAGCGCCACTGCTCTAAGGATGGAGCACGCTACATAGCCTCCTATGCGCTGCTTGTCCACGCCAAAAATCCTTGATGTCTTATCCGATTTCTCTTAAGCTGGCACCATGCCTCTAGGTCACCGAGTCTGTCTGCTGCATTTTGCCGCAGCATCGGCGCTTCGGTTGCATAGTACACTGCTCCCCTTCGCCTCCTCTTCAGCCTCCAGCTCAAAAAGGTAGCACATCAATCACAAGCTGGAAGCACACAAACAGAAAACTGACGGCACATCAAGAACTAGTCTGAATAGGTGCATACCAAAAAACAGTCAGATGCCAGAAATGGAACGTAACAGCAGAGACGAATACCAAGAGACGGGGTCAGAGATCAGTCCGGGTCATACACGTGAATATCAGTCAAAGGCAGGAGGATCACCAAGGTACAAGGGTCAGAGGCTCTAAACTGGAAGCATGAGCTATCACTAACACTGGTCAGCAGGCTGTGAGAGACTGAAATAGCCCAGCTAGCTCCAGAACGAGGCTGAGGAGATTAACCCCCGCATGACCAGTCCGGAGTGAAGACAGCAGGAGATAAACTCCAGACTGGACCATGACAGGTTGCACTCAGTTGCATTAAGGCATATCAATGTGAAATACATGAAGTGTGAATAGTGTAATGGCTTTTGAAATTTAGGAAAAACACATGAGATGCTTAGCACAAAATTTGGCCAAAAAATGTGAGCCCATTCACCAACGTCAAGGTAATCTCATGATCGAATGGGTCCCTAACCTAACTGCCTACTGTGAACACTTACCTCTGGCTAATAACTTGGTTAAGCCTATATTTATAGTAAGGTTGGAACTAAATGTAGTAGGGGTTAAGGGTTAGGGTTAGGGATCGTTACGCAAATGCCATGGATGATCAGCAGCCGTGTAGGTGCCATTCCCGTGGCTGAGTCAACCCCCGTGATAAGTGATTATGACAGATGACTCGAGGCTGGGATCTTGACGCAAATGCTGTGGATGCTCGGCAGCCGTGAAGGCATCACCCCTGTGGCTCGACCCCCGGAATGACGTATGTGAGATTCCAGCAAATTACATCCGGTTAATTTTGATCACCTCTGCTGGCGTCCTTCACCTGTGTGGCTTACTCACGGCATGGGGTGCGCGCCTCATCGCAGAGGAAAAGTCGCTTGCCACAGGTCCAGACGGAGAGGAATGCTGTGTTTAAATCAACTGTTGCTGGACTGTTTGCTCCATTTGAATGCGGGAAACATTTCAAAATGGACCGGTGAGTAGAAGACATTCATCTGCCACATATAGACATATGATTACCTGCATACCTGCAGACAAGGTGACCAGTTTTATCGCTTGTGTCCCCGCAGTCACCCACGGACACCACTTACATGCCCGTATGCCACAGGGTAACCAAATATCTGTCTACACATCTGAGAAGGGTAAGTCTGAGGTCCAAGAGTGATTCTGAGATAAGAACTGCCCTAGCATCAGCCAAGTATCAGCTTAAATGTAATACCAAAAGAGGGACAACTATCAAAGACCTCAAGCCTCTACAGTCATTGGAGACCGTAGCCTTTTTAGAAAGTCGTGGGTTTTTAATAGCCAACAAGCCTAGGCTTAAGTATCAAATACCCCCACTGAGCTCGAAAAGGCCCGCTCAGGTACCAACAGACAATTTGGAGCTCTGCCCAGGCTCCATGCCCCTGGCGGAGCTAGATTCGGATGAGATGGATTTGCCTTTGCTTTTACGGCCTGTAGACAATCACCCAAGCTCCCTGTCCCTGGCAGAGCTAGATTCAGATGTGACGGATGAGCCTTTGCATTTACAGCCTCCAGACAGTTTTGAGGAAGACCCATGCTCAGAGCCTGAGCACACAGGGTTAGGGTTCTGACCCCATTGAAGATGAGGAGGTCATTGATGTCATTGATGTCAGCGATTTAAGAATTCAGAAAAGGCAATGGAAGGACAGAAACTGTACGGCTAAAAAGAATGCCGGATTGTATAAACGTCATTCAATGAACCACTGTGTGGTACAAGGTTTCTGCTTATATCTGTCACTTGGACCCGTCCTGTGTGACACGGCTCGCAGGCCGGCAACTAAAACAACAAGACAAGGGGTAGGGAAAACAGTTACAACGGTGGGCCCTGCGATAGGGAAAGGGGACGTGGAGACCTCCTGCACTCCCCTGAGTCAGTGTCCCTACCGATCCTAATGTTCCCTATGCCGGTTCCGCACCGGGCGCCGATAACGAACCTGTCGCCCTAGCACACCCTACAGCTATCCCTTGCTAGGGAGCTGGGTGGTGCAGGCACTGGCCCCACCACTGTACTAATACACACTAAGGAGAAAACACAAACGGGGAAACACAACTTAGCTTTACTCTGTTGCACTTGCTCCTGGCAACAGAGTCCACCACCAGCATGCAGCTCTCCTCCTGAATCGCTGCCACCAAGCTCTGTCAGAGCTAAGGAAATCTCCTATGACTCCTTTCACACCAGGTAATCACACCTGCATTATAATCATGTGCACTAAACAAGACAACCTAGAATGCAATGACACTCACCACCACCGGGGGGAAAACTTAGAACAAACGACACACAGTGCAATAATCCAAATGGCCACCGGGGGGCAAAAACACCTTAAGTACAGCTTAGGGGAAAAAAAAGATTGCCTGTGCTTTATATCAGTTGTGATCCAGCATGGATCATGACAATATCTAACAGTTACCCATGGGGTCCCAAACAGTCAACAGGAGATGTCAAACGTATCCAGGTTTCTCTTCTTTGTGAACCCAAGAGGTGTAACTCTGGAGTACCTCCTAAGGCCAAGCAAGGTCAACGAATTTTTTGAAAAAACTTGGAAATCTTAGTCTATTGAACCAGACCTCCCTCAGGATTCTAATGTCAGGATATCCAGAACTGACACCCAGCCAGTGTCTGGACCCTGAGAAACCTGTGCAGCTGCAGGGGCTTACCGGGGTCCCTAGGGAGAGTAGCACGCCCCAGATGCTGTGTACTAACATGACCTGTACCATGTGACTGCTGGGGGCATGGCCTAAGCTCAGGAGAGCTAGGAGCTGAAGGAAAACTCCTAGAAGGGTAACTACGGGACAAAGTTACCAAGGGGCATAGACAGAGATGTAAACCAGATCAGGCAGGGGTCAAAGCACGAGATAGCATGACAGTACCAAAGGATTAGACAGAATGGATAGTCAGGACGTAGCAAGAGATCAGTAAACCAGAATGGGCAATAGACGGTACAGAAACAGACCGGGTCAGAAGCCAAGATACCAAACACAGAAGCATGCACACTGCACACGGCACAAACGCACAGGGGTCACTAAGACTAAGCCAAGGGCAAAAGTATAGCTGACAGAGAACCCTGGTAAAGAGTGAGCATAAATACTCATCCCAGATCCAGAAAGAGGCCACATACACTTAACCCTGCGAGTGCAGGGCAAGAACCCTGTCCAGCCATGACAGTACCCCCTCTTATCGGGGGGCCACTGGACCCCCAGGCTTGTCCGGGTATGTGGCATGGAAGGCCCGCACCAGACGATTGGCATGCACCGATCTGGCCGGAACCCATGACCGATCCTTCAGAGAGTACCCCTTCCAGTGTATCAGATAGTGGAGTCTCCGGTGCACCCACCGGGAGTCAATAATGCAACCTACTTCATACTCCAGCTACCCCTCTACCAGCACTGGCCGAGCATTGGATGAGGAATCCTCTCTCACCTTCCCCACAGGCTTTAACAGGGACCTGTGGAAGACAACAGAAATTTTAAAGGAGACGGGCAGCTGCAGTCGGTAGGCTACTGGGTTAACGACCAGCAGGTAGGGGTGCACCTACCATGAGGCAAGTTGAACACTCTGCCTCAGACTGCAGTGCCTCCCTGAAGAGAGGGGGTGGCAGATTCTCCTCATCTGCACATACATCATAAGTGGCAGTTCTGTGTGCACAGGACCTGTGGTGAGGTCATAGGAGAGGAGGAGTGAAGCGTCACATGATCAGGGGCCTTAGTGTATGCAGGACTCTGCAGTGCTCGTCGTCATGGTGCTGGATGAGTGGAAGTTTCTGTGTCGGGTCAGGAGGGGTTTACAAGGTGGCTGTAGCAGAGTTCTGTGTGTACACAGTGGAAGGAGAGGAGCCGTGTGTGTATGAGATGGACGGAGCGGAGCTGTGTGTGTACGAAGTGGATGGAGCAGAGCTGCGTGTGTACAAACAAGGTGGACAGAGCGGAGCCATGTGTGCATGAGGTGGATTCAGCGGAGCCGCATGTGTATGAGGTGTACGGATAGGAGCTGTGTGTATGAGGTGAAAGGAGCCTTGTGTGTATGAGGTGTGTGGAGTGGAGCTGCATGTGTATGAGGTGTGCGGAGGGGAGCCACGTGTGTATGAGGTGTGCGGAGCAGAGCTGCGTGTGTACAAGGTGTATGGAGCAGAGCCATGTGTGTACTTGGTGTAAGGAGCACCCTAACCCCCAGAATGGGAGACCAGCTGGAAATCTCTGGTCCCGTCGATGTTTTTTTGAAAACTTTCCCTTTAGAGTTTATTCCTCTTGAAAAGACCCACAGAGGTTCTGAGCTTCTGTTACAAGCCAATCTAGGCTGAATGTGACTGTTCTCTTCAGTAGGCAGTCGCTAAGCAGCTTGAGGATGGGCAAGTACCAGAATGGGAGACAGCTGGAAATCCCTGTTCCCGTCAATGTTTTTTTCAAAACTTTCCCTTCTGAGTTTATTCCTCTTGAAAAAAAATACAAAGAGGTGCAGAGCTTCTGTCATCAGCTGTTCTAGGCTGAATGTGTCTGTTCTCATCAGTAGGCAGTTGCTAAGCAGCTTGAGGCTGGGCAAGTACCAGAATGGGATACAGTTGGAAATCCCTGGTCCTGTTGATGATTTCTTCAAAACTTTCCCTTTGGAGTTTATTCCTCTTGAAAAGACCCACAGAGGTACTGAGCTTCTGTCACCAGCCATTCTAGGCTGAATGTTACTTCAGGTGTAAGCAGCTTGAGGCCAGGCAAGTACCAGAATGGGAGACCAGCTGGAAATCCTTGGGCATGTCCATGTTTTTTTCAAAACTTTCCCTTCCGAGTTTATTCCTTTTGGAAAGACCCACAGAGGTGCTGAGCTTCTGTCACCCATCATTCTAGGCTGAATGTGACTGCTCTCCTCAGGTGGCAGCCACTAAGCAGCTTAAGGCTGGCCAAGTACCAGAATGGGAGACCAACGGGAAATCTCATGTACCGTTGATGTTTTTTTCAAAACTTTCCCTTCCAAGTTTATTCCTCTTGAAAAGACCCACAGAGGTGCTGAGCTTCTGTCACCCATCATTCTAGGCTGAATGTGACTGCTCTCATCAGGTAGCAGCCTGAGGCTAGGCAAGTACCAGAATGCGAGACTAGCTAGAAATCCCTGGTTCCATCTATGCTTTTTTCAAAACTTTACCTTTCGAATTTATTCCTCTTGAAAAGACCAACAGAAATGCTGAGCTGAGGGTTAGGGTGTTAGGATTATAGGGAGATACAAAGATTTTGGGGTTTGGTGCTTGAAGGGTGACTCACAGATGGCTGTAACAAAAACATGCCATAGTCCCTTTGATCAACATCACGAAACAATCACTGACCTCAGGGAGACCAGTCAAAGAAAACACTGTGGCAGACGGTAAAGGCGCTCAATCAGTGAAATCCTAGGTGCATTGCTCCCTGGGAAATACGGATATGCAAATAAAGTCCGTGGAGCCTCATTTAAGAGTCTCAAACATGGGCCAGATCTTCCTCCAGGGAAGGACCCAGCCAAGGAGTGGCTCCTTTCGTAAACCACCATTACCACCATATTAAGTGGCCCTTTAAGTCAATATCCAGCTCTTTACAAGTTTACATAAATGACAGGGAAAAACCTAGGATTTCACTGATTGAGAGGCTTTGCCGGCTGCCGCAGTGTTTTCTTTGACTGGTCTCTGTTATGAATGAGTCACCGTAGGAGGCAAAAACACAAATACTAGCTAAGTCCAGAAAACCAGTGAAGTTGGCAGCTATCGGATTGCAGACCCCTGAACCTATCAACAACAACTAGCAGTAGCCGTGGGGGGTTCCTACGGTGCCATAGACCCCTTGATCACAGTTGGAGAACTAAATAGCCTAAAGACAGAAAGGGAAATCTAAACTGCCCCAGAGCAGACCCCAAAGCAATTGGCAGCCCCCAACATATAATGACGGTGAAGCAAGATGAAAAAACACTCACACAGATAGAAAGATAGGCTGAGCAAATGATGGGGCCCAAGCTAACTAAATAGGACAGGATAGAAAAGCTGCTGTCTGCAATCCGCCAAAACCCTATCAAAACAAGAGCCAACAGACTGATAGGGAAAAAAGCCCTGAAGATGCTAGGCTTCAAAAAGACTATATCAGTACTCAGGTATTTTCTGAAGACAGAGCAAAAAGGAATTCAGCTCACCCCA
Organism: Dendrobates tinctorius; assembly: GCF_039654945.1. NCBI lineage: Eukaryota > Metazoa > Chordata > Amphibia > Anura > Dendrobatidae > Dendrobates > Dendrobates tinctorius. Next base: position 79,785 of record NW_027362126.1, on the reverse strand, counting down.
GCAGGGAATGGCAGAAATCCAGAAAAACAAGGCAAAACAAAACATAAACACAAATGCAAAAAGCAGAGCAGAAAACTTAGCTTTTGAGGAGCAGGAATCAGACTGGTCTAGAATCCCTCTGAGAAATCACCAGCAAGGCAGAAGGGCGTCGGCTGCCTTATATCCAGTCAGCAATTCCAGTCACCCTGTAATCATCATCCTGCTCAGGTGGTTGGTAATCAGCCTCACTACCTTCCTTCACCAGAAGAGGGAGTTCATCAGACCTCAATAGTGAAGGGGAAAATGAACTCACAACAGTACCTCCCCCTTGAGGAGGGGTCACCGAACCCTCATCCACGCCACCAGGGCGATCAGGGTGAGCCCGATGAAAGGCACGCACCAATCTTTTGGCATGAATATCAGAGGCAGAGACCCAGGAATTATCCTCATGACCATAACCCTTCCACTTAACCAAATACTGGAGTCTCCGTCTAGCCAGACGGGAATCCAGTATCTTCTCTACCTCATATTCCATGTTACCTTCAACCAATACAGGGTCCGGAGGTGCCACCCCAGGAACAACTGGTTCAACAAACCTCTTCAACAAGGACTTGTGAAACACATTATGGATTTTAAATGTGACAGGAAGAGCCAAACGAAAAGAGACCGGATTATAATCTCCAAAATCTTGTAAGGTCCAATAAATCTAGGTTTATACTTAGGAGAAGCCACCTTCATAGCGATATTTTTTGATGATAACCAAACCATATCGCCAACCTTAAACTGGGGACCAATGGTCCTATGTCGGTTGGAAAACCGCTGGGCCTTTTCCTGGGAGAGAGATAACTTATCCACCACTTGGTCCCAGATCTGGTGCATTCTCTCCACCACAGTGTCAACACCTGGGCAGGCAGAAGGCTCCACCTGCCCTGAAGAAAATCGAGGATGAAACCCAAAGTTACAAAAAAAGGTGACATCAAAGTGGCAGAACTAGCTCTATTATTTAAAGCAAATTCGGCCAAGGGCAAAAATGAAACCCAATCATCCTGATCAGCGGAAATAAAACATCTCAAATACGACTCCAAGGTCTGGTTTGTTCTCTCCGTCTGCCCATTGGTCTGAGGGTGAAAAGCAGAGGAGAAGGACAACTGAATTCCCAGCTTGGAACAGAAAGTCATCCAAAATCTAGACACAAACTGAACTCCTCTATCAGATGCAATGTTCTCAGGAATCCCGTGCAAGCGAACCACCTGTTGCAAAAACAGGGGCACCAACTCAGAGGAAGATGGCAACTTAGGGAGTGGTACAAGATGAACCATCTTAGAGAACCTATCACAAATCACCCAAATAACAGTCATTCTCTGAGAGACAGGCATATCAGAGATGAAATCCATTGAAATATGGGTCCATGGCCTCCTGGGGACCAGCAAAGGCATCAACAACCCACTAGAGCGAGAACAAGGTTTAGACCGGGAGCAAGTCCCACAGGACTGCACAAAATTCCTGACATCACAAGACAAGGCGGGCCACCAAAAAGACCGACTCACCAGATCTCTAGTACCAAAAATACCTGGATGACCAGCCAATGCAGAGCAATGAACTTCAGACATCACTCTCTTCTTCCACTGGTCAGGAACATACAATTTTCCACTGCAACAACGCTCAGGTTTGTCCTCCTGGAACTCTTCCAGAGCACGTCTCAAATCGGGCGAGATGGCAGAAAGAACTACCCCTTCGCCTAAGATGGTAGCAGGCTTGGTCACCACAGGAGAATCAGCAAAGAAGCTCCTAGAGAGAGCGTCAGCCTTGACATTGTTAGTGCCAGGAAGAAAAGAGACCACAAAATCAAAACGTGTAAAAAACATGGCCCACCTAGCCTGTCTAGGGTTCAAGCGTTTGGCCGACTCCAGGTAAATCAAATTCTTGTGGACAGTGAGGACCACGACTTGATGTTTAGCTCCCTCCAACCAATGTCTCCACTCCTCAAATGCCCATTTCATGGCTAACAGTTCCCGATTCCCCACATCATAGTTACGTTCAGATGGAGAGAACTTTCGGGAAAAGAAATCACAGGGATTCATTTTAGATGTTACAGGATCCTTTTGGGACAAAACAGCTCTTGCACCAATCTCAGAAGCATCCACCTCTACCTGGAACGGGAGTGAGACATCAGGTTGCCGCAAAACTGGGGCAGAAGTGAATCTTCGCTTCAGCTCCTGAAAGGAAGAAACAGCCTCCGGAGACCAATTCAACACATCAGCACCCTTCTTAGTCAGATCAGTCAATGGCTTGGCAATACTATAAAATTTTGCAATAAATTTCCGATAAAAATTAGCAAAACCCAAAAACTTCTGGAGGGCATTCAAAGAAGTGGGCTGAACCCAATCATAAATGGCCTGTACCTTGGCCGGGTCCATTTTAATAGTTGACGGAGACAAAATAAATCCCAAAAATGAAATCCTCTGTACCCCAAAAAGGCATTTCGATCCTTTGACATACAGGGAATTCTCCCTCAAGATCCGGAACACAGTCCGAACATGTTCCACATGAGAATCCCAATCCTTGGAGAAGATCAAAATATCATCCAGATAGATAATCAAAAATTTATCCACAAAGTCCCGGAAAATGTCGTTCATGAAGCACTGGAAGACAGAAGGGGCATTAGTGAGCCCAAAAGGCATCACCAGGTACTCAAAATGTCCCTCCGGAGTATTAAACGCCGTCTTCCATTCATCCCCATGCTTAATGCAGATAAGATTATACCCCCCCGAGGTCAAGCTTGGTAAACCAGCAAGCACCTTTAACTCTGGAGAATAGATCCGAATCAGGGGTAACGGATACTGATATTTAATAGTAATTTTGTTGAGGGCACGATAATCAATAAAAGGTCTTAATGAACCATCCTTTTTGGCCACAAAAAAAAACGGCACCTAAGGGTGAAGAGGATGGTCTAATATGGCCCTTCTCCAACGCCTCCTTAATATAGGATCAGATAGCCTCGTGCTCGGGTACAGATAAACTGAAGAGCCAACCCTTGGGAAATTTACACCCCGGGCTCAGTTCAATTGCACAGTCATAACTCCTATGAGGAGGCAAAGAAGCAGACTCATTCTCACTAAATACATCATAAAAGTCCGCCAAATATTCAGGAACATCATGCGACTGAGGAGAGGTGGAAAAAACCGGAGCCTCACTAAGGGCACACCGACAACCCCAACTCACCACAGACACAGATTTCCAATCCAAAACTGGATTATGAATTTGCAACCAGGGAAACCCCAGAACAATGGTATCATGCAAATTATGCAACACCAAAAATCTACAATTTTCTTGATGGTCTGGGGCGACCCGCATTACCACCTGGGTCCAAAACTGAGGTTTATTTTTCGCCAAAGGAGTAGCATCAATCCCCCTCAAAGGGATAGGCGTCCGCAGAGGTGTCATAGGAAATCCACAGCGTTTAGCAAAATCCAAGTCCATTAGGTTCAGGGCTGCTCCCGAATCCACAAAAGCCTTGGCGGAAAATGTGGACAGGGAGCAGATCAGAGTAATTGCCAGAAGAAACTTAGGTTGAACACCACCCACAGAAAACGTGTGTGCAAAACGTTTCTCTCGTTTAGGACAGACAGAAATAATATGCGAGGCATCTCCACAAAAAAACACAGCTTATTACGCCTTCTGAACTCCTGACGTTGCTCCCTGGACAAAACTCTAGCACATTGCATAGGTTCAGACACTTGTTCAACAGGTGGCAACACCTCTCGTGCAGTCCTTCGTTCACGTAAACGCCGATCAACCTGAATGGCTAATGACATAGAATCGTCAAGACCAGAGGGAACAGGAAATCTCACCATAGTATCCTTTACGGCCTCTGACAAACCCTTCCGAAATAGAGCTGCCAAGGCATTATCATTCCAGGTAGTAAGGACCGCCCACTTTCGGAAGTTTTGACAGTACAATTCTGCAGAATCTCGACCCTGGCTCAATGCCAACAGGGTCTTTTCAGCCTGATCAATAGTATTAGATTCGTCATACAACAACCCCAAGGCTTGAAAAAATGCGTTCACATTAGTCAGAATAGGATCCTCTGGTTTCAAAGAAAATGCCCAATCCTGGGGATCGCCACGCAGCAAAGAGATGACAATTTTAACCCGCTGCGCGGAGCTCAATGACGAGTTAGGCTTTAAGGCAAAAAATAATTTACAATTATTTTTGAATTTCAAAAATTTAGACCGATCCCCTAACAACACATCAGGAGTAGGGATCTTTGGTTCAGCAGCATGTGAATGAAGCAAGGTAGGCAGAAATTCCCCGCACTTCTGCAGCGAGCTGCTCCACACGATCAGACAATTGCTTTATCTCTATTGAAAAAAAAAAAAATTCCCCTTACGGCCTCAGAGATATAGAGGAAAAAATATACACACCGTTTTTTTTACAATTCTTTCCTGCTATTGAGTACCCTAGGATCTGCGGTATGGCTGGTGATTCTGTTATGAATGAGTCACCGTAGGAGGCAAAAACAGAAATACTAGCTAAGTCCAGAAAACCAGAGAAGTTGGCAGCTATCGGATTGCAGACCCCTGAACCTATCAACAACAACTAGCAGTAGCCGTGGGGGGTTCTTACGGTGCCCTAGACCGCTCGATCACAGTCGGAGAACTAAATAGCCTAAAGACAGAAAGGGAAATCTAAACTGCCCCAGAGCAGACCCCAAAGCAATAGGCAGCCCCCAACATATAATGACGGTGAAGAAAGATGAAAAAACACTCACACAGATAGAAAGATAGGCTGAGCAAATGATGGGGCCCAAAATAACTAAATAGGACAGGATAGAAAAGCTGCTGTCTGCAATCCGCCAAAACCCTATCAAAACAAGAGCCAACAGACTGATAGGGAAAAAAGCCCTGAAGACGCTAGGCTTCAAAAAGACTATATCAGTACTCAGGTATTTTCTGAAGACAGAGCAAAAAAGAAATTAAGCTCACCCCAGCAGGGAATGGCAGAAATCCAGAAAAACAAGGCAAAACAAAACCAAAACACAAATGCAAAAAGCAGAGCAGAAAACTTAGCTTTTGAGGAGCAGGAATCAGACTGGTCTCCTAGAATCCCTCTGAGAAATCACCAGCAAGGCAGAAGGGCGTCGGCTGCCTTATATCCAGTCAGCAATTCCAGTCACCCAGTCATCATCATCCTGCTCAGGTGGTTGGTAATCAGCCTCACTACCTTCCTTCACCAGAAGAGGGAGTTCATCAGACCTCAATGGTGAAGGGAAAATGAACTCACAACAGTACCTCCCCCTTGAGGAGGGGTCACCGAACTCTCATCCACGCCACCAGGGCGATCAGGGTGAGCCCAATGAAAGGCACGCACCAATCTTTTGGCATGAATATCAGAGGCAGAGACCCAGGAATTATCCTCATGACCATAACCCTTCCACTTAACCAAATACTGGAGTCTCCGTCTAGCCAGACGGGAATCCAGTATCTTCTCTACCTCATATTCCATGTTACCTTCAACCAATACAGGGTCCGGAGGTGCCACCCCAGGAACAACTGGTTCAACAAACCTCTTCAATAAGGACTTATGAACCACATTATGGATTTTAAATGTGACAGGAAGAGCCAAACGAAAAGAGACCGGATTAATAATCTCCAAAATCTTGTAAGGTCCAATAAATCCAGGCTTAAACTTAGGAGAAGCCACCTTCATAGCGATATTTTTTGATGATAACCAAACCATATCTCCAACCTTAAACTGGGGACCAATGGTCCTATGTCGGTTGGAAAACCGCTGGGCCTTTTCCTGGGAGAAAGATAACTTATCCACCACTTGGTCCCAGATCTGGTGCATTCTCTCCACCACAGTGTCAACACCTGGGCAGGCAGAAGGCTCCACCTTCCCTGAAGAAAATCGAGGAGGAAACCCAAAGTTACAAAAAAAAGGTGACATCAAAGTGGCAGAACTAGCTCTATTATTTAAAGCAAATTCGGCCAAAGGCAAAAATGAAACCCAATCATCCTGATCAGCGGAAATAAAACATCTCAAATACGACTACAAGGTCTGGTTTGTTCTCTCCGTCTGCCCATTGGTCTGAGGGTGAAAAGCAGAGGAGAAGGACAACTGAATTCTCAGCTTGGAACAGAAAGTCCTCTAAAATCTAGACACAAACTGAACTCCTCTGTCAGATACAATGTTCTCAGGAATCCCGTGCAAGCGAACCACCTGTTGCAAAAACAGGGGCACCAACTCAGAGGAAGATGGCAACTTAGGGAGTGGTACAAGATGAACCATCTTAGAGAACCTATCACAAATCACCCAAATAACAGTCATTCTCTGATAGACAGGCATATCAGAGATGAAATCTATTGAAATATGGGTCCATGGCCTCCTGGGGACCGGCAAAGGCATCAACAACCCACTAGAGCGAGAACAAGGTCAGGACTGCACAAAATTCCTGACATCACAAGACAAGGCGGGCCACCAAAAAGACCGACTCACCAGATCTCTAGTACCAAAAATACCTGGATGAACAGCCAATGCAGAGCAATGAACTTCAGACATCACTCTCTTCTTCCACTGGTCAGGAACATACAATTTTCCACTGGGACAACGCTCAGGTTTGTCCTCCTGGAACTCTTCCAGAGCACGTCTCAAATCGGGCGAGATGGCAGAAAGAACTACCCCTTCGCCTAAGATGGTAGCAGGCTTGGTCACCACAGGAGAATCAGCAAAGAAGCTCCTAGAGAGAGCGTCAGTCTTGACATTGTTAGTGCCAGGAAGAAAAGAGACCACAAAATCAAAACGTGTAAAAAACATGGCCCACCTAGCCTGTCTAGGGTTCAAGCGTTTGGCCGACTCCAGGTAAATCAAATTCTTGTGGTCAGTGAGGACCATGACTTGATGTTTAGCTCCCTCCAACCAATGTCTCCACTCCTCAAATGCCCATTTCATGGCTAACAGTTCCCGATTCCCCACATCATAGTTACGTTCAGATGGAGAGAACTTTCGGGAAAAGAAATCACAGGGATTCATTTTAGATGTTACAGGATTCTTTTGGGACAAAACAGCTCCTGCACCAATGTCAGAAGCGTCCACCTCTACCTGGAACGGGAGTGAGACATCAGGTTGCCGCAAAACTGGGGCAGAAGTGAATCTTCGCTTCAGCTCCTGAAAGGAAGAAACAGCCTCCGGACACCAATTCAACACATCAGCACCCTTCTTAGTCAGATCAGTCAATGGCTTGGCAATACTATAAAATTTTGCAATAAATTTCCGATAAAAATTAGCAAAACCCCAAAACTTCTGGAGGTCCTTCAAAGAAGTGGGCTGAACCCAATCATAAATGGCCTGTACCTTGGCCGGGTCCATTTCAATAGTTGACGGAGACAAAATAAATCCCAAAAATGAAATCCTCTGTACCCCAAAAAGGCATTTCGATCCTTTGACATACAGGGAATTCTCCCTCAAGATCCGGAACACAGTCCGAACATGTTCCACATGAGAATCCCTGTTACACCGCCCCGCCATACTCACCCGGCCTCCGCTCCCACGCCGCAGTCGCCCTCCGCTCCCACGCCGCAGCCTCTCTCCACCCGACGGCCGCGGCGGTCACCTGAGACAGGCCCGCGACCGATGCCTTCCCTGCATGCTATGCGCATGCGCCATAGGCCGTGGCCGTGCCTCCTTCCTGCTTCTTATGCTCCGGCTGTGCCCTGACCCGGAAGCACCTTTGGACCAATGGCTGACCAGACGGGGCCATATCAGGCCGCTTCCCCCTGAGGGAGGCGCCTGATCGTTGTGTTTCCTGACACTCTGGCCTCGCTCCATCGTGCACACTCTGCTCCTGCAGTTCCTGTCTCGGCTGCTCCTCACAGCAGCTTCTCAGTCCTGCTACCCGTGTTCCTGGTTACCTACTCCAGTCCTGCCTTCAGTGTTCCTGTCGTCCTACTCCAGTCCTGCCTTGTGTTCCTGCCGTCCTACTCCAGTCCTGCCTTCAGTGTTCCTGCCGTCCTACTCCAGTCCTGCCTTGTGTTCCTGCCGTCCTACTCCAGTCCTGCCTTCAGTGTTCCTGCCGTCCTACTCCAGTCCTGCCTTCAGTGTTCCTGTCGTCCTACTCCAGTCCTGTCTTCAGTGCTCCTGCCGTCCTACTCCAGTCTCAGTCTTACTCCGGTCCATCCTGAGCCGCCCCTCTCGGTAACGGCTACCGTGGTACTCGAACCCCTGGGCCTGCTCCTAACGGTCCCTGTATAGGGGTCGGTTCCACCTGGCAGCTCGCCCGGGGTCCCTCGGTGCCACGGTCCAGAGGGTCCACTCTCGGAGCTCCCGCTCCTGACCACCCACGCTAACAGTACGATCAGGCCATGGACTCCACCGGTACTACGGCTGCTACCCAGAAAGAGTTGCTATTCCTACGGGAGAATCAGGGGCGCATTATGTCAATCATGAAGTCGATGGACACCCGTTTGTCGGCCTTACAGGTGGCCGATCCTGGAAATGCCACTCAGCTGGCCAGTCTCCAACAGGAGCTGGGTCAGCAGCAAGATACTCAAACCCACATTTTGTCCTACATGGCCTCCTTTGATAGTCGCTTGTCGGCCCTCCAGGCTGCCGCTGCAGTGCCGACTCCTCCCCCTGCGTCTGCTGCTCCTCCGACGCCCCGCCTCGCCAAGCCGCCTCGTTTCACCGGGGATCCCAAGCTCTGTAGGGGGTTCTTAAATCAGTGTAGTCTCCACTTTGAATGGCTGCCGCAGCAATATCCCTCGGACCGGGCCAAAGTGGCCTTCATCATGTCCCATCTGGAGGGAGAGGCCCTTTCTTGGGTAAACCCGCTCTGGGAACGTGACGACCTGGTCGTTTCGAGTCTCCCGGTTTTCCTGGATACGTTTCGTAAGGTTTTCGATGAGCCGGGCCGGTTAGCCTCTCTCACTGAGTCACTCTTTAACTTACACCAGGGCTCTCTCACGGTCGGACAGTACGCTATTCGCTTTCGCACTATTTCCTCTGAGCACGGCTGGAATAACGCAGCTTTGATGGGGGCATTCTGGCGCGGTCTTTCTAGTAAAATAAAGGATGAACTCGCTGGTCGAGATACCCCGTCCACCTTAGAGGACCTTATGTCGCTGGCTACCCGCATTGACCTGCGCTTCCTGGAGCGCGCTCGGGAGTCAGTGAGAGACTGGCGCTCCTCCAGGTCAGTTTCCCTTTTCACTCAGTTGGCCAGCTCACGTTCAGTCGGATCTTCTTCCCTCTCTTCGGGTGAGCCCATGCAGATAGATCATCTCAGGTTGGCCGAGTTACGTCAGAGAGAGAGACGGGCACAAGGTCTGTGCCTCTATTGTGGTCATTCGTCACACTATATCCGCACCTGTCCTAAGAGACAGGGAAACGACTCCACCTAGGTCAGGTAAGAGAGGCCTTCCTAGGTGATGATGATGATTCCTCTCAACCCCTTACAATTTCTGTGCTTTTGGTTTCAGGAGGGAGGCGTGGTTCCGAGGTGGCCTACGTGGATTTGGGCTCAGCGGGTAACTTCATTCGGCCGGAAGAGGAGACAAATACCAAATTCCTGTAGTCACTCTATCTAACCCAATTCAGATTGCCACCGTGGATGGCAAACCGCTACAGGTGACCGTCACCTTGGTCACTGAAGAGGTGGAATTGCAAATCTGAGCCTTACATCGAGAGAAGATAGCCTTTTACGTTTTACCTAAGCTCTCTCACGCCATTCTACTCGGTCTTCCATGGTTAAGGACTCATCAGCCTGTTCTCGACTGGTCTTCTGGGGAGATACTCCGCTGGGGGCACCCGTGCCAAGCTCGCTGTCTGACTCCTGTCCGCCTGGCGGCCGCTCCACGGTCACCTCCAGACCTCCCGGGTCTTCCTCCAGCTTACAGCTCCTACGCCGATGTTTTTGATAAGAAGGAAGCGGAGGTCCTTCCTCCACACCGGCCGTTTGACTGCCCAATTGAACTTGTTTCTGGTTCAACCCCCCCAAGGGGCAGAATCTACCCTCTGTCTCCCGCGGAGACCACCGCCATGTCCGAGTACGTCCGAGAGAACCTCGCCAAAGGCTTTATACGGAAATCCTCTTCGCCCGCGGGAGCCGGGTTCTTCTTCGTCAAAAAGAAGGACGGGACTCTACGGCCATGCATTGACTATAGGGGCTTGAATGAGATTACCATCAAGAACAGGTACCCTCTTCCACTCATTCCGGAACTGTTTGACCGTCTCAGAGGGGCTCGGGTCTTTACCAAGCTGGACCTCAGAGGAGCCTACAATCTGGTCCGTATCCGTGCAGGTGACGAGTGGAAGACCGCTTTCAACACTCGAGATGGCCATTACGAGTACCTGGTCATGCCCTTCGGTCTTTGCAATGCTCCTGCAGTCTTTCAAGAGTTCGTCAACGAGATCTTCCGGGATCTCTTGTACTCCTGTGTGGTCGTGTACTTAGACGACATCCTCGTCTTCTCGCCGGACCTCTCGTCCCACAGAAAGAGTGTCCGCCTGGTGCTTCAGCGTCTTCGGGAGAACCGTCTGTATGCAAAGATCGAGAAATGTCTCTTCGAACAGACCTCTCTGCCATTTCTGGGATACATTATCTCCGACGCTGGTCTAAGGATGGATCCCGAGAAGTTGTCTGCCATCCTCAAATGGCCTCGCCCCGTCGGATTAAAGGCGATACAACGATTCCTTGGGTTCGCCAACTATTACCGGCAATTTGTCTCCCACTTCTCCGCGATCACAAGACCCATTTCTGTGCTCACCCGTAAAGGGTCTACTTCCAAGGATTGGTCTCCTGAGGCAGAGGAGGCCTTTCTGTCCCTAAAACGGGCTTTCTCCACGGCTCCGGTCCTGCATCGCCCTGAGAGCGATCGACCTTTTGTACTCGAGGTGGACGCTTCCTCGACTGGTGCCGGGGCGGTGCTGTCCCAGAGAACCGCCTCCGGTCACCTGCACCCTTGTGGCTTCTTCTCGAAGGCCTTTTCTCCGTCCGAGTGTAACTACTCGATCGGTGACCGGGAACTTTTGGCCATCAAGTTGGCCTTGGAGGAATGGCGCCACCTCCTGGAAGGAGCTGTCCATCCTTTTGTCATCTTCTCGGACCACAAGAATCTGGTCTATCTCCAGTCTGCCCAGAGACTAAATCCTCGCCAGGCCAGATGGTCTTTATTTTTTGCCCGATTTGATTTCGAGCTCCGATTCCGTCCCGGCAACAAGAATTCCAAAGCCGACGCCCTGTCCAGGGTCTTCCAACCACACGAATCCATGGAGGAACCGTCACATATCATTGATCCCACTAGGATCATCACCGTGGCTCCAGTGAACTGGCTTACTCCTCCGCCTGGCAAGACGCTTGTGCCAGAGAATCTCAAGCAAAAGGTTCTTCTATGGGGGCACTCCTCCAAACTGGCCGGCCATGCCGGAACTAAGAAGACCCTTGACCTTATCAAACGTCACTACTGGTGGCCCTCACTTCGCCAAGATGTACTCGACTTTGTGGCTTCTTGTCCATCCTGTGCAAAGAACAAGGTGCCACGGAGATCTCCGTCTGGCTTGTTGCTTCCGTTGCCTGTCCCTACGGTTCCTTGGGAGAACATCGCCATGGATTTCATCACCGACCTACCCTGCTCTGCGGGCTGCTCAGTCATTCTGGTGGTGGTGGATCGTTTTTCCAAGATGGCTCACTTCATCCCTCTGCCCGGTCTTCCCTCAGCGCCAGAGCTGGCCGAGATCTTCATTCATCAAGTCTTCAGGCTTCATGGACTACCTCGACGTATTGTGTCTGACCGAGGGGTTCAGTTTACCTCCAAGTTCTGGCGTTCGCTTTGTAAGCTTATGAACGTTTCCCTCGACTTCTCCTCGGCCTACCATCCACAGTCCAACGGACAAGTAGAGCGTACCAACCAGACGCTTACGGGATACTTACGCCACTTCTCTAACGCCCACCAGAACGATTGGGTCAACTTACTCCCCTGGGCAGAGTTCGCTTATAACAACCATGCTGGTGAGTCTTCGGCCAAGTCTCCGTTTTTCATTGTTTTTGGCAGACATCCTGGTGTCCCTCTTCCGATAACCCCTGCCTCTGAGGTACCCGCGGCCAATGCCTTGTCCTCGGAATTTTCTAAGATTTGGGCTGAAACCAACACATCACTCAAGAGATCCGCTGATCAGATGAAGAACTATGCAGACAAAAAGAGGTTGGATTCTCCTCCGTATCGTGTTGGCGACAAGGTCTGGCTCTCCTCCAAATTCGTCCGACTAAAACTGCCCTCCTACAAGTTGGGTCCACGCTACATCGGTCCGTTTGAAATTCTGGGACGTATTAACGAAGTTGCCTACAAATTGAGGTTGCCTGCTTCGCTCCGGATCCCGAACACCTTTCACGTCTCTCTCCTGAAGCCTGTGGTGCTGAATTGTTTCCATTCCTCGCTTGATCTTGGTCCTCAGCCGGTGGGTGCCGACAACGTTTTTGAAGTGCAGGACATCCTCGCTGTGAAAAGTGTTAGAGGTAGGACTTTCTTTCTCGTTGATTGGAAGGGCTTTGGTCCTGAGGAGAGATCCTGGGAGCCTCGGGAGAATATTAATGCTCCCCGTATCCTCAAGAGGTTTCTTGTTAATCTCCGGGGGGGGCGGCTTAGGGGAGGGGGTACTGTTACACCGCTCCGCCATACTCACCCGGCCTCCGCTCCCACGCCGCAGTCGCCCTCCGCTCCCACGCCGCAGCCTCTCTCCACCCGACGGCCGCGGCGGTCACCTGAGACAGGCCCACGACCGATGCCTTCCCTGCATGCTATGCGCATGCGCCATAGGCCGCGGCCGCGCCTCCTTCCTGCTTCTTATGCTCCGGCTGTGCCCTGACCCGGAAGCACCTTTGGACCAATGGCTGACCAGACGGGGCCATATCAGGCCGCTTCCCCCTGAGGGAGGCGCCTGATCGTTGTGTTTCCTGACACTCTGGCCTCGCTCCATCGTGCACACTCTGCTCCTGCAGTTCCTGTCTCGGCTGCTCCTCACAGCAGCTTCTCAGTCCTGCTACCCGTGTTCCTGGTTACCTACTCCAGTCCTGCCTTCAGTGTTCCTGTCGTCCTACTCCAGTCCTGCCTTCAGTGTTCCTGTCGTCCTACTCCAGTCCTGTCTTCAGTGCTCCTGCCGTCCTACTCCAGTCTCAGTCTTACTCCGGTCCATCCTGAGCCTCCCCTCTCGGTACCGGCTACCGTGGTACTCGAACCCCTGGGCCTGCTCCTAACGGTCCCTGTATAGGGGTCGGTTCCACCTGGCAGCTCGCCCGGGGTCCCTCGGTGCCACGGTCCAGAGGATCCACTCTCGGAGCTCCCGCTCCTGACCACCCACGCTAACAGGTTCTCTCCCTTCGAACTACTGTTTAGCCGGAAGGTCCGTGGGCCTCTCACTCTTCTGAAAGAACATTTGGAGGGAGATATCTCAGATACCGGAATGCCCATCGTTCCCTATGTTCTAGAGCTCAGAGACCGTCTCGCCCAGCTAGCTACCTTCGCTAAAGAACATCAGCGAATGGCCCAGTCCAGACAAAAAGCCTGGTATGACCATAATGCCAGGAACCGGGAATTTATGGAAGGACAGCAAGTGCTCATGATTACTGCTTCCCCTGCCAACAAGCTTCAAGCAGTGTGGGAAGGCCCTTATCAGGTTGTCAAGAAAATTAATGACACTAACTATGTTATTGCCCTGGACTCTAGTGGTCAACGACAGAAAACCGTCCACATTAACATGATGAAAGACTACCACGATCGATCTCTGCCTGTTCTAGCTGTTTGCCACCCCTCTAGTGATACCGCCGACGACAAGTATCTCCCAGATCTCCTCCAGGTTGCCCAAGCGGGAGGATCACTGGAACAAGTGCCCCTGAGCTCCCATTTATCAGATATACAAAAGGATGATATTGTCGCCGTTCTAAGGCCGAGGGTTGCTGCTTTCTCCTCAAAGCCGGGGAAGACTACTCTCACCAGTCACCATGTGGAAACCCCCGGACAACGCCCCATCCAGCAGGCTGCCTACCGGGTTCCAGAGGCTGTTCAAGGCATGATAAAGAATGAACTGGAGGAGATGAAACAACTGGGAGTTATTCAGCCATCTCACAGTTCTTGGGCCTCTCCTGTCGTCCTGGTACCCAAGAAGGATGGTACAACACGATTCTGCGTTGATTACAGACGACTAAAAGATGCCACCAAGAGTGATGCTTATCCCATGCCCAGGATTGATGATCTATTGGATCGTCTGGCCAGTGCCCAATTTGTGACCACGTTAGACTTGAGCAAGGGGTACTGGCAGATACCCCTAACGGAGGATGCTCGGGAGCGCTCAGCCTTCATTACTCCATTTGTCCATTTGGGCTTTATGAGTTCCTGGGAATGCCCTTTGGGATGAAAACTGCCCCCGCTACTTTCCAGAGACTGGTGGATCGACTGTTACAACAATGTCAGGACTTTGCCTGTGCTTACTTAGACGACATTGCCATTTTTAGCACAACCTGGGAGGAACATCTTAAACACTTGGGCATAGTGCTGGACTGTATCCTTACTGCAGGACTGACCATTCGCCCTGATAAGTGCCAAATAGGGATGGCTGAGGTGCAGTACCTCGGGCATAGAGTAGGGGGTGGGAAACTAAGGCCTGAGCCTGCCAAGGTGGAAGCCATTAGCAACTGGTGTAGACCCCAGACTAAAAAGCAGGTACTTGCATTTTTAGGAACTGCTGGTTACTATCGCAAATTTGTTTCTAACTTCAGCACCTTGGCCAAGCCCCTAACCGACTTGACCCGCAAGAACATGCCTAGGAATGTGACGTGGACGACGGCATGCGAGGATGCCTTTTCAGCGTTAAAGACTGCCCTCGTCACTGCTCCTGTCTTGGCTGCCCCGGATTACAAACGCAGGTTCCTCGTGCAGACAGATGCATCCACCTTTGGGATTGGGGCAGTACTTAGCCAAGTGAACGCCACCGGAGAAGAACATCCTGTCGCTTTTGCCAGTCGGAAACTACTGGATCGGGAAGTTGCCTATGCCACTATTGAAAAGGAGTGCCTTGCCATCGTATGGGCGCTAAAAAAAATTGCAGCCATACTTGTATGGCAGAGTCTTTACAATTGTTACAGACCACAACCCCCTCACATGGCTGAATCGCGTATCAGGGGACAATGGAAGATTGCTGCGGTGGACCTCGTCCTTACAACCCTACAGCTTCTCCATCCAATACAAGCGGGGAAGCCAACACCAGAATGCCGATGGACTGTCTCAACAAGAAGAACCATAGGCTCCCCAGGCCGACCTACCCCTGCCACTGTACAAGGAACTATAAATAACTGAGCAATGTGGACTAAAGTGAGCATGCCAGAGGTCTGTGTAGACCTCATGGCGTGCTCACTTATTATGGGGGGAGAGGTTGTGATGGTGTGATATGTTATGTGGATGTCATTTTTTGTATATTCCTATTTTTCTATTTCAGTCATTTTCATAGTGTTTTTCTTATTACATTGTAAGTCTACAGCCTCACTATATCTGTCTCTTGATGAACCCCTGTAGTGCATTAATCCCTAAAGCCCTTTGTTCTCCTCTGGGAGGCCTGGAAACCGTCCCTAACTTGTTTGACTTTCCCTGGACAAGGAAGGGGGTCGGGGGAGAACAGGAGCTGGGCAAGTCAGTTCCGGTGTGGACGGGATCGTGTAAGGACTGCATTTCAGAGAGAAGGACCCATTTTATCCTCTGCTGCTAGAGTTTTGGAATCTCGTTCCCTGGACATTTTATCCTGATACTGGACTGCATTCTTATTCTGGACTATCTTATCCTTTGTGTAGTGGACTGAATATGGACCTTTTCGTATTTTTGCCTGAATAAAGGTCTTGGAATTGTTCACTCTTCGCTTGCTCTGTTGATTGTGTGATACCAGAGAAGGACCCCGTGACAAGGGGCAACACCCAAAAACAGTTGTCTGTGGATGGATACCTGGCCTTGGTATTTCCCTTGTCATATCTGTAAACTCATAAAGAGCTGGATATTGACTGAAAGGGCCACTTACTATGGTAGTAATGGTGATTTCCGAAAGGAGCCACTCCTTGGCTGGGTCCTTCCCTGGAGGAAGATCTGGCTAGTCCCATGTTTGAGACTCTTAAATGAGGCTCCACGGACTTTATTTGCATAGTTTCTTTGATGTAAGAACATAGGGTTATAGGGAGATACTAAGATTTTGGGTTTGGTGCTTGAAGAATGACTTACAAATGGCTGTCATAAAAACATGTCTTAGTATCTTCAATGTAAGAACAAAGGGTTATAGGGAGATAGGAAGATTTTGGGGTTTGGTGCTTGAAGGATGGATCACAGATGGCTGTCACAAAAACATGCCAAAGGCTCTTCAATGTAAGAATAGAGGGTTATAGGGAGATACTAAGATTTGGGGGTTTGGTGTTTGAAGGATGACTCACAGATGGCTATCACAAAAACATGCCATAGTCTCTTCAATGTAAGAACATAGGGTTATAGGGAGATACAAAGATTTTGGGGCTTGGTGCTTGAAGGATGGCTGACAGATGTCTGTCAAAAAAAATGCCATAGTCTCGTCAATGTAAGAACATAGGGTTATAGGGAGATACAAAGATTTTGGGGCTTGGTGCTTGAAGGATGGCTGACAGATGGCTGTCACAAAAGCATGCCATAGTCTTTTCAATGTAGGTTAGAGTTAGGGTTAGGATTCGAGGTTAGGGGTTAGGGTTAGGGGTAAGGGGGATAGGGTTATAGGGATCGTTACGCAAACGTTATGGATGATCATCAGCCATGTAGGTGCCAACCCTGTCAGTGAGTCAACTCCCATGAAGCCATATAGGTGATCATGACAAATGGTTCGAAGGTGGGATCTTTACGCAAGCTTGGCATCCATGCAGGCGTCACCCCAGTGGCTGGTTTGACCCAAGGGATTACGTATGCAGAATTCTTGCAAATTACATCTGGTTATTTTCGATCACCTCCACTGGCTTCTTTCACATGTGGCTGACTCACGCCCCAGGGTGTGCGCCTCATCGCAGAGGAAAAGCCGTGTTCTGCAGGTCCAGATGTAGAGGAGCACCGCGTTTAAATCAACTGTTGCCAGACTGTTATGCTCTATGTGAATGCGAGAAACACTTCAAAATGGACCGTTGAGTAGAAGACATGAATGCGCCACATATAGACCTATGATTGCCTGCATACCTGCAGACAAGGTGACCGGTTTTATTGCTTGTGTCCCCGCACTCACCCACGGACACCGCTTACATGCCCCATATACCACAGTGTAACCAAATATCTGTCCACACATTTGAGAAGGTTATGTCTGAGATTTCAGAGTGATTCTGAGATAAGAATTGCCCTAGCCTCGGCCAAGTACCAGCTTAAATGTATTGCCAAAAAAGGCACAACGATCCAATTCAAAGAAATCAAGCCTCTCCAGTCTTTGGAGGAGACCGTATCTTCATTAGAAAGTTGCAGATTTTTAATAGCCAACAAGCCTAGTCTTGAGTATCAAACCCTGCCACTGAGCTCTGAAGGGCCTGCTGAGGTACCACCAGACAATTTGGAGCTCTGCCCAAGCTCCGTGCCACTTCCGGAGCTAGATTCAGATGAGATGGATATCCCTATGCTTTTACGGCCTGTAGACAGTCCACCATGCCCCCTGCCCCTGGCAGAGCCAGATCCGGATGCGACGGATGAGCCTTCACTTTTACGGCCTCTAGACAGTTTTGAGGGAGACCCGTACACAGAGCCGGAGCACACAGGGACCCCTTCTGACACCATAGAATATGAGGAGGTCGTTAATGGCAGCGATTTAAGAATTTAGAAAAGGCAATGGAAGGACAGGAACTGTACGGCTACAAAGGCTGTCGGATTGTATAAGCGCCACTCAATGAACCACTCAGTGCTGAAGGATTTCCTCTCATATCTAACAGTTACCCATGGGGTTCCAAACTGTGAGCAGGAGGTGTCAAACGTATCCAGGTTCCTCTTCTTTGTGAACACAAAACGTGTAACTCTGGAATACCTCCGGAAGCCAAGCAAAGTGAATGAATTTTTTGAAAAACTTGGAAATCTCCAGCTATTGAACCAGACCTCCCTCAGAATGCTAAAACATATACGGAGATTCACCGTCTATCAAATGAGGGCCACAGGAGTAAGAATAGAAAAGCCGGAACTCTACAAGGCCTGTGAGATATTCATGAATCTTACAGCGGACCTCCAGAAAACTTTGTTCAAGGGTGTCTGCAGAGAGTCCGTTAGCAAGCGGTACACACCCTTTAGAAGATCCCATATGTGGCTTGATTTTTGCTTTGGATGTTGGATAATTGATTTTTTTTTCCCCACAGGTACGATCTACTGATGAAAACGTCAAAATCGCCCGTGGACTGCCAGATCATACTGGAGGAGGCAAGGCCAACGTTTCTAGCCAGCATAGAGGATGATCAAGAGGGCGGATCAGATGAAGAACACCGGGAAATTGTACTCTACCTCCAGGCCCTCCCGATTCAAAAAAATCCCCAGAGACCAGGTGTTGTATGTAACATGATGGTAAGTCATCAGACCCTGTGGGTCAGCGGTCTTCGATGTACCAGTTCATTAATTGTCCACCTTAGGCTTAGGACCGAGAGGATCCATCACGTGTACCGCGGCTGACGCATGACAATTGTCGGTGTAAAGACTCACAAGTGCTCCACCACTCAGGTCGCAGCTTTCGTACTTTCACAGGAAGAAGAATCGGTAAGGGAATCTCCAGGGCAGGGACCCCAGGCAACCCTACTCCACATGGGGAGCAAACGTCTATCTTGTCCCCATGTCAAACCTGTCGGAGGGGTGTCATCTGGCGCAAGATTATTTTTTTTTCCTTTTTCGGTGTTTCAAAGTGTATGCAGACCATATCCGACCTCTCTTTACCACTGGCCAAAGGGAGATCACAATTTTTTTGTGACGTGTACCGGGAAGGCCATAGTAAATCCACCCGTGGGCCTCAGACAATACCATTCTAGGTTAGATGGACACAAGCTGAGTGATCCACAGCCATATGTAGTAACAGGTACTGACCATATGCTTTCCTACATAGCTGAAACCTTCCACACATCACAAGCCATATGGTACGACGGGTATGTGAGACATGGACTACGTCAAAATACACCGACTCTGAAAAGCTACTGTTGCACGGTACTTGGCATATACAAACGACGTGGCTGAGAGAGTTTACCGGGAGAAGACTCTGACAGATATGTGTCATGCCCACGAGTTGGTGGTAAAAGCAGGAAAGGGGGATGAAACCTAGATTCAGTCACCAGTAATGGCTTCAACCAGTAAGTCAGAGAACGAGCAGGGAGACGGCACGGAAATTGTTCCCGTGGTACCCAAGCCTAAGGAGGAAATTATCAGAAATATACGACTCATCCCAATCAGGAAAACCAAGCCCCTGTGAAAATGTCAAATATTAAGCCCACCACCGACCACCACAGGGTGAATATTAAGCCCACCACCGACTCCCACAGGGCAAATATTAAGCCCTCCTCTAACCATTAAGCCCCCTTTCGAATCCACTCAGCCTGGGTCTGAGCTGGGGGGAGTTTGCAGCCCAGCCGCGACCATTGTGCTCCGCCTCGGACATCGCTGTCCCCTCGAAAGCGACACCCTATTAGTTTGCACCAGGCCATGTGTCGCAGGCCCGGAAGCCAGCAGCTGTTCGGTCGAGGGTTTGATCAGGCCCCTGTGTGTCCGGCTGTTGGTCTCATGCCCCGAAGGGGTTCCTATTTCCCCCTTGCATCGGGAGGGGGGATAAGAGTCAGAGACCTGGAAGCCATTGGCCATATGGTCGAGGGGTTGGTCAGACCCCTGTGTGTCCGACCAAAGGTCCCATACCCCATTGGGAATCCTGCTTCCCCCTGTGGCGGCGAGGGGGAGATGCGCATGGGAGGCGAACCCCACACTTTGGGAAGGACAAAAGCTTGTCTTGAGGGATGACTTTGAATAGATCGCAGAGAGTGGAGCTGCTCTGCTACATACGAAACCCCGAGACATAAGCAGGTCATCTACGAATGATTTAGCACCGGGCTCCCAGCAAATCTTTTGGTGCGCTCTGGGAGAGAGGCAGCGGGGCATCCGGCTGCACTCCGGTCCACGGGGTGTGCAGTGTTATTTGCCAGGGGCTCGTGGACCCCGGCTATCCCTGGCAGAGATGGGCTCCTCGGCACTGCGGTATTGTCACGTTTAGGGGAGATTCTGACTTAGCGGCATTCAGTCAAAATCCCACAGATGGTAGCTTTGCCCCATTGGCTCCTCAGCCAAGCACACACACCAAATGTCTGAACCTGCGGTTCCATGCGTACTGAGCAGGATCGCTATTGCAACAAAACATCCTCAGTAGGGTAAAACTAACCTGTCTCATGATGGTATAAACCCAGCTCACGTTCCCTATTAGTGGGTGAACAATCCAACGCTTGGTGAATTCTTGTTCACAATGATAGGAAGAGCCGACATCAAAGGTTCAAAAAGTGACGTCGCTATGAACGCTTGGCCACCACAAGCCAGTTATCCCTGTGGTAACTTTTCTGACACCTCCTGCTTAAAACCCAAAAAGTCAGAAGGATCGTGAGGCCCTGCTTTCACAGTCTGTATTCATAGTGAAAATCAAGATCAAGCGAGCTTTTGCCCTTATGCTCCACGGAAGGTTTCTGGCCTTCCTGAGCTCGCCTTAGGACACCTGTGTTATGGTTTGACAGTTGTACCGCCCCAGTCAAACTTCCCACCTGCCACTGTTGCTGGAGCCCGTGGCATGGGTAGTCGGGGAAGGGGGGAAAGTGCGCTTGGAGCCAGAAGCGAGGGCCCCTCGGGACTCACCTCCCTGGGTAAGTGAAAAAATGATAAGAGTAGTGGTATTTCATCAATGGCATCCCCTTTTTTGACCCCAGGTGGGGAACGGGACGGGGGCCTACCACTTATTCTACACCTCTCATGTCTCTTTACAGTGTCAGACTAGAGTCAAGCTCATTATAGCTGGACCCTCAGCGTGCAGCTGGTGGCTACAGCATCTGGCAGGTGTCAGTGAAGCAGCGTGCAGGAGTTCACTCACTCTCCTTCCTGCTCTCCGAGGGTTGCCAGCCATTCTAGGCTGAATGTGACTTCTCTCGTCAGGTGGCAGCAGCTTGAGGCCAGTCAAGTACCAGAATGGAATACCAGCTGGAAATCTCTGATAAGCAGCAGCATGCTGGCAGTAGTCCTCAGGGCACACGCACAGTCTTATGTGCTGAGGTGTGCTTTTACAAGATACACAGCTAGGCCTTGGGGCTCTATGCTTTAGTAAGGCCATATGTCCATGCTACATCTTTTGATTTGACTTCAGTTAATCCCTTCCCGACCTTTGACGCCATGTAGGCGTCATGAAAGTTGGTGCTAATCTGACCCATAACGATTGTAATATTTCACCAATAGCATCTGGCATGGCTGGAGACACCGATCAGCCCCCCACCTATTGACAGCGCCAATCGGCTGCCGCCACCTACTGATGGTGCTGATAGGCTGCTGCCGTCATCATCTGCTACCCCTCCCCTTCCCTCCGCTCCCCCCACCTTCCGATCCCCCCTCACCCCCTGGTAACTCCTATATCCCTCTGGCCGTCCCAGTGTCCCGCCATCCTGGATCATGGGCACCGCCATTTTGGAAAATGGCGGGCAAATGCGCAGTGCGCCCACCGGAATCTGCCAGCTGCAGATTCATTCATTTATTTTGATCACTGTGATAAACTCTCACAGTGATCAAAATAAAAAAGTAAATAAACCTCCCCTTTATTACCCCCATAGGTAGGGACAAATAATAAAATGAAGAAAATATTTTTATTTTTCCATTAGGGTTAGAATTAGGGTTAGGGTTGGGATTAGGGTTAGGGTTGGAATTAGGGTTGTAATTAGGGTTAGTGTTGGAATTAGGGTTAAGATTAGGGTTAGGGGTAGGTTGGGTTTGGGATTAGGGTTAGGCTTGTGGTTAGAGTTAGGGTTAGAGTGGGGATAATGGATAGAGGTGTGTTGGGGTTAGGGTTGTGGTTAGGGTTATGATTAGGGTTGGGATTAGGGTTAGGGGTGTGTTGGGATTAGGGTTGGAGTTAGAATTGAGGGGTTTCACTGTTTAGGCACATCACGGGGTCTCCAAACGCGACATGGTGCCACCATTTATTCTAGCCAATCTTGCGTTCAAAAAGTCAAACAGTGCTCCCTCCATTCCGAGCCCCAACGTGGGCCCAAACAGTGGTTTACCCCCACATATAGGGTATCAGCGTACTCAGGAAAAATTGCACAACAACTTTGGGGGTCTAATTTCTCCTGTTGCCCTTGGGAAAATAAAAAATTGGGGGCTAAAATAATTATTTTTGTGGAAAAAAAATTATTTTTTATTTTCACGGCTCTGCGTTATAAACTTCTGTGAAGCACTTGGGGGTTCAAAGTGCTCACCACACATCTAGATAAGTTCCTTGGGCAGTCTAGTTTCCAAAATGGGGTCACTTGTGGGGGTTTCCACTGTTTAGGCACATCAGGGGCTCTGCAAATGTAACATGACGCCCGCAGACCATTCCATCAAGTCTGCATTTCAAAACGTCACTACTTTCCTTGGAAGCCCCGACGTGTGCCCAAACAGTGGTGCCCCCCACATATGGGGTACCAGCGTACTCAGGACAAACTGGACAACAAGTTTTGGGGTCCAATTTCTCTTGTTACCCTTGTGAAAATTAAAAATTGTGGGTTAAAAAAATCATTTTTTGAGGAAAAAAAATGTTTTTTTATTTTCACGGCTCTGTGTTATAAACTGCCGTGAAGCACTTGGGGGTTCAAAGTGCTCAGCATACATCTAGATAAGTTCCTTAGGTGGTCTAGTTTCCAAAATGGGGTTACTTGTGGGGGAGCTCCAATGTTTAGACACACAGGGACTCTCCAAACGCGACATGGCAACCGCTAAGGCCATGTGCACACGTTGCGGTTTTTGGCCCTGCGGATCTGCAGCAGATTTTGCTGCGGTGTACAGTACCATTCTATTCAATGGAAATCAAAAAACGCAGTGCACATGCTGCGGATTTTTCCACGCGGATTTGCTGTGGTTTTAAATCCGCAGCATGTCAATTCTTTGTGCGTAATCCGCAGGGGTTTCACACCTGCTCTATTGTACAGATGTCAAACCGCAGGGGAAAACCGCAGGCTTATCCGCAGATAAACCACAGGTCTTTTGACCTGCGGATTTTTCCAAATCCGTGCGGAAAAATCTGCAGCGCCATCCACAATGTGTGCACATGGCCTAAATATTCCAGCATATTTTCCATTCAAAAAGTCAAATGGCGCTCCTTCCCTTCGGAGCCCTGCCGTGCGCCCAAACAGTGGTTTATGACCACATATGAGGTATCGGTGTACTCAGGAGAAGCTGCCCAACAAATTCTAGGATCCATTTTATCCTGTTGCCCATGTGAAAATGAAAAATTGCTGCTAAAAGAAAATTTTTGTTGGAAAAATTAAAATGTCCATTTTTTCCTTCCACCTTGCTTTAGTTCCTGTGAAGCACCTGAAGGGTTAATAATCTTCTTGAATGTAGTTTTGAGTAGCTTGAGGGTGCAGTTTTTAGAATGGTGTCACTTTTGGGTATTTTCTGCTATATTGACCCCTCAAAGTGACTTCAAATGTGAGGTGGTCCCTAACAAAATGGTTTTGTAAATTTTGTTGTAAAAATGAGAAATCGCTGGTAAACTTTTAACCCTTATAACTTCCTAACAAAAAAAAAATTTGTTTCCAAAATTGTGCTGATGTAAACTAAACATGTGGGAAATGTTATTTATTAACTATTTTGTGTCACATATCTCTCTGGTTTAACAGAATAAAAATTCAAAATGTGAAAATTGCGAAATTTTCATCATTTTCGACAATATTTCTGTTTTTTTCACAAATAAACGCAAAAATTATCGACCAATAACATGAAGCCCAATTAAAAAGAAAAAAACAATCTCAGAATCGCTAGGATGCGTTGAAGCGTTCCTGAGTTATTACCTCATAAAGGGACACTGGTCAGAATTGCAAAAAATGGCCGGGTCATTAAGATCAAAATAGGCTGGGTCATGAAGGGGTTAATTGCATGTTTTGTCTGCACAGAGCCTTATGGGGGGTTCAGAGTGACCTTGTGAAGCATATGTTTCAATTTTAGGGTATGTGCACACACTTCGGATTCTGCTGTGGATCCACTGCGGATTTGGCCTCTGAGGATCCGCAGTTCTGCAGACAGTGTACAGGACCATGTAAGTTTATGGGATTTACAATCCACAGTGAACTTGCTGCGCTTTTTTTCACTGCGGAAAAGCTGCGGTTTTGAATCCGCAGAAAGAATTGACATGTCAATTCTTTTTGCGGATTTCGCTGTGGTTTGCCA
The DNA here is from genome assembly GCF_039654945.1 of Dendrobates tinctorius. NCBI lineage: Eukaryota > Metazoa > Chordata > Amphibia > Anura > Dendrobatidae > Dendrobates > Dendrobates tinctorius. The sequence goes on along the minus strand of NW_027362126.1, from coordinate 55,384 downwards.
CCTATTTCATTGTCCAGGTGTCAAACCACAGGGGAAAACCGCTGGCCAATCCGCAGGAAAACCGCAGGTCACTTTACCTGCGGATCCGCACAGAAAAATCCGCTGGTGAATCCGCAGCGTGTGCACATAGCCTTATGGTTCAGTAAGCAGGTGTTTACCTTTCTTGGCAACTTTAGGGTATGTGCACACGGTGCTGATTCTGCTGCAGATATGCAGCGGATTTGGACCTTCGTATATGCAGCAGAACTGCATGTGATGTACAGTACGATTGTAGCCAATGAAAAACAAAATCCGCAGTGCACATGCTGCTTTTTTTTCTGCGCAGATTTGGTGCGGAATGAAAAAAGCAGTATGTCACTTCTTTCGTGCGGTTTTGCTTCAGTTTTCCACCTGCTCCATTCTAGAAATCCGCAGGTGGAAAACCGCAGGGGAAAACCGCACAAAACATGCAGTAAAGTCGCCCAAAAAAATGCACCAAATCTGCAGGTAATTTGACCTGCGGATTTAGTAAATTCAGCGCAATTCCAAAGCAGAATACGCACCTTGTGCACATAGCCTTAAAAAAGCAGCATGTCACTTCTTTTGTGCAGTTCTGCAGCAGTTTTCCACCTGCTCCATTAGGGTATGTGTACACGCTTTGGATTCACCTGCGGATTTTTCCGTGCGGATCCGCAGGTAAAACCGCAGGTAAAGTGACCTGCGGTTTTCCTGCGGATTTGCCAGCGGTTTTCCCCTGCAGTTTGACACCTGGACAATGGAACAGAAAGAATTGACATGCTGCGGATTTAAAACCGCAGCAAATCCGCACGGAAAAATTGGCAGCATGTGCACTGCAGATTTTAAATTCCATTGGCTAACATTGTACTGTACACTGTCTGCGGAACTGCTGCGGATCCGCAGGGTCAAATCCACTGCGGATCCGCAGCAGAATCCGCAGCGTGTGCACAGACCCTTATAGAAATCTGCAGGTGTAAAACTGCAGGGGAAAACCACACAAAAACTGCAGTAAATCTGCACTAAATTAAACTAAAGATTTAGCAAAATCTGCGGAAAATTCCACAGCAGAATCTGCAACGTGTGCACATACCCTAACTACTCCACCCATAGAGGACACGGGGTTAATCCAGCACATTGTCTCCATGAAGATTGCCAGCTGCCGCTCCTTTATTGGCTCCTTCAGGTGAGATCACTGTGACAATTGAGATGTACTATTCAGAGTGGAGTATACTACCTACAAATGAACTGAAGCATATGCCAAGTAAAAATTCAAGGGTTTTTTATTTAACAGATCTTGACACACAATTTTTGAAAAGGATTCAGTGGATAAATACACACATATATGGACCTGAAAACACAGGAATTAATATACCCACGCCATAAGCATATTAAAAAAAATGAATAAATATCCACAGCATATGGAAAAAAAAAATATTTTTAAATAGGGTTCCTCAGAAAAGGCTACCTTATGTATGGCGCAAAGCTTTCTTCAATGTTAATTAATGTTATACATGTATACAATGTATACATGACCTTGTTAGCATGGAGTGGACAGACTGCAAGAGACCCTGAATGAGGGTGACATCACCTCCAGGTGAGTCTGTGGAAGCGCCATCAGCTGCTGTCATTAGGGTGCACATGGTATAAAAAGCCGGGCACATCGCTATATGTCACCATTACACCCCCATCAGAAGAAGATAATGTGAAATGTATGGTGGGCTGCTCCCTGCTATCCAGGTTATGTATACCCCTTGTTTATGTGTTTCTGCCTTCATGTCTAGCTAACTATTGTAAACCTCTAGTAACATGCTTGCACTTTAACCACTGCACCTTTTCATCCCTATCTGATTACTGCTATACCTGGTAGCTTATTTTGCACCTTATTATATGGTTTTGTCTCTGCAAGTAATATAAGTATATTTTTGCACAAGTATTGAACATTATCTAGTACTATGCACTTTAATGTTATCTATTTATTGCTTTTGGATGTAGTGATAGCAAGCAATTTGCAAGAGAACCTATATGTAGACAATCTGTTGTGAGGTGCTATAAAGGTTTCTATATAGAGTCATAGTTATATGGGCATCTAAATAGAGCTGCAAATGACTCCTCCTCCCCCCCCCCCCTTATTTACGTATGTATGCGTCATGAGTGTTATGTCAGCCAAATTTGGTGTTCAATATAAGTCCAAAAGCACTGTTTGCAAAGAGAAATACATTGAATTACATGACATTAATTAACATTGAAGAAAGCTTTGCTCCATACATAAGGTAGCCTTTTCTGAGGAACCCTATATAAATATAAAAAAATTATTTTTTTTATGTGCTCTGGAGATATATATATATATATATATATATATATATATATATATATATATATATATATATATATATTTTTTTTTTTTTTTTTTCTTGAATATGCTTATGGTGTGGGTATATTCCTGTGTTTTCAAGTCCATATATGTGTGTATTTATCCACTGAATCTTTTTTAAACATTGTGTCAACATCTGTTAAATAAAAAAAAAAAAAAAAAAACCCTTGAATTTTTACTTGCCATATCATTCAGTTCATTAGAAGGTAGTATGTTATTTTGGAAGCACCTTTTGTAACTAGGTCATTTCTTTTTTGGTTATATTCAGAGTGGAGGTTTATCTGGAACTCTGAGAGGTTGCTCTCTTGTTTGGCACCTTCAAGCATGGTCATATGTCTATCTTTGCCTCATGGGGCCTATGTACATCATATGGTATCATAGTGCCTCTATGCGTCATATTGCAATATAGTGCTTCATAGTGCCTGTATGCACCATATTGCATTATAGCACTTCATAGTGCCTCTGTGTCATAATACACTATAGCACTTCATAGTGCCTCTATGCATCATATTGCATTACAGCGCTTCATAGTGCCTCTGTGTCATATTGCTTCATAGTGCCTGCATGCGTCATATTGCATTATATTGCTTCATGGTGCCTCTATGCGTCATATTGCTTCATGGTGCCTCTAAGCGTTATAGTGCCTCTATGCATCATATTGCTTCATAGTGCCTCTATGCATCATATTGCTTCATAGTGCCTCTATGCATCATATTGCTTCATAGCGCCTCTATGCGTCATAGCGCCTCTGTGTCATATTGCTTCATAGTGCCTCTGTGTCATATTGCACTATAGCGCATCATATTGCTTCATAGCGCCTCTATGCATCATATTGAATCATATTGCCTCTATGCGTCATAATGCATTATAGCACATCATATTGCTTCATAGCGCCTCTATGCATCATACTGCATTATAGCGCATCATATTGCTATATAGCGCCTCTATGCGTCATATTGCTATATAGCGCCTCTATGCGTCATATTGCTTCATAGTTCCTCTATGCATCATATTGCATTATAGCGCATCATATTGCTTCATAGCACCTCTGTGTCATATTGCTATATAGCGCCTCTATGCGTCATATTGCTTCATAGTTCCTCTACGCATCATATTGCATCATATTGCTTCATGGCACCTCTATGCATCATATTGCTTCATAGTGCCTCTATGCATCATATTGCATTACAATGCATCATATTGCTTCATAGTGCCTCTATGCGTCATATTGAATTCTAGTGCGTCGTATTGCTTCATAGCGCCTCTATGCGTCATATTGCATTATAACACGTCATATTGCATTATAACACGTCATATTGCTTCATAGTTCCTCTATGCGTCATATTGCATTATAGCGCGTCATATTGCTTCATAGCGCCTCTATGCGTCATATTGCATTATAGCGCGTCATATTGCTTCATAGTTCCTCTATGCGTCATATTGCATTATAGCGCGTCATATTGCTTCATAGTTCCTCTATGCGTCATATTGCATTATAGCGCGTCATACTGCTTCATAGCGCCTCTATACGTCATTTTGAATTATAGCTCGTCATAGTGCCTCTATGCGTCATATTGCTTCATAGTTCCTCTATGCATTATAGCACGTCATATTGCTTCATAGTTCCTCTATGCATCATATTGCATTATAGCGCATCATATTGCTTCATAGTGCCTCTATGCATCATATTGAATTATAGTGCGCCATATTGCTTCATAGCGCCTCAATGCATCATATTGCTTCATAGTGCCTCTATGCGTCATATTGAATTATAGTGCGCCATATTGCTTCATAGCGCCTCTATGCGTCATATTGCATTATAGCGCGTCATACTGCTTCATAGCGCCTCTATACGTCATATTGAATTATAGCGCGTCATATTGCTTCATAGTTCCTCTATGCATCATATTGCATTATAGCACGTCATATTGCTTCATAGTTCCTCTATGCATCATATTGCTTCATAGTGCCTCTATACATCATATTGAATTATAGTGCGCCATATTGCTTCATAGCGCCTCAATGCGTCATATTGCATTATAGCGCGTCATATTGCTTCATAGTTCCTCTATGCATCATATTGCATTATAGCGCGTCATATTGCTTCATAGTGCCTCTATGCGTCATATTGCATTATAGCGCGTCATACTGCTTCATAGCGCCTCTATACGTCATATTGAATTATAGCGCGTCATATTGCTTCATAGTTCCTGTATGCGTCATATTGCATTATAGCACGTCATATTGCTTCATAGTTCCTCTATGCATCATATTGCATTATAGCGCATCATATTGCTTCATAGTGCCTCTATGCATCATATTGAATTATAGTGCGCCATATTGCTTCATAGCGCCTCAATGCATCATATTGCTTCATAGTGCCTCTATGCGTCATATTGAATTATAGTGCGCCATATTGCTTCATAGCGCCTCTATGCGTCATATTGCATTATAGCGCGTCATATTGCTTCATAGTTCCTCTATGCATCATATTGCATTATAGCGCGTCATATTGCTTCATAGTGCCTCTATGCGTCATATTGCATTATAGCGCGTCATACTGCTTCATAGCGCCTCTATACGTCATATTGAATTATAGCGCGTCATATTGCTTCATAGTTCCTCTATGCGTCATATTGCATTATAGCGCATCATATTGCTTCATAGTGCCTCTATGCGTCATATTGCATTATAGCGCGTCATATTGAATTATAGCGCGTCATAGTGCCTCTATGCGTCATATTGCTTCATAGTTCCTCTATGCGTCATATTGCATTATAGCGCGTCATATTGCATTATAGCACGTCATATTGCTTCATAGTTCCTCATTGCATTATAGCGCATCATATTGCTTCATAGTGCCTCTATGCGTCATATTGAATTATAGTGCGCCATATTGCTTCATAGCGCCTCAATGCATCATATTGCTTCATAGTGCCTCTATGCATCATATTGCTTCATAGTGCCTCTATGCGTCATATTCAATTATAGTGCGCCATATTGCTTCATAGCGCCTCTATGCGTCATATTGCTTCATAGTGCCTCTATGTGTCATATTGCTTCATAGCGCCTCTATGCGTCATATTGCTTCATAGTGCCTCTATGCGTCATATTGCTTCATAGTGCCTCTATGTGTCATATTGCTTCATAGCGCCTCTATGCATCATATTGCATTATAGCACGTCATATTGCTTCATAGTGCCTCTATGCGTCATATTGAATTATAGTGCATCATATTGCTTCATAGTGCATTTATGCGTCATATTGCATTATAGCGCATCATATTGCTTCATAGTGCCTCTATGCGTCATATTGCATTATAGCGCGTCATATTGAATTATAGCGCGTCATAGTTCCTCTATGCGTCATATTGCATTATAGCGCGTCATATTGCATTATAGCACGTCATATTGCTTCATAGTTCCTCATTGCATTATAGCGCATCATATTGCTTCATAGTGCCTCTATGCGTCATATTGAATTATAGTGCGCCATATTGCTTCATAGCGCCTCAATGCATCATATTGCTTCATAGTGCCTCTATGCGTCATATTGCTTCATAGTGCCTCTATGCGTCATATTCAATTATAGTGCGCCATATTGCTTCATAGCGCCTCTATGCGTCATATTGCTTCATAGTGCCTCTATGTGTCATATTGCTTCATAGCGCCTCTATGCGTCATATTGCTTCATAGTGCCTCTATGCGTCATATTGCTTCATAGTGCCTCTATGTGTCATATTGCTTCATAGCGCCTCTATGCATCATATTGCATGATAGCACGTCATATTGCTTCATAGTGCCTCTATGCGTCATATTGAATTATAGTGCATCATATTGCTTCATAGTGCATTTATGCGTCATATTGCATTATAGCGCGTCATAGTGCTTCTATGCGTCATATTGCATTATAGCGCGTCATATTGCTTCATAGTGCCTCTAAGCGTCATATTGCGTTATAGCGCTTCATAGAGCCTCTATGCATCATATTGCTTCATAGTGCCTCTATGCATCATATTGCTTCATAGTGCCTCTATCCGTCATATTGCACCATAGCGCTTCATAGTGCTTCTATGCATCATATTGCTTCATAGTGCCTCTATCCGTCATATTGCACCATAGTGCTTCATAGTGTTTCATAGAGCTTCTATGTGAAATATTGCGTCACAGTGCTTCTATCCTTCATATTGCATTATAGCGCATCACAGTGCCTCTATGCATCAGTGTTTCATAGAGCTTCTATGTGAAATATTGCGTCACAGTGCCTCTGTCATATTGTGTCATAGTGCCTCTATGCACCATAGTGTTTCATAGAGCTTTTATGTGAAAGTGCCTTTGTGTCACTTTGCTTTATAGTGCCTCTATGCGTCATATTGCTTCATAGTGCCTCTATGCATCATGGTGCTTCTATGCGTCATATTGCATTATAGCGCTTCATAGTGCCTCTATGCATCATATTGCTTTAGTGTTTTATAGTGCCTCTTTGCTTCATAGTGCCTCTTAGCACTATAGTGCTTCATAGTGCCTCTATGCATCATCTTGCTTCATAGTGCCACTATGCGTCATAGTTCCTCTATGCATCAGTGTTTCATAGAGCTTCTATGTGAAATATTGTGTCATAGTGTTTCATAGAGCTTTTATGTGAAAGTGCTTCATAGTGCCTTTGTGTCATATTGCTTCATAGTGCCTCTGTTATATTGCGTCATATTGCATCAGTGCCTCTATGCGTCATATTGTGTCATAGTGTTTCATAGAGCTTTTATGTGAAAGTGCTTCATAGTGCCTTTGTGTCATATTGCTTCATAGTGCCTCTGTGTTATATTGCGTCATGGTGCCTCTATGCGTCATATTGCATTATAGCGCGTCATATTGCATTATAGCACGTCATATTGCTTCATAGTGCCTCTATGCGTCATATTGAATTATAGTGCGCCATATTGCTTCATAGCGCCTCAATGCATCATATTGCTTCATAGTGCCTCTATGCGTCATATTGCTTCATAGTGCCTCTATGCGTCATATTGCATTATAGCGCGTCATATTGCTTCATAGTTCCTCATTGCATTATAGCGCATCATATTGCTTCATAGTGCCTCTATGCGTCATATTGAATTATAGTGCGCCATATTGCTTCATAGCGCCTCTATGCGTCATATTGCTTCATAGTGCCTCTATGTGTCATATTGCTTCATAGCGCCTCTATGCATCATATTGCATTATAGCACGTCATAGTGCCTCTATGCGTCATATTGAATTATAGTGCATCATATTGCTTCATAGTGCATTTATGCGTCATATTGCATTATAGCGCGTCATAGTGCTTCTATGCGTCATATTGCATTATAGCGCTTCATAGTGCCTCTAAGCGTCATATTGCGTTATAGCGCTTCATAGAGCCTCTATGCATCATATTGCTTCATAGTGCCTCTATGCATCATATTGCTTCATAGTGCCTCTATCCGTCATATTGCACCATAGTGCTTCTATGCATCATATTGCTTCATAGTGCCTCTATCCGTCATATTGCACCATAGTGCTTCATAGTGTTTCATAGAGCTTCTATGTGAAATATTGCGTCACAGTGCCTCTATCCGTCATATTGCATTATAGCGCATCACAGTGCCTCTATGCATCAGTGTTTCATAGAGCTTCTATGTGAAATATTGCGTCACAGTGCCTCTATGCGTCATATTGTGTCATAGTGCCTCTATGCACCATAGTGTTTCATAGAGCTTTTATGTGAAAGTGCCTTTGTGTCACTTTGCTTTATAGTGCCTCTATGCGTCATATTGCTTCATAGTGCCTCTATGCATCATGGTGCTTCTATGCGTCATATTGCATTATAGCGCTTCATAGTGCCTCTATGCATCATATTGCTTTAGTGTTTTATAGTGCCTCTTTGCTTCATAGTGCCTCTTAGCACTATAGTGCTTCATAGTGCCTCTATGCATCATATTGCTTCATAGTGCCTCTATGCATCATCTTGCTTCATAGTGCCTCTATGCGTCATAGTTCCTCTATGCATCAGTGTTTCATAGAGCTTCTATGTGAAATATTGCGTCATATTGTGTCATAGTGTTTCATAGAGCTTTTATGTGAAAGTGCTTCATAGTGCCTTTGTGTCATATTGCTTCATAGTGCCTCTGTTATATTGCGTCATATTGCATCAGTGCCTCTATGCGTCATATTGTGTCATAGTGTTTCATAGAGCTTTTATGTGAAAGTGCTTCATAGTGCCTTTGTGTCATATTGCTTCATAGTGCCTCTGTGTTATATTGCGTCATGGTGCCTCTATGCGTCATATTGCATTATAGCGTGTGAAAGTGCTTCATAGTGCCTCTATGCATCTTATTGTATGATAGTGCCTCTTGATTGACACTTGGTAGACAGATTCTTGTCCCATAAATCCATTGTATTACAGGGACGACATCACTTCCTTTTGCACCTCGTGGTGAATCAGCAGCACTGCGTCATGTGGCAGAGGATCCCATACCCACTGCTCTTCCAGCAGTCAGGGCTCCTAAGGTGAAAGAAGCTGCATCCAGGACTCTTATAGTTGAGAACCCCATAGTCCTTCTGCCTCGCAATAAACAGTCCCCTCTGTGATGGGAGGAAACCTACTTCCCTCTAGTTATAGTGTGGTTACTCCCACCATGGCAGTCGGGGGTATAAATATCTCTAAGAAGATTGCCTTTTAGGATATAACATCAGTAAAACAGGAGTGATGAGCCACATTTCTCTTTCAACACTTCTAATAAGTCCGATGTTGGTAGTGAGAGGAGATATTACCTGCTAGGTGGAGTATTTCCTTTAGTTTCAATAAAATCCAACCCCTTCTTGGGGTTTAGACATTTTAAGTATTCGGAATAGACATGATCTCCTGGATTAGTAAGGTACATACGTCCCAGTGTACTGCCATTATCCATGTACTAACTGTTATGGCGTTGATGTTCCAGCAGTGCAGGGTCTCTGTCCTGCAGGTCTCCTTGTAGTATGGTAGGCTGGTCTCGAATGAAGGTTTAGGCTGTGTGCCCGTGTGGGTTTTTTTTTTTTTTTTTTTTTTTTTTCAGCTAGGTGTGGCTCCTTGGGGCAAAGACTACCAAGTTTCCTTAATTGTTGTCTTCACTAAGGAGGGATGACGCAGCTCTCCGGTTTCCATTGTAATGTGGACCAGCCTCTTCATCCTTGGTTTGGGTAAATAGACTATACATACATGGATTTTTAAGTGTAGGGAAGGTGATCGGATGGACAGATGTGTCAGAACAGAGAAAGGAAGGTTTAGACTGGTGTCAGTTACTACAGTGGGGAAACAGCTGAGAAAGTGTAGTGGACGTGCAGTACCTTGGGTTGACCATTAGAGGGCAGGGAGGAGTGTGAGCAAAGGACTTGACATCAGCTTACGGCTTGGGAGACTGTTGGCCATGGGGGGCGGAGTTACAGGGAACCAGGAATTATAAATTTGACAGGAGGGTTCCAGTCCCCAGGGGGAGCTCCAGTGACAAGAGTGTAGTGTTGGTGGTGGGGTGCCGAGCTGGGGGGGTGGTCCTACTTTTATACTGCGCAGAGATGACAACAGAGACACGATGGAGGCAGATTCTGGGTGCAACAGGTCCAAGTTTATTTCTTCACTTGCCGTCCGACTGACGGCACACCTCGCGGCCCTCCGTTTCCAGAGCCGCTTCTCACACCGTACACTGGAGACGTGTCTGCACACACCATCCCCTCCTTTACTGTCGACGCTCCTGACAGTTCCGTCACTGTGGCCGCCTTAGGCCCATTAACCAACAGCGCTTCTACTGCTCAGTCGTCGTGTCACATACGGTGTCTTACACCCAGTACCTCGTCTCAACTGCGGTCCTTTCCTGTCAGGACCACCCCCCTGACGTCCTCTCTCCTCAGTCCCCCTGGTCTGGATTCTCCTCAGAGTGCACAGACTGTCGTAGTCCTCCTGTCACTTGAGCTCCCCCTGGGGACTGGAACTTTCTGGAACCCTCCCTCAGTATTTATAACTCCCCCGGTTCCTTGAAACTGTCACTCTAACTGTCACCACGCCCCCCATGACCAACGGTTTCTAAAGCCCTAAGCTGCTGTAAAGTCCTTTGCTCACACTCCACCCTGCCATCTAATGGTCATCCCAAGGTACTGCACGTCCACTACACTTTCCTAGTTGTTTCCCCACTGTAATCACTGACTCCTACCTACACTGTGCAAACCTATCTTTCTTCACTCTGACTAGTCCGTCCGTCCGGTCACCTTCCCTACAGGAGGACTACAACAGTTTGCACTGTGAGGAAAACCAAACCAGGGGGACTGAGGTGAAAGGAAGTCAGGGGGGTGGTCCTGACAGGAAGAACCGCAGTATAGACGAGGCTCTGGGTGTAGGACACCGTATTTGGAACGACAAAACTGGCCAGTAAAGTGCTGATGGTGTACGGGCCTAAGGCGGCCACAGTGACTGAGCTGACAGGATCGTCAGAGTGAAGAAGGGGCGGTATGTATAAATACGTCCCTGGTGTAAAGTACGGTGTGTGACGTGGCCCTGGACGTGGAGGGTCATGAGAAAGATATTGTGGTGTGCTGTGAGGGCCGTCAGTCGGACGGTGGAAAATAACTTGGACCTGTTGTACCCGAAACTTGCCTCTGTCTTGTGTCTGTACGTCACTGCGCGGTATATCGAGGGACCCCCCCCAGCCCGGCCCACTGACCCTACATAAGTATCTGTCGTGACACATGTACATACAGTACATGTATGTGTGTATATACAGTCAGTTGTCATGACACTTGCTGGAAGTCACACCAGGGGGCTGTGTGGCTCTGTAGTCCTCTCCAGCACCACACAGCACACACCGCACCGCAGCCCCACACAGCATAGCACACTCCACCACGGCCCCCACACAACACACAGCATCGCAGCCCCACACAGCATAGTCTCCTCCACCCTCTGATGGCCTGCCACCACTCCATGATAATGTGGTAAGGCTGGCCCCTTCATTCTTGGCTTCGGTAATTAAAAATGGCGCTTTTTGTTGCGGAAATCGCCTGCATTTATCGTGGGTTCCCCCCCCCCCTTGCGTTTTTAAGTTGACAGCCATTCTAATCAGCTGAAATATGCAGCACTTAAAAAAAAAAAAAAAAAAAATGCAGAAAATGTGCATTTTTGAAACATCTGTGTGGGTTTTCTTTTTTGTGGCTGAAAAAATATATGCACAGTGGGCACATAGTACAGATGGGAGAGTGTAAGGCTGTCACCTGGAGACTGTTCTGCAGTCTTTGTGAATTGCAATAGTTAATATGCAAAATTCCATTTAAGGGTTAGCTTCTGTGGCTCCTCGGTCAGATGAGCTGCTGCTGGGTGTGTCATGTGACCAGGCACCCAGCCTTTAAATATTACCATTACCCCTCATCTGTTGATGGTGAAAGAGTTAATGCTCTGCAACGACTGCTATGTAGATGCCTTGTGCTGGCATACGTTTTTATATCCCTGATCACGCACCATAGGCATGAAATTAACTGTATTAAAACATACCTTCAACTCTTAGGGTGTGTGCACACGTTGTGCATTCTACTGCGGATCCGTGGCGGTTTTGGCCCTGTGGATCTGCAGCAGTTTTTGCTGCGGTGTACAGTACCATTATAACCTATGGAAACGAAAAACCGCAGTGCACACGCTGCTGAATTTTTCACGCAGATTTGTTGCGGTTTCCAATCCACAGCATGTCACTTTCTGCGGAATCTGCAGCGGCTTCACACCTCCTCCATTGTAGAGGTGTGAAACCACAGATCTTTTGACCTGCAGATTTCCGCAGGTGAATCTGCAGCGTGTGCACACAGCCTTAGAGGACTGAGTCTGGGATTGTGAACTTTTGAAACAGTGCAGGAATGAATGTGTCGCATGGATTTGTCTTTTTATATCAACTAAGGAATTTGCTCCTCAGACTATGTGGGGGACATCAGGACACAGAACCAACAAATCTGTAATACTCCTTATCTATGATCTGTCGGAATGTTTATGGCCATAACCGTGTATCCCTGTCCCACAGAGAGTTCAGCTTAATGCAATATTTAGAATTGAGAGTCCTCAGTGGTTGATACCATATTTTAAGTTAGCCACTAAAAGGTGACACATTGCAAGCTTTCGAGACTACTCGGGTCTCTTCATCAGGCTAGACTAATACAACATCTGAAGAATCACATATTTATGCACAAAAATAACGCAATAGATGAGACAAGTGACATGCAGCAGAATTGTCATTATGGGAGAGGGATAAACCTAAATATTGCAACAGCTCATAGATGAGGAATGTGAAAATTTTATTGTTGTGTGATGACTAGTGTTGAGCATTCCGATACCGCAAGTATCGGAATTCCGATACCGACTTCCGATATTTTTTCAATATCGGAATTCGGAATCGGAAGTTCAAAGTTGATTGACAGACTGACGTCATCATGATGCGCGGTGTGTGCGCATCATGATGCGCCGTCATTGCCGGCCTGCCGGGGGGCTGTGTGGACTGCCCGGGGTCTGTACCGGCCTGCCGGGGGGCTGTGCCGGCCTTCCGGTGGTCTGTGCACCCTGTGGGGGTCTGTACCGGCCTGCCGGGGGGCTGTGCCGGCCTGCCGGTGGTCTGTGCACCCTGTGGGGGTCTGTACCGGCCTGCCGGGGGGCTGTGCACCCTGTGGGGGTCTGTACCGGCCTGCCGGGGGGCTGTGCCGGCCTGCCGGGGGGCTGTGCTGATGTCCGGGGGTCTGTGCAAGCATCGTCCGATGGGACTACAAGTCCCATCGGGCGATGCCTGCTACCATGACAGTGATTGACACATTAGCCAATGATGGGACAGTAGTAGTCCCATCATCCGGCTAATGTGTTTAAATGTTAAAAAAAAAAAAAAAAAAAAAATACTACATACATACTACATGCATGCTACATACATAATGCATGCTACATGCATGCTACATGCATGCTACATATATGCTACATACATACTGCATGCTACATGCATGCTACATACATACTACATACATACTACATACAATACATTCATACAATACATAGACATACAGTACATATAACATAGAGTAACATACTTACCAATACTTGTCACATTGTTCCCCGAAGCCATTGTCTTTTCCGGAATAAATATTAACATAACAAACCACAAAAATACTCACCCACGATCCGAAGCAGTCCACGAGTGTGTCCCACGACGATCTTGGGTAGAGAACTGCAGCATCAGATGATGCTGCCGTTCTCTACGGGCTGCAGGAATCCAATGATGGAAGGTAGGTATCCTTCCGCACTGTATTCCTCCGCCACTTAAAAAAAAAAAAAAAAAAGTCCCTAGTCTCACTTTATGCCATTGCTGCGTGGGAAATTCCCACACAGCAATGGCATAAAGTGAGACTAGGGACTTTTTTTTTTTAAGTGGCGGAGGAATACAGTGCGGAAGGATACCTACCTTCCGTCATTGGATTCCTGCAGCCCGTAGAGAACGGCAGCATCATCTGATGCTGCCGTTCTCTACCCAAGATCGTCGTGGGACACACTCGTGGACTGCTTCGGATCGTGGGTGAGTATTTTTGTGGTTTGTTATGTTAATATTTATTCCGGAAAAGACAATGGCTTCGGGGAACAATGTGACAAGTATTGGTAAGTATGTTACTCTGTTATATGTACTGTATGTCTATGTATGTATTGTATGAATGTATTGTATGTAGTATATATGTGGTATGTATGTAGCATGTGGCATGCATGTGGCATGCATGTGGCATGCATGTGGCATGCATGTGGCATGCATGTGGCATGCATGTGGCATGCATGTGGCATGCATGTAGTATGTATGTATGTAGCATGTATGTAGCATGTAGTATGTATGTAGTATGTATGTAGCATGTATGTAGCATGTATGTGGTATGTATGTAGTATGTATGTAGTATGTATGTAGTATTTTTTTTTTTTTAACATTTAACACATTAGCCGGATGATGGGACTACTACTGTCCCATCATTGGCTAATGTGTCAATCACTGTCATGGTAGCAGGCATCGCCCGATGGGACTTGTAGTCCCATCGGACGATGCCTGCACAGCCCCCCGGCAGGCCGGCACAGACCCCCTGGCAGGCCGGCACAGCCCCCCGAAAGGCCCGTACAGACCCCAGAGAGGCTGTACAAGGGCAGGAAAGGGTTTTTCTTATTCCGATACCGGAAGTCCCATAGACTTGAATGGGACTTCCGGTATCGGAATCGGCGATACCGATACTTTTTTTAAAGATCGGCCGATACCATCCGATACGATACTTTGAAGTATCGGACGGTATCGCTCAACTCTAGTGATGACCCCAGAAGGCCTTTTTCAACTAGGTAACAAGGCATCCTGAGGACTAAACTGGCTCCTTAGGGAAACTTGTAGTCCTTGCTCCAATAGGTGACTCAGCTTTCCAGCCTCTATTGTAATGTGGGCCAGCCTTTTCATCCTTGGTTTGGTAAGTAAAAATCCATGTATGTAAAGTCTAAGTAGCTGTCATGACACTTGAAGTCACATCAGGAGGCCGTGTGGCTCTGTAGTCGTCTCCAGCGCCCCACAACCCCAACACAGCATTCCACACAGTGCACGCAGCCCTCACACAGCCTCCTCCATCCTCTGAAAGCTTCACACATCATCCTCCATCTTCTGAAGGCTTCCCACTGCCCCCTCCATCCTCTGACGGGCTCCCACTGCCCCCTCCATCCTCTTCCATGACAGTTCAATCCCTACCAGACGGTGCGTGACTTAAGGATTCAACTGACAGGCAGATTGAATCACTGGCTAAATCTGTTTGAGTCAACCGGCGCTTCTGTCCCAGCTTTGCCTCCACATGGGTGGCGAAGGCCATCTCAGCCTGGGCCAAGATACTTCATAAGGGGATCTTGACGTCAGCAACTCAAGATGAGCTGGCGGAGTTAGCGCACCAAATTGATTATGCTGGCAGATACCTTCTAGCTGCCTCCTTGGATGCAGCCACTTGTTCAGCAAAAGTGAACAACAACATCGTGGCCATACGCCGCTTTCTTTGGTTGAAAACATGGAATGCAGACACCACCTTAATGTCGCTCATCAATCTAGCCTTTCAAGGTGCAAGGCTAGACCATATAATTTTCTGATGCATCTGTGGTTAAAAGCACCTTCCTCAATCTAGACCCAAACGCTACCTGACACTGCCTACCTACATGAATTCCTGACTGACTACCTGACTATGTGACTACTGTCACGATCCATTTTTGGATAATATGTGCAAATTGTAAAGCGCTGCGGAATAGGTTAGCGCTATATAAAAATAAAGATTATAAAAAAAAAATCTGGGCTCATATTAAAACTTTTTTTTCCTTTCAGGCCATCGGGGATTAATAGTTTTTTCCCCGGTGGCTGCTGGTGTTACTGCATTGTGATTACCTATGCAGGCGGAAGCCACTCCCACCTTCCTACATAAGCTCACCAGGTGCACCAACTAACTGTTGGTGATGTTGTTTCTCTTTGGAGACCAACCAAGCTGGAATTCAGGAGCTGACAGAGTTCTGCGGATCTTCAGTTGTCTGCTGCTCTCAAGTGCCTTTCTCTGCTACTTGGAGCTTTGGCAGCAGACAAAGCTAAGTTCATGTTTTAAGTTGCTTTAATACCGAGGTGTCTGTATTAACCTTTCCCTGGTTTTTGGTGCAGTTTACTTTATTCCCTGTCTCACCCCCTGGGGAGGGGGTTGGGGGTTTAGTTCAGGGCTGAACAGGAGATGGGGACAGGTCAGAGACTTGGGCCTCACTACCTTTAGTGTACACCCAAGTTAAGGAAAGTCAGGGGACCCCCCCTTATTGCCCCGTGAAGACTCCCTGACTGACCGATTATGTGACTGTTTTGTTGTTCATTTCCGCTACATTATTCTGCAGTTACTATATTGCCATGTTTACAATTTACAAAATGGTGGAACAGTAAGTGCCAAAGGCGTACAACACTGAAATGTCAGTCATGATGGCATAAAAATTTTATTTTCATTTCTAACAGATTTAAAAAAAACAAAAAAAAAAAAAAAACTAGTCAAATAAGACCTTGTAATGTCAATTAAGTTAGTAGTAGATCAATGGTGAGAAAGCAATATAATACATCACAATGTGGTAATATGTAAGAGCAAACAACATGTAAGGATAATTAGTAAATATCCCCTATACCATAGTACAGAGATATGGTGTGCATAGTAGCCAAAAAGCTTGATCTCAATGAATAAAAATGGACAGTAAAGGGTATAGCCCCAAGATGGTGCCAAGGTACAGAAACAGTCTTCTCACGCCTGAAGGATAGATCACTTTGATAACTCGTAGCAGAGGTGCATTTTTATCTGTGAATATTGCACTTTCTATATTTTATCTGTTCTGTTTGTTTCCACTACATTATCCTGTGGTTACGATGCTGCCATGTTTACAATTTCCAAAACGGTGGAACAATGAGCCCCAAAAACAGAGGATCGGACGTCTCATTCATCCAGATGATGTGTGTTCATTGATGCTCGCCTGCAGGACACAGAAAAGGTAAAGGTCAGTGATCTTCATTACACACTGGTTACTTGTACTATACATCAATCGCAAAGCATGTCTGTTGTTCTGACCTACAGAGAGGAGCAGTTGCCGGCAATGTCGCATTTACAGAATACTTACAGAGCACATGCAGAATTATCAGATAATGTGTCCTTTACCACGGGAATGCATTCTCATGATACTGATGATTTGGTCATGGTGATTTGCCACAAACATTGGGACAATTGTTGCAATTCACACTCCCTGTGCAGTGGTGGTGATCATACAACCCTGATCTCTGTTCCATTACCCTTTTGTATGTACCAATAAAAGCTGGATATCTGAGAAAAGGCCAGAGAGCAGCAGGACTCCGGAGCTCAGAGTCCAGCCTTTCTATGCACCTGTGAACAGCCCAAGTAGACAACCCAGGTATTCAGCCTGGTTTAGCAGGCTCCCAGGGGCCACTGAGATCTGAGGCTTCTCACAGGGCTGCACGGGTCTCTTTGTATCTTTTTATAGTCCTCTGCATTAGGGGTATCTAGAGAATTTTTCAAGGTTCATTATAGTGTTAAACATTGATTAGGCCTCAATTATGGAGCTGCAGAGGACATTTTATACATATTTTTAGGAATGCTGTGTAGTTCTCTAATGCCCCTGTAAATAGCTGTCAAAATGTCCTATAATGGCTTTCCACCTGAAATCCTAGGCGCCACCAATTTCACACTTCTTAACAGCATTCTTGAGGGTAAGTTCACACAGGGTGTCTTTGATGCTTTTTCTGCTGCAAATTTCTTTGCAGGAAAGAAGCTGTGACAAACACAGGTTTTGGTGTGTTTTGTGGTGTGTGGGTTTTTTTTTTTTTTTTTTTTTTTTGTAGTACTTGTGCAAACTAATCAAATTGAATGACCCCAGAGAAATTTAAAACTTCCTGTCGAACTGTACCTCCTTTGAAAAGTCGGCAAATCACACTGACAGGGAGGGGGGTAGTGTGATTTTACCAACAGGGATAGAAATGGTAACATCAAATCGGACTGATTACTATGGTGACTATGCTACTGACTGACTACGTGACTGACTGACCTACTGACTACCGGACTATGGTGACTATGCTAATGACTGATTGAACTACTGACTACCGGACTATGCGACTGACTGACTACCCGACTATGGTGACTATGCTACTGACTGAACTACTGACTACCGGACTATGGTGACTGACTCGCTACCCGACTGACTACCCGACTATCGTGACTATGGGACTGACTGACTACCTGACTTACTCACTACCTGACTATGGCACTGACTCACTACCTGACTATGGTGACTCACTACCCAACTGACTACCTGACTGACTCACTACCTGACTATGGTGACTGACTCACTACCTGACTATGGTGACTGATTCACTACCTGACTATGGTGACTGACTCACTACCTGACTATGGTGACTGACTCACTACCTGACTATGGTGACTGACTCACTACCTGACTATGGTGACTGACTCACTACCTGACTATGGTGACTGACTCACTACCTGACTATGGTGACTGACTCACTACCTGACTATGGTGACTGACTCACTACCTGACTATGGTGACTGACTCACTACCTGACTATGGTGACTGACTCACTACCTGACTATGGTGACTGACTACCTTGTGAAATTGATTTTCCTGGCTCCATACTGTATGTGGTTTCAAAGGTGTAATGGGGTGCATATGACTATGCAGCAGGGCAGACATTGCTGTCACTGTGTAAACAAGAGTATGGGAGTAGACAATGTGAAGTGGATTTTCCTGGGTCCATACTGTATGTGGGTTCCAAAAGGTAATGGAGTGCATATGACTATGCAGCAGGGCAGACATTGCTGTAATGGTAAACAAAAGAATATGAGTAAAAAATACTTATTGTGAATTTGATTTTTCTGGGTCCATACTGTATGTTAGGGGGATAGGATACCTTGGGTATCGTTATGCAAACGCTATGGATGATCATCAGCCACGTAGGTGCCATCCCAGTGGGTGAGTCAAAGCCCGTGATGCAGTATACGTGATCATGAGAGATGGCTCAAAGCTGGGATCTTTACACAAGCGCTATGGATGCTTGGCATCCATGAGGCGCCACCGCTGTGGCTGGTTCGACCCATGGGATTACTTATGCAGAATTCCGGGAAATTACATCCGGTTATTTTCGATCACCTCCGCTGGCATCTTTCACGTGTGGCTGACTCGCGCACCGGGGTGCGCGCCGCATTGCAGAGGAAAAGCCATGTGCTGCAGATCCAGATGGAGGGGAACACCGTGTGTTATGCTCCATGTGAATGTGGGAAACGCTTCCAAATGGACCGGTGAGTAGAAGACATTTGTCCGCCACATATGATTACCTGCAGCCAAGGTGACCGGTTTTTATCGCTTTTGTGCCCGCAGTCACCCACGGACACCACTTACATGCCCCAGGATAACCAAATATCTGCGAAGGGTATGTCTGAGATCCCAGAGTGATTCCGAGATAAGAACTGCCATAGCCTCGGTCAAGTACCAGCTTAAATGTATTGCCAAAAAAGGAACAATGATCCAATTCAAAGCAATCAAGACTCTCCAGTCCTTGGAGACCATAGCTGGCTTAGAAAGTCGTGGATTTTTAATAGCCAACAAGGCCAGGCTTGAGTATCAAATCCTGCCACTGAGCTCTGAAGGGCCTGCTGAGGTACCACCAGAAAATTTGGAGCTCTGCCCAAGCTCCATGCCCCTGGGGGAGCAAGAATCTTTTGAGATGGATATTCCTATGCTTTTACGACCTGTACACAGTCCTCCATGCCCCCTGTTCCTGGCAGAGCCAGATCTGGATGCGACAGATGAACCTTCACCTCTAGACAGTTTTGAAAGAGACCCTTGCTCAGAGACTGAACACACAGGGACCCCTTCTGACCCCATAGAAGATGAGGAGGTAGCTGTCGATAGCAATTTAAGAATTCAGAAAAAGCAATGGAAGGACAAGCACTGCTACAAAGGCTGCTGGCTTGTATAAGTGACTCAATGAACCACCCTGTGCTCAAGGGTTTCTGCTCGTACCTAAAGGTTTTACACATGGGGTCTCAATCTGTTAACAGGAGGTGTCAAACGTTTCCCAGTTCTTCTTCTTTGTGAACCCAAGACGATTAACTCTGGAGTGTCTACTGAGGCCAAGCAAAGTCCATGAAATTTTTGAAAAACTTGGAAATCTCTGGCTATCGAACCAGACCTCCCTCAGAATGGTAAAGCATATATGGAGCTTCACCGTCTATCAAATGAGGGCCACGGGACTGAGAATAGAAAAGCCAGAACTCTACAAGGCCTGCGAGGTATTCATGAACCTTACAGAGGACCTACAGAAAATCTTGTACAAGGGCGCCTGCAGAGAGTCTGTTAGCAAGCGGTACACACCCTTCAAAAGATCTCATATGTGGCTTGATTTTTGCCTTGGATGTTCCATAATTGATTTTCTTTCTGCCCACAGGTACGATATACTGATGAAGCTGAAAAAATTGCCTGTGGACTGCCAGATCATACTGGAGGAGGCAAGGCCAATGTTTCTAGCCAGCATGGAGGATGATCAAGAGGGTGGATCAGTTGAAGAACATCAGGAAATTGTACTCTACCTCCAGGCCCTGCTGTTTGTAAAAAAAAAAAAAAAAAAAAACCTCCAGAGACCAGGTGTTGTTCTTAACATGACGGCAAGTTGTCAGACCCTGTGGTTTAGTGGTCTTCAATGTACCAGTTCAATAATTTTCCACCTTTTTGGTTTCAGAGTGGACCGAGAGGATCCATCACATGTACCGCGGCAGACGGATGACAGTTGTCGGTGTGAAGACTCACAAGTGCTCCACCACTCAGGTCGCAGCTTCCGTACTTTCAGCAGAAGAAGAATCGGTAAGGGAATCTCCAATTCGGCGACCCCCCCCCCCCCCCAGGCAACCCCACTCCACATGGGGAGCAAACCTCTATCTTGTCCCCAGGTCAAACCTGTCGGAGGGGTGTCATCTGGCTCGAACTGTGTGTGTGTGTGGGGTTTTTTTTTTTTTTTTTTTTCTCCTTTTTACAGTGGTTCGAAGTGTATGCAGACCATGTCCAACCTGTCTCTGCCACTTGTGAAATGGTGATCACAAATTTTTTTTTGTGATATGACCTTCCCGGTACACAGTAAATCCATCCGTGGGCCTCTGGTGATGCCATTTCAGATAAGACTGCCACGTGATCCACAGCCATATGTAGTAACAGGTAATAACCATATGCTTTCCTCCATAGCTACAGCCTCCCAAACATCTCAAGCCACCTGGTACAACGGGTACGTGAGACATGGACTAATTAACAATACACCGACTGTGAAAAGTGACTGTTTGCACAGTACTTGGAACATACAAACAGTGTGGCTGAGAGAGTTTACCGGGTGAAGACCCTGACAGATGTGTCATGTGCCCACGAGTTGGTGGTAAACACAGGAAAGGGGGATGAAGCCGAGAATCGGTCACCAGTAATGCCTTCAACCAATGCATCGGAGAATGAGCAGGGAGGCCATATGGAAGTCGTTCCAGAATTACCGAATCCTACTACCTCAACCAGTGAAGCGGAGAACGAGCAGTGACACGGCACAGAAGTAGTTACCGAGTTTCCAAAGACTTTGGTGGTAGATAGCTTCAAACATGTACGACTCATCCCAATCAGGAGAACCAAGCCCCTGTGAAACTGTCAAATATTAAGCCCCCCCCACCGACCGCCACAGGGCGAATATTTAGCCCTCCACCGACCATTAAGCTCCCTTCTGTATCCCCTCAGTCAGGGTCTGAGCTGGGGGGATTTTGCAGCCCATCCGTGGCCATTGTGCTCCGCCTCGGTCATCGCTGTCCCCTTGAAAGAGACGCCCTATTAGTTCTCACACCGGGCCCATGTGTTGCAGGTCTGGAACCCAGCAGCCGTTCAGTGGGGGGTTTGATCAGGCCCCTGTGCATCTGGCTGTCGGTCCCATGCCCCGAAGGGGTTCCTGTTCTCCCCCCCCCCCCCCCCCCCCGCATCAGGAGGGGGGGATAATAGAGACGTGGCCCTACGGTCGAGCAGTTGTTTAGACTCCTGTGCGTCCAGCCAAGGGTCCCATGCCCCATTGGGGATCCTGCTTCCCTCCTGCACCGGGAGGGAGGATACGAGGTGGAGGCCAGAGGCGTATCTAGGCTTTCTGGCACCCGGGGCAAGAATTTGGTTCGGCGCCCCCCCCCCCCCCCAAAAAAAAGTACATATGCGACTTGCACACTTAGCCATGTACCCACGAGCTGCTCTCCCTAATGCTCTCAATGTTCAGTAAAAAACTGAAAGCAGGAAGAGAAGCTCGTTGTCACAAGACCACATCTATGAAAATCGCATATGAGTGAAGTGTCCATGTGATGACACTGGAACCTGCAGAGCTGAGTCCTGACATTGCAGCTTCTGAATTCTCACAATGAATGCACTGCACACTTTTAGGATTCTCCCTTGCCGATGTACAGTCATGTCAGCACAAGTATGTGATTTGTATACTTCTGGCCACATTCCGACTAGACGTGCCCGGCCTCGCTCTGTTCATTTTCATTGAGTGAGGCCACACATGTCTAGTCAGCATGTGACCGCATGTATGTAAATTACCGGCACGAGAGAATCCTGACAGCGTTCAGTGAGCACTGTGAGAATTCAGACGTCTGCAGTCACATAGAATGACTGTAGACTCAGCACAAACCTGGACATCCCCTTTAATGTTCCTAACAAATATAAACATGAGAATTAGTCAGTATCACTAATAATATTTACATCCAGGTACCTTATAGATGACGTCTCTGCAGTCGTTCTCCTTTTCTTCTTCTTGTCCAGACCCCATGATGAGTTTTCTCATCCACATCTCGTCTCAGCAGACTTCCATCTTCTCCGGTCTTCTGCAGCAAATCTTCACACGATGCCCTTAAAGATAGAAGTGTCATTATAATGCTCCTAAATAAAAATGTCTGCAATATACTGTCGCCTCACACTATTCCCCTCCCTCCTCATACTGTCTCCTCTATCATCCTCCTGTTCACTATACTGTCTCCTCATATATTTACCCCCTCACTCTCTATACTGTCTGCTCACACATATCCTCGACTCCCCATACTGTGTCTGCACACATCCCATCACCCTCACTCCCCATACTGTGCCCACATAAATTCATCCGTTCGCACCCCTTACTGTCTGCACCCATCCCCCATACTGCTTCCTCATATATGCCCTCATACATACTCTTCATTTTGTGTCCTCAAATCTCCCCACACACGTTAAATACCATCCCCACTCCAAATCCACCACACACATTAAGTATCCCCCATCCCCACTCAATAATCCCTTGTCCCTACTCCCAAATCCCCCCCACCCCCACTAATTAACCCCATCTCCACTCATTAACTCCCATCCCCACATTAACCCCCATAGCCACTCATTAACGCCCCACTCATTAACCCCCACACATTAACCCCCATCTCCACTCATTAACCCCCTCACTTTAACCCCCATCTCCACTCATTAACCCCCCATCCCCACATTAAACCCCATCTCCACTCATTAACCCCCCGACTCATTAACCCCATCCCCACTCAATAACCCCCCTCACTTTAACCCCCATCTTCACTCATTAACCCCCCCACTCATTAACCCCCCCCCCCCATCTCCCATCTTCGGTGGTTCTTCAGCTCCACAGAGGAGCACACTTACCACCAGCGTTTGCTCTGGGCGCCGGGGAGTGACGTCAGCAGCGTGATCACATGACATGATCACGCTGCTGACGTCGCTCTGACCCGGCGGTCAGAGCTAATTGTACAGGCGTCTGTATAGACGCCAGTACAACTGCTGCTTGGGAGCCGGCGCGGCCTCCTTCTCTGCGTCAGCTTGACAGCCGTCACAGAGAACAGCCGGCTCACAGGATGGTGGGCGGCAGAGAGCAGCTGCCGGGGGGGAGACACTGCGGACCGCTGCATTAGGCGGCCCGACTGCGCCCCCCTGCTGGTGGAGGCAAACCCCTTTTGGGATGGGGGGGAAAAAAGCTTCTCTCGAGGGATGACTTTCAATAGATTGCAGTGAGGGGAGCTGCTCTGGTACGTACGAAACCCCGAGACAGAAGCAGGTCGTCTATGAATGATTTAACACTGTATTCCCTGCAAAAACTTGCGATGTGCTCCAGGAGAGGGGCATCAGGGCTTCCGGTCGCACTCCGGTCCACGGGGCGTGCGGCTTTTCTCGCCGGGGGCTCGGGGACCCCCGGCTATCCCTGGCCGGGATGGGCTCCTCGGCACTGCGGTATCATCACGTTTAGGGGGGGAATCTGACTTGGAGGCATTCAGTCATAATCCCACAGATGGTAGCTTCGCCCCATTGGCTCCTCAGCCAAGCACAGGCACCAAATGTCTGAACCTGTGGTTCATCTCGTATTGAGCAGGATTGCTATTGTGACAACACATCAGTAGGATAAAAATAACCTGTCTCACGATGGTCTAAACCCAGCTCACGTTCCCTATTGGTGGTTGAATAATCCAACGCTTGGTGAATTCTGCTTCACCATGAGAGGAAGAGCCAACTTCGAAGGATCAAAAAGCAACGTCGCTATGAACGCTTGGCCGCCACAAGCCAGTTATCCCTGTTGTAACTTTTCTGACACCTCCTAACCCAAAAAGTCAGAAGGATTGTGAGGCCCCGCTTTCATGGTCTGTATTCATACTGAAGATCAAGCGAGCGTTTGCCCTTCTGCTCCACGGGATGTTTCTGGCCTCCCTGAGCTTGCCTTAGGACACCTGCGATACGGTTTGACCGGTGTACCACCCCAGTCAAACACCCCACCTGTCACTGTCCCTGGAGTGGGTTGTGCCCCCACTCAGCCCGCAGCGTGGGTAGCTGGGGAAGGGGGGAAAGTGCACTTGAGGCAAGAAGCAATAGCCTCTATGGACTCTCCTCCCAGCCTCACTGAGTAAGTGGGGAAAAAAAACAATGAGTAGTGGTATTTTTTGTGCCACAAACACACTCCCAGGAGCCCGCCAGACGGAGCAAAAAATTTTGCGCAGATCGGATAACGCAAAAAAATTCGTTCATTACCCGGCTCTCAACACCTCGCCCCTTTCTGCACTTTACCAGGTACCAAATTTGGACATTTTTCCTGCAGTACAGCAATGAACACCAGGTGTCATTCTATTTTTTAATTATTGATGGACCACTGGGTGGCAGCATTGCCTTGTTAATGGAACTCTAATGTCTGTGTTATGGGAATAAAAGTTTGCAGGACTGATATATATATATATATATATATATATATATATATATATATATATAAAATAAATAAATTTTTATTTTTTTTTTTTTTTTTCCCCATGAAAAGATTTTAGAACGAGGTAGCATGCGGTCTTCTGCTACTTTTAAGACCCTCGGCACCCCACTATGACTTTTTAATTTATTTGTTTCTCCCCTGGGGGACGCAAGCAAGTGCACCTCCGTGGCACACTGCCACGTGTTTTTGATTCTGTAATTTGCCTACTGAGCGAAAAAAAGGCACTGTGGCGAATTAACATGAGGTTGTCAGACTGGAAGAGCCTGTGGGCAGGTTGTCAGAGGCGATCTATGGAGAAAGTCACTCTGACCCAGGTTTTCAGGGTATTTTTTTCATCGCAGTGGAATGTTAGCTGATGCTACTGCACACATTAAGGATTCCTCAGATTTTACCGCACAAGACGAATGCTGTTTTTACAAACCGCATATGCATTTTTTTTTTTTTTTTGAAAATCTAAGGAATCCTTAGCTGATGCTACTGCACATATTAACATTCCACTGCGATGAAGAAAGACCCTGAAAAACTGGGTCAGAGTGACTTTTTTGTCACAGGTGTAATTTTAACTGTGTGCCTTAGGATCAAGGCACCCTCCAAAGGCTGACCGTTTAAAAAAACAAACACAAAATTACTTAACAGCCCCAAATCACTAGAATGGGGATGTGTAAGGCAGGGTGAGCATGTTTTGTAGCTGGGCAGTTTATCCATTCACCCCCTGTTTTCTGCTGTCTGACCTGGGGGGGCGCTGTGCGCTAGAGACACGATCTGACCAGCTCACATGGAGGGGGGGAGGTGTGGGGAGCTGTGGACACGGCCAGGAATCAGCTGGTGGCTGCTCAGGCTCAGAGACCACTGTTGACGTGACTGAGGTTACCTGCGGTCAGTGACCCTTCGTCCCAGCCAGCCTGAAAGCTCTGCTCACTGGCTGTAGTGGATGGATGGGTGGGTAAGGGGGCGGGGCCAGTGTGCTATGGAGTTGGGGACAGAGTTCATGTCCCTGGCCTGTATGCATTGGTAGAAGGGAGGAGGGTCGGTGTCAGTGGGCTCTGAGGCCGACTTGTATGCCTTGGTAGAAGGGAGGAGGGGTGGGCAGGGAGCTATGATGTGGTCAGGAGGATTGTCACTCATATCCCTGTGCTGTATTGCTGGGGGTGGAGACAGTGTGCTATGAGGCTGGGAAAGTTAACATCCCTAGTTGTAGCTAGAATGGAGGGGGGGGAGAGTGGCTGTGTGTGTAACTATTTACAGGGCCGCCCCCTGACTTTCCCTGGCCTTCAAGAAGCAGTAAGTCACCGGGCTGCCCAAAGTGGGAAACTTGAAATTTTGACCATTGCAAGCTGCCGGCTGGTAAGTATGCATAGCACAGCCTCCCACAGCACCCACATGGCATAGCGCAGCCCCACACAGCATAGCACAGCATGCTACAGTCTCCTCCACCCTCTGACAGCCTGCCTTGGCCTCCTCCAATTCAATAACTTCCCTTTTTTTTTCAACTAGGTAACAAAGCATCATGGAGACTAAACGGTCTCCTTGGGGCAAGGACTACAAGTTTCCCTAATAGCTGACATCACTATGGAGGGACTCTGCTCTCCGGCCTCCATCATTAACTGGAACATCTAGCCTCTTCGTACTTGGTTTGAGTAAGTAAAAATAAATGTATGTATAGTCTATGTAGCTGTCATGACAATGTACGTACGTGTATACATGTATATGCAGTCATCTGTCATGACACTTGGGGAAGTCACACCAGGGGGCTGTGTGGCTCTGTAGTCCTCTACAGCACCATACAGCCTCCTGCAGCCCCATGTCCAGGTGCACAAAGTCCTGCAACCACCTGGCCAACCCCTCACAGGCTCTGCCATCACAGCCTCTACCAGGCCCCTCACAGGTTCTGCCATCAAAGGCTCTGCCATGGCAGGCTCTGCCAGGCCCCTCGCAGGCTCTGACTTTATAATACAATAAATTTACTTTTTTCACATGGTTAACAAAGCATTGTGGAGACTAAACTGTATCCTTGGGGCAAGGACTACAAGTTTCTTTAATAGCTGACATCACTATGGAGGGACCCTGCTCTCTGGCCTCCATCATTAACTGGAACAGAGAGCCTCTTCGTCCTTGGTTTGGGTAAGTAAAAATCCATGTATGTATAGTCTTAGTAGCTGTCATGATACTTGAAGTCACACCAGGGACTGTGTGGCTCTGTAGTCCTCTACAGCTCCCTGCAGCCCCCTGCCCAGGTCCACAGACTCCTGCATCCCTCTTCACAATCCCACAGACTCCTACAGCCACCTAGCCAGCCCCTCACAGGCATCCCTGGCCAATTAGGATTTGAGCTTTTTAAGGCGTTTTAGTCAACTACATTCAACCTGACAGCACATCCAACTTGCCATTTGCTCAACAGAAAGCTCTGAATGGGTCTTTTGTAAATATTATTTTAAACTTGTCAACACAGAAGATGTTAAATTGTGTTTCTTTTACAACCTGGCCTTTGACACATTTGTTCGCAGGTGTCAAACATCAATATATATATATATATATATATATATATATATATATATATATATATATATATATATATATATATATATATATATAATATATATATTTTAATTTATTTTTTTTTTTTCTTTAATCCCTGCCCACCATCTTCAAGCTACGCCACTGATCAAGATTTATCTGACTACACTAACCATATGCAGATACATCCATGCTGCATCACCGCAGACCAGGTGAACACTTCCCACCGAAGGCATCCATCTTGTTTGTCCAGATCACCCTTTGTCCAGACCACCCAATTATGTAAATCAGGTCATTTGCATCTCTGTATTGAGGGGTGTGGTCTAATGACATCATCACCCTATTATAAGGTGTGCTTAATTATTAGGCAACTTCCTTTGCTTTGGCAAAATGGGTCAGAAGAGAGATTTGATGGACTCTGAAGAAAGTCAAAAATTGTGAGATGTCTTGCAGAGGGATGCAGCAGTCTTGAAATTGCCAAACTTTTGAAGCGTGATCACCGAACAATCAAGCGTTTCATGGCAAATATCCAACAGGGTTGCAAGAAGTGTGTTGATAAAAAAGGCGCAAAATAACTGCCCATGAATTGAGGAATATCAAGTGTCAAGATGCCATTTGCCACCAGTTTTGCCGTTTTTCAGAGCTGCAACGTTACTGGAGTATCAAAAAAACAAGGTGTGCCATACTCAGGGACATGGCCAAGGTAAGGTAGGCTGAAAAACGACCACCTTTGAACAAGAAACATAAGAGAAAACATCAATACTGGGCCAAGAAATATCTTAAGACTTTTTTTTCTAAGGTTTTATGGACTGATGAAATGAGTTACTCTTGATGGGCCAGATGGATGGGCCCGAGGCTGGATCGGTTAAAGGGCAGAGAGCTCCACTCCGACTCAGACGCCAGAAAGGTGGAGGTGGGGTACTGGTATGGGCTGGTATCATCAAAGATGAACTTGTGGGACCTTCTTGGGTTGAGGTTGGAGTGAATCTCTACTCCAGACCTACTGCCAGTTTCTGGAAGACTCCTTCTAGCAGTGGTACAGGAAGAAGTCAGCATCGTTGTAGATAAATATGATTTTCATGCAGGACAATGCTCCATTACATGCATCCAAATACTCCAGTGTGGCTGCCCAGTAAAGGTCTAAAAGAAGAAAAAATAATGACATGGGCCCCCTTGTTCACCTGATCTGAACCCCCATATAGAACCTCTGGGCCCTCATAAAATGTGAGATCTACAAGGAGGGAAAACGGTACATCTCTCCGAACAGTGTCTGGGATGCTGTGGTGGCTGCTGCACGCAATGTTTATCATAAACAGATCAAGCAACTGACAGAAGGCATTTGAGCGTCGTCATAAAGAAAGGTGAAGGCTATAATGGCCAGTGTTTGTTTTTTTTTTTTTTTGTTTTTTTTTTCCTTTTGAATGTCAAATGTTTATTTCCACATTTTTATGTTATATTGGTTTACCTGATGAAAATAAACAAATTGAGATGCGTATATATTTGCTTTTTATTAAGTTGCTTCATAAAGCTGCACAGTAATAGTTACCTGCACAAACAGATATCCTCCTAAGATAGCCAGTTCTAAAAACAAACCCCCACTCCAACTTCCAACATTATTAAGCTTTGATATTTGAGTCTTTTGGGTTGATTGAGAACATGGTTGTTCAATAATAAGAATCCTCTCAAATACAACTTGTCTAATAATTCTGCACACAGTGTATTGGACTCCTTAGTGAAAAAGATTGGGCTCTCCTCAAACCAGCTCCTAAAGTGAGTCCTATTGAACACTGCAGTTAAGCTATGCAACGACGCTACCAGGTAACATATTGATTGCAAGACAAGAAGCGCTAAATAGTGCAGGAAGACCCAAGGTCTGGGACAAACACCAACTCCATATTAATTGTGAATAGAGCAGACCAGAGCTGCTCCATATAGTGGCAATACCTAATAAAGTTATTCAGAAAAACACAAAGGGCCAAGAGGCAGATGTACACAAAACCAACCAGAAAAATACAGAGATGGTAAGTATAAAAATATATACACACAAAAAATGATATATATTGAAGGAAAAGTCCTTACTAAGAGCTGGGAAAAAGATGTAGACAATCCTCTTATCAAGCTGAGGTTGAAGTTTATTGAGAGATACATGGCAGAACAGGTACAGAGGGTCAGAGCTGAAGCATGCGGGCACAAAACAGGGATCCAGACGGCCGAAGAGTCACTGAGAAGTCTGATGATTGAAAGGCCATGGTCTGGCACAGTGGCATAATGGCGGTGGAACGGCCCCGAATAACAGGGGCTTTTTCTACATAATGCGAACAAAGAAAACTGCACCTTGCAGCAAAAGGCGTATACGGTTACATCATTATGCAGAGAAACATGTGGTTTTTAGAAAGAATACAATGACATAATACGGCAACATTAATTAACATTCCCCAAACTACACTAAAACCCATAAAAGTAATTATCTATAGCTACTGTCCGTCAATCATATCACTGCTTCCAGCCTAAACTCGTGCATTTGACATTTTAATGAGTCTGCTCTCTACCAACACTATCACATATACACATATTGACTATATATTTGTTAACCCTATTCCCCTATTGATCCAATTTTCCTTCATGCATGTCTGCTAGGTTTGCTAGCAGACATGATCTCATTTTACATCCTCCATCCACTTTTACAAAGTACATCTTATTAGTTCTATTGCAAAAGTAGGAATCAACAACAGATTCCAACTTTCACATGATGGCTGCCTGGTTCATCATGGCAGTTCAGTATATTATAGCTGAATATATATACAGCTATAATGTACTGAGCTGCCATGATGAACCAGGCAGCCATCTTGTGAAAGTTAGGAAACAACAGATTCCACTTTTGCAATAGAACTAATAAGATGTACTTTGGAAAAGTGGATGGAGGATGTAAAATGAGATCGTCTGTGTGTGTATATGATTATGAAAATAAATATTTATTTTTCTCATCTTTCAGGTTACATCGGGGGGGCTTATCTACAGCAATACAGAATGCTGTAGATAAGCCCCTAATGGTTGTGGCCGCAGCTTGTGGTGGAAAATGAAGGTGACAGGTTCCCTTTAAAATGATTAAATCTTTTATTGATTCACAAATTTGAGAACAAATAGTGCAAATGGCACACAATTGGTGCCTGCAATCACACAAGACAAAAAGACCATATTAGGAAAAAAGTTAACAAATGGGCAATACACTGAGCACAAAAAAGTTACAACACTAAAGAAAAAATATTCCAAAACATCAATCAAAAAAATCGATATAAATGTGTGGTGCTCACAAATAAAACAAATGGTACATAAAATGCAAGGGTATAATATACTAATGTAGTGCCAATATAGATTAAATTTCATGTATGGGAAACACACAGGAATGCCCATAAGGGTTAATATGCCTAAGGCAAATAAAGTGCAAATAGTGTGAAAAAACTATACAGATGTGAAAATAAAGTGTTCTATCTAGTGCTTTAATTGCCCAAGGTAGCCAAGGATGTAAAGTGATCATCCATATCTAGATCATAAATCAAACATGGCCAAATATCCTACCTCACACAGGTAACTTGTAAGTGATTGCAGGGACACGCTTTTTCTATGACCCTAATGTTCAGTGTTTTCCTGATTAATTCCCAGTACCTAATAAGTGATATCACCACATAACCCTTTAACAAGTCTTGCAATATGGCTTAATTGTGACTTGTAGGATTGCTACTACTAACAGGTGGCGCTATAGAGTTCAAGTCCTTCTCTCTGAAGAGGCAATTTGAACATAAAAAGATAACCTGTAAAGTGCACTGGTTACCAATGTGTGAAAAAGCCACTGGGTAACGATCCAAGAATATTGAATGTCCTATGAATTTGCATTTCACCCCACTGCTCTTCCCTCCCAAATAAAATGGTTAATTTTCACTTTTATGGCTGTGTGATAAAAGATTTCTTGTAGCCATTAGTGGGACTTGCAGCAGAGTTGAGTCTCTTGTTCCTCTTGAGAATTGCAGTGCAAGGGAGATGGTCATTCACCCTGATGCCCCATAGACATGACATACGTCTAGCACTCAGCCCCATAGACAAGTCACCGGAAAATGGTGTTCGGCACATGTAAATGCACAACTGCAGGAAGTTGAAACTGTGATTAGTGCCACAATTCGACAGATTATTGGGATGGACTTCTTCCACTGGCATATCACAAACCCTTAAATTGATAATTCACTCAAAGGTAATGGAAAACTTTTAGGCTTATTTTGCTTTTCAAGAAAAAACAAACAAATAGTAAATGGAACTTATGGAGATGTTTCACGGCTGCATTGATACTTTGTAAAGACATTCATATCTGCCACTTAGTTTTCCACCCAGCATCATATATATATATATATATATATATATATATATATATACACACACACACACACACACACACACACACACACACACACACACACACACACACACACACTGTGTGTGTGTATATATATATATATTCACCCAGCTTTTCAGTATCCCAGCATTAGTCAGTGGCTTTTAGCAGCAGCTGGAGCCTGGGGGTCACGTGACCTGGACTTGACCACCGGCATAGTGCCGCTCACAGGCAGCATAAGTGTCATGCCACCACCGGATACTCACCCTGCCTCTGCTCCTGCGTTTCAGCCCCTCGCCGCCCGGCAGCTGCGGTGGCCTCTCCTGGCAGGTCCACAGCTGCCGGTGTCTCTGCATGCACCATAGGCTGTGGCTGCACCTCCTCCCTGTCTCTTGTGCTTTTGGTGGTGCCCTGACCCGGAAGCAACGCCGGACCAATGGGAGACCAGGCAGGGGCATATCGGGCCGCCCTTCTGTAATGGAGGCACCTGATCTTCGTGTTTCATGGCACATTAGGCCCCTGTTGCTACCATTGCTTCTCACCTTTGCCACACTTGTCTCCCGCAGTCTGACTCTAGTACTGTCTTCCATGTCCCTGCTCCATCCTGCTGTCCATGGTCCAGTCCTGCAGTCCTTCTCCGGTCTTGTCTTCTGTGTCCCTGCTCCGTCCCGCTGTCTGTGGTCCAGTCCCTCAGTCCTACTCTGGTCCTGTCTTCTGTGTCCCTGCTACGTTCTGCTGTCCGTGGTCCAGTCCTGCAGTCCTACTCCAGACCTGTCTTCCATATCCCTTCTCTGTCTTACTGTCCGTGGCTTAGTCCTGCAGGCCTACTCTGGTTCTGTCTCCTGTAGTCCCGTGGTCTTACTCCAGTGCGTTTTGAGCTGCCCCTCTTGGTACCGGCTATTGTGGTACCCGATTCCCTGGGCCTGCTCCTAACGATCCCTGGATAGAGGTCAGCTCCACCTGGCGGCTCGCCCAGGGCCTCTCTGTGCCACGATCCAGAGGGTCCACTACTGGAGGCTTTCCTCACCTGACCACCTTGCTAACAGTAAGATCAGGCCATGGATCCCGCCAGTAATCCTGCTGCCACCCAAAGAGTTGCTCTTCTTTTTTTTTTTTTTCTTGCAGGAGAACCAGGAATGCATAATGTCTGTCACGAAGTCCATGGACTCCCGATTGTTGGCCCTGCAGGTGGCCGATCCTGGAACTGTGACTCCGCTGGCCAGTCTTCAACAGGAGCTGGGTCAGCAATGGGATACTTAAGCCCATATTATAAGTTATAAGACCTCTGTCGATAGCCATTTGGTGGCCCTCCAGTCGGCCACTGCGGTCCAGACTCCGCCCCCTGTTTCTGCAGCTCTCCCATTGCCCTGCCTCGCTAAGCTCCATCGGTTTAGTGGTGACCCCAAACTCTGTAGGGTCTTCTTAAACCAGTGTAGCCTCCATTTTGATGGTTGCCTCAGCAATATCCCTATGATCAGGTCAAAGTAGTCTTCATTATGTCCCATCTGGAAGGAGAGGCCCTGTCCTGGCTGAACCCTCTCTGGGAGGAGACCGGCACCTTGGTCACTGAGGAAGTAGAGTTGCAAGTCGGAGCCTTACATCGTGAGAAGATGTCCTTTTACGTTTTGTTAAAGCTGTCCCATGCGATTCTACTTGGTCTCCTCTGGTTAAGGACACACCAGCCAGTCCTTGACTGGTCTTCGGGGGAGGTACTCTGTTGGGGGCACTTGTGCCAGGATTGCTGCCTGACTCCTGTCCATCTTGCTGCCATTCCCCGGCCACCCCCTGACCTTGTGGGCCTTCCTTCAGCCTACAATTCCTATGCTGATGTCTTTGATAAGAGGGAGATGGAGGTTCCACACACACACACACACACACACACACACACACACACGCCTTTTGACTGCCCATGATGTAGCGAATCCTGTTTTTGAGCAGGGGGTTGACCCAGATGACCCATGAGGTCCCTTCCAACTGTACGATTCAATGATTCAATTGAATTGATCCCCTGTTCAACTCCCCCAAGGGGCAGAATCTACCCACTGTCTCCCACAGAGACCTTAGCCATGCCTAAATACGTCCGGGAGAACCTCGCCAAAGTGTTTATTTGAAAATCCTCTTCGCCCACGGGAGCTGGCTTTTTGTTTTGTAAAGAAGGATGGATCTCTGCGGCCGTGCGTTGACAATAGGGGCTTGACGGAGATTACCATCAAGAACAGGTATCCTCTTCCACTCATTCCGGAGTTGTTTGATCATCTCAGAGGGGCCTGGGTTTTCTCCAAGTTGGACCTTAGGGGAGCCTATAATCTGATCTGTATCCGAGCAGGTGATGAGTGGAAGTCAGTTTTCGACACTTGAGACGGCCATTATGAGTACCTGGTCATGCCCTTTGGTCTCTGCAATGCACCTGCTGTGTTTCAAGAGTTCGTCACCGAGATCTTCTGGGACCACTTGCACTCCGGTGTGGTAGTTTACTTGGACGACATCCTTGTTTTCTCACCAGATCTTTTGTCCCACAGAGTATTCGCCTGGTGCTACAGCGTCTTTGGGAGAATTGCTTGTACGCCAAGTTATAGAAATGTCTCTTTGAGCAAACCTCTCTGCCGTTTCTGGGCTACATTATCTCGGACGCTGGATTAAGGCTGGATCCCGAGAAACTGACTGCCATCCTCAAATGGCCTCGTCCCGTCGGGGTAAAAGCTATACAATGGCTTCTCGGATTTGCCAATTACTACAGGCAATTTTATTCCTCATTTTTCCATAATAAGCCTATTTCCGCTCTCACCCTAACCCTGAGGAACCTTTGCACATTATTGAGCCCACTAGAATCATCACTGTGGCTCCGGTGAATTTGCTTTCTCCACCTCCAGGCAAGACCCTTGTGCCTGAGATTCTCAAGAGAAAGGTCCTACTATGGGGTCATTTCTCCAAACTGGCTGGTCATGCTGGAACAAAGAAGACACTCATCCTCATCACGCTTTACTACTGGTGTCCTACGCTTTGCCAAGATGGGGCTGATATCGTGGCCTTTTGTTCCTCCTGTGCTAAGAACAAAGTGCCACGATGACTTACATCCGGCTTATTGATTACTTTGCCAGTCCCTGTGGTTTCCTGGGAACACCTCGCCATGGATTTCATCATGGATTTGCCTCGTTCTTCTGGTTGTACAGTAATCCTGGTGGTGGTGGACAGTTTCTCCAAATGGCCCAATTCATCCCTCTGTCCGGTCTCCCATCGGCTCCTGATTTAGCCAAAGTTTTTATCCATCAGATCTTCAGACTCCATGGACTACCTCAATGTATCGTGTCTGACTGGGGAGTTCACTTCACTTCCAAGTTCTGGGGGGCACTTTGTAAGCTCATGAACATTTTCACTTGACTTCTCTGCTTACCATCCGCAGTGCAATGGGCAGGTGGAGTGAACCAACCAGATGTTGACTGGGTACCTATGCCATTTTTCCAACGCTTACAAAAACGACTGGGTTGACCTGCTTCCCTGGGCAGAGTTTGCCTACAACAACCATACTGGCCAATCCTCATTCAAGCCTCCATTTTTCATTGTATTTGGCAGACATCCCAGTGTTCCCCCTCCCGTAACCCCAGCCTCTGAGGTACCCGTGGCCAACTCCTTGTCAGTTTTCCAAAATCTGGGCTGAGACCAACACATCATTCAAGAAGGCCGGTGATCGGATGAAAAATTATGCTGACAAGAGATTGGATCCTCCACCGTATCATACAGGGGACAAAGTCTGGCTCTTAGCCAAATATATTTGGCTGATATTGCCCTGTTTCAAGTTGGGGCTGCGGTACATCGGTCCTTTTGAAATTCTTGGACGTGTCAATGAATTTGCCTACAAGTTGAGGTTGTCTGCGTCGCTCAGAGTCCAGAACACCTTCCATGTCTCTCTTCTGAAACCTGTGGTGCTGAACCGCTTCCACTCCATACCTGACCCTGTTTCTCAGCCAGTTGGTAAAGATAATATCTTTGAGGTGGAGGATATCTTCGCCATGAAAAAGGTTAAAAGTATGACCCTTTTTCTTATTTTTTGGAGGGGCTTTGGTCCTTCAGGAGAGGTCCTGGGAATCCGGGAGAATATCAATGCTCCCTGCATTCTCAGAAGATTTTTTGCAAATCTCAAGGGAGGGAAGCTTAAGGAAGGGGGTACTGTCATGCCACCACTGGTTACCCTGCCTCCGCTTCCGCATCACAGCCCCATGCCGCCTGGCAGCCGCGGCATCTTCTCTTGTCTCTGCATGCGCCATAGGCCGTGGCTGTGCCTCCTGCCTGTCTCTTGTGCTCCGGCGGTACCCTGACCCGGAAGCACCGCCGGACCAATGGGGGACCAGGCAGGGGCATATCAGGCCACCCTCCTGTAATGGAGGTTTCTGATCTTCATGTTTCATAGCACATTAGGCCCCTGTTGCCACCATTGCTTCTCACCTTTGCCACACTTGTCTCCGGCAGTCCTACTCCAGTCCCGTCACCCGTGTCTGTGGTCCAGTCCCGCAGTCCTACTCCGGTCCTGTCTTCCGTGTCCCTGCTCTGTCTTGCTGTCTATGATCTAGTCCCGCAGTCCTACTCCAATCCTGTCTTCCGTGTCCCTGCTTTGTCCTGCTGTCCGTGGTCCAGTCCTGCAGTCCTACTCCGGTCCTTCTGTGTCCTGGCTGTTTGTAGTCCAGTCCTGCAGTCCTACTCTGGACCTGTCCTCCAAATCCCTGCTCTGTCCTACTGTCTGTGGTTTAGTCCTGTGGGCCTACTCCGGTTCCTTCTCCTGTAGTCCCATGGTCTTGCTCCAGTCTGTTCTGAGCTGCCCCTTTCAGTACCAGCTATCGTTGTACTCTAATCCCTGGGCCTGCTTCTAATGATCCCTGTATAGGGGTTGGCTCCACCTGGCGGCTCGCCCAAGGCCCCTTGGTGCCACGATCCAGAGGGTCCACTCCTGGAGACATTCCTCACCTGACCACCATGCTAACAATAAGGTATTTACAAAAATCTTTAGGGGCCCCGGTGTATACATTGGGGAGTTAATGTAAAGTAGTGGACAACCCCTTTAATTTTTAATATAGATTTATTTATAAAAATCAGTATGGTAAGCCTACATCTGTCTCCAACATAATTAATGGTCATTATATATATATATATATATATATATATATATATATATATATCTATCTATATCTCTCTTTTTTTTTTTATTTAATAAATTTGCTGTGAATATCCATGGTATTGAGTTTCAGCCATAGAGCCAAAAACAAATAAACTTTAAATCTATTTATCCACACAGTGTGACACCCCCCCCCCCCCACCACTGTACCCCCTCAACTACATTGGCATTGCATGGTGACCCCAGTACACCTGGGACACACAGCTATTAATGCAGGCTAATGCCCCCCACACCACTTTGTACTGTGTGAATGCCCTCAACACAGTCCTCCATAAAGGAGTTCTCAAAGCCTTCCAAACATTATCATGCCTTCTACATAGCCTTCCATGTTGTAGAAATGGCTCCCCATAGTCCTACATATAATGTGATGCACTCCTCGGTCTTCCTTTAGTAATTCATACAATATATTGCACACTCGGTTGTGATATGATATGTGGATATCATTTTGTTTAGATTTCTATTTCACTGATTTTCATATTGTTTTTCTTGTTGCCTTGTATGTGTACAGGCTGACTGTATCTGTCTCTTGATGATCCCCTCTAGTTCCTTAACCCCTTCATGACCCAGCCTATTTTTACTTTAATGACCTGATTTTGATAGTGTTTCTCGTGTTGCTTTGTATGTCTACAGCCTGACTGTATCTGTCTCTTGATGACCCCCTGTAGTTTCTTAATCCACAAGGCTCCTTTGTCACATCTGGGAGGTTGGAAAATCACCCCAACTTGTCTGACTACCCCTGGACATAAGGAGGTGGCTGGGGAGGACAGGGGCTGGACAAGTCAGTTTGTGTGTGGTGATGATCATGTGAAGATGGCACATCAGAGAGAGAAAGGGAAGCATATGGACCTATTTTATCCACTGTCTTCTATATTATTGGACTCTCATCTCCTTGGACATTCATCCTGTTACTGAACTGCATATGTGTTCTGGACTATTGTATTCTCAGTGTGGTAGATTGTTTTTGGACCTTTTGGTTTGGCCTATAATAAAGGTCTTGGGATTGTTCACACATCCCTCGCTCTGTTAGTGTGGTTTTGTAGAAGGACCCCGTGACACCCATATTTTCCTTCGATGAAGCCCATAGACTACCATGAGTGTACACTGAATGAAGAAAATAAATGATTTGTGTTTAATACAAACTTTATTCACTTGTACAGCACCATTAATTTCATAGTGCTTTACATATATCAGCAACACTGTCCCCATTGGGGCTTACAATCTAAGGTCCCATCAGTATGTCTTTATAGTATATAAACACAATATATAGACTACATATGCACCATTACAGTGGTGTGTTCACCCCTCTGTATTATACACAATATATATACATAATACATACTAGAAATAGATGCAGTCACCTTTCTGTACTATATAACCAAATGCACACTATTTCCCTCTATAGGATACTGTATTGTTGAATATTTGTTACAATTTTTTTTTTCTCTCTTCACAGGTTGAATGCTTTAAAATATATAACCAGTGCCAATATCTGCTGTTTTAATACAAAAACAAGCTACAAGGAAAAATAAAATGTCTTTTTTGCTTAACCGTCATCACTCTTTCCACAAATAAAATGTAGCGAAAGTTTTACGTGCTTGTTTGCCTCTAGTATAGTGATGGGGTGTAGTGTTTCTCGTATATATTCAGATGCTAAATATGGCCAAATATATCTGTTTTCAATTATAATAAATGCATGTTGCAATAGTAGCCGCATCCAAGATGCCATGTTAGGAAGATGCACTATTCTGTACACAGATGCTGCAATTTAACCCAGATATCTTGGCAGTACCCCGGATGCTAGACTTCCCCCCAACACACACACACCTGCCGCAGCGATGCTTGTCTGGCTGTCTCTGCCCTGCTAACGGTAGCTTCAAGTGTCCCCTATGCTGCCTCATTTGTTTCAGCTGGACAGATATGGTGCTTGTTGGTAGTACTATCCCATTGTGCAGTAATGACAGTGGTGCCAAAAGTGACACAAACAAATGCTACACCCCCACTGCTGATCTATAAGTGTGCATGCAAGTTTACTCAGTCTGCTGCCATCTTTGTATGCCATAGAGGGATGAGATATGGCCCACAAGGGTATGGGAGGGAGAGAGAAATGGCCTTTGGGTCGGTAGAGGTGGCCAGCGCAACAGGACCTGTCTGATGTGATGGAATTGGTCCCTCATCACTGTGTTAATGAGTTGGGGTTAGCTGTTAAGGTAGTTTCACATTTGCGCCTTTTTGCACAGCGTTTTGTGAGCACTTGAAATGCAAGCAGCAAACGCATGTAAGCGCAGCGATTTATGGATGCATCAGTGTGTGCATGGTGACAAATGCAGTGTTTGTATGCTTGTCCATGCGATTTTGCATGTGTTTGTTTTTTAGGTGCATGCGTTGTCTGTGTCACATTTCACAGGATGAAAATCCTAGCAAAAGTCTGGAAACAGACTCCACAAATGGGACACCAGTGGGCATGTTATGGGAATTCTTTATAATAGACCCTGTTAACAGGTGAAGTGTCCCGATTTTTGCTTTTTCCTTAGTCAACATGGATCTTGACATTGTTGCTGGCAAGCAAATGCAAAAGCCTGACACAGAACAAAGGGGGGGAGAGAGATGGCAAAGATGGCGTCAGCGATGGTTTTGGAGACATCTTATTATTGAAGTCCAGGAGAGCTGTGAAAGTCTACCATTCTCCACAGTGAGCTTCAGGGAAACCTAGCGACATTGAGTGACTATATTTGGATGTCCCAAGAAGGCTTCATGGATTTGCTTGCTTGTGTTCAAGGAGCCATCCGGAGATAGGACACAAGCTCTGTAGTGCGATTCCTCCTGAGGAATGGCTCCTGGTCACATTAAGGTACGTAATATTTTGAAACCAATGTCTGCATAATTGTTTTTGTATTGCCATGTACGATTTTTGAAGCATGCATAATTATCGTAATGCCATGTTGTAATATTTTTTGGTTATTTTCCATGTGTTGCAAAACTATTATTTTTTGTTCTTTCTCTGGCAGTTTCCTGGCTACTGGAGAAACTCTCTATTCACTTCACTTCCAGTACTGGCTTGGAATGTCCACCTTGTCAGGAATAGTTGTGGACACCTGCTGGGCATTGTGGGACATTCTCTGGTCAGAATTTATGACCCTGTCCACTGCGGAAAAGTGGATTGATATTGTTGAAGAATTCCGGACAGTCTGCAATTTCCTCAACTTTTTGGGTGTGGTGTTTGGGAATCCCATCTGGATAGTTAAACTGAAAAGAACTGGATCTGAGTACTCGAACAACAAAAAGGACTTTTTTACTGTACTCATGGCCATTGAAGATGCAGACTGTTTGTTTGTTGCAGTGGACATTGGGGCATTTGGCCAGGGGAATGACTCGCAGGCTTTTAAGAACTTGGACATGGGCTGTAGGTTGTATGGCAATGATTTTATTTTCGCAATGCCATGGCCTCTTCACACTGAAAGTCTGCCACAGCTATTTGTAATGGTTGGGGATGAGGCCTTTAAAATGTGCCAAATGCTGCTGAAACCCTACTCCAGCTGGGACTTTGACCACACCAGAAAAAAATTTAATTACAGACTGACCAGGGCATGAAGAACTGTAGAGTGTGCTGTTGGGATTCTTGTCTCCAGATGGTGCATTCTTGGCACAGCCCTTAATCTAAAATTGGAAGCAGTTGTGTAGAACAACAGACTCGTTCACCACATCAATTTTGTGATGGCTAAAGGGCACTCTAGCTTTGAACTAGATGAACCAGCTGTAAACCCATTGCCTGAATTCACTCAGCACCCTCTCAGGTCATCAGTTGAAGTTGGCCAAATGAGGGACCAATTTGTGGGCTACTTTATTTGTCATGTAGGATGTGTGGAATGGCAAGATAATATGGTGTAAAATTGTTGTGTTTTGTTAATAAACCAGTTTTGATACTTCTACTGAGTGCACTCTGGTTTTTATACCTTCCTGTGCCCAGGTGTACCAGTGATTTTAGGATGCTGTGTTTTGTGCATCATGACTACTAGTACAGGGTTAGGTGCTTGAAAGGTGCCTCCCAGATGGTTGTCACAAAAACATGGGTTAGGGTTATAGGGAGATATGAAGATTTTGGTGCTTGAAGGGTGACTCACAGATGGCTGTCACAAAAACATGCCATAGTCTCCTGAATGTAAGAACATAGGGTTATAGGGAGATAGGAAGATTTTTGGAGCTTGAAGGAGGACTCACAGATGGCTGTCACAAAAACATGCGGTTAGGGTACCTTTTAGGGTTTACTCAAGCAAGGGATCCCGAGTCTTGGGTTAGGGTTTACTCAAGCGAGGGATCCCGAAGGGATCCCGAGTCGTGGGTTAGGATTTACTCAAGCGAGGGATCCCGAAGGGATCCCGAGTCGTGGGTTAGGGTTTACTCAAGCGAGGGATCCCGAAGGGATCCCGAGTCGTGGGTTAGGATTTACTCAAGCGAGGGATCCCGAAGGGATCCCGAGTCGTGGGTTAGGGTTTACTCAAGCGAGGGATCCCGAAGGGATCCCGAGTCGTGGGTTAGGGTTTACTCAAGCGAGGGATCCCGAAGGGATCCCGAGTCGTGGGTTAGGGTTTACTCAAGCGAGGGATCCCGAAGGGATCCCGAGTCGTGGGTTAGGGTTTACTCAAGCGAGGGATCCCGAAGGGTTGGGGGTTAGGGCAAGGGTTAGGGCTAGGGTTAGGGCTGAGATTAGGGTTAGGGGTGTGTTGGGGTTAGGTTTGGAGTTAGAATTGGTGGGTTTCCACTGTTTGGGCACATCAGGTGCTCTCTAAATGCAACATGGCATCTGATCTCAATTCCAGCCATATCTGAGTTGAAAAAGTAAAATAGTGCTCCTTCGCGGTTAGGGTTAGGGTACGGGTTAGGGTACGGGTACGGGTTAGGGTACGGGTACGGGTTAGGGTACGGGTTAGGGTACGGGTTAGGGTACGGGTACGGGTTAGGGTACGGGTTAGGGTACGGGTTAGGGTTAGGGTTAGGGTTAGGGTTAGGGTTAGGGTACCTTAGGGTTAGGGTACCTTAGGGTTAGGGTACCTTAGGGTTAGGGTACCTTAGGGTTAGGGTTAGGGTACGTTAGGGTTAGGGTACGTTAGGGTACGGGTACGGGTTAGGGTACGGGTTAGGGTACGGGTTAGGGTACGGGTTAGGGTACCTTAGGGTTAGGGTACCTTAGGGTTAGGGTACCTTAGGGTTAGGGTACCTTAGGGTTAGGGTACCTTAGGGTTAGGGTACGGGTTAGGGTTAGGGTTAGGGTACCTTAGGGTTAGGGTGTTAGGGTTAGGGTACCTTAGGGTTAGGGTACCTTAGGGTTAGGGTGTTAGGGTTAGGGTACCTTAGGGTTAGGGTACCTTAGGGTACCTTAGGGTTAGGGTACCTTAGGGTTAGGGTACCTTAGGGTTAGGGTTAGGGTTAGGGTTAGGGTTAGGGTTAGGGTTAGGGTTAGGGTTAGGGTTAGGGTTAGGGTTAGGGTTAGGGTTAGGGTTAGGGTTAGGGTTAGGGTTAGGGTTAGGGTTAGGGTTAGGGTTAGGGTTAGGGTTAGGGTTAGGGTTAGGGTTAGGGTTAGGGTTAGGGTTAGGGTTAGGGTTAGGGTTAGGGTTAGGGTTAGGGTTAGGGTTAGGGTTAGGGTTAGGGTTAGGGTTAGGGTTAGGGTTAGGGTTAGGGTTAGGGTTAGGGTTAGGGTTAGGGTTAGGGTTAGGGTTAGGGTTAGGGTTAGGGTTAGGGTTAGGGTTAGGGTTAGGGTTAGGGTTAGGGTTAGGGTTAGGGTTAGGGTTAGGGTTAGGGTTAGGGTTAGGGTTAGGGTTAGGGTTAGGGTTAGGGTTAGGGTTAGGGTTAGGGTTAGGGT
This sequence comes from Dendrobates tinctorius, assembly GCF_039654945.1. Classification (NCBI taxonomy): domain Eukaryota; kingdom Metazoa; phylum Chordata; class Amphibia; order Anura; family Dendrobatidae; genus Dendrobates; species Dendrobates tinctorius. The sequence goes on along the minus strand of NW_027362126.1, from coordinate 12,230 downwards.
TAGGGTTAGGGTTAGGGTTAGGGTTAGGGTTAGGGTTAGGGTTAGGGTTAGGGTTAGGGTTAGGGTTAGGGTTAGGGTTAGGGTTAGGGTTAGGGTTAGGGTTAGGGTTAGGGTTAGGGTTAGGGTTAGGGTTAGGGTTAGGGTTAGGGTTAGGGTTAGGGTTAGGGTTAGGGTTAGGGTTAGGGTTAGGGTTAGGGTTAGGGTTAGGGTTAGGGTTAGGGTTAGGGTTAGGGTTAGGGTTAGGGTTAGGGTTAGGGTTAGGGTTAGGGTTAGGGTTAGGGTTAGGGTTAGGGTTAGGGTTAGGGTTAGGGTTAGGGTTAGGGTTAGGGTTAGGGTTAGGGTTAGGGTTAGGGTTAGGGTTAGGGTTAGGGTTAGGGTTAGGGTTAGGGTTAGGGTTAGGGTTAGGGTTAGGGTTAGGGTTAGGGTTAGGGTTAGGGTTAGGGTTAGGGTTAGGGTTAGGGTTAGGGTTAGGGTTAGGGTTAGGGTTAGGGTTAGGGTTAGGGTTAGGGTTAGGGTTAGGGTTAGGGTTAGGGTTAGGGTTAGGGTTAGGGTTAGGGTTAGGGTTAGGGTTAGGGTTAGGGTTAGGGTTAGGGTTAGGGTTAGGGTTAGGGTTAGGGTTAGGGTTAGGGTTAGGGTTAGGGTTAGGGTTAGGGTTAGGGTTAGGGTTAGGGTTAGGGTTAGGGTTAGGGTTAGGGTTAGGGTTAGGGTTAGGGTTAGGGTTAGGGTTAGGGTTAGGGTTAGGGTTAGGGTTAGGGTTAGGGTTAGGGTTAGGGTTAGGGTTAGGGTTAGGGTTAGGGTTAGGGTTAGGGTTAGGGTTAGGGTTAGGGTTAGGGTTAGGGTTAGGGTTAGGGTTAGGGTTAGGGTTAGGGTTAGGGTTAGGGTTAGGGTTAGGGTTAGGGTTAGGGTTAGGGTTAGGGTTAGGGTTAGGGTTAGGGTTAGGGTTAGGGTTAGGGTTAGGGTTAGGGTTAGGGTTAGGGTTAGGGTTAGGGTTAGGGTTAGGGTTAGGGTTAGGGTTAGGGTTAGGGTTAGGGTTAGGGTTAGGGTTAGGGTTAGGGTTAGGGTTAGGGTTAGGGTTAGGGTTAGGGTTAGGGTTAGGGTTAGGGTTAGGGTTAGGGTTAGGGTTAGGGTTAGGGTTAGGGTTAGGGTTAGGGTTAGGGTTAGGGTTAGGGTTAGGGTTAGGGTTAGGGTTAGGGTTAGGGTTAGGGTTAGGGTTAGGGTTAGGGTTAGGGTTAGGGTTAGGGTTAGGGTTAGGGTTAGGGTTAGGGTTAGGGTTAGGGTTAGGGTTAGGGTTAGGGTTAGGGTTAGGGTTAGGGTTAGGGTTAGGGTTAGGGTTAGGGTTAGGGTTAGGGTTAGGGTTAGGGTTAGGGTTAGGGTTAGGGTTAGGGTTAGGGTTAGGGTTAGGGTTAGGGTTAGGGTTAGGGTTAGGGTTAGGGTTAGGGTTAGGGTTAGGGTTAGGGTTAGGGTTAGGGTTAGGGTTAGGGTTAGGGTTAGGGTTAGGGTTAGGGTTAGGGTTAGGGTTAGGGTTAGGGTTAGGGTTAGGGTTAGGGTTAGGGTTAGGGTTAGGGTTAGGGTTAGGGTTAGGGTTAGGGTTAGGGTTAGGGTTAGGGTTAGGGTTAGGGTTAGGGTTAGGGTTAGGGTTAGGGTTAGGGTTAGGGTTAGGGTTAGGGTTAGGGTTAGGGTTAGGGTTAGGGTTAGGGTTAGGGTTAGGGTTAGGGTTAGGGTTAGGGTTAGGGTTAGGGTTAGGGTTAGGGTTAGGGTTAGGGTTAGGGTTAGGGTTAGGGTTAGGGTTAGGGTTAGGGTTAGGGTTAGGGTTAGGGTTAGGGTTAGGGTTAGGGTTAGGGTTAGGGTTAGGGTTAGGGTTAGGGTTAGGGTTAGGGTTAGGGTTAGGGTTAGGGTTAGGGTTAGGGTTAGGGTTAGGGTTAGGGTTAGGGTTAGGGTTAGGGTTAGGGTTAGGGTTAGGGTTAGGGTTAGGGTTAGGGTTAGGGTTAGGGTTAGGGTTAGGGTTAGGGTTAGGGTTAGGGTTAGGGTTAGGGTTAGGGTTAGGGTTAGGGTTAGGGTTAGGGTTAGGGTTAGGGTTAGGGTTAGGGTTAGGGTTAGGGTTAGGGTTAGGGTTAGGGTTAGGGTTAGGGTTAGGGTTAGGGTTAGGGTTAGGGTTAGGGTTAGGGTTAGGGTTAGGGTTAGGGTTAGGGTTAGGGTTAGGGTTAGGGTTAGGGTTAGGGTTAGGGTTAGGGTTAGGGTTAGGGTTAGGGTTAGGGTTAGGGTTAGGGTTAGGGTTAGGGTTAGGGTTAGGGTTAGGGTTAGGGTTAGGGTTAGGGTTAGGGTTAGGGTTAGGGTTAGGGTTAGGGTTAGGGTTAGGGTTAGGGTTAGGGTTAGGGTTAGGGTTAGGGTTAGGGTTAGGGTTAGGGTTAGGGTTAGGGTTAGGGTTAGGGTTAGGGTTAGGGTTAGGGTTAGGGTTAGGGTTAGGGTTAGGGTTAGGGTTAGGGTTAGGGTTAGGGTTAGGGTTAGGGTTAGGGTTAGGGTTAGGGTTAGGGTTAGGGTTAGGGTTAGGGTTAGGGTTAGGGTTAGGGTTAGGGTTAGGGTTAGGGTTAGGGTTAGGGTTAGGGTTAGGGTTAGGGTTAGGGTTAGGGTTAGGGTTAGGGTTAGGGTTAGGGTTAGGGTTAGGGTTAGGGTTAGGGTTAGGGTTAGGGTTAGGGTTAGGGTTAGGGTTAGGGTTAGGGTTAGGGTTAGGGTTAGGGTTAGGGTTAGGGTTAGGGTTAGGGTTAGGGTTAGGGTTAGGGTTAGGGTTAGGGTTAGGGTTAGGGTTAGGGTTAGGGTTAGGGTTAGGGTTAGGGTTAGGGTTAGGGTTAGGGTTAGGGTTAGGGTTAGGGTTAGGGTTAGGGTTAGGGTTAGGGTTAGGGTTAGGGTTAGGGTTAGGGTTAGGGTTAGGGTTAGGGTTAGGGTTAGGGTTAGGGTTAGGGTTAGGGTTAGGGTTAGGGTTAGGGTTAGGGTTAGGGTTAGGGTTAGGGTTAGGGTTAGGGTTAGGGTTAGGGTTAGGGTTAGGGTTAGGGTTAGGGTTAGGGTTAGGGTTAGGGTTAGGGTTAGGGTTAGGGTTAGGGTTAGGGTTAGGGTTAGGGTTAGGGTTAGGGTTAGGGTTAGGGTTAGGGTTAGGGTTAGGGTTAGGGTTAGGGTTAGGGTTAGGGTTAGGGTTAGGGTTAGGGTTAGGGTTAGGGTTAGGGTTAGGGTTAGGGTTAGGGTTAGGGTTAGGGTTAGGGTTAGGGTTAGGGTTAGGGTTAGGGTTAGGGTTAGGGTTAGGGTTAGGGTTAGGGTTAGGGTTAGGGTTAGGGTTAGGGTTAGGGTTAGGGTTAGGGTTAGGGTTAGGGTTAGGGTTAGGGTTAGGGTTAGGGTTAGGGTTAGGGTTAGGGTTAGGGTTAGGGTTAGGGTTAGGGTTAGGGTTAGGGTTAGGGTTAGGGTTAGGGTTAGGGTTAGGGTTAGGGTTAGGGTTAGGGTTAGGGTTAGGGTTAGGGTTAGGGTTAGGGTTAGGGTTAGGGTTAGGGTTAGGGTTAGGGTTAGGGTTAGGGTTAGGGTTAGGGTTAGGGTTAGGGTTAGGGTTAGGGTTAGGGTTAGGGTTAGGGTTAGGGTTAGGGTTAGGGTTAGGGTTAGGGTTAGGGTTAGGGTTAGGGTTAGGGTTAGGGTTAGGGTTAGGGTTAGGGTTAGGGTTAGGGTTAGGGTTAGGGTTAGGGTTAGGGTTAGGGTTAGGGTTAGGGTTAGGGTTAGGGTTAGGGTTAGGGTTAGGGTTAGGGTTAGGGTTAGGGTTAGGGTTAGGGTTAGGGTTAGGGTTAGGGTTAGGGTTAGGGTTAGGGTTAGGGTTAGGGTTAGGGTTAGGGTTAGGGTTAGGGTTAGGGTTAGGGTTAGGGTTAGGGTTAGGGTTAGGGTTAGGGTTAGGGTTAGGGTTAGGGTTAGGGTTAGGGTTAGGGTTAGGGTTAGGGTTAGGGTTAGGGTTAGGGTTAGGGTTAGGGTTAGGGTTAGGGTTAGGGTTAGGGTTAGGGTTAGGGTTAGGGTTAGGGTTAGGGTTAGGGTTAGGGTTAGGGTTAGGGTTAGGGTTAGGGTTAGGGTTAGGGTTAGGGTTAGGGTTAGGGTTAGGGTTAGGGTTAGGGTTAGGGTTAGGGTTAGGGTTAGGGTTAGGGTTAGGGTTAGGGTTAGGGTTAGGGTTAGGGTTAGGGTTAGGGTTAGGGTTAGGGTTAGGGTTAGGGTTAGGGTTAGGGTTAGGGTTAGGGTTAGGGTTAGGGTTAGGGTTAGGGTTAGGGTTAGGGTTAGGGTTAGGGTTAGGGTTAGGGTTAGGGTTAGGGTTAGGGTTAGGGTTAGGGTTAGGGTTAGGGTTAGGGTTAGGGTTAGGGTTAGGGTTAGGGTTAGGGTTAGGGTTAGGGTTAGGGTTAGGGTTAGGGTTAGGGTTAGGGTTAGGGTTAGGGTTAGGGTTAGGGTTAGGGTTAGGGTTAGGGTTAGGGTTAGGGTTAGGGTTAGGGTTAGGGTTAGGGTTAGGGTTAGGGTTAGGGTTAGGGTTAGGGTTAGGGTTAGGGTTAGGGTTAGGGTTAGGGTTAGGGTTAGGGTTAGGGTTAGGGTTAGGGTTAGGGTTAGGGTTAGGGTTAGGGTTAGGGTTAGGGTTAGGGTTAGGGTTAGGGTTAGGGTTAGGGTTAGGGTTAGGGTTAGGGTTAGGGTTAGGGTTAGGGTTAGGGTTAGGGTTAGGGTTAGGGTTAGGGTTAGGGTTAGGGTTAGGGTTAGGGTTAGGGTTAGGGTTAGGGTTAGGGTTAGGGTTAGGGTTAGGGTTAGGGTTAGGGTTAGGGTTAGGGTTAGGGTTAGGGTTAGGGTTAGGGTTAGGGTTAGGGTTAGGGTTAGGGTTAGGGTTAGGGTTAGGGTTAGGGTTAGGGTTAGGGTTAGGGTTAGGGTTAGGGTTAGGGTTAGGGTTAGGGTTAGGGTTAGGGTTAGGGTTAGGGTTAGGGTTAGGGTTAGGGTTAGGGTTAGGGTTAGGGTTAGGGTTAGGGTTAGGGTTAGGGTTAGGGTTAGGGTTAGGGTTAGGGTTAGGGTTAGGGTTAGGGTTAGGGTTAGGGTTAGGGTTAGGGTTAGGGTTAGGGTTAGGGTTAGGGTTAGGGTTAGGGTTAGGGTTAGGGTTAGGGTTAGGGTTAGGGTTAGGGTTAGGGTTAGGGTTAGGGTTAGGGTTAGGGTTAGGGTTAGGGTTAGGGTTAGGGTTAGGGTTAGGGTTAGGGTTAGGGTTAGGGTTAGGGTTAGGGTTAGGGTTAGGGTTAGGGTTAGGGTTAGGGTTAGGGTTAGGGTTAGGGTTAGGGTTAGGGTTAGGGTTAGGGTTAGGGTTAGGGTTAGGGTTAGGGTTAGGGTTAGGGTTAGGGTTAGGGTTAGGGTTAGGGTTAGGGTTAGGGTTAGGGTTAGGGTTAGGGTTAGGGTTAGGGTTAGGGTTAGGGTTAGGGTTAGGGTTAGGGTTAGGGTTAGGGTTAGGGTTAGGGTTAGGGTTAGGGTTAGGGTTAGGGTTAGGGTTAGGGTTAGGGTTAGGGTTAGGGTTAGGGTTAGGGTTAGGGTTAGGGTTAGGGTTAGGGTTAGGGTTAGGGTTAGGGTTAGGGTTAGGGTTAGGGTTAGGGTTAGGGTTAGGGTTAGGGTTAGGGTTAGGGTTAGGGTTAGGGTTAGGGTTAGGGTTAGGGTTAGGGTTAGGGTTAGGGTTAGGGTTAGGGTTAGGGTTAGGGTTAGGGTTAGGGTTAGGGTTAGGGTTAGGGTTAGGGTTAGGGTTAGGGTTAGGGTTAGGGTTAGGGTTAGGGTTAGGGTTAGGGTTAGGGTTAGGGTTAGGGTTAGGGTTAGGGTTAGGGTTAGGGTTAGGGTTAGGGTTAGGGTTAGGGTTAGGGTTAGGGTTAGGGTTAGGGTTAGGGTTAGGGTTAGGGTTAGGGTTAGGGTTAGGGTTAGGGTTAGGGTTAGGGTTAGGGTTAGGGTTAGGGTTAGGGTTAGGGTTAGGGTTAGGGTTAGGGTTAGGGTTAGGGTTAGGGTTAGGGTTAGGGTTAGGGTTAGGGTTAGGGTTAGGGTTAGGGTTAGGGTTAGGGTTAGGGTTAGGGTTAGGGTTAGGGTTAGGGTTAGGGTTAGGGTTAGGGTTAGGGTTAGGGTTAGGGTTAGGGTTAGGGTTAGGGTTAGGGTTAGGGTTAGGGTTAGGGTTAGGGTTAGGGTTAGGGTTAGGGTTAGGGTTAGGGTTAGGGTTAGGGTTAGGGTTAGGGTTAGGGTTAGGGTTAGGGTTAGGGTTAGGGTTAGGGTTAGGGTTAGGGTTAGGGTTAGGGTTAGGGTTAGGGTTAGGGTTAGGGTTAGGGTTAGGGTTAGGGTTAGGGTTAGGGTTAGGGTTAGGGTTAGGGTTAGGGTTAGGGTTAGGGTTAGGGTTAGGGTTAGGGTTAGGGTTAGGGTTAGGGTTAGGGTTAGGGTTAGGGTTAGGGTTAGGGTTAGGGTTAGGGTTAGGGTTAGGGTTAGGGTTAGGGTTAGGGTTAGGGTTAGGGTTAGGGTTAGGGTTAGGGTTAGGGTTAGGGTTAGGGTTAGGGTTAGGGTTAGGGTTAGGGTTAGGGTTAGGGTTAGGGTTAGGGTTAGGGTTAGGGTTAGGGTTAGGGTTAGGGTTAGGGTTAGGGTTAGGGTTAGGGTTAGGGTTAGGGTTAGGGTTAGGGTTAGGGTTAGGGTTAGGGTTAGGGTTAGGGTTAGGGTTAGGGTTAGGGTTAGGGTTAGGGTTAGGGTTAGGGTTAGGGTTAGGGTTAGGGTTAGGGTTAGGGTTAGGGTTAGGGTTAGGGTTAGGGTTAGGGTTAGGGTTAGGGTTAGGGTTAGGGTTAGGGTTAGGGTTAGGGTTAGGGTTAGGGTTAGGGTTAGGGTTAGGGTTAGGGTTAGGGTTAGGGTTAGGGTTAGGGTTAGGGTTAGGGTTAGGGTTAGGGTTAGGGTTAGGGTTAGGGTTAGGGTTAGGGTTAGGGTTAGGGTTAGGGTTAGGGTTAGGGTTAGGGTTAGGGTTAGGGTTAGGGTTAGGGTTAGGGTTAGGGTTAGGGTTAGGGTTAGGGTTAGGGTTAGGGTTAGGGTTAGGGTTAGGGTTAGGGTTAGGGTTAGGGTTAGGGTTAGGGTTAGGGTTAGGGTTAGGGTTAGGGTTAGGGTTAGGGTTAGGGTTAGGGTTAGGGTTAGGGTTAGGGTTAGGGTTAGGGTTAGGGTTAGGGTTAGGGTTAGGGTTAGGGTTAGGGTTAGGGTTAGGGTTAGGGTTAGGGTTAGGGTTAGGGTTAGGGTTAGGGTTAGGGTTAGGGTTAGGGTTAGGGTTAGGGTTAGGGTTAGGGTTAGGGTTAGGGTTAGGGTTAGGGTTAGGGTTAGGGTTAGGGTTAGGGTTAGGGTTAGGGTTAGGGTTAGGGTTAGGGTTAGGGTTAGGGTTAGGGTTAGGGTTAGGGTTAGGGTTAGGGTTAGGGTTAGGGTTAGGGTTAGGGTTAGGGTTAGGGTTAGGGTTAGGGTTAGGGTTAGGGTTAGGGTTAGGGTTAGGGTTAGGGTTAGGGTTAGGGTTAGGGTTAGGGTTAGGGTTAGGGTTAGGGTTAGGGTTAGGGTTAGGGTTAGGGTTAGGGTTAGGGTTAGGGTTAGGGTTAGGGTTAGGGTTAGGGTTAGGGTTAGGGTTAGGGTTAGGGTTAGGGTTAGGGTTAGGGTTAGGGTTAGGGTTAGGGTTAGGGTTAGGGTTAGGGTTAGGGTTAGGGTTAGGGTTAGGGTTAGGGTTAGGGTTAGGGTTAGGGTTAGGGTTAGGGTTAGGGTTAGGGTTAGGGTTAGGGTTAGGGTTAGGGTTAGGGTTAGGGTTAGGGTTAGGGTTAGGGTTAGGGTTAGGGTTAGGGTTAGGGTTAGGGTTAGGGTTAGGGTTAGGGTTAGGGTTAGGGTTAGGGTTAGGGTTAGGGTTAGGGTTAGGGTTAGGGTTAGGGTTAGGGTTAGGGTTAGGGTTAGGGTTAGGGTTAGGGTTAGGGTTAGGGTTAGGGTTAGGGTTAGGGTTAGGGTTAGGGTTAGGGTTAGGGTTAGGGTTAGGGTTAGGGTTAGGGTTAGGGTTAGGGTTAGGGTTAGGGTTAGGGTTAGGGTTAGGGTTAGGGTTAGGGTTAGGGTTAGGGTTAGGGTTAGGGTTAGGGTTAGGGTTAGGGTTAGGGTTAGGGTTAGGGTTAGGGTTAGGGTTAGGGTTAGGGTTAGGGTTAGGGTTAGGGTTAGGGTTAGGGTTAGGGTTAGGGTTAGGGTTAGGGTTAGGGTTAGGGTTAGGGTTAGGGTTAGGGTTAGGGTTAGGGTTAGGGTTAGGGTTAGGGTTAGGGTTAGGGTTAGGGTTAGGGTTAGGGTTAGGGTTAGGGTTAGGGTTAGGGTTAGGGTTAGGGTTAGGGTTAGGGTTAGGGTTAGGGTTAGGGTTAGGGTTAGGGTTAGGGTTAGGGTTAGGGTTAGGGTTAGGGTTAGGGTTAGGGTTAGGGTTAGGGTTAGGGTTAGGGTTAGGGTTAGGGTTAGGGTTAGGGTTAGGGTTAGGGTTAGGGTTAGGGTTAGGGTTAGGGTTAGGGTTAGGGTTAGGGTTAGGGTTAGGGTTAGGGTTAGGGTTAGGGTTAGGGTTAGGGTTAGGGTTAGGGTTAGGGTTAGGGTTAGGGTTAGGGTTAGGGTTAGGGTTAGGGTTAGGGTTAGGGTTAGGGTTAGGGTTAGGGTTAGGGTTAGGGTTAGGGTTAGGGTTAGGGTTAGGGTTAGGGTTAGGGTTAGGGTTAGGGTTAGGGTTAGGGTTAGGGTTAGGGTTAGGGTTAGGGTTAGGGTTAGGGTTAGGGTTAGGGTTAGGGTTAGGGTTAGGGTTAGGGTTAGGGTTAGGGTTAGGGTTAGGGTTAGGGTTAGGGTTAGGGTTAGGGTTAGGGTTAGGGTTAGGGTTAGGGTTAGGGTTAGGGTTAGGGTTAGGGTTAGGGTTAGGGTTAGGGTTAGGGTTAGGGTTAGGGTTAGGGTTAGGGTTAGGGTTAGGGTTAGGGTTAGGGTTAGGGTTAGGGTTAGGGTTAGGGTTAGGGTTAGGGTTAGGGTTAGGGTTAGGGTTAGGGTTAGGGTTAGGGTTAGGGTTAGGGTTAGGGTTAGGGTTAGGGTTAGGGTTAGGGTTAGGGTTAGGGTTAGGGTTAGGGTTAGGGTTAGGGTTAGGGTTAGGGTTAGGGTTAGGGTTAGGGTTAGGGTTAGGGTTAGGGTTAGGGTTAGGGTTAGGGTTAGGGTTAGGGTTAGGGTTAGGGTTAGGGTTAGGGTTAGGGTTAGGGTTAGGGTTAGGGTTAGGGTTAGGGTTAGGGTTAGGGTTAGGGTTAGGGTTAGGGTTAGGGTTAGGGTTAGGGTTAGGGTTAGGGTTAGGGTTAGGGTTAGGGTTAGGGTTAGGGTTAGGGTTAGGGTTAGGGTTAGGGTTAGGGTTAGGGTTAGGGTTAGGGTTAGGGTTAGGGTTAGGGTTAGGGTTAGGGTTAGGGTTAGGGTTAGGGTTAGGGTTAGGGTTAGGGTTAGGGTTAGGGTTAGGGTTAGGGTTAGGGTTAGGGTTAGGGTTAGGGTTAGGGTTAGGGTTAGGGTTAGGGTTAGGGTTAGGGTTAGGGTTAGGGTTAGGGTTAGGGTTAGGGTTAGGGTTAGGGTTAGGGTTAGGGTTAGGGTTAGGGTTAGGGTTAGGGTTAGGGTTAGGGTTAGGGTTAGGGTTAGGGTTAGGGTTAGGGTTAGGGTTAGGGTTAGGGTTAGGGTTAGGGTTAGGGTTAGGGTTAGGGTTAGGGTTAGGGTTAGGGTTAGGGTTAGGGTTAGGGTTAGGGTTAGGGTTAGGGTTAGGGTTAGGGTTAGGGTTAGGGTTAGGGTTAGGGTTAGGGTTAGGGTTAGGGTTAGGGTTAGGGTTAGGGTTAGGGTTAGGGTTAGGGTTAGGGTTAGGGTTAGGGTTAGGGTTAGGGTTAGGGTTAGGGTTAGGGTTAGGGTTAGGGTTAGGGTTAGGGTTAGGGTTAGGGTTAGGGTTAGGGTTAGGGTTAGGGTTAGGGTTAGGGTTAGGGTTAGGGTTAGGGTTAGGGTTAGGGTTAGGGTTAGGGTTAGGGTTAGGGTTAGGGTTAGGGTTAGGGTTAGGGTTAGGGTTAGGGTTAGGGTTAGGGTTAGGGTTAGGGTTAGGGTTAGGGTTAGGGTTAGGGTTAGGGTTAGGGTTAGGGTTAGGGTTAGGGTTAGGGTTAGGGTTAGGGTTAGGGTTAGGGTTAGGGTTAGGGTTAGGGTTAGGGTTAGGGTTAGGGTTAGGGTTAGGGTTAGGGTTAGGGTTAGGGTTAGGGTTAGGGTTAGGGTTAGGGTTAGGGTTAGGGTTAGGGTTAGGGTTAGGGTTAGGGTTAGGGTTAGGGTTAGGGTTAGGGTTAGGGTTAGGGTTAGGGTTAGGGTTAGGGTTAGGGTTAGGGTTAGGGTTAGGGTTAGGGTTAGGGTTAGGGTTAGGGTTAGGGTTAGGGTTAGGGTTAGGGTTAGGGTTAGGGTTAGGGTTAGGGTTAGGGTTAGGGTTAGGGTTAGGGTTAGGGTTAGGGTTAGGGTTAGGGTTAGGGTTAGGGTTAGGGTTAGGGTTAGGGTTAGGGTTAGGGTTAGGGTTAGGGTTAGGGTTAGGGTTAGGGTTAGGGTTAGGGTTAGGGTTAGGGTTAGGGTTAGGGTTAGGGTTAGGGTTAGGGTTAGGGTTAGGGTTAGGGTTAGGGTTAGGGTTAGGGTTAGGGTTAGGGTTAGGGTTAGGGTTAGGGTTAGGGTTAGGGTTAGGGTTAGGGTTAGGGTTAGGGTTAGGGTTAGGGTTAGGGTTAGGGTTAGGGTTAGGGTTAGGGTTAGGGTTAGGGTTAGGGTTAGGGTTAGGGTTAGGGTTAGGGTTAGGGTTAGGGTTAGGGTTAGGGTTAGGGTTAGGGTTAGGGTTAGGGTTAGGGTTAGGGTTAGGGTTAGGGTTAGGGTTAGGGTTAGGGTTAGGGTTAGGGTTAGGGTTAGGGTTAGGGTTAGGGTTAGGGTTAGGGTTAGGGTTAGGGTTAGGGTTAGGGTTAGGGTTAGGGTTAGGGTTAGGGTTAGGGTTAGGGTTAGGGTTAGGGTTAGGGTTAGGGTTAGGGTTAGGGTTAGGGTTAGGGTTAGGGTTAGGGTTAGGGTTAGGGTTAGGGTTAGGGTTAGGGTTAGGGTTAGGGTTAGGGTTAGGGTTAGGGTTAGGGTTAGGGTTAGGGTTAGGGTTAGGGTTAGGGTTAGGGTTAGGGTTAGGGTTAGGGTTAGGGTTAGGGTTAGGGTTAGGGTTAGGGTTAGGGTTAGGGTTAGGGTTAGGGTTAGGGTTAGGGTTAGGGTTAGGGTTAGGGTTAGGGTTAGGGTTAGGGTTAGGGTTAGGGTTAGGGTTAGGGTTAGGGTTAGGGTTAGGGTTAGGGTTAGGGTTAGGGTTAGGGTTAGGGTTAGGGTTAGGGTTAGGGTTAGGGTTAGGGTTAGGGTTAGGGTTAGGGTTAGGGTTAGGGTTAGGGTTAGGGTTAGGGTTAGGGTTAGGGTTAGGGTTAGGGTTAGGGTTAGGGTTAGGGTTAGGGTTAGGGTTAGGGTTAGGGTTAGGGTTAGGGTTAGGGTTAGGGTTAGGGTTAGGGTTAGGGTTAGGGTTAGGGTTAGGGTTAGGGTTAGGGTTAGGGTTAGGGTTAGGGTTAGGGTTAGGGTTAGGGTTAGGGTTAGGGTTAGGGTTAGGGTTAGGGTTAGGGTTAGGGTTAGGGTTAGGGTTAGGGTTAGGGTTAGGGTTAGGGTTAGGGTTAGGGTTAGGGTTAGGGTTAGGGTTAGGGTTAGGGTTAGGGTTAGGGTTAGGGTTAGGGTTAGGGTTAGGGTTAGGGTTAGGGTTAGGGTTAGGGTTAGGGTTAGGGTTAGGGTTAGGGTTAGGGTTAGGGTTAGGGTTAGGGTTAGGGTTAGGGTTAGGGTTAGGGTTAGGGTTAGGGTTAGGGTTAGGGTTAGGGTTAGGGTTAGGGTTAGGGTTAGGGTTAGGGTTAGGGTTAGGGTTAGGGTTAGGGTTAGGGTTAGGGTTAGGGTTAGGGTTAGGGTTAGGGTTAGGGTTAGGGTTAGGGTTAGGGTTAGGGTTAGGGTTAGGGTTAGGGTTAGGGTTAGGGTTAGGGTTAGGGTTAGGGTTAGGGTTAGGGTTAGGGTTAGGGTTAGGGTTAGGGTTAGGGTTAGGGTTAGGGTTAGGGTTAGGGTTAGGGTTAGGGTTAGGGTTAGGGTTAGGGTTAGGGTTAGGGTTAGGGTTAGGGTTAGGGTTAGGGTTAGGGTTAGGGTTA